>NC_083343.1:30009269-30663282 GCF_019175385.1 Lycium barbarum | reverse complement strand
AGTCCATAAACTGAATACGTGAATTTCCACCTTGTTGAAGATGCCGTATTACCTGAGTCCATCAAGCAAACTCCTAGGCTGGCTAGCTATTGAAGCTCACGAGCTAACTCTCTCCTCTCGGGCTGAACGTCAGATAGACTACCCATGGATTTGCGACTAAGAGCATCAACCTCTACATTTGCCTTTCCAGGATGATAAAAGATACTTACATCATAATCTTTCAACAGCTCCAACCACCGCCTTTGTCATAGATTAAACTCCTTCTATTTGAATATTTACTGGAGAATCTTGTGATTCGTAAAAATATCAACATGAACACCATATAAATTATGTCTCCACATTTTCAATGCATGAATAACCGCAGCTAACTCTAGATCATGAGTCGGGTAATTTTTCTCGTGTTTCCGCAGCAACCATGAAGTATAAGAAATAACCTTACTGTACTGTATCAATACACAACCCAGCCTAACACCGGAAGCATCACAATAAAACAACATAGCCCTCTGATCCTTCTGGAAGTGTCAAGACTAAGGTCGATATCAATCTATCTTTCAGCTCCCGAAATGTCACGACCCGACTAGGGGCCATGAAAAGTACCCGGAGCTGACTACCGAGCACCTCTCATTTGGCTAATGATCGTACTCAACCTGAACATATATAATCTCCAAAGCAACCCATATCTATATACATAAGCCCTCATAGCTACAAAAATGATATACTAAAGCGCAATGTGATCATCGTGGGACATCAACAACCCACACGTACGTATATACGATCCTCTACTAGAGTACTAGACATAAGGACGGGACAGGACCCCGTCGTGCCCAAAATATATAAACAAAAGAATATAATCATAAGTAGCACCTCCGGAATAATGGAGTGCTCCTGTGAATCTGCTGATAAGCTCTTACGGATCTGCACCGTCTCCCTGTCAACCTGTGGGCATGAACATAGCGTCCAAAAAGAAAGGACATCACTACGAACATTGTACTGAGTATGTAAGGCATGAATAGTAATAGCATAACGAAGAAACAATGAAACATGAGATGAAGATATAACCTCTTTAGCCTTTAAAGGAAAACACATGTATGCATATCATATGTACCATCATCGTTAACCAGCGTCTGGGTAACTATCACACGCCGCCCACTAGTGGTGTCATGTCCGGCCCTCTAGGCACTGTGTAATCATAAGCAGCCCGCATTAGCGGTGACATGTTCGGCCATCTAGGCATGGTGGAATCGTATGCAGCCCGCCTTCGCGGTGACATGTCCGGCCATATAGGCACGGTGTAATCTCATCATCATATACATCTCATAAATCATGCATAAGAACTTAAGACAAACTATAACTCTATCGGGGTGACGTAAGGTCGAGAACCCCCGATTTCATTATGGAGTAGTCATAATCATCATACCTCACCTTGAAGGAACTAGCATTATAAGGTGGGTCTAGCAATAATGACTAACATCAAAGCAACCATATAAGGATCATTAACTTCGTGGCAATATCATATCATAAGCGTTAGGGTCTTTAGGCTTAGACTCATCATCATCATTATCATATTCGTAACATAGCATAAGCCTTAGAATCTTTATAAACGTTGACTCGTATTTTCCGGAATGTAAGAAGGTCATGGAGAATAAGGATAGTCATATCATAAGAATCATGCCTTAGAAAAGAAAGGACTAGCCTTACATACCTTTATGCCCTTCTAACTTTCCGACTATACGTTCCCCTCCGAGTTCGTAATTCTACATTCAAAGGAATTCGTACTAGAATTAGATTATCGGAAACGTACTGAAGCTTAAGCTAAAGCTAACGAATATTGGGCAGCATCTCCTTTATTTATACAACTTTCTCCATATGATATAACAACTCCCAAACGTCAATAACAACATTCATAATATCATGATCAACAACCTTCATCAAACTATACCTTATTCAATTCTTCCAATTCATTTCAAATCACCCATAATCAACATTTTCACACAACATCGTATTCGGTCTCGTATGATACTTCCTTAACGTCATTTTTATCGTCCACTACAAGATTTTCCTCATAATTCGTCAAGAGTCATGATTCATGTCAACTACTATTCAAGAATATCATTATTTTCACATTTGAGCTCCATATTCTATTTTCTTCCATAATCCAAGTCTTTCAACCCCTCAATATTCTAAATAACACAAATTGGTCATAAAAATTACCTTTCATTATGGGGGAATGGTCCTTGGATAAAAATACTTTACTTGAGAAAAACCCTAGCTTCAATCCAAAGAGATTTCTTGACTTGTATGAACCCTAGTAAGCATTCATGTTCTTGATTCCATCAACTCTTGATGTTTTACTCTTGATTTCTCTTAGGTTTATGTTTAAATGGTGTGGATAATATTCTATAGCTTTCTTGAGGAGTGGAGAGAAGATGAAATGAGAAATGAGGACTTGGGGGTCTCTTTATAAAAATTAAAAATCTGTCCCGACGATATTATACGGACACACATACGGTCCGTATAACTTATGCGCCGTATGTGTGACCATATAAAGCTTCCAGTGGAAATCCTTCTCTAGGCAGGTTATACGGTCAGATATACGGGCCGTATCTTTTATACGGTCCGTACAAAGGACCGTACAATCCACAATTTCCGAAACTTATCCTCGTCGACTCGTTTTGCCTCCAATTCTTATGGAACCTTCTTAGCACTTGTTTAACACTTCATTATTAATCCAAGGGGCATTATAAATCTTCTTTAAGACATCGTTAAGTCAACATTAACTCGGTACTTTGTAAATTCTTTCTGAAACACAACGTATACTTTGCCTTTCTTAACGAACTCTCTTATTTTGCTTCAAATGTCTTTGGAATCTTAATGGGAACTGTTAGGTACTACTTCTACCCTGCGGAAACATCATATACTCCTCCCCCTGCGTTGGTATATTTACTGTGCAATGACATGAAATTTTTCCGAGGTATAACATTATTCCCCCCCTTTAAAAACATTCATCCTCAAATGTTAAGTTCTCGGGAATTCTATGAAAATTTTGCTAGAGTTTCCCATGTAATATTGCACTACCATCCATTCACAACAATCCATAATAAAAACTCCTCACAAGGCTACAACACAACGGTAAGAAAGTATGGTCACACACGACCCAAAAACATAAAAAGAAAGCATACATAACTCATAATGTTGATGTCTCATCTTGGATCTCTCCCGGGGGTGGAAACAAGTGTGGGTATTGGACTTCATATTTTCTTCCGCTACCTAAGTCATCTCCTCTCGGTTATAGTTTCTCCATAAGACCTTAACTGAAGCTACTTCTTTGTTCCTAAGTCTCCGTACTTGCCTATCTAGTATTCCAATGGGTACCTCCTCATAAGTCAAAATTTTCGTAACTTTAACATCTTCTACCGGTAGGATCCTTGTAGGATCTCCGACACACTTACGGAGCATTGATACGTGAAAAACTGGATGGACTGACTCAAATTCTGAGGGTAGATCCAGTTCATATGCTACTTGGCCTACCTTACGGATATTCTTATAAGGTCTAATGTATCGCGGACTCAACTTTCCTTTCTTACCAAATCTCATCACGCTTTTCATTGGTGATACCTTCAGAAATACCCAATCATCAACTTGGAATTCTATGTCTCGCTGACGGTTGTCCGCATAAGACTTCTGGCAACTTTAATCGATCTCGGATAACCTTGACCTTTTCCACCGCTTGTTGAGTCCACTCAGGGCCTATTAATTGTGTCTCTCCAACTTAAAACCATCCAATTGGCGATCTGCACCTCCTTCCATATAGAGTTTCATACGGGCCCATTTGGATACTGGAATGATAGCTGTTATTATATACGAACTCAATGAGAGTTAAGTGGTCATCCCAAATACAATCGAAATCTAGTACACATGCCCGTAACATATCTTCTAAGGTCTGAATAGTGCGCTCGGCTTGCCCATCATTTTGTGGATGGAACGTTGTGCTAAGCTTTACCTGAGTACCCAAACCTTCTTGGAAAGACTTCCAGAATTTGGCTGTAAATTATGCTCCTCTATATGTGATAATAGATAACGGGACACCATGAAGTCTCACAATCTCCTTAAGATACAACCTTGCATAATCTTCTGCCGAATATGTGGTTCTGTCTGGAAGGAAATGAGCTGATTTTGTGAGTCTGTCCGCGATCACCCATATAAAGTCATACTTGCTTCGGGAACGAGATAACCCTACAATGAAATCCATGTTAATCATTTCCCATTTCCATGTTAGGATTTCCATGGCTTGAAACAAACCTCCCGACTTTTGATGCTCAATTTGCAATTGTTGGCAATTTGGGCTTTGAGCTACAAATTCTGCTATGTCCTTTTTCATTCCATCCCACCAATACATTAGCTTAAGATCGTGATACATCTTTGTCACCCCTGGTGAATAGAATACCGAGAGTAAGGAGCTTCTTCTAGAATTCGACAACGTAGTCCCACAACATTCAGAACACATAGCCTGTCTCGGTATCTAAGAACTCCATCTGTAGAAATTTCAAATGGAGACTTCTCCTTCTCACGAAGTGTATCTCTATAGTGACTCAACTGAGGGTCTTCATATTGGCGCTCTCTCACCTCCATATCTAAGGATGAAACAGTTGGGTTGTGAATACCAATTACTGCTTGCCTGAATCAATTAGGAGAATTCCAAGGCTGGCTAGTTGGTGGAGCTCACGAATTAATTCTTTCTTCTCCGAAGGAACCTCACATAGACTTCCCATTGATTTATTGCTAAGTGCAGTAGCTACTACATTCGCCTTTCCGGGGTGGTATAAAATACTCACATCATAATCCTTCAGTAGTTCTAACCACTTCCCCTGCCGTAGATTTAACTCCTTTTGCTTGAAAATGTAATGGAGACTCTTGTGATCTGTATAGATATCGACATGTACATCGTACAAATAATGTCTCCACATCTTTAGTGCATGAATAACCGCGGCCAGTTCAAGATCATAGGTCGGGTAGTCCCTTTCATGTTTTCGCAACTGCCGGGAAGCATATGAGACAACTTTGCCGTGCTGCATCAACACACAGCCTAACCCAACAGCAGAGGCATCACAATACACAACATAACCATCTGGTCCTTCTGGAAGTGTCAGGACTGGGGTTGTGGTTAATCTATCCTTCAACTCCTGGAAAATGTGTTCACAAGCATCAGTCCATTGGAATTTCGCTAATTTCTGAGTTAGCTTCCTCAATGGTGCTGAAATAGAGGAAAACCCTTCCACAAATCTTCTATAGTAACCTGCCAATCCCAGAATACTACGGACTTCTCTGGGCGTTGTAGGCCTTGGCCAAGTCTTTACAGCTTCAATTTTCTGAGCATCCACTTGAATACCATCAACTGAAATGATATGGCCAGAAAAGTCATAGAATTCAGCCAAAACTCACATTTAAAAAATTTAGCATACAATTCACGGATCCGAAGAATCCCAAGGACAATACTCAAATAGTCCACATGCTTGGATTCTGTCCGAGAGTATACCAGAATATCATCAATAAACACAATCACGAACAGATCTAAGCGAGGCCTGAATACATTATTCATTAGGTTCATAAACACCGCCGGAGTATTAGTCAACCTAAAAGACATGACCCGAAATTCATAGCGGCCATATCTCGTTCTAAAAGATGTTTTAGGGATATCTTCTTCTCTAACTCTCACTTGATGATAACCTGACCTCAGATCTATTTTGGAAAACCACTTGGCACCCTGTAATTGGTCAAACAAATCATCAATTCTTGGTAGCGGATATTTATTCTTTACCGTCACCTTATTTAGCTGCCTATAATCAATACACATTTGTAAAGAACCATCCTTTTTTCGCACAAATAGGACAGGTGCTCCCCACGGTGATGAACTGGGCCTAATAAATCCCTTCTCAAGCAAATCTTTCAGTTGTTCCATTAGCTCTTTCAATTCTGCGGGAGCCATTTGGTAAGGAGGAATAAAGATTGGTTTAGTATCCGGTAACACATCAATATCGAAATTAATTTCTCTTTCCGGAGGAAGACCTGGGAGTTCATCCGGAAATACATCTGGAAATGCATTCACTACCGGGACAGATTGAAAAGTGGGTGGCTCTGCCGCGGTGTCATGAACTCGAACTAGGTGATAAATGTAGCCTTTTGCTATCATCTTCCTTGCCTTAAGGTAGGAAATAAACCTACCTCTAGGAGACGTTGTATTACCTTTCCATTCAAGCACGGGCTCTCCCAGGAATTAGAATCGGACTATTTTCGTTCTGCAATCGACATTAGCATAACAAGAGGCCAACCAATCCATGCCCATAATCACATCAAAATCTAACATTTCTAGCTCAGTCAAATTAGCAATAGTCTGGAAAGTACATAGCACCACCACACAATTTTTGTACACTTATCTAGCTATTACGGGATCACCAACCGGAGTAGGTACCTCAAAAGGTTTAATTTGCTCGAGCTTCACCCCAATACGGCCAACAATGTAAGGAGTAATATAAGACAACGTGGAACTCGGATTTATCAACGCATAAACCTCATAAGAGAATATAGATAGTATACCTGTAACCACATCTGGGAGGACTCAAGATCCCGTCGTCCGGCAAGAGCATAGACACGGGGCTGGGTACCACCTGAACTGGATGCTCCCCCTCTGCCTCTACCTCGACCTGCTGGAATCTGGGGAGTCTGCCCTATCGGCTGCACAGACGAAGAAGAACCAACTGCTGACCCTGTGGGCTGAACCCCACCTCTACCGTACTTTGAGGGACAATCACGCATCACGTGCCCATTCTGTCCACAAACATAACAAGCATCTGTTCCTTGGCGACATGGGCCCGAATGTAACTTTCTACATTGACTAAATCGTGGGAACGGTGGTCTCCTCTGACTATAATCACCTCCAAACTGAGAACCCGAAGCTCTCGAGCTTTGATCTTTTCCTGAATAGATAGGGTGGAAAATTCTTCTGCTCGCAAACCGAGAAGGTGCACTAGTCGCTGATTGACCTGAATATCTAGAATATGACTACCTCGATCCCCCTCTATAGTCGCTGCCGGCACCAACAGATCTAGCCCTCTTAATCTGCCCTCTATCAATATCACCCTCACCCCTCTGCGGCTGTTGTTGTTCTTCTAAATTCTGTGCATGAGCTTGAATACGGGAAATATCCATCCCCTCTTATAATGAAGTTGTCAAGCAATCTTTATACAAATGTGGCTCTAAGCCACTCACAAATCTATGCACTCTATCTCTCATATCGGCCACCATATTGGGAGCATACCGGGCCAACAAATTAAAGTGAAGGCTATACTCTGGAGCACTCATATTCCCTTGTTTTAGATTCAGAAACTTGTCAGCTCGGGCCTTTCGAACCTTGGGTGGCAAATAATGGCGAAGGAAAGCATCTACAAACTCTTGCCAAACTGGGGGAGGGGCATTTTCCTTTCTTGAAGATATCCAATTATTATACCAAAGAACCGCCACATCCCGAAGTCTATAAGATGCTAACTCTACAGATTCAATATCGGAGGCATGGATAATTCTCAACGTTCTCAGCATCTCATCAATAAAGCCTTACGGATCTTCATCTGGCTTTGACCCAAAAAATGCTGGGGGATTCAAACTCATAAAATCACAGGCTGTAGCAGTAGTCGCTCTGTCACCTAAACTCGTACTCTACCGCTGTGCCTGAGCGGGGACTAACTGCGTTAATAACTGAATAGCTTCGATCATTTGTTGACTCGAAGCACCCGGTGGAGGAACTGGAGGTATAAGAGCTGGAACTGAAGCCCCCACTTGCTCTGCTAGAATAGGCGGAGTGTAAGAGGTATTAGATGGAGCCTCATTATGAGATTCACCTTCTTCTACATTAGTATGCGGCTCCCTTTCTATCCGCCTTTCTGTCATAGCCTTGCCCTTCTGGGCGGCTGTGGCTTTCCTCTTTACCGACATCACCGAAATCATAACGCACAATTAAGGAGGAGAAAATCTTATAACATGGCTCTATCGCACGATCTAGTAAGAAGAAGAATGGTCATTTTTCCTAAAGGCCCCACAGCCTCTTGTTTATAACTATGGCGGGCTTCACATGCATAAACAAAACTCTGCTGGACACGGCTCGTAGACACACCTTAGGACGGAACTGCTCTGATATCACTTTTGTCACGACCCGACTAAGGGGCCATGACGGGTACCCGGAGCTGACTACCGAGCACCTCTCATTAGGCTAATCATTATACTCAACCTGAAAATATATAATCTGCAAAGCAAACCATATCTATATACGTAAGCCCTCATGGCTACAAAAAGGATATACGAAAGTGCAATGTGATCATCATAGGACATTAACAACCCACATGTACGTATCTACGAGCCTCTACTAGAGTACTAGACATAAGGATGGGACAGGACCCCGTCATGCCCAAAATATATACACAAAAGAATATAATCATAAGTAGCACATTCGGAATAATTGAGTGCTCTTGTGAATCTGCTGATAAGCTCCTACGGATCTGCACCGTATCCCTGTCAACCTGTGGGCATGAACACAACATCCAAAAAGAAAGGACGTCACTACGAACATTGTACTGAGTATGTAAGGCATGAATAGTAATACCATAACAAAGAAACAATGAAACATGAACTGAAGATATAACCTCCTTAGCCTTTAAAGGAAAACACATGTATGCATATCATATATACCATCATCGTTAACCCGCGTCTGGGTAAATATCGCACGCCGCCCACTAGTGGTGTCATGTCCGGCCCTCTAGGCACGGTGTAATCATAAGCAGCCCGGTGACATATCCGGCCATCTAGGCATGGTGGAATCGTATGCAACCCGCCTTCGCGGTGACATGTCCGGCCATATAGGCACGGTGTAATCTCATCATCATATACATTTCATAAAGCATGCATAAGAACTTTAGACAAACTATAACTCTATCGGGGTGACGTAAGGTCGAGTACCCCCGATTCCATTATGGAGTAATCATAATCATCATACCTCACCTTGAATGAACTAGCATCATAAGGTGGGTCTAGCAATAATGACTAACATCAAAACAACCATATAAGGATCATTAACTTCGTGGCAATATCATATCATAAGCGTTAGGGTCTTTAGGCTTAGACTCATCATCATCATTATCATATTCGTAACATAGCATAAGCCTTAGAATCTTTATAAACTTTGACTCGTATTTTCCAGAATGTAAGAAGGTCATGGAGAATAAGGATAGTCATATCATAAGAACCATTCCTTAGAAAATAATGGACTATCCTTACATACCTTTATGCCCTTCTAACTTGCCGACTATATGTTCCCTTCCGAGCTCGTAATTCTACATTCAAAGGAAATCGTACAAGAATTAGATTATCGGAATCGTACTGAAGCTTAAGCTAAAGCTAACGAAAATTGGGCAGCATCTCCATTATTTATAAAAATTTCTCCATATGATATAACAACTCCCAAATGTCAATAACAACATTCATAATATCATGATCAACAACCTTTATCAAACTATACCTTATTCAATTCTTCCAATTCCATTTCAAATCACCCATAACCAACAGTATCACACAACATCGTATTCGTTCTCATATGATACTTCCTTAACGTCATTTGTATCGTCCACTGCAAGATTTTCCTCATAATTCGTCAAGAGTCATGATTCATGTCAACTACTATTCAAGAATATCATTATTTTCACATTTGAGCTCCATATTCTATTTTCTTCCATAATCCAAGTCTTTCGACCCCTCAATATTCTAAATAAGACGAATTGGTCATAAAAATTACCTTTGATGATGGGGGAATGGTCCTTAGATAAAAATACTTCACTTGAGAAAAGCCCTAGCTTCAATCCAAAGAGATTTCTTGACTTGTATGAACCGTAGTGAGCATTCATGTTCTTGATTCCATCAACTCTTGATGTTTTACTCTTGATTTCTCTTGGGTTTATGTTAAAATGGTGTGGATAATATTCTATCTCTTTCTTGAGGTGTGGAGAGAAGATGAAATGAGAAATGAGGACCTGGCGGTCTCTTTATAAAAATTAAAAATTTGTCCCAACGATATTATACGGACACACATACGGTCCGTATAACTTATGCGCCGTATGTGTGACCGTATAAATATTCCAGTGGAAAGCCTTCTCCAGGCAGGTTATACGGTCCGTATAAAGGACCGTACAATCCACAATTTTCAAAACTTATCCTCGTCGACTCGTTTTGCCACCAATTCTTATGGAACCTTCTTAGCACTTGTTTAACACTTCATTATTAATCCAAGGGGCATTATAACTCTTCTTTAAGACATCGTTAAGTCAACATTAACTCGACACTTTGTAAATCCTTTCCGAAACACAACGTATACTTTGCCTTTCTTAACGAACTCTCTTCTTTTGCTTCAAACATCTTTGGAATCTTAATGGGAACCATTAGGTACTACTTTTGACTTGCAGAAACATCATATACACCTCACCCTACGTTGGTATATTTACTGTGCAACGACATGAAATTTTTCGAGGTGTAACACGAAAACTGCGCTCACAAGCGTCAGTCCATTGGAATTTTTCTTATTTCTGAGTTAGCTTTGTCAACGGTGTAGAAATAGAAGAAAATCCCTCTACGAATCTTCTGCAGTAACCTGCCAACCCCAGAAAATTATAATCCTCCATAGGTATTGTAGGCCTTGGCCAAGTCTTCACGACTTCAATTTTCTGGGTATCTACTCGAATACTATCAACTGAAATAATATGCCCCAGAAAAGTTACAGAATTCAACCAGAACTCATATTTCGATAACATGGCATATAGTTTCCGAGTCTGAAGAATTCTATGAATAGTACGTAAATGATCTGCATGCTCTGCCTCCAATCGAGAATATACCATGATATCATCAATGAACACAATCACAAATACATCTAGGAAAGGCCTGAACACATTATTTATCATATTCATGAATACGGCCAGTGCATTAGTCATTCCAAACGACATTACCCGAAACTCGAAATGACCATATCCAGTTCTGAAGGCTGTCTTCGGAATATCCTCCTCCTTGACTCTCACTTGGTGATGCCCCAATCTCAGATCTACTTTTGAAAACCATTTGGCACCCTGCAACTGGTTGAACAAATCATCGATTCTTGGAAGTGGATATTTATTCTTTATGGTCACTTTATTCAATTGTCTGTAGTCAATACACATCCTTAAGGAACCATCTTTCTTTCTTACGAACAGCACAGGCGCTCCCCATGACGATGAACTACGCCTAATAAAGCCTTTTTCAAGAAAATCTTTCAGTTGCTCCTTTAACTCTTTCAATGCTGCAGGAGCCATTCTATAAGGAGGTATGGATATGGGCTTGGTATTTGGCAGCACATCAATGGTAAAATCAATCTCCCGGTCTAGTGGGAGACCTGGAAGCTCGCCTGGAAATACATCCGGATACTCATTTACTACCGGAACAGATTAAAGAGTTGGGGGCTTTGCTTCTATATCTTGAACTCGGACCAAATGATATATAAAACCCTTAGCAATCATCTTCCATGCCTTGAGATAGGAAATAAACCTACCTCTCGGGGATGCTGTATTACCTTTCCATTCTAAAATTGGTTCTCCCGGAAACTAGAAGTGAACCATTTTTGTTTTGCAATAAATGTTGGCGTAACAGGAGGCTAGCCAATCCCTACCCATAATGACATCAAAATCTACCATCTTAACCTCGATCAAATAAACCATAGTGTGACGGTAACAAATTGCCACCACACAATTTCTATATATCCGTCTGGCTATCACTGTGTTACACCTCACATTTTCAGATCATGAGCATGCCACGTACTTCACCGTATTAATGGAGTATCGGAGACGTCCTATGAAGGTTTGGAAGGTACAAGCCATGGGAAGTACGTAACAATGAAGTAAAGAATGAATTACGATCTCGTAAGTTGTAACTGGGAAGAAAAACCTTGAAACCAAAGGACATGACCATTATCATGTATAATAAATGATAAATATCATGTATGGAGAGTTTCAGAAGATTTCGGGATCAAGCAAATTGAAGAAAATAAGTTTGTCAAAAATTTGGAAAAACAAATTGGCAGAATTCTTGACAGAATTTTGGGTAACATTTGGAGGGGCATATCTTCGGGTATATTAGGAGTTTTAAGGTGTTTCAAAAGCCTAAAATGAAGTTTGTCGAGTCTAGTTTCTAAAGACACAAACCGTTTGTCAATACCACATCGGAACAGGGAGTTATGGGCATATTAAAACGGACAGTCAGAGGAACCCGAACCTGGGCGGGAATCCGAAAAATCCACTTAAAAGCCCACTTATGTTTTGACCCGGCCCAATCCGAATTTGGCACCTATAAAAGGGCCTCTACACTTCATTTTAGTCATTTTTCTTCAACTCCATAATCCTCTAGAACTCCCCTAACCTCTCTACACTTCTCTAGAATTTTCCACACTTCTCTCTCCACTACAAGAATATTTTTGAAGGCTCTCCACCATTCTAAAACATTCTATACCATCACAAAATAGGATTAAACTCCAAAACCCCAAGACAAGTCATGGAGAAGGATTGTTCTTGTCTCTACTTAATATTATGATAAATTTGGTCTTGGAAAAAGTTGAGTGGGGTGAAGTTCTTCTAGTGTAAGGTATGTTCTCCATCCTATTTCTCATGATTAAGTTGATTTGAAGGTTTAGCAAGTCCTATAAAAGAAGAGAATCATAGTAGAGAAGTTGCAAATTATTAAGGTAAAGATGATGACTATGGAAGGAATTTGAAAGGAGATATTGAAATTAATTTGAGATTAAATTGAATATAATTCTTTGATTATGGTATTGTGGATATTGTTATGGTTAGTTGAGAAATTGGAAAAACATCGTGTGGGATGTTTTATGGAGCCTATTTGTATTGATAATGTTGTTGCGATGTTGGTATTGTTGTTGTTGTTTTTGGTTGTTGGATTGTGATTTCAGGCTAGGCATATAAACAGGGGAGATGCTGCTCGAATTTTATCAGATTCTAAACGAAATTAAATTGAAGGCTTAAGATGAGCGTATGACATTGAGCCTAACAATAGTATGAATGGTTTATATGTAGATTTACGAGCTTGAAAGGATAAACATTGAGTGGCTAAGGAGACCGAAATGTATTTAAGGCTAGTCCATTTCTTCCTAAAGGCATGAATCCTTTCTTACGAACATATATATGTTTTCCATACCATTCATATTTCCCAAAAGCTAGAAGTTCATGATTCTTAGAGTTTCTTATGATGCTAAAGATAAGTATGTTCCATGATGATAATGATGATGATGACGATTCCATTCTTGGAGATTCCAAAGCTTATGGATTTGACGCTATTATGAGATTATTAAGCTTATTTCATGATTTCCTTGATTTTATTCATTGTTGTTGATCTCACCTTATAAGAATTGTTCCTTCAAGGTGAGATATAGCGATGATGATTGTTCCATAATATAAATCGGAGGTTATCGACGTTACGTCACTCCGATAGAGTCGTAGCTTTTATTTGGGCTCTCATACATACTATTTATATTATATATGTATATGATATATATATACATATATATATATATATATATATATATATATATATATATATATATATGTATATATCATATATATACATATATATATATATATCATATACATATATATATATATAGGGTATATGGGGAAAGGTGAGGCATTATATACGCATAACCACCTGATCAGTTGGTATACCATGATATCGTCCCAGACGCGGGATGCCCGGATGCGGGATATATGGGTAAATGGATCGGGCTGCACGTTCCGCAGCAATATAATATATATATATATATATATATATATATATATATATATCGGGTTGTACGTTTCGCAGCAATATAGTATATTTATGGATCGGGCTGCACTATTATATTATATATGTATACGAGAAATGTTTTCTTTCGAAAGCTAAGCATGCATGGTTTTTGCCTTCTGAGACAATCAGTTGTACATGTTATTCTTATCTCATGTTATGTTCCGTATCTCTTGTTTATGTTGTTATTCATGCCTTACATACTCAGTACACTATTCGTACTGACATCCCTTCTTGTGGACACTGCGCTCATGCCCGCAGGTAGGCAGAGAGATGGATCATATTCGTAGGCGCTTTATCAGTGGATTCCCAGGAGCACTCCACTTATTTCGGAGCTGCAGTCTATTTGATATTAGTCTTTATGGTCACATGTATTCTATGTAAGGGCTCATCGAAATGTGTGTATAGTTAGACATTTCATAATGCTACCGGTTCATATCGTCGTATAACATTTTAGAAGCCTTGTCGGCTGGTGACGATGGGCATAATTGTTGAAGATTATATAGAGATGTGCCGTTGTGTTGTGATATATGTCCTTACAGGTTATGATATCCATGAGCTATCTTTATGGTCCGCCCAGAAGTGATTATCAGACGTATGTTCAGAGGTGCTCGGTGGGTTAGCTCCGGGTGCCCGTCATGGCCCTCTAGTTGGATCGTGACAAAAGTGGTATCAGAGCTGTCACGACCCAACTCCGTAGGCCATGACTAGTGCCCGACCTGGACACCCGTATACATACCTATCAGATATAGTCAAACTGAAACTACAAACAATATGGAACTTTACAAAAGAACTCCGAAAGTTCATAGCGTCATCATATATGTATATTCAGATAAGCTATCTCCTGAGGAGTCACAACTGATCAATTCATAAAATGATACGCAAGCCGACAAGGCTGCCACTACACATCAATATCATGTCATATGCAAGTCGGCAAGGCTGCCACTACAGACGGACATCATATCATAGCACATCGTATAGACACAGCTGAACAGAACTTATACACAACCCACACATATGTCTACAGACCTCTAAGAGTATCGATAGCGAAATATGATGGGACAGGGCCCCGCCGTACCCCTGGATAAACATATACATACACATCATAAGATCTGTACCAAAAGTCTAGACTCCGGAACAACGGAGCTCTCCAAGATAGCTGAGTAGAAGTCCTATGCTGAAGGATCACCAAACCGACTATCTGTACCTGCGGGCATGAAACGCAGCCCCCCGAAGAAAGGGGGTCAGTACGGAATATGTACTGAGTATATAAAGCATGAAATACAGTAAAAAGGATCATAACTGAAATAGAGATTCCAGGGGACAAGTATGATATTCAAGAAATCACTGTACCTGTGCCTTACGAACTACCATCATGCTTATCATTATCATATACCATACCCGGCCCATTATGGGACTCGGTGAATAAGATCATATTATATATCATCATATCATCATATCATCATATACCGTACCCGCCCCATTATGGGACTCGGTGAATAAAGTCGTGTACACGTATACCATACCCGGCCTATCATGGGACTCGGTGCCATAATCATATCATCATCATATACATATACCGTACCCGGCCCTCTAGTAAGGGACTCGGTGAATAATGCAGCGACACTGTGCACAATAACATACCCGGCCCAGGACTTGGTGAATGATACAATAACAGTAAGCACGAGTAGAATATCATGAGCAACTATATGCAACTACATCATCATCTGAGACTCAACAGAATAAGTGGACTAACTAACACTCGAATATCAAGACAGTAGTCATGGTAAGTATGGATGTCAATAGGAACTATACCAAATAAAGCCTCAGGAATCATACGTCATGTGCCAAGATAATGCAAAACAATTGTTGGAAGTCAAGGACATTAATCATTACAGATTCTTTAAGAATAGGAACTTTCACACACCAACTACTATCCAACGTATAGAGGACTCGAGGGGAAACTCAATCACTTAAGAGTTCTAGCATCAAGAAGTGAATAAGAATCATGAATCACACTCGGAACTTATGAATAGAGTTATCCCAAAGTTCATATCATTCATCACTTAAATATAAGACATGCCAAAAGAAAGAAGGGACAGCTTTACATACCTTTTGACGACTAACCGCAAAACTATTCGCTTTGTCGCTCTTTTAGCCTATTTAGCATAAAAGTAATGTTATCGTCAGTAGCTATACTTTTTAGCTCGTAAATCCGTAGCCCATCTCTTTATAGAACTTGTTCTTTAACCTATACATTCTCGTTTAGGGTTTTTCATTATTAAGGATTTAACGAAAATCGGGCAGCATTTCCCCTATATATTCGCCTAACCCGAATTTCCAATTATTCTCCTGTTAACACAGAAATACCAACAACAGAAATATATATATATAAAATTATCACAATTCAGCCCATAACAATTCTAACAACCCAACAACCTTTCTAAATCCATTTCAACCCACAATTCCCTATAACATCGATTTCATGCATTTTCTTAATTCCAGTTTCGTCCAATCCAATTTTAATAACTCCATCAAAACACTACTAACACAATTACACCATAAAACAAGAAAATATTACCTTAATTTTCTCGGAGGAATTTCGACTCTTAATTGCTCCAATTTCGCAATTTCTTCTTCGTCGATTCAATATCCAATGTTGCTATTACCTCCTTGAACTTGTAAATAACCTTGGAATTAAATCAAAGCAATATTTTTTTTTAAAACAGCCATGGCTGGCCGTGAACAGTAGCATCCATGGCTGCTCTTTTTTTTTTCTTTTTTCTTAAGCAATTGTTTTTTTTGCAAAAATGAAATCAAGTGTTGATTTCTTCACTTGCCAACAACCTATATATGGTTTCCCATGTGTAGACACATGCCCCCCCTCCTTGTGACTTATTAAATTATTTTCTTGACTTGTTTTATTTTATTTTATTTTTTATTTTTTGGGTGGGGCCCACTCTCAATAATTAAATTAATTAATCACTAATTCTTACTTAGTAATCTAATCACAATTAATTAATCCCTAATCTCCAATAATATTTTTACACTAAATAAAATTTATAAACAATTTATGTTTTAATTAAAATTGAAAATTAAAGGTTTCTATTTCGTGTCCGAAAATAACTCCGCCTTTAACTTAAGTTGATTTCCTTGCGAATAATTCGACGTATAAATATACGGGGTATAACAAGAGCAGTTCGTCCTAGGGTATGTCTATGAGCCGTGTCCGGTAGAGTCCTATTTATGGGTGTGAACTGGGCCGCACTTATAAGTAGGAGGCTGCAGGGCATTTACGAAGGATTTACCCTTCCTTCTAATCTTAGATCGTGCCGTAGAGCTAAATTATAGGATTTGATGTCCCTGATTCTAACCCTAAATGTTTTGATTAGGGATAAGCATTTGATTATGCCGCTATGAAATAATTGATGAGAGTTGAAGTTGTTACTCTGAAAGGTATGTTTCCTGCCTTATTGATATTGATAGACTTTGATATAAGAACCTGAGCTAAATGTTACGGGTATTGTGATCGTCTTGTGAGGCATTGGATGTTTTTTCTGGGCTGTGTGCAGGAATGAGGCAGTAAGAAGTATAGAGGAAACTCTGCCGAAATTTATACAAACTGAATTGTTTGAATGTCTACGCTATAGAGAAAGATTGAAGGGAAAATGTGACCATCGGATGTTTGGTATGTTATGATTGAATGAACAGTTATGATTGAATAAACGCTTTCAAAGAGAAGTTTTAGAATGATTTCAATTTAATTTAAGGGAAGAACCTTGGAAGGAAAAAAAAAGATTAGTAATTAAATGAATTGGAATGAGTTACATTTGAGATTTCGAAGAATTGAGATTTATTGAAGATATAGAGAAAGATGACAATAAGAATTCAAATGCAGTATTACGATTTATAAATTGGTCAGTAAGAGGTAACGAAAAGACATTGATATGGTAAAGGATGTTAACGAGTAGAGGGAAAGTTTTACTCTATATATATATATATATATATATATATATATACACAGAAGATCGGGACGGGTTTGTACTTATAGTGGAATGTTCTACAGATTTCTAGGCACATAGTATAAAATGGCAAAGGGAAAAAAGTACTTCAAGGGCAAAGGAAATCAAGAAGGACCTTGAAGATGAAAGTAAAAGAAAATACGTAAATGAATTGGTTAAAGGAAGTTATGTGACCATTGACGATAAGAGGAAGTCTAATAAATTAGTAAGCTTGGCCAAAGGTAGACATTGATAGCATAAGACAATGGACTTGAAATAGAGATACGATTACAAAGGGAACAAGACAATCTTACATAGTATTGGGATATTTCGTAAGTGAGGTATTAATAAGCGATGTAAACGATAGCTCATGAGTGGTCACATTAAATATTATGCATGCCCTTATGATCGATCTTACGATATGTTAAAGGTACTGATTGAGCTGGGTATTAAAGTTAAGGTAGCAAATGCTACAGAGCAGGTTGATATTGTTTTCTCTGAATGTTAAAGTAGGATAATCATGATGTAATAATATCGGGGAGAATAAGAATATGTATATCGAAGAGTAAGAAGATTATGATGTCATGAGAAGAGGATAAGGATAAGCAAGGGAGGTATGTTGCAAGTAAGGATCAAGTAAGGTTTCCAAGAAAAAGGTAAAGGTGACGGTAGAGGCGAAGAGCCATCCGGACAAATTTCTTGTTATATCCCGCGTTTATGCGCATTTGGAAAATTTGGAATAATCTTGCTTTGTAGGAAATGAGGGCTATGTATTTATTTTATCTCATATGTGTGATATTCATGAAAAATATTGATGCGGAAATACGGGGGAAGACCAAGGGCAAACTTGGAATTTTGGAAATTTGTTTCGGGAATTACAAATAAGATCCACAATGAGTTGGGCCCAAAAACAAAAAAGAGAAAATTTAGGCCCAACTCAAGAGGGTGGCCGGCCATACATGGCCAAGCCCATGAGAATTATAAAGATTTCCATGTGCCAAATTAGTTATAAAGGATCATTATCCCTTAGAAGCTTCATGAAACAAACAAAAGAAATGGAGCAAGAACAAGGGAGAGGGGTTCGGCCCCCTCCAAGAGAAAAAGAAAATCCCAAGCCTTTAGACTTTGATCCAAAAGTCATAATTTTCTAGCAATATTACTAACTCAAGGATGCTCTTCAACATGGTATAATTTTTAAGGCAAGAAAGTGCTTGTGTTGGCAAGTGGAAGTTTGAGGAAAAAGGTAAGATTTCTATTCTTTTGTGTTATGGAATAAGTATATATGTTATGATGATGAGAATTGGATGAGAATTATGGAGTTGTGATGTGTGTGTGCATAGCCGTGTATGTGTGTGGGTGTGTATATGGCTGTGTGCCATGGTGATGAAGGGAGGAGATGAATTAAATTCCATTTAGTTTGTTAGTTGTGTTGTTGTGGTGTTTGTGATGTAAATAAGGGTTGAATGAATCAAGTTGGTATTGAAAATGGTTATGGGTCGTTATGGGAAATTATGTGATTTTTTAATAAAGATTTTATGTAATTGGGGAAGTAAGATTCAAAAATGAGAATTTTGGTTGTTGTTAATGAATTTGGAAGAAAACAGTGTGATTTAGTAGTTTTGTTGCATTTGTAGAAGTTTCGGATGGAATATAGAATTGGCGGGATGACTTGAATCCTTGAATATTGTTTGGAATGTTATTGAAATATGTTTGAATAATCTTGAATTAGTTAATGGATATGGAAATGTTGATATTAGTTTGGAATTGTGGAGTTGGAATGGAAGGGTTGTATTATGTAGAAAAGAAGACTAGTTGTGTTAGAATGTGTTTGGTTGTGGTTGTTGGTATTGTTGTGTTGTTGTTGTTGATATTTTGGGCCGAGATGATTCTCGGGGATGTGGAATTTATAGGGGAAATGCTGCCGAAATTTCGGTAGACAAATATGGATTTAAATTTGAATTCTTAAAAGCTTGAAACTCATATTTGGCAACTATGACCAATTGTAGATTTTGGATGAAACGGGAGTTGAGTTTGGACGAGCGTAAGACGCAAGTAAGGTATGTAAAGCTATCTATTTTCTTCTTTTGGCATGTCCTAGAGATACTAGGTTGAGGTTTGAGCCTCGGGGACAACTCTGTTCATGAAAATCCGAGTTTGATTTTGAGTACTATTCATTCAATGTAATTGAATTAAAATTCTTATGTTTTGTTGGAAAACTATTCGAACATCCATAATTTGCCCAAATGTAATCTGATCGCTTTGAAACTTTCATGGGTGACTCCATAGAGTCTAATGTTCGTGCTTCATGTCCGCCACCTCGACTTGACCCGAGGTGGGCCCACTAGCTCAGAGATTTCCTTCGTTTGTCCTATCCGACTTACTTTGGTATAATGTTAGGAAGGAACTTTTGTTTATGATTCTGGCTATCAAAGAATGGTATTTTAGTGGCTTCGTTTGATGTGCTCCATAAGTTATTTGAAAGCTCCCCAAAGTGAATGATACCAAATTTTCAGAAAAAGGCTTATGAAGTATATTTTCGAAAGTTTGTAAATTTAAAGGCTTATATCTTTTGTATACTACTTCCGACGGACTCGATACTTACTTTGGACTTTCTGATCTCAAAATATATGTATACGTACTTATTTGTCGAGTCTGGGAATTTAATTATGTATATGCATATGATTTTCGCACTACTCTGCTCGTGCCTGCTATTATGACATCGTTCGCCGGTTCCCGGGCCGGTTTTGTGATCGTGCGCACTATGATATATTCGGCCGTATGCTGTGTTACGGTTCCCGAGACCTCGCTATAGGGCCGGGTACCGTTTATGGAGTTATGCTGTGATATGGCTTATGATTGGATTTGATGATGTGATGTGTTATGTTCGGAGATGTACGGAGATTTGAAACCTTCTGGAGTTATGCTGTGTGTGGCACCAGCGTCGGAGTGGTGACCACGTTCCTGAGCTTTATGCATGATTTTTACTTGCATGATATATATATACATAAGCTTTCAGCGCAGACTCTGATGTATTGATTCGGTATTTTCTCTCTGTACCTTTTATGACAGTTATGGTTCGTATTTCTGTACTCTATGCTTTACATACTTAGCACATCTTTCGTACTGACCCCCTTTCTTCGGGGGGCTGCGTTTCATGCCCGCAGGTACAGAGGTTCGTGATCCGTCAGTGTAGGCCACATATTCTGCTATCACAAAGTGCTCCTTTTGATTCGGAGCCCATATGTTGGTACATATCTTTTATGATGTATATGTCTCCGTATATCTGACTATTTGGGGTACGGCGGGGCCCTGTCCCGTCATATGATTCTGTTATGATTCGTAGAGGCTTGTAGTCATATATGTGGGTCATGGGTCATGTGTGTGTTTGTTTGTGTATGATCTGCGTCTTAGCGCAGTTCTGTTTGCTATTATGGCCAAAACGGCCCATTTGTCTGTATACGTATATGTATCTGGCGATGTATATTCCGCCAACCTATCAGATTTGGATACGGCCAGAATGGCCTGTATATTTGTATATGTGCATATATTCGGCGATGCATATTCCGCCGCTTCTTTTGGTTCTGATGTGATGTTTTGTACGCGCAATCACGCAAGATAATATTTGTTTTTAACTCTGTTTAAAATGTCGAATATGAAATCGGAGTCAAGCTATAATATGAAGATTTGGTTTGTATGTCTGTTTGGGTGTCCAAGTAGGGCACCAGTCGCGGCCCACGGGGTTGGGTCATGACAGAAGTGGTATCAGAGCGGTTTGTCCTCGGAATGTCTACAGGCCGTGTCTCATAGAGTCTTGTTTATCGGTGTGTTGTGCACCACATCTATAAACAGGAGGCTACAGGACATTTAGGGTGTTACCTTTCTTTGAATCTTAGACCGTGCGATAGAGCCAGCCGTAGGAAATGAATTCCTTTCTACTAACCTTTGATTTCAGCCAAAGAACGGCATCGACAGAAGACAATGACTGATGATATTGGAAGCTACACAGTACTCAGGTAAGCAATGGTATGAAAGATGTATGTCGGGGAAATTTGAGGTATGATTGGAATATAAAGTTGAAAATTGAAAGGGAAAGTAAACAGGAAAGTGTAACAGGTGCAGTTTGAGTTGGACATGTGAGGTAAGTTCCGACATTTTCATATTTTTATTTGAAATTGTTAGCCCTGTGTGGCTATGACACGATATGATACGATATATATATACGTATATGTGTTGGCCCTGTGAGGCATGGTTGGTATTTCCTGCGTGCAGGTTTTGGGATAGTAAGAAATACAGAGGAACCTCTGCCCAAATGTTTCCAGAAATATGAAGAGGGAAAATGAGATATAAGTTCTTAACATTTTTTGAAAGTCGATACCGATAGGGTAAATCCATTATGTGGGATTAAAGATTAAGAGATACCCTCCATGTCATTCGTAAGAAGCATCATCCTTATTTGGGAAATTTTATTTCGAGGGAGCATATATGAGCAGCAAATTCGCAATTCATTTACACGGACCAGAATATGTTCCAACCACATTTTGCTTTAGAAAAGCCTATGTTGAAGGGCAAAAATGTCCAACGATTAAGTTTCGATTCATTTGAAGAATACTAAATGTATGATAGGCAGTTGGGAATTGAGTGGTTCGCTCAAGACTCAAAAATATATATATAAATATAGAGGTCGCGTGAGCTGAGACTGATTAGATTGGTGAAAAGGAAGAAAGATCAACGCAGCTCTGGAAGATAGAGTAAGTTTGAACAAGTAATTGAAGATGTCTTGTAAAAGAAATGGCAGTGATTTATGTGTGCTACTCATGAGAAGAAACTCCCCTGAAATGTTTGTCGGACCCTAAAAGGCTAATTTAACATTCGAGGACGAATGTTCTAAAGTGGGGGAAAATGTTATATCCCGCGTTTATGCGCATTTGGAAAATTTGGAATAATCTTGCTTTGTAGGAAATGAGGGCTATGTATTTATTTTATCTCATATGTGTGATATTCATGAAAAATATTGATGCGGAAATACGGGGGAAGACCAAGGGCAAAATTGGAATTTTGGAAATTTATTTCGGGAATTACAAATAAGATCCACAATGAGTTGGGCCCAAAAAAAAATAAGAGAAAATTTAGGCCCAACTCAAGAGGGTGGCCAGCCATACATGGCCAAGCCCATGAGAATTATAAAGATTTCCATGTGCCAAATTAGTTATAAAAGATCATTATCCCTTAGAAGCTTCATGAAACAAACAAAAGAAATGGAGCAAGAACAAGGGAGAGGGGTTTGTCCCCTCCAAGAGAAAAAAAAAATCCCAAGCCTTTAGACTTTGATCCAAAAGTCATAATTTTCTAGCAATATTACTAACTCAAGGATGCTCTTCAACATGGTATAATTTTTAAGGCAAGAAAGTGCTTGTGTTGGCAAGTGGAAGTTTGAGGAAAAAGGTAAGATTTCTATTCTTTTGTGTTATGGAATAAGTATATATGTTATGATGATGAGAATTGGATGAGAATTATGGAGTTGTGATGTGTGTGTGCATAGCCGTGTATGTGTGTGGGTGTGTACATGGCCGTGTGCCATGGTGATGAAGGGAGGAGATGAATTAAATTCCATTTAGTTTGTTAGTTGTGTTGTTGTGGTGTTTGTGATGTAAATAAGGGTTTAATGAATCAAGTTGGTATTGAAAATGGTTGTGGGTCGTTATGCGAAATTATGTGATTTTTTAATAAAGATTTTATGTAATTGGGGAAGTAAGATTCAAAAATGAGAAGTTTGGTTGTTGTTAATGAATTTGGAAGAAAACAATGTGATTTAGTAGTTTTGTTGCATTTGTAGAAGTTTCGGATGGAATATAGAATTGGCGGGATGACTTGAATCCTTGAATATTGTTTGGAATGTTATTGAAATATGTTTGAATAAACTTGAATTAGTTAATGGATATGGAAATGTTGATATTAGTTTGGAATTGTGGAGTTGGAATGGAAGGGTTGTATTATGTAGAAAAGAAGACTAGTTGTGTTAGAATGTTATTGGTTGTGGTTGTTGGTATTGTTGTGTTGTTGTTGTTGATATTTTGGGCCAAGATGATTCTCGGGGATGTGGAATTTATAGGGGAAATGCTGCCGAAATTTCGGTACACAAATATGGATTTAAATTTGAATTCTTAAAAGCTTGAAACTCATATTTGGCAACTATGACCAATTGTAGATTTTGGACGAAACGGGAGTTGAGTTTGGACGAGCGTAAGACGCAAGTAAGGTATGTAAAGCTATCCATTTTCTTCTTTTGGCATGTCCTAGAGATACTAGGTTGAGGTTTGAGCCTCGGGGACAACTCTGTTCATGAAAATCCGAGTTTGATTTTGAGTACTATTCATTCAATGTAATTGAATTAAAATTCTAATGTTTTGTTGGAAAACTATTCGAACATCCATAATTTGCCCAAATGTAATCTGATCGCTTTGAAACTTTCATGGGTGACTCCATAGAGTCTAATGTTCGTGCTTCATGTCCGCCACCTCGACTTGACCCGAGGTGGGCCCACTAGCTCAGAGATTTCCTTCGTTTGTCCTATCCGACTTACTTTGGTATAGTGTTAGGAAGGAACTTTTGTTTATGATTCTGGCTATCAAAGAATGGTATTTTAGTGGCTTCGTTTGATGTGCTCCATAAGTTATTTGAAAGCTCCCCAATGTGAATGATACCAAATTTTCAGAAAAAGGCTTATGAAGTATATTTTCGAAAGTTTGTAAATTTAAAGGCTTATATCTTTTGTATACTACTTCCGACGGACTCGATACATACTTTGGACTTTCTGATCTCAAAATATATGTATACGTACTTATTTGTCGAGTCTGGGAATTTAATTATGTATATGCATATGATTTCCGCACTACTCTGCTCGTGCCTGCCATTATGACATCGTTCGCCGGTTCCCGGGCCGGTTTTGTGATCGTGCGCACTATGATATATTCGGCCGTATGCTGTGTTACGGTTCCCGAGACCTCGCCATAGGGCCGGGTACCGTTTATGGAGTTATGCTGGGATATGGCTTATGATTTGATTTGATGATGTGATGTGTTATGTTCGGAGATGTACGAAGATTTGAAACCTTCTGGAGTTATGCTGTGTGTGGCACCAGCGTCGGAGTGGTGACCACGTTCCTGAGCTTTATGCATGATTTTTACTTGCATGATATATATATACATATGCTTTCAGCGCAGACTCTGATGTATTGATTCGGTATTTTCTTTCTGTACCTTTTATAACAGTTATGGTTCGTATTTCTGTTCTCTATGCTTTACATACTCAGTACATCTTTCGTACTGACCCCCTTTCTTCGGGGGGCTGCGTTTCATGCCCGTAGGTACAGAGGTTCGTGATCCGTCAGTGTAGGCCACATATTCTGCTATCACAAAGTGCTCCTTTTGATTCGGAGCCCATATGTTGGTACATATCTTTTATGATGTATATGTCTCAGTATATCTGAATATTTGGGGTACGGCGGGGCCCTGTCCCGTCATATGATTCCGTTATGATTCGTAGAGGCCTGTAGTCATATATGTGGGTCATGGGTCATGTGTGTGTTTGTTTGTGTATGATCTGCGTCTTAGCGCAGTTCCGTTTGCTATTATGGCCAAAATGGCCCATTTGTCTGTATACGTATATGTATCTGGCGATGTATATTCCGCCAACCTATCAGATTTGGATACGGCCAGAATGGCCTATATATTCTATGTGCATATATTCGACGATGCATATTCCGCCGTTTCTTTTGGTTCTGATGTGCTGTTTTGTACGCGCAATCGCGCAAGATAATATTTGTTTTTAACTCTGTTTAAAATGACGAATATGAAATCTGAGTCAAGCTATAATATGATGATTTGGTTTGTATGTCTGTTTGGGTGTCCAAGTAGGGCACCAGTCGCGGCCCATGGGGCTGGGTCGTGACATTTCTAAAGTAAGTAAGCAGGAAAGATAGAGTATGGCAATATGGAATAAAAGACGAATGCTAAGATTTCTGAAACATATCTTGATAAACAGGTTTGAAGTATAATAACGATGGACATGGATATAACCTGAGACGGAATAATCAGATTTTATGAAAAGTGTCAACGGATTTTTGACTCTTAAGGTACATCCAAGAGGATAAATATGAAACCATGTTGGTACATTCACTTAGGAAGAGGAAAAGCCCCCCCCCCCCCCCCCCCCCCACCCTCCCCCCCCAAAAAGGCGATCTTGGAATAGAAAGGATTCGTATTTCTAATAGAATATTCTACGAA
The DNA here is from genome assembly GCF_019175385.1 of Lycium barbarum. Classification (NCBI taxonomy): domain Eukaryota; kingdom Viridiplantae; phylum Streptophyta; class Magnoliopsida; order Solanales; family Solanaceae; genus Lycium; species Lycium barbarum. The sequence goes on along the minus strand of NC_083343.1, from coordinate 30,637,094 downwards.
TTCACGGGCCAATGCTGTAAAATAGAAAGTGGGGAAGAGCACTTTATGGGCAAGGGAAGTCAAGAAAGACCCTAAGGGAAAAAGTAAGAAAAGTGGACTAATGGATGAGCAAAGGAAGTTGTGTAGACATCAAGGACAAAAGGAAGGATAATAAGCTAACATGTCTGGCCAAGAGGCAAAACATCAGTAACATGGGATAAGAGACTTGATAAGGAGTACAGAAATTCGATCATAAAGGAAATAAGATGAACGTACCGGGGGGGGGGGGGGTGAGGGGTGAGGGGTATGTATAAATACGGACAAGTTGTAGTATCACAAGGGAAGATGAGGACTCGACGCAAGGAGAAAGAAAAAAGTGTGCTTCGTGAAGATTTCATGATAAGAATAGGAACCGACAGAATATTAGAAGGACTATGATGCATGACTGTGATGTAAACAAGTAGTCAAGAGAACCACGGGACAATATGAGCTAAGCTAATGAAAGGATGAGTTGTGGGAATGAATGGTAGAGAGTATCAACTCCTACTGGTATAGTATAGATATAAATCGGAATTGGGAAATAAGAGCAAGAAGGATCTCAAGGATATTCGTAAAAAGATAGTTATGAAAGAAGATTAGGACTGGAGGTCGGACACTCCATAAGGAGTCTAACGAATTTCGTGTCATCATTGATTCATGAGCCTAGAGGACTGTTAGTTATGAAAGGAAGAGGTGATCAATAAATAAAGCATCTGAATTATATCTGTTATGCGTAAACATTTTACCTAGTACAAGAATCCAGTTAGCAAAAAGAAAATAAGATAAACCATTCGATGAAAAGAACTCCAGCATTATATGGAATAGAGGAGTTGAAGGCTCGCTAAGGTCGGCCAGATGACTATCAAAGACGATTAATACTCGAATGTTACTGGAATATGAGAGCATCTTTTAAAAGGGGGGAAGAATAAATTCAGTTCTAAGATGAGCTACAATATTTCTAAGCTCGAAAGAGGGAAATATATTGGATTGAAGGAGTCAAATTTCGAGATGAAACGATATATCAAGAATGCGCTAAAAAAAGTGAGAATGGACTAAATGCAAGTATATTATGAGACAAATGTGGAAAGAGAGGCATGACAAGATGATGAAGGTTTAGCGAATCAAAGGGAATAAGTTTCGTCAACGCGATACATTGTGTTCCGGGGGATGACTCGAATCACTCGTGCCGAAGAAATTTTAGGTACATTTAGATATGTAGTAAAGTACTCCAAGGGGTAGCAGAAGGAGTGTGAAAGGCCGCATATGACTAGGGATAAGTATAAGGGACAATCAGGATTACGAAAAAAAAAAGACAAGAACTTGTACACTAGAAGAGATGAAAGCTTTAAAAGAGGAATATCTATAGGAAGTTCAATGATCTTCAAAGGAAAGGAAGATAATGTGCCTATGGATATCAAGACAGCAGTACTGCCTGAGATTAGAAAGTACCTCATATGTTGTGAAATTCGAAGTCGCCGATTATATCAATTGTGAGAGTGTATGACATAGAACCGTATAAACAATCGCCGTAATGAAATGGCCAGTAGAATGGTGCAAGGTCGATGAGTACAAAAAATGATAATCTAAAGTAGCACTAGAGAAGCAAGTAAGGAAAGGTGACATATCTGAACAAGAGAGTTTGTCCACTAGTAGAGAAATAAGGAGCAAGGAAAAAGAGTACAACAATTAAGAATATTCGCAAGATCGGCGAAGAGCCATAGAGATCATGAGCCGAGACCACCTTAATGAGAACAGGATGATAGCTGGATATCAGTTGACCATCGGTTACATACATAAGAACATGAGGATATGGAACTAATAAATGAGTTCAACAAAGAACTGGGAGAATAAGAAAGAATACTAATGAGCCTATAGTATAAGAGCATGGAGATTAGGAACTAAAGGCGGATAACCATTTCAAGAAATTAATGATAGCATCGTAGGCTCGCAAGCTACAACATTCGAGGACAAATGTTTCTTAGGGGGGAAGGATGTTACACCTCGCACTTTTAGAGCATGAGCATGCCACATACTTCACTGTATTAATGCAGTATCGGAGACGTCTCATAAAGTTTTGGAAGGTACAAGCCATGGAAAGTACGTAACGACGAAGTAAAGGATGAATTACGATCTCGTAAGTCGTAACCGGAAAGGACAACCTTGAAACCAAAGGACATGACCATTATCATGTATAATAAATGATAAATATCATGTATGGAGAGTTTTGGAATATTCTGGGATCAAGAAAATCGAAGAAAAAAAGTTTGTCAAAAATTTAGAAAAAAAAGTTGGCAGAATTCTGGATAGAATTTTCGGTCAGATTTGGAGGAGTATATCTCTGGGTATATTAGGAGTTTTAAGGTGTTTCAAAAGCCTAAAATGAAGTTCATCGAGTCTAGTTTCTAAAACAACAAACGTTTGTTAAGGCGATATCAAAGTAGGGAGTTATAGGCATTTTAAAACGGATAGTCAGAGGAACTCGAACCTGGGCGAAAATCCGGAAAATCCACTTAAAAGCCCACTTATGTTTTGACCCGGCCCAATCCGAATTTGGCACCTATAAAAGGGCCTCTACACTTCATTTTAGTCATTTTTCTTCAACTCCATAATCCTCTAGAACTCCCCGAACCTCTCTACACTTCTCTAGAATTTTCCACACTTCTCTCTCCACTACAAGAATATTTTTGAAGGCTCTCCACCATTCTAAAACATTCTATACCATCACAAAAGAGGATTAAACTCCAAAACCCCAAGCTAAGTTATGGAGAAGGATTGTTCTTGTCTCTACTTAATTTTGTGATAAATTTGGTCTTGGAAGAAGTTGAGTGGGGTGAAGTTCTTATAGTGTAAGGTATGTTCTCCATCCTATTTCTCAATATTAAGTTGATTTGAAGATTTAGCAAGTCCTATAAAAGAAGAGAATCATAGTAGAGAAGTTGCAAATTATTAAGGTGAAGATGATGACTATGGAATGAATTTGAAAGGAGATTTTGGATTAATTTGAGATTAAATTGAATATAATTCTTTAATTATGGTATTGTGGATATTGTTATGGTTAGTTGAGAAATTTGGAAAACATCGTGTGGGATGTTTTATGGAGCCTATTGGTGTTGATAATATTGTTGTGATGTTGGTATTTTTGTTGTTGTTGTTGGTTGTTGGATTGTGATTTCGGGCTAGGCATATAAACAGGGGAGATGCTGCCCGAATTTCGGCAGATTCTAAACGGAATTAAATTGAAGGCTTAAGATAAGTGTATGAAATTGAGCCTACCAATAGTATGAATGGTTTATATGTAGATTTACGAGCTTGGAAGGATAAACGTTGAGTGGCTAAGGAGACCGAAAGGTATGTTAAGGCTAGTCCCTTTCTTCCTAAAAGCATGATTCCTTTCTTGTGAACATATATATGTTTTCCATAACATTCTTATTTCCCAAAATCTAGAAGTTCATAATTCTTAGAGTTTCTTATGATGCTAAAGATAAGTGTGTTTCATGATAATAATGATGATGATGATGATTCCATTCTTGGAGATTCCAAAGCTTATGGATTTGACGCTATTATGAGATTATTGATCTTATTTCATGATTTCCTTGATTTTATTCGTTGTTGTTGATCTCACCTTATAATAATTTTTCCTTCAAGGTGAGATATAGCGATGATGATTGTTCCATAATATAAATCGGAGGTTACCGACCTTACGTCACTCTGATAGAGTCGTTGCTTTTATTTGGGCTCTCATACATGCTACTTATATTATATATGTATATGATATATATAGGGGATATGGGGAAAGGTGAGGCGTTATATACGCATAACCACCTGATCAGTTGGTATACTATGATATCGTCCCAGACGCGGGATGCCTGGACGCTGGATATATGGGTAAATGGATCGGGTTGCACGTTCCTCAGCAGTATAATATATTTATGGACCGGGCTGCACGCTCTGCAACACTATTATATTATATATGTATATGAGAAATGTTTTCCATTGAAAGGTAAGCATGCATGGTTTTCACCTTATGAGGCAATTTGATGTGCAGGTTATCCTTATCTCATGTTATGTTCGTTATCGCTTGTTTATATTGTTATTCATGCCTTACATACTCAGTACACTGTTCGTACTGACGTCCCTTCTTGTGGACGCTGCGCTCATGCCCGCAGGTAGGCAGGGAGATAGATCAGATCCGTTGGTACTTTATTAGCGGATTCTCAGGAGCACTCCACTTACTTCAGAGCTGCAGTCTATTTGATATTGGTCTTTATGGTCACATGTATTCTATGTAGAGGCTTGTAGACATGTGTGTATAGTTAGAAATTTCATAACGCTATCAGTTCATATCGTTGTATACCATTTTAGAAGCCTTGTCGGCTGGTGACGATGGGCATAATTGTTGAAGATTATATAAAGATGTGTCGTTATGTTGTGATATATGTCCTTACAGATTATGATATCCATGAGATATATTTATGGTCCACCCAGGAGTGATTATAAGACGTATGTTCAGTGGTGACCGGTGGGTTAGCTCCGGGTGCCCGTCATAGCCCTCTAGTTGGGTCGTGACTTACTGGTTCACCAACAGGTGTAGACACCTCAAATGGTTTGATCTTCTCAGGTTTTACCCCTATACGATCGGCAGTATAAGGAGTAATATATGACAAAATAGAACCCAGATCAATCAATGCATATACATCATGAAAGGATACTAATAATTTCCCTATGAAAACATTAGGGGAAAACTCAAGATCCTGTCGCCCTGCTAGTGCATAGATACGGTTCTGAGGGCCGCTCGAACTAGATGCTCCCCCTCTGTCTCTGCCATGACTAGCTGGTGTTGGTGTGCCTTGCCTCAAAGGGTGTATAGATGATGAAGACGCAGCTGCTGATCTTGTGGGATGCTCTATCACCCATCGATGGACAATCACGCATCATATGGCCAGTATGACCACAGGCATAACAAGCATCTGAACCTCGACGACACTGTCTTGAATGTAGCCTACCACATTGATTGCACTGTAGTAGAGGTGGTCTCATATAACTGGAATCAACTCTATGCTGAGAACCCGAATACCTAGAGCTCTGACCTGGTCCAGAATAAATAGAGCGATCAAATCTTTTGCCTGCAAATCGAGGAGCTGCACTAGCCGCTGATTGGCCTGAAGGCCTGGAATACTCTTGCCTCTGACCCCCTTGAACTCACTAACAACACCAGAAGATCTGGACCTCTTACTATAACCTCTATTATAATCACGCTCACCCCTTTTTGGCTGCTAATGTTCTTCCAGATTTTGGGCATGGGCCTGAATGCGAGAAATGTCCATCCCTTCCTGCAGTGAGGCCGTCAAGCACTCTTTAATCAAATGTGGCCTCAAAAAACTCACAAACCGGTGCACACGGTCCCCCATATCGGCTACCATGGCTAGAGCATACCTAGCCAAAGAAATAAAGTAAAGGCTATACTCCCGAGCGCTCAGATTCCTCTGTTCAATATTTAAAAACCTGTCAGCTCTGGCCCGTCGAACCTCTTGCGGTAAATAATGCTGGAGGAAAGCATCTACGATCTCTTTCCACACTGTAGGAGGTGCATTTACCTCTTTAGAAGATATCCAGGTATTATACCAATGAACGGCCATATCCCATAATCTATAAGAAGCCAACTCTACCGTTTCAACATCAGAAGCATGTATTATCCGCAATGTCCCTAGCATCTCATCTATAAAGCTCTGCGGGTCCTTATCCAATTTTGACCCAAAGAATTTCGAAGGATTCAGACTAATAAAATTACGGGCTCTAGCAATGACATCTCTGTCAACATGACCCGCACCCTGCTACTGAGACTAAGTGGTGACTAACTGAGTCAGCAAATGGATGTCATCTCTCATCTCATGACCTGAGGCATCTAGTGGAGGCACTGGGGGTATTGGAGTTGAAGCTGAGGCCCTTCACGCTCCTCTGAAATGGGTGGAGTATGAGAGGTCCAAGATGGAACCTCATTTTGAGACTCACCCTCATGTATGTCCGCCGGCGGTTCCCGTTCAGTCCTCCTTCCAGCCACTGTCTTGCTCTTCTGGGCCACTGTAGCTTTTCTCTTTACAGGCATCGCTAAAAACATAATGCACGGTTAAGAAAAAAGGAATTCTTATATCATGGCTCTATCACCCGATCTATGATGAGAAAGAAAGGTCAATCGTTCCTGAATGCCCCGCAGCCTCCTGTTTATAAGTGTGGCACGCTTCACACCCATAAACAAGAATCTACTGGACACGACTCGTAGACACACCCTAGGATGAATTGCTCTGATACCACTTTTTTCACGACCTAACTGGAGGGCCGTGACGGGCACTCGGAGCTAGCCTACCAAGCACCACCTAGCATGCTTCTTCTAATCCTATCTCGATGGACCACATATCTAACTCACAATTATCATAACTTGGACGAGCACAAATTCTCAAATAAAAGCTCATTTATATGATTATAATCAACTCTGCCCCATAGATATACATATACAAGCCCACAAGGCTACAAAAATGATGTACAAGATATGGACCGATGAGGTTATGAGACGTCTAACTGTAGATACAGGTGTCTACAAGCCTCTATACGGAATGCTAGAAGTCATAAAGACGGCACAGGACCCCGCCATGCCCAATCATGTACACAAAGAGTAATACCGATAAACTGCAGCTCCAAAGCAAACAGAGCGCTCCTGAGACTCCGCTGATAAAGCTCTTAAGGATCTGATCTGTCTCCCTGCCTACCTGCGGGCATGAACACAGCGTCCACAAGCAAAAGGAAATCAGTACGAATAATGTACTGAGTATGTAAATCATGATCAATAACATAATAAATATTTGAGGAGTATGAGATAAAAGAGATAACATGTATATCTGATTGCCTCTCAAGGAAGATATCATGCATGCTTAGCTTTAAAAAAAAGCATTTTGTACATATATATATATATATATATATATATATATATATATAGCATACTGGCCGTCCATATAGGCGTCATATCATCATTATCCTGCGTCCGGGACGATATCATAAGCTACCCACTACAGTGGTGTGCGTATCTACGCGCCTGCCCTGCATGAGAGCCCAAATAAAACGTTACTACTCTATCGGAGTGATGTAAGGTCGGTAAACCTGATTTCTATTATGGAATCATCATCATCGCTGTATCCCACCTTGGAAGGACAACTATCATAAGATGGGATCAAAAACAATGAATTTAATCGATAATCATGTGACAAACTCAATAGTATCATAAAAAAATTAAGAACATCAAGCTTTGACATTTATACAATTGAAATCATCACAAAGATCATCAACTATATCATAAGAATCATGAAAATTATGGGCTTCAAGTGTTTCTAGGAATAGGAATAATGTGAATATTATGTGTAGGTTGACAACTGTGGAATCACGCCTTTAGAAAGAAAAGGGTTAGCCTTACATACCTTCACGTCTTCTTAACTACTAACATTTTCTTCCAAAGCCCGTAAAATCTACATTCAAGAGGATTAATAACAAGGTTAAGTCTTGAAAACATGCTTAAGTTCAAACTAGAGCAACTAAAGGCTAACGGAATTTGGGAAGCACTTCCCCTATTTTATCGACTTCTACCATATTGAAAAATAACTCCCAAACAATAATAACAACATCCATAACATCATAATCAAGAAGTTACATTCAAATTAGTCTCAAATTTAACCCAAATCCCCTTTCCAAGTTCGCCTCATAGTAATCTTCTTCATTGCAACATTCATAGCTTCTCTACTTTAATTATTTTCCTTTCTAAGTGGTACTAAAGCTTTACATCAACGCAACCATACATATAGGATGAAAAAAATAACTTATAACTAAGAAGCTTCACCTCACTCAACTCCCTCCAAGATCAAGTTCACCACAACTTTGAAAGGAAGCAAGAACTATCACCTTCCATGGATTACCTTTGAGTTTTGATTTTGATCTTCTCTCCTGATGATATGGGAAGGTGTGGAGTGATAGAAAAGCTTCAAGAACTCTTACGAAGCCTCTAGAAGTGTGGGGAAATGAGTGTGGGAAGTTGGATTGAAAATGAGGTCTCTTGGGATTTAAAAAGGTGGCAAAATTCGCACCCCGCTCCACTTTGCGGTGACTATGCGGCCTAGCATACTGAGTACGCGGCCTAGTATACTGAGTATGCGGCCGCATACTCCCTCCATCACTTGGGGGCAATATTGGCCAGTGAGTTCACCCAAAATGGGGAGTTGGCGGCCAGTATATGGCTCAGCATACTCAGTATGCGACTGCATACTGCCCCAATTTCTTCGGTTTCCCGAAATCGCGATCTTTTCAATTCATTTCACCTCCAATCCTTATGGAACCTTCTTGGAAATTGTATAAAACTTCATTAACCATATAAGGGGACCTATATATTCCCCTTAAGATAATGCTAAGCAATGCATAACTCAAATGCTACATAATCTTCCCAAATGTGACTCCAACTCCAATTTCTCCAACAACTCACTTCCACCGCCTCATTTCACCCTGAAACCTTAAGGTATACACTTAACATTACCAAATATCCTTCCTAAACTTATAAGGGATTCAGTTCCACTTTAGTCTTGCATTGGTTCACCCTTAAGGCAAACATCACGAAATTTCTAAGGTGTAATAGATTTCTGTCGACTCTGTGCTGCTAGTAATCTTTCCTGAATCACCTTCACCTTTTCAACTTCTTGCTGCATTAAGTCTGGGCCTACTAGCTGATTCTCTCTAACATCAAATCATCCTATGGGTGATCTACATCTCCGCCCATATAAAGCTTCAGAAGGAGCCATCTGAATACTGGAATGGTAACTGTTATAATACGCAAACTCAATAAGAGGCAAATGATCATCCCAACTACCTCAGAAATCAATTACACAAGCCCTTAGCATATCCTCAAGTCTCTGTATTGTACGATCAACTTGTCTATTTGTCTGGGGGTGAAATGTGGTACTAAGACTCACCTGGGTTCCCAATCCGTTCCGAAAAGATCTCCAAAAGTTAGTTGTGAACTGCGCCTCTCTATCTGAAATAATAGCTGTAGGAACCCCATGAAGTCGTACATTCTCTCTAAGGTAGAGCTTCACATAATCTTCTGCTGAATAAGTAGTTCTGACAGGTAGGGAGTGGGCTGACTTTGTAAGTCTATCAACTATGACCCATATTGAATCATACTTCCGCTGAGTATGTGGTAAACCTGCAATGAAATCCATATTAGTTACCTCCCATTTCCATGGCGGAATCTTAATAGCTTGTGTTAGACCCCGTATTTTATACGTCGAGTTATTCGCGAAGGAATCGACGTGTGATAGAAACCTCGGATTCTTAATTTCTAAACTAGAACTAATCGGTTATAAATTTTACTTAGTACAAAAATATTATTGGAGATTAGGAATTACTTAATTATGGCGTTAAGTAAATATTTGTGACAACAATGAACCAAGAAGGATCATCAACGTGCAAGGACAAAAGATGACTCAAAGTCATCTAAAATAAAGCTATTATGGAAGACATACAAATATGCATTCAAATGTGGAATCATTCACTACACTTTCAATATTTTGTAGACAACTAAAATACACTTCATAATCAATGGGAGGGTTCGACCAAGGAACTGAAATTTGGAGGAGGAAAAGATTAGTCCTGCAATTGAATATTGAAGCATGCATTACTTTATAAAAGCATACATTATTTTATGAAGACATAACATGGTGGAGGAATCATTTCACATTAAAAATTGATCATTCATCTTTGTATGATTACAATGGACAAATGATGGTGTATGAATCAGCCACCACACATGCAATTGTCTTGTAAAAAATTGAAAAGAAAGAAGAAGAAAGGAAACAACAAGGAGGCAATTCGGCCATCTAGCCGAAAGTTGAAGGAAAAATGAAATAAATTTTTTGTGTAAAGTTAATGGAGTGATTCATGCCATAAGTGGAGCATGTGACCAACTTGTAGGCATCAAAGTTGAACCAAATAATGACTAATACATCAGCCTTCACAATTCATTTCAACTACACAACACAAAGAAAGAAAACATAGAAAACCTAGAGAGAGAGGGAGCAACTCTCGGCCAACTAGGGCTGATTTTGAGCTCCTTGAGTCTTGATCCAAAAATTATTTTCCAAGGTGTTTCAACCCTTTAGAAGGCCCCTAGAACGTGAAGATAGTCTTTGGAGCAACAAGAACCATTTTCATCTCAAGTCACCAACTCTAGCCAAGTAGAGTAGTCAAGTTGTCAAGGTAAGATCTAACTTTCTTTTCCATGCATTAAGGGTGATGTAGATGAGTAGATAGAAGTTGTATGCATGAAATAAGGTGTGTTGATGTTGGAACATGATAGTAACCATGAGGTTATATGTGTTGATGTTGATGTATGGTTGTAACTTGATGAACATGAATCGCATGCATAAAATCATGAATGTTGGTGTTGGAATGACTATGTGGCCGAGGGGACTGTTTTGGTGGAATTAATGAACTAATTTTCTTTAATAAATATGGTTGTTACTATCATAGATCTCATGGTAAGAAGGAATGAAAAGAATTGGAAGGTTAAAACTGAAGTTGTGTTAGTATGAAAATAATTGAATCTATGATTTTATGTGAGTGATGTTGAAGCATGTTGAAACCGTGTATGGACTGTTTTTGTAAGAAGTTAGTGAACTGATTTTACTTGATATTTTGATTGTTATTGTGATGAATTTTATGATGGAAATGAAGGTGTTTAATGGTTGGAGTTGAAACCAAAGTCGTTTGTGAGTTGTTGTAAGGATTATAGAGATGACGATGTAGCTTAGTTGCATATGAATTGATGTTGTACTGGTCGTGTGGATAGCTGGTCATACCATACTGAAATTATATGAAAAGAAGACATGAAATAATGTGTAAGAATCATATGTGGTTTTCTTAGTATGTTCGTAAACGTTTGCAAGAATTCCGAACATTTTTATGTTGTCGGTTAGGGACTGTTTTGGACATGTTGTTGGTTAGGGACTGTTTTGGACGTGTTGTTTTGGCTATGTTGGAAAAAGTAATTATAGTTAAGAATATACATCATGCTGTCATAGTGGCTGGGATGTTATAGAATCGTTGCGACGAAATGTTATGACTATAGACTAACAAGAATAAATTGGACGTGTCATAATCGCATATAGACTATTATTGGGTGTTGTAATGTGCGGACTGTTTTGACACGTTGTTATTCTTATTGAGATTGTGAGATTAATGATAATTAATATTATGCATTGTGTTGGATAGGCTGTTATAATTTTTTACATGCAAACGTTAAGGTTACGAACTATTAGAAGTAACTTGAGAATGTAGTAGCCGTATGTGAATCGTTATTGCATGTTGTGAATGTGGGATGTTTGGGATATTGTGTGGGCTGTCCGGATTGGTACTGAACACATAATTATTGATGTTGGATTGGTTGTATGTGGTTGGTTTGGATACAAGAGAAAACGTCGTCTAAACATCTAGAAAGGAGTTACTAACGTTAGAATACGTTTTGAATCTCCCCATAACTTAAACGTAGTTGTTGTCATCTTAATATAGGTTGAAGTATTATTGGGCAGCGTATACATATTGTGTGACGAATAAGCGCTAAAGGTATGTGAAGCTAACCCTTCTTTCTTTTTGGCATGATCGTTGTGAAATGAATATACGATATATATACGATTCCAAAGGAAATTCCTATTCTTAGAGCCACTAGGATGGCTATTGATCTTGATTCCCATAACTTATGTTTTGTTTTATATATATTCATATGTACACATGATTTCAAAGTTCCAATTTGATATGATCCACAGGGACATCCGAAAGGTATATGGTATGACTAATATTTGAAATTGCGAACGATGGTTTGTGTTGACTATCCTATTGAGTCCTTAAAAATGTTTTGAATTGCATATAGTTTCTCACTACTCTGCTCGTGCATACCTCAATATATCTTTCACCGAGTCCCGGGTTGGGTCGTGACAGCTTGCAATAAGCCTCCGGGCTTCTGGTGCTCTATCTTAACTTGATGGCAATTTGGACACTGAGCGACAAACTCTGCTATGTACTTCTTCATACCATCCCACCAATATACTTCCTTGATATCATGGTACATTTTTTTTGTGCCCGAATGAATAGAATAGCGAGAATAATGGGCTTCCCCCATAACCTGCCGACAACGCCCTGCAACATTAGTGACACATAATCTACCTCGATACCTGAGTACTCCATCCCCTGAAATCACAAGAGGCGTCTTTTCTTTCTGAGGAGTTATATCTCAATGATGAACTAAGATAGGATCTTCGAACTGACGCTCATTTATCTCAGCTACCAGAGATGACTACTGTATTCTGAAATGTAACTACTGTATCACCTGAGTCTATCAATCGAATTCCAAGACTGGCTAGCTGACAAACTTCATGGGCTAGCTCTCTCTCCTCTGGCTGCAAATATGACAAGCTACCTATGGATTTACGACTAAGAGCATCGGCTACTATATTGGCATTTCCAGGATGGTACAAAATATCAACATCATAGTCTTTTAGTAACTCTAGCCATCGCCTTTGGCGTAAGTTCAAGTCCTTTTGCTTAAAGATGTACTGGAGGCTCTTATGGTCGGTATAGATATCGACATGGACACCGTAGAAGTAGTGCCTCCATATTTTCAAAGCATGGATTACTGCAGCTAACTCAAGATCGTGCGTTGGATAATTCTTCTCGTGCTTCCTCAGCTGTCTAGAAACATAAGCAACAACCTTGCCGTGTTGCATTGATACACAGCCCAACCCAATACCTGAAGTAATACAATATATCTCATAGCCATCTGTCCCTTCTAGGAGAGTCAAAACGGGTGCTGAGGTCAACTTCTCTTTTAATATTTGAAAACTCCACTCACACATATCTGTCCACTGAAACTTAGCTGATTTTTTAGTCAACTTCGTCAGTGGGGCTGAAAGAGAAGAAAACCCCTCTATGAACCTCCTATAATACCCTGCCAGACCCAAGAAACTACGTATCTCTGTCAGTGTCATGGGCCTTGGCAAATTTCTTACAGCCTCGATCTTTTGAGTATCTACTCTAATGCCTTCATCTGACATAATGTGACAAAGAAAAGTTGCAGAGTTCAACCAGAACTCACACTTAGAAAACTTCGCATATAACTCTCTATCTCGAGGAACTCTAAGCACTACACGTAGATGAACTGCATGTTCAACCTCTAACGGTGAATAAACCAAAATATCATCTATAAATACAATCACAAACAGATCTAGGAGGGCTTTGAATACACGATTCATCAAGTCCATGAATATACATTCGCAAGGAGCCATCCTTCTTTCTTACGAATAATACCGGCGCTCTCTACGGCGATGTACTGGGCCAAATAAAGCCCTTATCAAGTAAATCCCTCAATTGTTCCTTTAATTCTTTTAGCTCTGCAGGTGCGATTCTATAAGGAGGAATAGATATTGGCTGAGTATCTTGTAATAGATCGATAGTGAAATTAATCTCTCATTCTAGTAGAATGCCTGGAAGCTCATCTGGAAACACCTCTAGGAACTCATTAACCACAGGGATAGACTGAAGGGTAGGTGACTCTGCTTGTACATCCTGAACTCGAACCAGGTGATAAATATACCCTTTTCTGATCATCTTACTTGTCTTACGGTAGGAAATAAACCTACCCCTCGGCGAAGCAGCATTACCATTCCACTTTAAAACTGACTCGCTTGGGAACTGGAATCAAACTACCTTCGTTCTACAATCGACATTAGCATGGTAGGAATCCAACCAATGCATGCCCACAATAACATCAAAATCGATCATACCTAACTCAATCAAATCTGCTATGGTATGACGATTACAAACCATGACTACACAACCTTGATATACTCGTCTCGCTATTATTGGGTCACTAATTGGCGTAGAAACCTGAAAAGGTTTAATCGACTTTAGCTCTATCCCAAACTTACCAACAACAAATGGAGTAACATATGAAAAAGTAGAACCTGGGTCAATCACTTTGAATACATCATAAGAGGAGACTGATAATATACCTATAACAACATCAGGAGATGACTCGCGATCCTGTGTACCAGCTAATGTATAAATGACATTTTGAGGACCGCTCGAACTAGATGATCCACCCCTTCCTCTGCCATGTCCTGCTGGTGTCCAAGAACCTTTCCCTGAAGGGCGCACGATAAAGAAAAACCAGCTACGTACCCTGTAGGCCGAACTATACATACACCACCCCTTGACGGACACTCCATCAACACATGACCTGGCTGAGCGCAAGCATTATAAGCATCTGATCCCAATCGACACTGTCCAGCGTGTCATTTACCACACTGGGCACACCATGGCAAGGGTGGTCTCATCTGGCTTGATTCCTATCTATACTGAGCACCCGAAGTTCTGGAACTTTAGCCCGCTCTGAAATAAGAAGGTCGATCAAATCTTTGACCAGAAAACCACGGAGGTGCACTCGCCGCTGAATGGGATGAATACCGAGAATACTGCTGTCTCTGTCCTCCTCTAAACTCACCAAACATCTAAAGATCTAGTCCTCTAACGATGACCCCGGTCCCACTCACGCTTTGTCCTCCACTGACACTTACGATCCTCCAGATTCTGTGCATATGCCTATATGCGAGAAATATCCATACCCGGCTATAACACAGCTATCATACACTCGTTAATCGAATATGGCCCTAGACCGACCACAAAATAGTGAACTCGATCCTCCATCTCAACCACCACGGCTGGGGCATGTTTAGCCAACGAATCGAAGTGCACACTGTACTCTCAAACACTCATACTACCCTGCTCAATATGCAAGAATCTATTTACACGGGCCCATTTGAACTTCTGGCAGTAAGTAATGATAGATAAAGGCCCCTGAAACTCCTGCCAAACCACTTGAGGGGCATTCTCTCCCCTAGAGAACTCCCAAGTGTGGTACCAGTGTACCGCGACATCACGAAGCTTGTAAGAAGCCAACTCTACTGGCTCGATCTCATTGGCTTGCATGACCCTCAGAGTCCTCTGCGTGCCATCAATAAAATCCTAGGGGTCCATGTTTTGCCTCAACCCGGAGAATTCTAGAGGATCTAAACTAATAAAATCTTGGACCCTCACACTAATAGCTCGATCTGCCTGATCAACACCAACTCCTTGACGCCGAGCCTGAGCAGCTACCAATGTGGTCAACAATTGTATATCATCTCTCATAACCTGACCTGGTGCATATGGCTGAGGAACTGGAGGCACTGGGGCAGGTGATGGAGTTGGGGCTGGCTCCCCTCTAAGCTCCTCTGGTACAGGCGAGGTATGCAAAGTCTGAGATAGGGTCTCACTCTAAGACTTGCCCGGGCCCTGGTAGTCCACAGAGTATGGCTAGGGTCTCGTTCTAAGACTTGCCCCGGGCCCTGGTAGTCCACAGAGTATGGCTGGTAGCCTCTCCAGCCACTGTCTTGCCCTTCTGGGCAGCTGTAGCTTTCTTCGGAGCCATCACTGAAATCAGAACAAGTTATTAGAAGGAGAACTCTTACCACACAGCTCTATCGCACGATATAAGTTAGAAAGAGTGACAACATCCTCAATGTCCTACAACCTCCTGTCTATAAGTGTGGTGCACAACACACCCATAAACAAGACTCTACTGGACACGGTCTGTAAACAATCCTAGGACAAAAATTGTTACACCCCATACTTTCGAAAAAGCACTTATTAAATTTGAATTTAAGTATGTTGAGCTATGGCTAAGTAAAACAACTTTGGATAATGAGGAACGAAGCATTATTAAGGATATTGTATGAGTAAAGGATGAATTATGATCTTGTAAGTCGTAACCGGGAAGGACAACCTTGAAACCAAAATACATGACCATTATCAAGTATGATTAATGATAAATATCATGTATGGAAAGTCTCAGGAGATTCCGAGACCAAGCAAATCGAAGAAAATAAGTTTGTCAAAAATTTAGAAAAATTGGTAGAATTTTGGACAGAATTTTGGGTCAACTTTTAGGGGCATATCTCCTAGTATATTAGGAGTTTTAAGGTGTTTCAAAATCGTAAAATGATGTTCGTTGAGTCTAGTTTCCAACGCAACAGACCGCTCGTCGATACGACATCGAAGTAAAGAATTATTGACATTACAAGTTAGGCTGACAAAGCAGAAACGCGTGCTACAATAACCGCGCTGCTACAGTAACCGGGCTGCTACTGTACCTGAACCGACGCAAGAACCTTACAAAAGGGATTTTACCCCTTATTTTTCATCAAAACACCTCTAAAACATTCCCCAACCTCTAGAATATTTCCACAACCTCCACCCACAAAATTTTGGCCCAAATCAAGTGGAAACAACCAAATCTTCCATCAAGAAGGTTGGAAACTACAAGAGTAGAAGGCTTATGGTATTGTATCATGATTGAGGGTGAAGGGGAATTGATGTTGTCACACCCCAACCTTGCTAGGGTGATGGGCACCCGACCCCATACTCGGAGCCGAGCGAACCCGCTGACTCTTGTTACACACATAGTCTCTTTGAACTCTTAAACCAAATATAATGAAATACATAGTAAAGCTTTCACGATCTTTCCTTTCATCGTACTCAATTTAAATAAATTCCATTTTCACATGAAACTTGTAACATGAAAGACAATAACCCATCGGCTGGTGGAGCCGCTTACAGGGCTGACATACCATACCCACGACTCTGTCTGCAAAGTTTCTAACTTCGAACAATACATCATAGCATAGTACTCTGACCCGGCAACACTCCAGAGCAAGTGGAGCTTGCCAACTCCGCTGGAACATCTTCTATAATAGCTTCTACTCATCTGGGTGTACCTGCGAGGCATGAAACGCAGCCCCCGAAGAAAAGGGGGTCAGTACGAGCAATGTACTGAGTATGTAAGGCATGTATAGTAACATAGTAAGAGTTGTAATTATGAATAATAACAGAGTGGAGATATAGTGCATATCATGGGGTAAAAACGTAACCTGTACATCTGTGTGCCTTTTAGGCGGGTACCATGCATGCTTAGTGTTGCGGAACGTGCAGCCCAATCTATATATATATACATCATACTTTACTTTCTTTGAAAACATTTCTTGTTCATATATATATATAGAAAATAGAACATATCATATTGCCGAGGCGTCGACAGCCGATCCATTTAACCACATATGTCCCGCGTCCGGGCATCCCGCGTCCGGGATGATATCATGTCATATAATACCAACTGATCAGGTGGATACGCGTATATAACGCTCTGGCCCTCTTTCCCATATACATATGCATGTATCATGTACATATATTAGCGTCTATAGCGCTCTGGCCCTTTTTCCCATATATATATACATTTATCAGCGTCTATAGCGCTCTGGCCCTTTTTCCCATATTCCCCATATACATATACATATATCATATAGGCAGCATGCAGGAGAGCCCAAGAAATGCTATGAGTCTATCGGAGTGACGTAAGGTCGGTAACCTCCGATTATATTATGGAATAATCATCATGGCTTTGTCTCATCTTGAAGGAACAATTATTATAAGATGAGACTAGCAACGAATAACAACGTACATAAACCGACACCTGAAGGCTCAGAAACAAGTTTCGGGTCAATCCGACTTAGTATAAGAAAGTTATGAGCGTTGGAAGTACAAAACCTTTTACGAGCGTTTCAGAGGCCATTTTTGGAAAAATCATTCTTATCATCGTTATCATAGAAATATTCTCATCATTGACATCATCATTTTCATCGTGAAACATATCCATCGTTATTGTCATGAAAGCTTACAAATCATAAACCTCTGTTTTGATAGAGTACAGACACTTTGGAAAAATACTTATGAGTTATCGGGAAGAAAATCATGCCTTGGAATCATAAATATCTAACTTTTGAAAACAAGGAAAATATGGAAACAATTATGAGATCATAACATCGGAATTATGCCTTTGAAAGAAAGGGACGAGCCTTAACATACCTGCTCCACATCCTATTAGCTACGCTTAATTGTCCAAGCTCGCTATCGCTAGTCTACATTCAAGAAGATTTACATAATCATTAGATTCATCATCACGCACACTTGTCTTAGTCTTTCAAATAAATTCACTTATGATCTGCCGAAATTTCGACAGCATCTCCCCTGTAAATACACCATCCCCGAGAATCTAACTCGGCCCAAATCATCGATCAACAATCCGAGAATTCAACTCGGCCAAATTATCACAACAAAACCAACAATCATACCAACAACATCAACAATCAATTCAAGACGCATTCTAATGTTAACAACCTTTGTTATACAATTCAACGGCACTTCATTTATATTCAATTCAATTCACATAGCATTCAAAACAACCCAATCAATATACTACTTCACCCGAAACCTCCCAAAATTCAGCAAGAACAATAACAACCTATTTCCTTCTTTCAAATTCAATCACAAAAACCCAACTTACAATATTCCGAGCCATGTCTCACTTCCAAATTCATGAATTATATTTACAACCTACACATTCGTTTCTTCCAAATTCATAACTCCACCAACATTCTACATTAACAACTTCATTCATACAAATATAAGAATTCATGCTAGTGTCACATTAACTTCCACAACGACAGCACAACGATTAAAACTTCATTTCAAGCCATTAAATCCTCATTTTACATCATAGAATCCACAACGACAACAATCAAAATACTAAATAAAATCAATTCATTTGTTCTACTCCACACAACTATATTTGCACACAACATCAATAAACACATGTACCATGAATTCCATCCATTTCTTCATACAACAACATACATAATCATCTCTAACACGTGTAAAAGAAGATTGAACCTTACCTTTCTTCACTTGTCTTCTTACTTAGCTAGGGTTTGTAAATCACTCCAATAAATGCTTGGCTTGCTCCAACAACTCCTTCATGTTAATGAGGACCTTCCATTTGGTGGAAATACTAGAGGAAAATTATTTTTCTTGATCAATTTCCATGGGGTCATTTCTTGGAGCTATGGCCGAACACCACTATATTCTCTCTTGAAATTTCTTGAATGGTGAATGATAAGTTAGTCTTGTTTTGTCATCACTTTCTATATATATATATATATATATATATATATTTAGCCCCTCCAAATGCCAAGTGAACACATGTCCCCTTCTCCATTTTTCTTGAAGTTTCTTAAAAATAAACAAAGATGATCCTTTGTCTTCTTATGCAAGCTTTGGTGCATATATCTTTATAATTTACCCCATTAAATAAAAATTGTGGACATATGCTTATATTCCACACGACCAAGTGGCCTTCTTCAAAAAAAATTTCTCGAACATTTTGTGAAATTCCCATTTTGCCCCTAGCCTTCCACAATATTACCATGAGCCATTTTGTGAATTTCCCTTTTTACCCTTAGCCTTTCTCGATATTTCCATATTAATAAACAACTTGTATATTAAAATAATGTTGGAACATAGTCTTGCCCTTAACCTACCACGACCACCTTGAAATGTCCGAATGTATAAAATACGGGATATAACAGATGCAACCATGATTATTGGGTTGTATGCACTGCTTAAGGTATGTATAACGCCCTTTTGGTCGTGTGTTAGCTTAAATTGATGTTGATAAAGTTGTTTGAGGATAAACACCGCAAGACTACATCGAAATAAGTTAAGTTAAGCCACTGGTTTGTAGGGGCTGTTTTGAATGATTAAGCATGACTTCTAATGGTTGTAAATTGAGGATTATAACCTGAATATATTGTCCCTAAAGTTATTGGTATTATTCACATGTTAGTTGGAAAAATGGAGAAGAAAATACATGAAATCTACAAATAGAAAGTAAAGGATGAGGCATAGGAGTATGGATTGTTTTGGAATATATTTAAGGATAATTTGAGATAAATATGATATGGTGAACATATGCGTATTCTTATGAAGGGTGTGGACTGAATTATGAAAGAAGTGTTGGGTTTGAATGACGTTTGCTTTTCGTTAAACGAGCTTGCCGCTCGATATGATTCTTAAAGTAATCAAAGAGGGTTATATTGGATTATATTGTAGTTGTTGCTATTGTTGATTGTTGTTGTTGTTGTTGGGCTGTTTGATGACCCTTAGTGGTCATTGGGATGTAGTATAAACGAGGGAAATGCTGCCCGAATTTCGGCAGATTTTAAGAGAATTTAATTTGAAGGCATAAGACAAGCATATCCTAATAAGCCTAATGATAGTACGAATGGTTTTATAGGTAGATTGCGAGACAAGAAGTAGGTTGGAAAGTCGAGAAGTAAGCTTCCAGGTATGTTAAGGCTATCCTTTCTTTCATTTTGGCATGATCTATGACAAATGCGAAGCGTAATGATATCCATAATGAATCCACTCCTAGATGTAAGATATCCTGAATTCCTTGACTTCTTAAGCCCGAAGGGGCATTCATAAGTTGTACGATTTTATAACGATGTCTAATTCCCGAAGGGGACATTCATAAGGCTTCTTTATTAATATGCATTTCACACTTGATTTTTACGTCTTGAAGGAGACAAATAAAAAGGCGAAGAAGTTCCCATTTTTGAAAAAGGGGAAGAAGTTCTCGTTTTGAACTAAAGGTTGCTCCGAAGGGAGTCTTTTGATGTTGTCCAAAGATAATCATGCATTTGCATACTTACATACATGCATGACATCATTTCATGGGAAAAGGGAAAAGGGCTAAGGCGTTATATATGCAAACCACCTGATCAGCTGGTATACGATGATTATGATGCCCGAAGGGGCCATTATGCTATTATGCCCGAAGGGGCTCCGAGCAGGGCGAAGGCATGAATTATATATATATATATATATACATATATATATATATATCGATACACATATACATGTATATGTGTGTATATATACATATATGTATATATGTATCTACATATGTATATAGATACATATATACACACACATATATATATATATATGTATGTACATATATACATATATAAATATGTGTGTATATATATAAATATATGTATATATATATATATACATATGTATATATATATATATACATATGTATATAGATACATATATACACACATATATACATATATATATATATATATGTGTATGTACATATATACATATGTAAATATGTGTGTATATATATACATATATGTTACATATATATATATATATATATATATATATATATATATATATATATATATATATATATATGTATGTATGTATGTATGTATGTATGTATAGAAAATGCATGCCTTCGCCCTGCTCGGAGCCCCTTCAGGCATAATAGCATAATGGCCCATTCGGGCAACTCATAATCATCGTATACCATTCGGGCAACTCATGTACATATGTATATGTACATATGTATATATGTATATATACATAGGGCTAAGGCATTATATACGCAAACCACCTAATTAGATGGTATACGATGATTATGAGTTGCCCGAATGGGCCATTATGCTATTATGCCCGAAGGGGCTCCGAGCAGGGCGAAGGGATGCATTTTATATACATACATACATACATACATATATATATATATATATATATATGTGTGTGTGTGTGTGTGTGTGTGTGTGTGTGTGTACATACATATAGGGCTAAGGCATTATATACGCGAACCACCTAATTAGATGGTATACGATGATTATGAGTTGCCCGAATGGGCCATTATGCTATTATGCCCGAAGGGGCTCCGAGCAGGCCGAAGGCATGCAATTTATATACATACATACATACATACATACATACATACATATATATATATATATATATATATATATATATGTGTGTGTGTGTGTGTGTGTGTGTGTGTGTACATATATATATATATATATATGTAACATATATGTATATATATACACACATATTTATATATGTATATATATACACACATATTTATATATGTATATATGTACATACACACATATATATATATGTATATATGTATCTATATATATATATATATATATATATATATATATGTATACTCATGAAGGGGTTGCCCGAAGGGTCCATTATGCTATTATGCCCGAAGGGGCTTCGAGCAGGGCGAGGGCATGCATTTTATATACATATATATATATATACTCATGATGCATTACAAGTTCATATGCACGTAAATGATTCACAGTGTTGGTTACAGGTACAGATTGAGTATGTTACTCTTTTATCATTCGAGTTGAGATATATTGTGTCAGTTCTGCCTTACATGCTCGGTACATTATTCGTACTGACGTCCCTTTGCCTGGGGCATTGTGTTTCATGCCACACAGGAGCAGACAGTTGAGTAAAGGACACTTGCCGTAAGATGTTCCCGGGCTATTATGCCCGAAGGGGCTCCGAGCAGGGCGAAGGCATGCATTTTATATACATATATATACACACACATATATATATATATACTCATGATGCATTACAAGTTCATATATATGTATATATATATGTATATACATATATATACTCATGATGCATTACAAGTTCATATGCACGTACATGATTCATAGTGTTGGTTACAGGTACAGATTTAGTATGTTACTCTTTTATCATTCGAGTCGAGATATATTGTGTCAGTTCTGCCTTACATGCTCGGTACATTATTCGTACTGACGTCCTTTTGCCTGGGGCATTGTGTTTCATGCCACACAGGAGCAGAAAGTTGAGTAAAGGACACTTGCCATAGGATGTCCCCGGGCTATCAGCTGGATTGGCGAACTCCATTTCTATTCGGAGTGTTGCCGAGTAAGAGTACTCATGTATGGGCTCGAGTCAGATGCATTACGAGTATGTTGGGGCCCTGTCTTAACTTATATTGTGGTAACTTGGTTCTTGTTAGAGGCTTTTACAGATAGTGTCTGATGGATAGTGTGTCGAGATGTCGACAGTTGAGTCTTGTTAGAGGCTTTTACAGATAGTGTCCGATGGATAGTGTGTCGAGATGTCGACAGTTGAGTAAAGCGGCCATGTAGGTCGATGTGTTCATATGCATTGATTTAAAATTTTTATTATGACTAAAGGTTTTCTTTGACATAACGATAAGGGAAAAGTCCCTGACATGATGAAGGAGTTCTATTAAAAAAAATTCATATTTTACTTGACGGAGGCGTCATTTCATGATTTAAAGGTTCACAAAAAGTTGTGACTTACGAATGGAATGGTAGTATGGCACTCAGCCGAGTAGGGTCTTGGGTGTCAGTCATGGCCCTCCTATTTGGGTCGTGATAGAACTGCTATGATACCACTTCTGTCATGACCCAAACCAATGAGTCATGACGAGTGCCTGACCTCTACTGGCCAGACACCCTTATATTTGAACATGGGTTTCACTAAGTAACAGGGTGGCCTATATATGACTTATAACTGAACTATACTGACTCCTGTAAGAACAATATAATAGACTTTGCGTCAAGAACTCACAATCAACATATATACATAAGTGCTTAAGACAACAGTGCAAGTCGACTGGGCCGTTACATATACTGTACAACAAAATAGGAGCCGACATGGCTACGTAACTTCCCAACTACATATAACTGTCTATAGAACTCTATAGAATACAAAGCTATAGAAAGGACTGGACAGGGACCCATCATAACCATATATACATATTATAGTAGCATACCAAAATGAACTGCAACTCCGAACCAAGTGGAGCGCACTAACTACTGCTGAGTGGAAGTCCTACTGAGCTGGATCGCTTGTCTGGCTACCTAAACCTGCAGGCATGAATGCAGCCCCCCGAGTAATAGGGGAGTCAGTACGAATAATGTACCAAGTATACAAGGCATAAGAACAACATGTACATAAGAATCATGAAAGATATCTGAAACATGAAAGCTAATCTCAATATATACTCTAAATAACTGAAAGTGCCTCTGCGGTGTATGATATGCATACTTCATTTCAAAACTATATACATATATCATAGTATATCTGCTAGTTCTGTGGAACGTATATCCCGATCCATATATCATGTCATCCCGCATCCGAGGTAATCTCATAATCTGCCCACTGCAGTTGTGTGTACATCTACGTGCCTGCCCGACCAACTATAGCACGGCGCAGTGTAAGAAATAGCTATACATATATATAAATGCATGAAAGACTCATAAAAGGATGCTCTGAACTCCTTAGGATGATATAAGATCTCCCAGTAACATAAGAAGCTAGTATGTCAATATAATAAATCTCTGGAAGCTGTAAATATGGAACTTATGTAATCAAGGATGCAATGAATCCTATACTATCTAGGAATAAAGTCTTCGAAACTCGCTCGTTCACTTCTTTCGTTCGTATCATAAGGATCATGCCAAAACGAATAAATGGGATAGCCTTAACATACTTGGAAATCTATCTAATCATCCAACGTCTACTCCTCAAGTCCATAGGTCTACAATTAAGATGATAATATCACGATTAGACCATTTACACCATTTACAATCTAATTTGTATACGAATCGAACTTAACGAAATTCGGGCAGCATTTTCCCTATCATCTTTACTCTAATCCAACCCTAAAATAGCCCATAATATGCACAACATCACCAACAACAACAACAACATCAAATAGCAATATAACCAAGTAAGATTCTCCCCAAAAATCTCATCAAAAATAGCCCACAAGGCAATCATATCAACAAACTAGTTTATGCTTTTGCAGCACCATTTCCGTTACTTTAAACTAGGGAATTCTTCTGTAAACAACTTAATTAACAAGAGTAGAGGATGGAACATACCTTAAACTCCAGAAAACTCCATTAAAAACCTATCCCCAAGCTGTCAAAATCAGCCACACAATAGGGCAACAATACTATAATGATATTCCTACTAATTCTCAACTTTTTGAGATGAAGACTTAATTAAATTTGATGAAATTTATCTTGAAGATTTTGGAGGCTTCTATGGAGTATTAGAGTCTACTTGGATGAAGAAATGAGAAATAAATCGTATCCAACTTAATATAACAAAATGAGAGGGTGGCCACCGCCTCAAGGGACGGTGGCATCGAACCGTTTGACAACGGCGTCGACATGGTCGACGACCGTCGACCTTCCACCGTCAACCATGCCACAGCCCCTGATTCTCAGGTGGCTGGGCGTCAACTTGGTTCTGAGCACCGTTAACATGTTGATGGGTGTCAACTTCTAACGTCAAGTTGCACTATGTATTTTTCCATTTCGTTGTCGATTCTTTTAATCTCTAACCCTTCTCATAATTTTAATACTTCAACTTAGCTATTCGTATATAAGAGTTATACTTGTCTAATATCCCATAACCGTGAAGACAAATCTTGAAACTTGAGGCCAAGTGATTAACACACTATTGACTAATGACGTATCGAAATGGGAGATGTAACACCCTCAATGTTGTGACAGGGGTTCTTCTGGACGACTGTTAGAATGTGACCGACCCTCTGGTCTTGAGTTCGCCTACATATCCCTAGTTTCTGGGAATCAGGTCACATGTAGTTCGACTTGCTGAAGAAGCGTATGTCCCTTATGCAGGAATACTTTCAGACTTCCCGATGTGTCTCTGACCGGTCCGGATTTTTAGTGAAAAAAATAAAAACAAGACAAGTTGTGGCTATGTCTGAGATTGGATGGCTTCCAAATCCTTGCCGGCGAGCTCGATTCTCATGGGCACCCTATCTTGACTGCCTGTGTAAGAAAAAGTTCCATGTTTGCTCCGTAATTTGTCTGGATCTGGTTCAACATGCCGACTCCTTTTTGGGAGGCTGTGTGCCTCTTCCCTAGATATGACAATATGCAGATATTCTTCATGGAAATTTAGATAAATGGCGCTCTCGACTTGTTTGAATGAATGGCCGTCTTGGCAATGTGTATGAATGGCCCTCTTGGCAATTTGTATGAATGGCCCTCTTGGCTGTTCGTATGAATGGCCTTCTTGGCAATTTGTATGAATGACCTTCTTGGAAATTTGTATGAATGCCCCTTTTCGCATGTTTGTATGAATGGCCCTCTTGGCAATCTGTATGAATGGCCCTCTTGGCAGTTTGATATGAATGGCCCTCTTGGCTATTTGCATGAATGGCCCTCTTGGCTTGTTTGTATGAATTACCCTCTTAGCAAAACAA
Source organism: Lycium barbarum (assembly GCF_019175385.1). NCBI lineage: Eukaryota > Viridiplantae > Streptophyta > Magnoliopsida > Solanales > Solanaceae > Lycium > Lycium barbarum. Next base: position 30,610,915 of record NC_083343.1, on the reverse strand, counting down.
ATGGATGGCCCTCTTAGCATGCAGATGACAATTATGGCCCTTGTGGCTGGATAATCTTTCTTTCATTCATTGTATTGGTTGTTGACCCTCATGGTCATATGTGCCCTTTTGTGCTTGTCATGACCCATTTGGTCATATATATCTTTATGCTCATCAATCGTGACCCTCTTGGTCTGATATACTTTTGTTGTTCACTCTTTGTGTGACCCTCTTGGTCGGATTTGTCTTTATGCTCATTTTCTCCATGATTCTTGCGATCAGATGTATCTTTATTACCCATTTTTGTAGTGACCTTTTTGGTCCTTCTCTGCTGGGATGAGTTTTTCCTTCCGCCTTTGTTGTGAGTAAACCGGTTGGTGGTGTGCCTGCTATCCTATAAAAGAAAATACCTACATCCACAGAAAAATTATGAGTTTTCTACGAAGCCGATTAGCGTTGTTGACTTTCCATCTGGTGTCTCCTCTTGATGCTCCTTCGAACCCTCTTGGGCTCGGTATTTTGAGAGATTTTTTCCGGGGATGAAATTATGCTATTGAAAATTTAGAGTAAAAACACTTTATAAATGCATGTTTCTTTTTCCTTAAAATAAATGTTTGTTTCGTTTTTTATGTGTCATGACGTGTGTCTTCTCGGAATGAGGTCTTTCTATTCTTCCTAGAGGTATGATTGCTGACTTTCTTGCTGATAGAACTTTTAAGATTTGACCCTTGTTTTGTCTTGCTAAGTGGGAATTTTTTAGGCCCCCTAAAAAGTTCCGCCCTAGTGTATTGCTTTACTTCGTCTCTTTCCTTGTTAACTGTTTCTGATAGGAATTTTTGAGGTTTCCTCAAAAATTCTGCCCCAGTGTAGGGTTGATGCTATCTGATTCTTGTGCTGACCCTTACAAGCTTGATCTTGTAGACTTTTCTGGCCTTACTGGCTCTGTGGTTTCCTAAAGGTTTCTTGGTTTTTCTTTAATGATAACCGAGCTCGAGAGCGCATACGTATCCTGTCGTAGCAGAAATTTAGGTCGAACGTAGTTCGGAATAAAGTGATTGAGTTTTTGTTTTACTAATAATGCGACCGGGTCCAATATGGACTGCCTACGTATCACACTATGGGGAAGTCAGGTCATTGCGTAGTTCATTACATAGATGATTGGTTTTCTCCTGTTCAATTACAAGCAAAAGGTATGATTACAATGAAATAATAATGCGATTACAACAAATGGTATCTTAAATCCAGTATCTCTTGAGCGCATCTGCATTGATGGCTTTTGGCCACTCTTGTCTATCCATCTCGACTAGGACTATAGCCCCTCCTGAGATTACTTTCCTGACCATGTATGGCCCTTGCCAGTTTGGCGCGAATTTCAATTTATATTCCTCTTGGTCAGGGAAGACTCTCTTGAGTACAAGTTGTTCGATCTAGAAGAGTTGGGTTCTAGCCCCCTTGTTGAAGACTCGGGACATCCTTTGCTTGTACAACTGTCCGTGGCAAACTGCCACCATCCTCTTTTCCTCTATCATGGCCTATTGTTCATAATGATTTCTAACCCATTCTGCATTTTTGTAACTCTGTCTCTTAGATGATCCTGAGTGAAGGGATTTCCACTTATGCAGGTATGACCGCTTCCGTACTGTCACGACCCAACCCCGTAGGCCGCGACTAGTGTCCGTGCTGGACACCCAAACGTACCCAATAACCCAAACCAACATATTATCAAAATATATTAATATAAAGGTTAGTTGGCGCTACTAAATATCACAGATGAACAGATTTTGCACGTAGAGGCCGATAAGGCCATCACCGATCATAACAACCCAAAACATATACAGAACCCACACAAGTCTGTCTGCAGACCTCTACAGAACATAACAGAATCATAAGATGGGACAGGGCCCCGTCGTACCCCTGAATAGCGTACATATATACAATAGCAGAAGATTGTACCAAAATATAGGCTCCGGATAAAGGAGCGCTCCAAAATAGCAGAATAAGATCCTAAGCGGACGGATCAGCAAACCTGTCGTCGGTACCTGCGCGGCATGAAAACGCAGCCCCCGAAGAAAGGGGGTCAGTACGAAATATGTACTGAATATGCAAAGCCTGAATTACAGAAACAAAATCATAACTGGTAGAGAACGTACAGAAAGTAAATAGAAAACCCAAAGTATCAGATACATATTTTCAAAACATGCAGAGTGTGTACAGAAACATATGTCACATGAAATCCGGCCCCTGCCAAGGGACTCGGCAGACAGAACGTGGCCACCCTCCCGACGCTGGTGCCACAACACAGAAGAATCAGAACAGGGGCATAACCTTGTAACATAGTATGTCATATCAGATGGCCATAGCAAATCATATCAGAACAAGCGTACATGGCACAGCATACTCCACAAACCCATGTACGCGTATACCTGCCCCCTCACATCGAGGCACGGCGAACAATGCAAAGGATCACGCTTGACAACATATCCTGGCCCGGGCTCAGTGGGGGAAACATTGAGGCATCCACGAACGGAGTAGTGAGAAACTAAATGCACTAAAAATACCATATATATATTTCCAGAGACTCAATGAGGCATATCGAATGTCAAATCAAATCAATGAAATCGGACGGAAACATAGTAAGTAAATTTAGATGTCATAACGGGTTACGGAGGCATAATCTATCCGAGATCGTTTTCAAGATTCAAAACAATTTATAAGACTTAATGAAATATTTAAAATAGTTTTTATTTAGTAGATAAAGGAGTAGTTAGAGTATCTCTAACGAAAACGCTCGAAGACAAGTCATAGACACATAAAGGGTAAAATTGGAAATAGTGGGCCCACCTCGGGACCAATGAAGCGGTGGGCTCAAATTACGTATTTTTAAGCTTATGGGGTCACCTACAAAGGTTCTAGGACATTCCATAACTTCGTAAGCAATTTGGGAAAAAATTTCATAATTTTTCATCAAAGCATACTTAAGGAATTCAATTCTATTGAATGAAAAAGCGACGATTTCAAACGCGGATTCCGATGGACAGAATATTCCCCGAGGCGTAAATCCAATCCTAGTACATCTAGGACATGCCAAGAGAAGAATCGGGATAGCTTTACATACCTTATATGCTCTTTACGCCTTTCCAAATTCAATTCCCGTTTCGCCCAAAATCTGCAATTGGTCACATTTACCAATTCTCAATTTCCAATCTTTAAGTATTCAATCTTTATTCATAATTGCCTACAGAAATTTGGGCAGCATCTCCCCTATACATATAGCATCCCCGAGAATTTAACTCGGCCAAAACAATCAACAACAACCCAACAACAACATCAACAACAACAACAATCACTATAAACACAATATAACTTAACTAGCTATCTTTCCAACATAATGTCATAACCTTCATTTCAACTTCAATTTCCAAACTAATCTCAATGGTTTCACATTCATCATTAATCTAGATCATCACAATATAATTTGGAAATATTTCATATCATTTCTACGAAATATTCACAAGATATACAAAATATACAAACTTTCCACCAAAACATAATTCACCCAAAACTTCAAATCTTCAACCTACATATTCATAACATATTTCCATCTTCCAATTTCATCAACCATAATCATAATTCACATCTTAACAACTTCATTTCCATAATATCACAAAATCATTCTAAAGTGACATAATCTTCTACATTCCAACTTCAACCAAAATTCATTCAACTTTCATTCCCAATATAATTTTCACCATAACCACAACTAATACAACATAAAATTCAACTCATATATGTATACAACATATATACACTCATGGCTACATATATATATACATACCCACTTTGCAAACTTCCTTATTTCCATAATTTCTACTCATTTCCACATACCACAACATAAACAAACCTTCATAACATAAGAAAAAGAAATTGATTCTTACCTTTTTCTACAACTCCTTCACTTGAACAAGTTGTCAACTTGAAGAAATAAGTGCTCCTTCTTCCAAAACAATTACACCAAGTTGTAAAGGACCCTTAAATTAGTAGGAATACCACAAGAAAATAATTTTTGGAGGAAGATTTGGAGGGGTGAATTTTCTATGGCCAAACCCGAAATGGCCCTTTTTTTTGCTCTTGTTTTGTTTGTTCTTTCTCCTTCTAAGTTTCTTGAATCATCTAAGGGATAATGATCCCTTTATAATTAATTTGCCACATGGAAATTAATTAATTTGGTGGGCTTGGACCAGGTATGGCCGGCCACCCTCTCACCTTGGGCCTAAATTTTTCTTTTCATTTTTTTGGGCCAACTCGGTTGGTCCCGAGTTGGGCCTAGCCCACTGACCTTTCGACCTTAAAACGTCCATATCTCCTTGTACCGACGTCACCTGGGAACCCACGACCTATGGTTGGAAAGCTAATTCAATTATCTACAACTTCTAATTCTTGGTATTTTTCCAAATTCCAAACATATAATACCGTTTTTGCCCCCCAAAGTCAGGTCACCCGAAAACGTTTTCTTAAAAATATTCGTTTGGAGGACTTCCACTTTGATTTGGCCCAAGGGTCCTTCTTGAGTTGTGTTTAACTTCACATATGTGATTCATATAATTTGTCACATGTCCCAAAAAAAAAAATCTTGACGTGTGGGCCCCACCTCAGCTTACAAATAATTCGACGTTCAAAAATACGGGATGTAACATCCTCCCCCCCTTTAGAACATTCGTCCTCGAATGTTAAATTAATCTTATAGGGTCTTGTAAGCATTTTGGGGAAAATATATCACAAAGTAGAGGCTAGATCTTTCAATACACTTATATTTCGAAAAAGACATTAGTATACCTGTATCCGCGTTTGGTAGCGCCTCCGGGTCCTGTCGACTAGTCAAGGCATAGATGCGGTTCGAAGGACCGCTTGAACTGGGAGCCCCGCCACTACCTCTGCCGCGGCCTGCTGATGTCGACGTACCCTGCCCCGCAGGCCGCATGGCTATCGAAGGAGACGATGACCCAGCGACTGATCCGGTAGGCTGCGCTGCACCTCCCAAATTACCCTTATACGGACACTCTCTCACAGTATGGCCCTGACGGCCACAAGAATAACAAGCACCTGTAGCACGGTAGCACTCTCCAGGGTGGTATCTCCCACAATAAGAACACTGAGGCCTGGGTGGCCTCGTCTGACCGGAACTCCTGTCTACCCGCGAACCTGAAACCCCGGAGCTCTGGCCTGCTCCTAAATACCCTGGGCTATCAAATCTCCTGCCTGAGAACTGCGGAGGTGTGCTCTGTGCTGGCTGGGAAGAATGCCTGCTAGACTGCTGCTGCTGCTGAGGCTGCCCACTCCGAAATTCCTCAAAATACCCAGATGATCTGGTCCTCTTGGGCTGTCTCCGATCCTGACTCCTATCGGGCTGATGACCCCTGTGCCGGTCCTCCATGCCCTGAGCGTGCGCCTGAATCCGGGCAATATCCATATCGGGCTGAGCGGCCAATACCAAGCAACTGTCGACAAAATAACGGTCCAGCCCCATAATATACCTGTGCATCCTGTCAGCCATAGTAGCTACCACAGCAGGTGCATATCGGGCCAATGAGTCGAACTCCATACTGTACTCTCGAACACTGCAGCCCCTCTGTCTAAGCAATAAGAATCTGTCAGCCCTGGCCCGCCGTAACTCCGGAGGCAGAAAATGGCTAAGAAAAGCCTCAGAAAACTCATCCCAGACTGCTGGGGGAGCACCAACGCCTCTGGCTAACTCCCAAGACTCGTACCAATTTGCTGCTACATCATACAACCGGTACGAAGCCAACTCCACTGACTCTGTCGCAGATGCCTTAATCAAATGTAACGTGCGCCGCATCTTCCTGATAAACTCCTCAGGATCCTCCTCGGGCTTTGTCCCGAAGAACTCTGGAGGATTACAGGTTAGGAACTCACGAGCTCTCGAACTGTCACGTCTGTCTGCACGACCATCCCCAAGTCCGTGCCTATGAACCTGCCCTGCTACCAGTCTGGTCAACAACTGGACCGCATCTCTCATAGCCCGATCCTCAGCCCCTGGCTGTGGAGCTGGAGGCTCAGGTACTGGAACCTCTGGAGCTACTGGTGGAGCTGCCCCAGACTCCTCTGATGATGAAGACGTAGCAGAGTCTGCTGGCCGGGACGCAATATCACGCATCATCTGAGCAAGGGTCCGAGTACCCTTCTGAGCCCGGCTGGTCTCTCCTACCACGCCCTTTTTCTTCTGGGCAGCCGTCGCCTTTTTCGGAGGCATCACTGAAAGAAAAACAACAACGGATCAGGACAGAATCATCCTAATAGCACAGCTCTATTGCACGATCTAAGATTTCAAAAAAAGAAACACCCTAAATGTCCTGTAGCTTCCTGTTTATAGGTGTGGTGCACAACACACCGATAAACAAGACTCTACTAGACACGGTCTGTAGACGTTCCGAGGACGAACCGCTCTGATACCACTTTTGTCACGACCCAACCCCGTAGGCCGCGACTAGTGTCCGTGCTGGACACCCAAACGTACCCAATAACCCAAACCAACATATTATCAAAATATATTAATATAAAGGTTAGTTGGCGCTACTAAATATCACAGATGAACAGATTTTGCACGTAGAGGCCGATAAGGCCATCACCGATCATAACAACCCAAAACATATACAGAACCCACACAAGTTTGTCTACAGACCTCTACAGAACATAACAGAATCATAAGATGGGACAGGGCCCCGTCGTACCCCTGAATAGCGTACATATATACAATAGCAGAAGATTGTACCAAAATATAGGCTCCGGATAAAGGAGCGCTCCAAAATAGCAAAATAAGATCCTAAGCGGACGGATCAGCAAACCTGTCGTCGGTACCTGCGCGGCATGAAAACGCAGCCCCCGAAGAAAGGGGGTCAGTACGAAATATGTACTGAATATGCAAAGCCTGAATTACAGAAACAAAATCATAACTGGTAGAGAACGTACAGAAAGTAAATAGAAAACCCAAAGTATCAGATACATATTTTCAAAACATGCAGAGTGTGTACAGAAACATATGTCACATGAAATCCGGCCCCTGCCAAGGGACTCGGCAGACAGAACGTGGCCACCCTCCCGACGCTGGTGCCACAACACAGAAGAATCAGAACAGGGGCATAACCTTGTAACATAGTATGTCATATCAGATGGCCATAGCAAATCATATCAGAACAAGCGTACATGGCACAGCATACTCCACAAACCCATGTACGCGTATACCTGCCCCCTCACATCGAGGCACGGCGAACAATGCAAAGGATCACGCTTGACAACATATCCTGGCCCGGGCTCAGTGGGGGAAACATTGAGGCATCCACGAACGGAGTAGTGAGAAACTAAATGCACTAAAAATACCATATATATATTTCCAGAGACTCAATGAGGCATATCGAATGTCAAATCAAATCAATGAAATCGGACGGAAACATAGTAAGTAAATTTAGATGTCATAACGGGTTACGGAGGCATAATCTATCCGAGATCGTTTTCAAGATTCAAAACAATTTATAAGACTTAATGAAATATTTAAAATAGTTTTTATTTAGTAGATAAAGGAGTAGTTAGAGTATCTCTAACGAAAACGCTCGAAGACAAGTCATAGACACATAAAGGGTAAAATTGGAAATAGTGGGCCCACCTCGGGACCAATGAAGCGGTGGGCTCAAATTACGTATTTTTAAGCTTATGGGGTCACCTACAAAGGTTCTAGGACATTCCATAACTTCGTAAGCAATTTGGGAAAAAATTTCATAATTTTTCATCAAAGCATACTTAAGGAATTCAATTCTATTGAATGAAAAAGCGACGATTTCAAACGCGGATTCCGATGGACAGAATATTCCCCGAGGCGTAAATCCAATCCTAGTACATCTAGGACATGCCAAGAGAAGAATCGGGATAGCTTTACATACCTTATATGCTCTTTACGCCTTTCCAAATTCAATTCCCGTTTCGCCCAAAATCTGCAATTGGTCACATTTACCAATTCTCAATTTCCAATCTTTAAGTATTCAATCTTTATTCATAATTGCCTACAGAAATTTGGGCAGCATCTCCCCTATACATATAGCATCCCCGAGAATTTAACTCGGCCAAAACAATCAACAACAACCCAACAACAACATCAACAACAACAACAATCACTATAAACACAATATAACTTAACTAGCTATCTTTCCAACATAATGTCATAACCTTCATTTCAACTTCAATTTCCAAACTAATCTCAATGGTTTCACATTCATCATTAATCTAGATCATCACAATATAATTTGGAAATATTTCATATCATTTCTACGAAATATTCACAAGATATACAAAATATACAAACTTTCCACCAAAACATAATTCACCCAAAACTTCAAATCTTCAACCTACATATTCATAACATATTTCCATCTTCCAATTTCATCAACCATAATCATAATTCACATCTTAACAACTTCATTTCCATAATATCACAAAATCATTCTAAAGTGACATAATCTTCTACATTCCAACTTCAACCAAAATTCATTCAACTTTCATTCCCAATATAATTTTCACCATAACCACAACTAATACAACATAAAATTCAACTCATATATGTATACAACATATATACACTCATGGCTACATATATATATACATACCCACTTTGCAAACTTCCTTATTTCCATAATTTCTACTCATTTCCACATACCACAACATAAACAAACCTTCATAACATAAGAAAAAGAAATTGATTCTTACCTTTTTCTACAACTCCTTCACTTGAACAAGTTGTCAACTTGAAGAAATAAGTGCTCCTTCTTCCAAAACAATTACACCAAGTTGTAAAGGACCCTTAAATTAGTAGGAATACCACAAGAAAATAATTTTTGGAGGAAGATTTGGAGGGGTGAATTTTCTATGGCCAAACCCGAAATGGCCCTTTTTTTTGCTCTTGTTTTGTTTGTTCTTTCTCCTTCTAAGTTTCTTGAATCATCTAAGGGATAATGATCCCTTTATAATTAATTTGCCACATGGAAATTAATTAATTTGGTGGGCTTGGACCAGGTATGGCCGGCCACCCTCTCACCTTGGGCCTAAATTTTTCTTTTCATTTTTTTGGGCCAACTCGGTTGGTCCCGAGTTGGGCCTAGCCCACTGACCTTTCGACCTTAAAACGTCCATATCTCCTTGTACCGACGTCACCTGGGAACCCACGACCTATGGTTGGAAAGCTAATTCAATTATCTAGAACTTCTAATTCTTGGTATTTTTCCAAATTCCAAACATATAATACCGTTTTTGCCCCCCAAAGTCAGGTCACCCGAAAACGTTTTCTTAAAAATATTCGTTTGGAGGACTTCCACTTTGATTTGGCCCAAGGGTCCTTCTTGAGTTGTGTTTAACTTCACATATGTGATTCATATAATTTGTCACATGTCCCAAAAAAAAAAATCTTGACGTGTGGGCCCCACCTCAGCTTACAAATAATTCGACGTTCAAAAATACGGGATGTAACATCCTCCCCCCCTTTAGAACATTCGTCCTCGAATGTTAAATTAATCTTATAGGGTCTTGTAAGCATTTTGGGGAAAATATATCACAAAGTAGAGGCTAGATCTTTCAATACACTTATATTTCGAAAAAGACATTAGTATACCTGTATCCGCGTTTGGTAGCGCCTCCGGGTCCTGTCGACTAGTCAAGGCATAGATGCGGTTCGAAGGACCGCTTGAACTGGGAGCCCCGCCACTACCTCTGCCGCGGCCTGCTGATGTCGACGTACCCTGCCCCGCAGGCCGCATGGCTATCGAAGGAGACGATGACCCAGCGACTGATCCGGTAGGCTGCGCTGCACCTCCCAAATTACCCTTATACGGACACTCTCTCACAGTATGGCCCTGACGGCCACAAGAATAACAAGCACCTGTAGCACGGTAGCACTCTCCAGGGTGGTATCTCCCACAATAAGAACACTGAGGCCTGGGTGGCCTCGTCTGACCGGAACTCCTGTCTACCCGCGAACCTGAAACCCCGGAGCTCTGGCCTGCTCCTAAATACCCTGGGCTATCAAATCTCCTGCCTGAGAACTGCGGAGGTGTGCTCTGTGCTGGCTGGGAAGAATGCCTGCTAGACTGCTGCTGCTGCTGAGGCTGCCCACTCCGAAATTCCTCAAAATACCCAGATGATCTGGTCCTCTTGGGCTGTCTCCGATCCTGACTCCTATCGGGCTGATGACCCCTGTGCCGGTCCTCCATGCCCTGAGCGTGCGCCTGAATCCGGGCAATATCCATATCGGGCTGAGCGGCCAATACCAAGCAACTGTCGACAAAATAACGGTCCAGCCCCATAATATACCTGTGCATCCTGTCAGCCATAGTAGCTACCACAGCAGGTGCATATCGGGCCAATGAGTCGAACTCCATACTGTACTCTCGAACACTGCAGCCCCTCTGTCTAAGCAATAAGAATCTGTCAGCCCTGGCCCGCCGTAACTCCGGAGGCAGAAAATGGCTAAGAAAAGCCTCAGAAAACTCATCCCAGACTGCTGGGGGAGCACCAACGCCTCTGGCTAACTCCCAAGACTCGTACCAATTTGCTGCTACATCATACAACCGGTACGAAGCCAACTCCACTGACTCTGTCGCAGATGCCTTAATCAAATGTAACGTGCGCCGCATCTTCCTGATAAACTCCTCAGGATCCTCCTCGGGCTTTGTCCCGAAGAACTCTGGAGGATTACAGGTTAGGAACTCACGAGCTCTCGAACTGTCACGTCTGTCTGCACGACCATCCCCAAGTCCGTGCCTATGAACCTGCCCTGCTACCAGTCTGGTCAACAACTGGACCGCATCTCTCATAGCCCGATCCTCAGCCCCTGGCTGTGGAGCTGGAGGCTCAGGTACTGGAACCTCTGGAGCTACTGGTGGAGCTGCCCCAGACTCCTCTGATGATGAAGACGTAGCAGAGTCTGCTGGCCGGGACGCAATATCGTCATCTGAGCAAGGGTCCGAGTACCCTTCTGAGCCCGGCTGGTCTCTCCTACCACGCCCTTTTTCTTCTGGGCAGCCGTCGCCTTTTTCGGAGGCATCACTGAAAGAAAAACAACAACGGATCAGGACAGAATCATCCTAATAGCACAGCTCTATTGCACGATCTAAGATTTCAAAAAAAGAAACACCCTAAATGTCCTGTAGCTTCCTGTTTATAGGTGTGGTGCACAACACACCGATAAACAAGACTCTACTAGACACGGTCTGTAGACGTTCCGAGGACGAACCGCTCTGATACCACTTTTGTCACGACCCAACCCCGTAGGCCGCGACTAGTGTCCGTGCTGGACACCCAAACGTACCCAATAACCCAAACCAACATATTATCAAAATATATTAATATAAAGGTTAGTTGGCGCTACTAAATATCACAGATGAACAGATTTTGCACGTAGAGGCCGATAAGGCCATCACCGATCATAACAACCCAAAACATATACAGAACCCACACAAGTTTGTCTACAGACCTCTACAGAACATAACAGAATCATAAGATGGGACAGGGCCCCGTCGTACCCCTGAATAGCGTACATATATACAATAGCAGAAGATTGTACCAAAATATAGGCTCCGGATAAAGGAGCGCTCCAAAATAGCAGAATAAGATCCTAAGCGGACGGATCAGCAAACCTGTCGTCGGTACCTGCGCGGCATGAAAACGCAGCCCCCGAAGAAAGGGGGTCAGTACGAAATATGTACTGAATATGCAAAGCCTGAATTACAGAAACAAAATCATAACTGGTAGAGAACGTACAGAAAGTAAATAGAAAACCCAAAGTATCAGATACATATTTTCAAAACATGCAGAGTGTGTACAGAAACATATGTCACATGAAATCCGGCCCCTGCCAAGGGACTCGGCAGACAGAACGTGGCCACCCTCCCGACGCTGGTGCCACAACACAGAAGAATCAGAACAGGGGCATAACCCTGTAACATAATATGTCATATCAGATGGCCATAGCAAATCATATCAGAACAAGCGTACATGGCACAGCATACTCCACAAACCCATGTACGCGTATACCTGCCCCCTCACATCGAGGCACGGCGAACAATGCAAAGGATCACGCTTGACAACATATCCTGGCCCGGGCTCAGTGGGGGAAACATTGAGGCATCCACGAACGGAGTAGTGAGAAACTAAATGCACTAAAAATACCATATATATATTTCCAGAGACTCAATGAGGCATATCGAATGTCAAATCAAATCAATGAAATCGGACGGAAACATAGTAAGTAAATTTAGATGTCATAACGGGTTACAGAGGCATAATCTATCCGAGATCGTTTTCAAGATTCAAAACAATTTATAAGACTTAATGAAATATTTAAAATAGTTTTTATTTAGTAGATAAAGGAGTAGTTAGAGTATCTCTAACGAAAACGCTCGAAGACAAGTCATAGACACATAAAGGGTAAAATTGGAAATAGTGGGCCCACCTCGGGACCAATGAAGCGGTGGGCTCAAATTACGCATTTTTAAGCTTATGGGGTCACCTACAAAGGTTCTAGGACATTCCATAACTTCGTAAGCAATTTGGGAAAAAATTTCATAATTTTTCATCAAAGCATACTTAAGGAATTCAATTCTATTGAATGAAAAAGCGACGATTTCAAACGCGGATTCCGATGGACAGAATATTCCCCGAGGCGTAAATCCAAGCCTAGTACATCTAGGACATGCCAAGAGAAGAATCGGGATAGCTTTACATACCTTATATGCTCTTTACGCCTTTCCAAATTCAATTCCCGTTTCGCCCAAAATCTGCAATTGGTCACATTTACCAATTCTCAATTTCCAATCTTTAAGTATTCAATCTTTATTCATAATTGCCTACAGAAATTTGGGCAGCATCTCCCCTATACATATAGCATCCCCGAGAATTTAACTCGGCCAAAATAATCAACAACAACCCAACAACAACATCAACAACAACAACAATCACTATAAACACAATATAACTTAACTAGCTATCTTTCTAACATAATGTCATAACCTTCATTTCAACTTCAATTTCCAAACTAATCTCAATGGTTTCACATTCATCATTAATCTAGATCATCACAATATAATTTGGAAATATTTCATATCATTTCTACGAAATATTCACAAGATATACAAAATATACAAACTTTCCACCAAAACATAATTCACCCAAAACTTCAAATCTTCAACCTACATATTCATAACATATTTCCATCTTCCAATTTCATCAACCATAATCATAATTCACATCTTAACAACTTCATTTCCATAATATCACAAAATCATTCTAAAGTGACATAATCTTCTACATTCCAACTTCAACCAAAATTCATTCAACTTTCATTCCCAATATAATTTTCACCATAACCACAACTAATACAACATAAAATTCAACTCATATATGTATACAACATATATACACTCATGGCTACATATATATATACATACCCACTTTGCAAACTTCCTTATTTCCATAATTTCTACTCATTTCCACATACCACAACATAAACAAACCTTCATAACATAAGAAAAAGAAATTGATTCTTACCTTTTTCTACAACTCCTTCACTTGAACAAGTTGTCAACTTGAAGAAATAAGTGCTCCTTCTTCCAAAACAATTACACCAAGTTGTAAAGGACCCTTAAATTAGTAGGAATACCACAAGAAAATAATTTTTGGAGGAAGATTTGGAGGGGTGAATTTTCTATGGCCAAACCCGAAATGGCCCTTTTTTTTGCTCTTGTTTTGTTTGTTCTTTCTCCTTCTAAGTTTCTTGAATCATCTAAGGGATAATGATCCCTTTATAATTAATTTGCCACATGGAAATTAATTAATTTGGTGGGCTTGGACCAGGTATGGCCGGCCACCCTCTCACCTTGGGCCTAAATGTTTCTTTTCATTTTTTTGGGCCAACTCGGTTGGTCCTGAGTTGGGCCTAGCCCACTGACCTTTCGACCTTAAAACGTCCATATCTCCTTGTACCGACGTCACCTGGGAACCCACGACCTATGGTTGGAAAGATAATTCAATTATCTACAACTTCTAATTCTTGGTATGTTTCCAAATTCCAAACATATAATACCGTTTTTGCCCCCCAAAGTCAGGTCACCCGAAAACGTTTTCTTAAAAATATTCGTTTGGAGGACTTCCACTTTGATTTGGCCCAAGGGTCCTTCTTGAGTTGTGTTTAACTTCACATATGTGATTCATATAATTTGTCACATGTCCCAAAAAAAAAAATCTTGACGTGTGGGCCCCACCTCAGCTTACAAATAATTCGACGTTCAAAAATACGGGATGTAACACGTACCGTAGACAAGAAGGTATGGGGTTGCTCTAGTGGAAGTTCGGGTTGTTGTTTTGTACACTAACAGAGCATAAGGCAACTGCTCGTGTCAATTCTTGTAGTTGCCGACCATTTTTCTCTGGATTATTTTGATGTTCTTGTTGGCATCCTTTACGGCTCCATTCATTTGTGGTCGGTAAGCGGTGGAGCTTCTGTGGGTGACCTTAATTTTTTCACAGATGTCCTTCATAAAATGGCTGTTCAGATTGGCACCATTGTCTATAATGATGGATTCCGGTACACCGAAATGACATATCAGATTGTTTTTGACGAAGTCGGCCACAACTTTCTTGGTCACTGATTTGTGGCAAGTTGCCTCCACCCATTTAGTGAAATAATCTATGGTGACTATGATGAAGCGATGTCCGTTGGAGGTCGGAGGCTCGATGGGTCCTACGACGTTCATTTCCCATGCCACGAAAAGCCAGGGCGAGCTCATTGCTTGTAATTCTGTGGGGGGAACTTTCATCAGATCCCCATGTATCTGACACTGATGGCATTTTTGCACAAATTTACAGGAGTCGTGCTTTATAGTCATCCAGTAATATCTTGTCCTCAGGATTTTCTTAGCAAGAATAAATCCATACATGTGGGTCCGCATGCCCCTGCGTGCACCTCTTTTAGCAATTTTGTAGCCTCCTCAGTGTCCACACACCTAAGCAACCAAAGGTCAAGGGTCCTTTTGTACAACACTTCTTTGTTCAAGAAGAACCCATTAGCCAACCTCCTAATATTCTTCTTTTGATTTACTAAGCTCTCTTGACATACTCTCCTTTATCCAGGTGGGCCTTAATGTCGGCATACCATGGTTGGCCATCTGGCTAAGCCTCGACATGGCCACAGTGATCCTGTTCTTCTCTCAGTGTGATCCCTAACGGATCAATGTGAGTACTCTTAGGGTGCTGGGTCGTAGACGTTATCGTATCCAATGCATCTGTAAACTCATTTTGAGCCGTCGGAGTATGCTTGAAGTCAATACTCTGGAATCTCCCGCACAATCTCTGTACCAGGTTCACATATGGGAGTATCTTATTATTTTTAGTTGCCCAATTTCCTTTCACTTGGTTTATAAGCAAATCGGAGTCCCCGATTACCCACTACTCATGTATGTTCATGTCCATTTCTATCCTAAGGCTGAGGATGGATGCTTCATATTCTGCCCTGTGGTTGGTACATCTGAAGTTGAGCTTTGCGACCATCGGATAGTGTCGTCCTATTTCTTATATTAACACTGCATCGATGCCTGATCTTTTGTAATTGATTGCTCCATCAAAGAATAGTCTCCAACCCGAGTATGGCTCTGCCACCTCTTCTTCTATAGCCATCACTTCCTCGTCTAGGAAGAAAGTTTGCAATGGTTCAAGTTCATCATCGATAAGACTTTCTGCTAGTAGGTCAGCTAGGGCTTGTCTTTTGATTGACTTTTGCACTACGTACATAATGTCTAATTCGCTCATTAGCATGCACCCGAAAGCATTTTCTGATAATGACAGATATAGTAATAGAGGACTTCCTTGCTTTGGCAGCACCAAGACGGGAGGATTGGAAAGGTATCTCTTGATTTTGTCAAACGCCTCTTGGAATTTTTCAGTCCAATTGGTGGGAGCGTCCTTCTTGAGTGACTTAAGGATTTGCTCTATGATCACGGTTGACTGGGCTACGAACCGCCCAATGTAGATCAGCCTTCCCAAGAAGCTCATGACTTCTTTCTTGGTCTTAGGAGGTGGTAACTCCTGAATTGCTTTAATTTTGGTAGGATCTAGTTCAATACCCCTACGTCTGACTATGAATCCTAGCAACTTGCCCGCAGGCACTCCAAATACGTACTTTGTAGGGTTCAGCTTTAGATTGAATTTGCAAAGTCTGTCGAAGAACTTACGCAGGTGCACGGTATGCTCCGAGCTTTCCTTTGATTTGATGATGACATCGCCCACATGGACTTCAATCTCTCGATGCATCATATTATGTAACAGAGTGGTCATATCTCTCATGTACGTGGCGCCGACATTTTTAAGGCCAAACGGCATTAATCTATAATGGTAGACTCCCCAAGGGGTGATAAAGGCTGTCTTTTTAGCGTTTTCTTCGCTCATGAGTATTTGATGGTACCCGGCGGAACTATCAAAGAATGACCGCAGCTCGTGCTTGGCGCAGTTATCAATTAGAATGTGGATGTTTGGGAGAGGAAAGTTATCTTTTGGACTGGCTCGGTTGAGATCTCGATAGTCCACACAAATTCGAATCTTTTCGTCCTTTTTGGGTACTCGCACTATGTTAGCCACCCAAATGGGGTAGGACGTGACATCCATTATTCCAGACATGATTTCTTTCTCCAGTTCGTCCTTTATCCTCATACTCACGTCTGGTTTAGATGTTCACATCTTTTGTTTGACTGGGGCAAAACCATCCTTGATGGGTAATATGTGGGCCACTATTTCAGTGCTTACTCCTGACATATCTGCGTATGACCAGGCAAAGACGTCTACATATTCCTTCAATAGAGCTATAAGATCTTCTTTCTGTGAGCTCCCAAGTGAGCACTGATTCGTGTCTCCTTGACATCCTTTTCGTCACCGAGGTTGATTACCTCAATTTCATCCTGTTATACCTCGAAATATTTTCGCGTCGTGAGCGTCGTAAGTAAACTAAAGTAAGCTCGGAGAGGTCATGGAAACCTTATAAGGTTAATGAATACTCTTAACAAGTGTCAAGCAAGTGCCTAAAGGTTCCGGGACCAAGCAAATCGAAGAAAATAAATTTGTCGAAAAATTTGGAAAAAAAGAAAAGTTGGCAGAATTTTGGGCAGATATTTAGTCAACTTTGGAGGGGTATATCTCCTAGTATATTAGGAGTTTTTAGGTGTTTCAAAACCCTAAAATGATGTTCGTCGAATTTAGTTTCCAACGCAATAAACCGCTCGTTGATAGGACATCGGAGTAGAGAACTATGGACGTTACTAATTCAGCTGACAAAGCAGAAACGCGTGCTACAGTACCGCTACAGTACCGCTACAGTACCGCTTGCTACAGTACTGCTACAATAAAATGCTACAGTGACGCGACCTGAATTTGACCCCTATATAAAGGGTAAAAACTCCTTTTTTCACAAGATTGTGCTCAGAGTTTTCTAGAAAAACCCAGAAAATAGATGAGGGGGGTGAGCCTATCATAAAATTGAGTGATTTTTAAGCGACGGAGTATTAGTTTAGGTTCGGATAGCGCGTGGTCGTGATTCTAGTATTTTGTGTGGTGGATTATAGCGTGGATTCAAAGCGGATATTGCAGATATTGCTATTTCAACGAGAATAAGGTATGAATCTCCTTCTAATTACGTTAATACCGATTTATTCGCGAAGATAGAATGGTTAAATAATTGTATAGTAAGTTGGTTCATTATGGAAGTTGGAAAACAACGTGTGGGTTGTTTTATGGAATACTTTGGTGTTGGAAATGATGTTATTGATGTTGGTATTGTTGTTGTTGTTGTTGGTTGGTTGTTGAAATGAGAATTCGGGCTAGGCATATAAACAGGGGAGATGCTGCCCGATTTTCGGCAGAATATAAAATAGTGTGATTTGAAAACTTGGAACAAGTGTGTGATAAAGAGTCTAACGTTAGTGTAAATCTTCTCGAATGTAGATTTAGGAGCTTGGACGGATAAGCGTAACTAGTAGGTGGTCGAACAGGTATGTTAAGGCTCGTCCCTTTCTTTCAAAGGCATGATTCTGATGTTATGGCTTCATAAATGTTTCCAAATCTTCCTTGTTTTCAAAGGTTAGATGTTTATGACTCCAAGGCATAATTCCTTTCCTAATAATTCATAATTGTTTTCCAAAATGTTCGTATTTCCTAAATCAGAGATTTATGGCTCCGTGAGCTCTTGTGATAACAACGATGAACCTGTTTTCACAATCATAATGATGATGTCAAGGATGAGCATATTCTCTTACGGTGATCATGACGATGATTCCGTGATTAGAGGTTTCAAGTCCCCAATTTCAATGACGATATAAGAATGTTGAGCTATTTCTTAACTTCTCAATTTTATTTATGAATGATGACTATTATTGTTTTATGGATTCAAAAGTATATGAATTGATGCCTTATGAGATTTATGATCCTATTCTATGTTTTCTCTTGATGTTATTCTTCATTGATGGTTTCACCTTATAATAATTTTTCCTTCAAGGTGAGACATGACGACCATGATTGTTCCATAACGTAATCGGAGGCTACCGACCTTACGTCACTCCGATAGAGATATAACTTTCCTTGGGCTCTCCTGCATGCTGCTTATATGATATATGTATATGATACATGTACATGATATATGTACATGATACATGAACATGATACATGTATATAAATATGGGAAAGAGGGCCAGAGCGCTATAGACGCGTATCCACCTGATCAGTTGGTATTATATGACATGATATCATCCCGGACGCGTGACATATGTGGCTAAATGGATCGGAGCCGTCACCTCGGCAACATGATATGTTCTATTTTATGTATACATGAACAAGAAATGTTTTTCAAAGAAAGCATTACTATGGATATATGTATATATGTATATATGTGGATCGGGCTGCACGTTCCGCAGCACTAAGCATGCATGGTACCCGCCAAAAAGGCACTCAGATGTACAGGTTACTCTTTTATCTCATGATATGCTCTATATTTCTGTCATGTTGCTATTCATGCTTTGTATCCTTTGATAGTTTATTACCCATGCTTTACATACTCAGTACATCGCTCGTACTGACGTCCCTTCTTGTGGACGATGCGTTCATGCCCGCAGGTAAACAGGTAGACGCGTCTGATCCCTAGGAGCTCCACCAGCGTTACATTGAGAGCGCTCCAGTTGTTCCGGAGCTTCAGTTTATCGGTACTACTTTTGTGTACATATTTGGGCACGGCGGAACTCGGCCCCTCCTTGTGAATATATGTATCTTATCTAGAGGCTCGTAGGCAGATGTGTACAGTCAGATGTTTCGCAATCTTGTTCGTCCTTGTTGTTGTATAATATGTTGGCAAAGCTTATAAACATTTATTTACGAGAATGCTATTGATGACTGTGTTGAGTAAAATGTGATTGTATCGTCCGTATGGCTCAGTCAATAGTAAGGTGCGGGCCAAGGTGACAGGGCGGTGAGTGCAAGAGCCCGTGATTTTGTCAGTCTGAATCCTCCAGATTTTTATGGGTCGAAACCCGATGAAGATCCGCAAGGCTTCATAGACGAGATGCTGAGGACGCTGCGGATAATACATGTTTCGGATATGGAGTTAGTAGAGTTGGCTTCGTATAGATTACGGGATGTAGTTGTCCAGTGGTATAATGGTTGGATATCTTTGAGGGGAGCAAATGCCCCTCCCCCAGTTTGGCAAGAGTTCACCGAAGCATTCCTGCGACATTACTTACCACCGGAGGTTTGACGGGCCCGAGCCGATAAGTTTCTGAATCTCAAGCAGGGGAATATGAGCGCCCGGGAATACAGTCTCCATTTTAATTCTTTAGCCACGTATGCCCCAGCCATGGTGGCTGACATGGGGGATCGTGTGCATCAATTCGTGAGTGGGTTGGGACCACATTTAGTTAAGGATTGCCCGACGGCCTCACTGCAGGATGGGATGGATATTGCTCGTATCCAGGCCCATGCCTAAAACTTGGAGGAACAGCAGCAGCCGCAGAGAGGTGAACGTGATTCTGATAGGGGGCGCAGCAAAAGGGCCAGATCTTTTGGAGTGAGCAGTTTGTACGGAGGAGGGCAGACACAACAACATTCCAGGAATTCAGGCCAATCAGTGGCTAGCGCACCTCCTCGATTTGCGAGTAAAAGATTTGATCGTCCTATCTATTTAGGACCAGGCCAGAGTTCCAAAGCTTCAGGGTCCCAGTATAGAGCTGATTCTTGCAGGACGAGGCTACCCCTACCACGGTGTACTCAGTGTGGTAGGCCACACTCTGGACAGTGTCGCGCAGATACAGGTGCTTGTTTTACCTGTGGTCGAGTTGGCCATTTGATGCCTGATTGCCCACTAAGGAATGAGGGAGACAAAGCTCAGCCCGCCGGGTCGGTAATTGGTTCATCATCGTCCGTGCGCCTTTCTGGACAGACTTCCGATGCCTCAGCAGGCCGTGGCCGAGGTAGAGGAGGGGCACCCAGTTCAGGTGGTCCTCAGAACCGTATATATGCACTGGCGGGACGGCAGGACCTTAAATCTTCCCCAGAATTGGTTACAGGTACACTATCAGTATTCTCCTATGACGTGTATGCATTGATTGATCTAGGTTCTACTCTATCATATATTACTCCTTATGTTGCTAACCACATTGGGATGAAACCGGAACCAATTATACCTTTTGAGGTGGCTACACCTGTAGGAGACCCAGTAGTAGCTAGGCGGGTATATAGGGATTGTGTGATCATAGTTTGCGATCATCGTACTACTGCTGATCTACATGAGTTCGAGATGCTAGATTTTGACGTTATTATGGGCATGGATTGGCTAGCCTCCTGCTATGCTAACATTGATTGCAGAACAAAGGCGGTCCGATTCCAGTTTCCAGGGGAACCAGTGTTAGAATGGAAAGGCCATACGGCGTCTCCGAGGGGTCGATTTATCTCCTATCTAAAAGCGAGAAAGATGATTGCGAAAGGCTATATTTATCATTTGGTTCGAGTTCAAGACATAGAAGTAAAACCACCAATCTTTCAATCCATCCCTGTGGTGAATGAATTTCCAGACGTGTTCCCAGACAAGCTTCCAGGTTTATCGCCAGAGCGGGAGATTGAGTTCACTATTGATGTGTTTCCTGATACTAAGTGTTACACCTCAAAAATTTCTCCGTACTTGTATGATGAGTGGAATGATGAAAAGTTGAGTGAATGATGTTTTGTTAAGTCGGGAATGGCTAATTAAGAATTTTTGGAAATAAGAAAGTCGCGGAAAATTTTTCAGCCAGTGGTCGTATATGGCACTATACGGCCCGTAAAGTGATTTACGGATCGTATAGAGCAATCGTCCTCCAGCTTGTCAAAAATACCAACTTTCTGTAAATGTTGAATATGGTTAAATACGACCCAGTTTACGGCCCGTAAACTGGTTTACGGACCGTAAACCAGGTCGTAAACTACCATGTCCATCAGCCAAAACTTTCTGTCTTTGAAATGGTTAAATACGACCACAGTGGACGGACCGTAAATCAAAATACGGTCCGTATATGGTGGTTTATGACCACTGTTCATCCCGACAAGTTTTCATTAAAGATCAGATTTTGAATTATTAAAAGGGAACTTAAGCCCATTTCACGTCATTTTTCATCCAACACTTCAAGAAAACTCTAGAGTGTTCTTCAACACTTCAACTCTAAGAATAGCAAGAAAATCCAAGGAAACCTAAGATTATCAACACCAAATTCATGAGAATAAGTGTAAGAACACATCAAAGGATCTTCTAAGTCAAGAAATTCCCAAGAAGGTGGAACTAAGGTTTTGGCTAATTGAAGTATTTCAACTTAAGGATTGCCCAACCATCATCCAAGGTAAGTTTCATGATTGTTCCATGTTGTTTGAAGTATTGGAAAGCTTAAACACTTGAAATGTAGAAGAATATAGAAATGGGTCATTATTGAGTGAATAGTGACATAAGTGAATGATAGTGGAATTTAACTACGAATGTTGAAGTGTTGTGAGTACTAATACTTTATAAATGATGTTTATATCATGAAACAAGCATTAAATGCATGAAAACACAAGGATGAGATAGAAGTAGAAATAAGGGAAAATTGGAAGAAAATGGTGGATTTTTCCAAATGTACGTAAATGACGATTGTCGATTATGATACTGCGAGTTACATTATGAATGTTGGGAGTTGATATAAACATGAGAAAAATGGTATGAGCGAAGGAAGCGTTGTCCAACTTTTCCTAGAATTAGCGATGCGTTCTTGTAGTTAGTTTACTAATGTTGATACGAATTCTCTTATGAAGGTAACGACGTGATATCGACGGAGAAAAAGGGAGCGATATCTTAGCTAAACGACCAAGGTATGTGAGGCTAGTCCTTCTTTCTAATGGCATGAATCGTTTAGCTTGAATCCCTATTTCCTTCATGAGTTCTTGCATTCCAAGAAGTTAAAAGTGTATACCTATGAATGTCTATATGAGATAAGTTATACGATATGATGACACTAGAATGATGATGATGTTATTCCTTGCCTACACTCACCTCATGTACTAGTCCTTTCAAGGTGAGGCAGAATGTCCATAATGGTTCCATAATGTAATCGGGGGATCACGACCTTACGTCACCCCGATAGAGTAAAGTTGATCATGAGTCTTATATACGCATTATGATAAGATAAGTATTTTATGATAAGCATATTACTATGAGTATTACTATTCATGTCCACAGGTAGACAGGGAGGAGATCTTAGCCCAGGTCCTCAGTAGCTGTCAGCTGATAGATAGCACTCCATTGTTCGGAGGTGCTTATGGCTATTCTTTTGATGTACATTCATCTATGCATATTTTGGGCATGACGGAGTCTTGTTCCGTCCATGTATTCATTATGTTAGTAGAGGCTCGTAGATACGCAGTGTGGGTCAGATGGTCTCACAAGAGGTTTTCATATGTATGTATATTATTTTGATGGCCGAGAGGCAAATGTATATAAAATATTTATGTTTCGATTAAATATGATTTTCCTACAATTGGTATGTAAAATTGCTAAAAGAGTATTAAATGAGCAAGATAAGTAGTAGAGTGAGCGGTGCTCGGTAACTAGCTTCGGGTACCCGTCGCGGCCCCTAGCTGGGTCGTGACAGAAGTGGTATCAGAGCAGTTCGCCCTAGGAAGTGTCTACGAGCCGTGTCTAGTAGTGTCTTGTTTATGGTGTGTTGCGCGCCACGCTAATAAACAAGAGGCTATAGGGCATTTAGGAAAATGACCATCTTTCTTCTCATGAGATCGTGCGATAGAGCCATGTCTAGGATTATATCATTCCTAAAAGTGCGTTATGGTTTCAGAAAATGCGGCCGAAAGGAAAAGCTACAGCTGCCCAGAAAGGCAAAGCTTCGACAAAGAGGCAGGCGGAAAGAGAGCCTTCGGCAAACGTAGAGGAAAGTGAATCGCAAAGTGAGGCTCTGCCCAATGTAGAAGAGCAGGGAGGAGCCTCAACTTCGATTCCTCCACTGGGTGCTTCGGGTCAACAAGTGTCCGGGGCCATACATTTATTGACGCAGTTGGTTGCCGCTCAGGCACAACGACAGAATGCGGGCCCAAGTGATCGTTCAGCTAGTAGAAGAGCCCGTGATTTCCTTACTCTAAATCCTCCAGAATTTTTCGGGTCGAAGTCGGATGAGGACCCACAAAGTTTTATCGACGAAATGTTGAGGACGCTAACACTTATGCATGCTTCTTAGACTGAATCTGTAGAGTTGGCCTCATATAGACTTCGCGACGTGGCGGTACTATGGTACAAGAATTGGGTGATAACAAGAGGGGAGAATGCACCACCTCCCGTGTGGCAAGAGTTTGCAGATGCCTTTATTCGTCACTACTTGCCACCTGAAGTCCGCCGAGCTAGAGCGGACAGGTTCTTGAATTTGAAACAGGGAAGCATGAGTGCCCGGGAGTATAGTATGCAATTCAACTCATTGGCCCGGTATGCTCCGACTATGGTGGCTGACATGGGAGACCGAGTCTATAGATTTGTGAGTGGGTTAGGACCACACTTGTTCAGAGATTGCCTGACAGCCTCTTTACAAGACGGGATGGATATTTCCTGGATACAGGCCCATGCTCAGAACCTCGAGGAACGACAACGACAGCAGAGAAGTGATCGTGAGGGTAACAGAAGACAAGGTAAGAGGGCTAGATCTATGGGGGAGAGAAGTGAGTACCGAGGGGGACCAAGACAGACATATTCTAGGCACTCAGGTCAGTTAGTGACTAGTGCACCTCCTAGATTCTCAGATAGGAGGGTTGACCGTTCTTTTCAGTCAGGCCAGGGGCAGAGTTCGAGGGCCTCAGAGGAGACCTCCAGTACCGCGGTGTAGCCAGTGTGGCAAACTACATTCCGGACTGTGTCGTCAGGGTTCGGATGCTTGTTATGCTTGCGGGCAAGTTGGTCACATGATGAGAGATTGCCCCTCAGCGAGAGATAGAGCTGGGACTCAGCCTACAGGTTCAGCAGCGGGTTCTTCTTCAGCACGCCCGACAGCACAGACTTCTCAGACTACAACAGGTAGGGGTAGAGGTAGAGGGGGAGCATCTACTTCAGGTGCTGTTCAGCCCCGTGTGTATGCTTTAGCTGGGCGACAGGATCTTGAGTCTTCCCCAGATGTTGTCACAGGTACCTTGACTATATTTTTCCGTGATGTATATGCTTTGATTGATCCATGTTCTACCTTCTCATATATTACTCTGTATATCGCTGATTGTGTTGGGGTAAGACCTGAGCCAAT
The DNA here is from genome assembly GCF_019175385.1 of Lycium barbarum. Classification (NCBI taxonomy): domain Eukaryota; kingdom Viridiplantae; phylum Streptophyta; class Magnoliopsida; order Solanales; family Solanaceae; genus Lycium; species Lycium barbarum. Next base: position 30,586,067 of record NC_083343.1, on the reverse strand, counting down.
TAAACATTTCGAGGTATTCACTCCGGTTGGTGATCCTGTAATAGCGAGGCAAGTATATCAGAACTGTGTAGTCATTATAGGTGATCGTCAGACAAGGGCTGATCTAATTGAACTTGAGATGATAGATTGTGACGTAATTATGGGTATGGACTGGTTGGCATCATGCTATGCTAATGTTTGTTGCCGGACAAAGGTAGTTCGATTCCAATTTCCGGGAGAGCCCATACTCGAGTGGAAGGGTAATACAGTTTCCCCAAAGGGTAGGTTTATTTCCTACCTTAAGGCGAGAAAGATGATAGCCAAGGGTTATATTTGTCATCTAGTTCGGGTTCATGACACGGAAGCGGAAGTGCCAACTTTCCAGTCTGTCCCGGTAGTGAATGAATTCCCAGATGTGTTTCCCGACGAGTTACCAGGCCTTCCTCCAGAAAGGGAGGTCGACTTTGCTATTGATGTACTACCAGACGCCGAGCCTATTTCTATTCCTCCATATCGAATGGCTCCAGTAGAATTGAAAGAGCTAAAAGCACAGCTAAAAGATTTACTTGAGAAGGGGTCTATAAGGCCTAGTTCCTCGCCATGGGGAGCACCAGTCATGTTCGTAAGGAAGAAAGACGGTTCGTTACGAATGTGTATTGATTACAGGCAGTTGAACAAGGTGACAATAAAGAATAAATACCCTCTTCCTAGAATTGACGACTTGTTCGATCAATTGCAGGGTGCTAAATGGTTCTCCAAGATAGATCTGAGATTGGGTTATCATCAGGTGAGAATTAGGGAAGCAGATATTCCCAAGACCGCCTTCAGGACAAGATATGGTCACTACGAGTTTTGAGTAATGTCGTTCGGGTTGACGAATGCCCCGGCGGTGTTCATGAATTTAATGAATAATGTGTTCAGGCCGTTTTTGGATCTCTTTGTGATAGTGTTCATCAACGATATTTTGGTGTACTTTGGCACAGAGTCAGAACATGCAGATCATCTAAGAATTGTTCTTGGCGTTCTTCGAGATCGGGAATTGTATGCAAAGTTTTCGAAGTGCCAGTTTTGGCTAAACTCAGTGGCATTTCTAGGTCATGTTATTTCAGATAATGGTATCCAATTTACAAAGGAAACTCTGGCAAAATTTTTCCAGAATCCCTGAGTGTCGAACATTCGAGGACGAATATTCCAAAAGGGGGGAAAAATGTTACACCTCGGAAATTTCTCCGTACTTGTATGATGAGTGGAATGATGAAAAGTTGAGTGAATGATGTTTTGTTAAGTCGGGAATGGCTAATTAAGAATTTTTGGAAAGAAGAAAATCGCGGAAAATTTTTCAGCCAGTTGTCGTATATGGCACTATACGGCCCGTAAAGTGATTTACGGACCGTATAGTGCAATCGTCCTCCAGCTTGTCAAAAATCCCAACTTTCTGTAAATGTTGAATATGGTTAAATACGACCCAGTTTACGGCCCGTAAACTGGTTTACGGACCGTAAACCAGGTCGTAAACTACCATGTCCATCAGCCAAAACTTTCTGTCTTTGAAATGGTTAAATACGACCACAGTGGACGGACCGTAAATCAAAATACGGTCCGTATATGGTGGTTTACGACAACTGTTCATCCCGACAAGTTTTCATTAAAGATCAGATTTTGAATTATTAAAAGGGAACTTGAGCCCATTTCACGTCATTTTTCATCCAACACTTCAAGAAAACTCTAAGAATAGCAAGAAAATCCAAGGAAACCTAAGATTTTCAACACCAAATTCATGAGAATAAGTGTAAGAACACATCAAAGGATCTTCTAAGTCAAGAAATTCCCAAGAAGGTGGAACTAGGGTTTTGGCTAATTGAAGTATTTCAACTTAAGGATTGCCCAACCATCATCCAAGGTAAGTTTCATGATTGTTCCATGTTGTTTGAAGTATTGGAAAGCTTAGACACTTGAAATGTAGAAGAATATAGAAATGGGTCATTATTGAGTGAATAGTGACATAAGTGAATGATAGTGGAATTTAACTACGAATGTTGAAGTGTTGTGAGTACTAATACTTTATAAATGATGTTTATATCATGAAACAAGCATTAAATGCATGAAAACACAAGGATGAGATAGAAGTAGAAATAAGGGAAAATTGGAGGAAAATGGTGGATTTTGCCAAATGTACGTAAATGACGATTGTCGATTATGATACTGCGAGTTACATTATAAATGTTGGGAGTTGATATAAACATGAGAAAAATGGTATGAGCGAAGGAAGCGTTGTCCAACCTTTCCTAGAATTAGCGATGCGTTCTTGTAGTTAGTTTACTAATGTTGATACGAATTCTCTTATGAAGGTAACGTCGTGATATCGATGGAGAACAAGGGAGCAATATCTTAGCTAAACGACCAAGGTATGTGAGGCTAGTCCTTCTTTCTAATGGCATGAATCTTTTAGCTTGAATCCCTATTTCCTTCATGAGTTCTTGCATTCCAAGAAGTTAAAAGTGTATACCTATGAATGTCTATATGAGATAAGTTATACGATATGATGACAATAGAATGATGATGATGTTATTCCTTTCCTACACTCACCTCATGTACTAGTCCTTTCAAGGTGAGGCAGAATGTCCATAATGGTTCCATAATGTAATCGGGGGATCACGACCTTACGTCACCCCGATAGAGTAAAGTTGATCATAAGTCTTATATACGCCTTATGATAAGATAAGTATTTTATGATAAGCATATTACTATGAGTATTTACGTTAAGCATGTCATGATTGCATTCACACCGGGCCTAGTTGGCCGGGCAGACACCGCTTAGGCGATACGGATACACCACGACCTACGGGCGTGGGCAGACACCACTAGTGGGCGGCATTAGATGGTACCCCGGACGCGGGAGGCCTGGACGCGGGCTAGTATTATTGGCTATCACACCGTTCCGGCATGGACGGGCAGCTTGCATATGATGCATACATGTCATGATGATGAGTATGAGTAAGATAGCATGCATTACTTCATTTATGATTATTAGTCAGATCCAGATGTCTCATGTTGATGTTATCCTCATATTATTGATGTTTCCTTTCATTATGTACGCCTCTCATACTCGGTACAATATTCATACTGACGTCCTTTCTTCGGACGCTGTGTTCATGCCCACAGGTAGACAGGGAGGAGAGCTTGGCCCAGGTCCTCAGTAGCTGTCAGCTGATAGATAGCACTCCATTGTTCGGAGGTGCTTATGGCTATTCTTTTGATGTACATTCATATATGCATATTTTGGGCATGACGGAGTCTTGTTCCGTCCATGTATTCATTATGTTAGTAGAGGCTCGTAGATACGCAGTGTGGGTCAGATGGTCTCACAAGAGGTTTTCATATGTATGTATATTATTTTGATGGCCGAGAGGCAAATGTATATAAAATATTTATGTTTCGATTAAATATGATTTTCCTACAATTGGTATGTAAAATTGATAAAAGAGTATTAAATGAGCAAGATAAGTAGTAGAGTGAGCGGTGCTCGGTAACTAGCTCCGATTACCCGTCGCGGCCCCTAGCTGGGTCGTGACACTAAGCCCATATCTATTTCCCCATATCGAATGGACCTTGCTGAATTAAAGGAATTAAAGGCGCAATTGAAGGATTTACTCGAAAAAGGCTTTATTGGGCCAAGCTCGTCGCCATGGGGAGCGCCTGTGTCATTTGTGAGAAAGAAAGATGGTTCCTTAAGGATGTGTATCGATTATAGTCAATTAAAAAAGGTAACCATAAAGAATAAGTACCCCCTTCCAAGGATCGATGATTTATTTGACCAGCTGGAAGGTGCCAAATGGTTCTCGAAGATAGATCTAAGATCAGGGTATCACCAAGTGAGGGCAAAGGAAGAGGACATTCCAAAGACAGCTTTCAGAACGAGATATGGTCATTATGAATTTCGGGTAATGTCATTTGGCCTAACCAACGCTCCGGCGATATTCATGAACTTGATGAATAATGTATTCATGCCTTTCCTAGATTTGTTCATGATCGTGTTCATTGATGACATTTTGGTGTTTCCCGATCAGAGGCGGAGCATGCAGACCATTTGCGTACTGTTCTTGGAATCCTTTGAGCTCGGGAGTTATATGCCAAATTCTCAAAATGTGAATATTGGCTAAATTCTGTGACTTTTCTGGGTCACATTTTTTCGCTGATGGTATACGGGTAGATTACGCAGAAACTTGAATGTTACATCCGGCATCTTCGCATATTCGAAAAATTTGAAGTAACTTGACTTGAAATGAATAAGGCCATATTTGGACCTTACTTGGTATGAATGTGTTGGCTATGAATGCGTTGGTGTGGAATTGCGAAAGGAGGCCAAGGGCAAAATTGGAATTTTAGAAACTTGCCTCATGAATTACGAAATGTAGCCTATTGGACTAAAAAAAAATAAGAAAAATGAGGCCCCAAGGGAAGGCCCAACCGGCCAACATGGCCCAAGTCCATGGATTCATTAATTTCCATGTGACAATTATAAAATGGATTATATTATATAAGTCATACTTATCTTATAGAAGGTTCAAGAAAACAAAAGAAATTGAGAGGAAAAGAAGAAGAGGGTTTCGGGTAAGGGAGAAAGAAAGGAAAGAAAGAAACGAAAAAAAATTCTAGTCCTTCAATCTTGAACAAAAAAATTTAAATTGTTGTGTAATACTACTAAGTGCAAGATTCTCTACAAGGTGGTATAATTACTTTTGCAAGAAAGTAGCTTGGGTGACAAGTGAAGGAGTTGAGAAAAGGTAAGACTTCTACCATTTTTATATCATGGAATATATGTATATATGTTGTAGTGTGTGGGAATGAATGAAGAGCATGAAAATTTTGTGTGTTGGGATGAAATGCATGTGGCCGTGGGTATGCATATGTTGCATGTATATGATGAGTTGAATTTTTGTTGAAATCTAGTCATTGTTATGGTAGAAATTGTGTTAGAAATGAAAGTCGAATGAATTGGTGTAAGTTGGAAATTTTAGTGTGTGGCCGTGTGGTGCTATGTCTAGGAGGGAAGGTGAATTAAATTTCACTAGTATGTTAATTGTGATATTATGAAACGAATGGAAGAATAATGGCTCTTGTTATTATGCAAAAATGGTTGTTAAGTTGTTAAAGGAAATTATACAACTTAATTATGGTTTGGGTAAATGTGGAAATGAAAGTATTAAGAGGCAAATTATGGTTGTCATTGATGTAGTTGAAAGATAGACACATATCATGAACATGTTGCTAAAAGGTTGGAAGTTGTGGGTGAAATATGCCCTTAGTAGGAAACTTGTATATTTTGTATACTTTATGAATATTCAGTGAAAACGATATGATATGCCTCCGAAGTATGTTGTAATGACCTTGATAAGTGACGAATATGAAAATGGTAAGATTAGTTTGGAAATGTAAGGTCGGAATGAAAGATGTTACGCTATGTCAGAAAGATGGCTAGTTACGCCATATTATGTGTTGTGTGATGCTTGTTGTTGTTGTGAATGTTGTTGTTGGGTTGCTGTGTTGATACTTTAAGCCGAGCTAAGTCTCGGGGATGTTATGTTTATAGGGGAGGTGCTGCCGAAATTTCGGTAGGCAAATCCTAAATCAAAGTTGGGACTTCAAGCCTTATGAATAGTAATTGGTAAATGTGACCATTTGTAGGTTTTTGACGAAACGGGATTTGAGCTTTGGCGATCGTAAAAGGCAAGAAAGGTATGTAAAGCCGTCCCTTTCCTTCCTTTGGCATGTCCTAGTTGTGCTAGGTCTTGACTTGAGCCTCGGGGATCATTCCGTTCATAGGAATCCGAGTTAGATTTTTGGCACTATTCATTCAGTAGAATTGAACCTTAAAGAGCACACTTGTGGGAAAAGGGTAAACCTCCATAACTTGCATAAATGTAACCCGATCGCCCCGAAACTTTCACGGATAACTTCACTAGACCTAATGCACGTACATTTTGTGTGTCACCCCGACTTTACCCGAGGTGGGCCCACAAGGCCCGAGACCTCTCGTATTGCTCCATTTGACCTAGTTCTGTACGGTTGCTAGTCTTTCATGCTGAATTGGATTCATTGAAACTTTGTTGTGGGTTGCTAATGATTTCAACTAGGAATTATTATTTAAACTTACTAATTGTCGGTCTCAAGCTAAACGGAATATGAATTAGACTTCACAACCACTCCGAAGGGGGTGCGATATTTTATTATTTAGACTGTTCAAAACCACTCCGAAGGGGGTGCGATATTTTATTATCTAGCCTTTTCCAAAACCACTCCGAAGGGGGTGCGATGGCCTCAGTTCATGTCTGAGCGAGCTATGGCCTCAGCTTATGTCCGAGTGAGCGATGGCCTCAGCTGATCACTGAGTGAGCTATGGCCTCGGCTTATGCCTGAGCGAGCTATGGCCTCAGCTTATGTCTGAGTATGCTAAATTAAAAAAAAAAAAAAAACCACTCCGAAAGCGGTGCGAGGTTTTGCCACTGCTTTCCATCTACGATCTATTTTAATTCATATATTATATTATATTATTATTATGCCGGAAGCGGCTGCTCGATGGGGCTATTAAATTATTATTATGCCGGAAGCGGCTGCCCGATGGGGCTACTATAGTATATTGTTGAGCCGGAAGCGGCACGTACGTTACGTCGTATTATTTGCTTGAAAGAAAGTGTTAGACTACATTGCTTATTTGAACATGTTGGATGGATTGTGTTAATTACTTAAGGACTGTTGAGACCTTGCGTACACGTTTCTGCTTCTATCAGCGAAGACTGCAGGTATTGGGCTGGTTACGACCACTTCTTCCCTAAACTATGTGCTAGTTATGATTTATTATCGCTTTACATACTCAGTACATATCTCGTACTGACCCCCTTTTTACGGGGCTGCGTTTCATGCCATGCAGGTCCAGGGACGCGACCCGGCGATCCAGATATTTAGGGGGAGACAGCTTTGGGAAGTCAGACAGCTCCACTAGTTCCGGAGACTGTTCTTATTTCGGTATAATTTTGTATATATGTCTTGTAAGTCATACTCTTTAGGAGTCTGCGAACAGCGTGGGTGTCATGAGTACTGTTTGGTTTTGTCGATCGTCATTTTGTCGTACAGAATTGGTGTAAGGCTTTTTGGCTCGCCTGGCCCTATGTCAGGCGCATGTATGTATGTATGTGTGTAACACGCCTTGAGACGTTCTGAATAACGTGTTGACTTTGGTATCGTGTTTACAACTTTCAAAAAAAAAAAACGCCATATTGTGGATCAAGTGACGTAAGTTGGGACATCGGGCAGGGTAAGCTCGATCGCTTGTCATGGCCCTAGTTCGGGTTGTGACAGAAGTGGTATCAGAGCAGTTCAGTCCTCGGCATGTTCGCAGACGGTGTCTAGTAGAGTCTTGATTATCGGTGTGTTGTGCACCACACCTATAAGCAGGAGGCTACGAGACATTAATAGGGTGTCATCCTTTCTTTCTTGGTAAAGATCGTGCGGATAGGGCTGTGTCATAAGTAAAGTCCCTAATCCAATTGTTGTTATAATTTCAGCAATGGCTAGGAAGGGTAAAGCGATGGCAGCACAGAAGGGCAAGGCGGTTGCAGATGAGGCAGCCAGCCAAGCCCCCAGACTTACCAGGGCTCGGACTTACACTGGAATACATATTCGGTCCCAGAGTTCTCCTACTTCCCTATCTCCGGAAGGGCCCAGGGGGGCATCTGATCCAGCCCCAGCTCCAGCACCAGTACCGGTACCTCCAGTTCATCAGCCGGATGCGCAGAATCAGGAGATAAGAGAGATGAAGGATGCCATACAATTGCTAACTCAGATACTTGCTACCCAAGCTGGGCGACAGGATAGGGGCCATGAGCATTCGGATAGGGCCGCTAGTGCTAGGGCCCGAGACTTCCTTGCCCTAAACCCCCCAGAATTCAAGGGCACGGACCCCAATGCCGACCCTCAGGAGTTCATAGATGGCATGCAGCGTACTCTGGATATAATGAGGGCATCAGCTACAGAGTCTGTTCAGCTAGCTTCCTACAGGTTACAGGGCATAGCAATTAATTGGTTTCAGTCATGGAAGCTATCGAGAGGCAGGGACACCCCTCCGCCGACTTGGCAGGAATTCTCGGATGCCTTCTTGCGTCATCACATGCCACCTGAGTTAAGGCGGGCAAGAGTTGACAGATTCCTTAACCTACGACAGGGTAACATGTCCATTAGAGAGTATAGTGTGGAGTTTGATTCTCTAGCTAGATATGCCCCTGCTATTGTGCAAAACATGGAAGATAGAATTCACCGATATGTGATGGGATTAGAACCGGAGTGGCAGGAGGCTTGTATGGCCGTGGCAATGTAGCCGGGCATGGATATAGCTTGTGTTCAGGCCTATGCTCAGGGGTCAGAAGATCGAAAGCGTCAGCGAGAGGCCACCTCAGAGCGGAGCGGTGGCCAGCCCAAGAGGGCCAGGGCAGAGCATCAGAGTACAGGCCCCACCAGAGGCAGCAGACCCCAGCACAGCGCACCCTCGCAGTTTCATGGGTCTCAGCGGGGTAAGGAGGCCTTCCCTAGACAAAGACAAAATCCTCCTTATGCGTCAAGTTCTCAGTGGCCTGCGGGGTCAGGGCAGGAGGTGATGCCCCCTCCTCGATGCGCGAGCTGCGGGAGGCGTCACGTAGGACGATGTCGACTAGGTGTATGCTATGCTTGCGGGGACCCGAGCCATTATGCTAGAGACTGCCCGCGGGGCAGTGCCATTCCTGGGAATTCGGTAGCAGCGTCGTCACCTGCAGTAAGAGCCCCTGAGACGGGACCCCAGACATCTTCTGGCCGAGGTAGGGGCAGGGGTGGAGCGCCTAGTTCCAGTGTAGGGCCACATCGTATTTATGCTTTAGGTGGGAGGCCGACTCCAGAGACATCGCAGGATGCACCACCAGGTATCTTCTTCTTCAGATAGCCTATTTGTAAATTTGACCTATATATAAGTTGTTTCCTATCACTATGACATGATGTATTACGACACCAGTAGAGCATGAGCCTAGCGGCTAATAGAGTGAGTCGAGACGAGAGACTTCGTGGGACCTTAGCTGAAACCTTAAGGGTGGGAGAGCCCATAGCATAACAAGATCATGGCTATAAATCTGAACTGAGGAAGCGGATAAAGGGGCTACCTTGGATGGGATCCTAAGAGGACAAACCCAACATTCGAGGACGAATGTTTTAAAGAGGGGGAGGATGTTACATTCGGCATCTTCGCATATTCGAAAAATTTGAAGTAACTTGACTTGAAATCAATAAGGCCATATTTGGACCTTACTTGGTATGAATGTGTTGGCTATGAATGCGTTGGTGTGGAATTGCGAAAGGAGGCCAAGGGAAAAATTGGAATTTTAGAAACTTGCCTCATGAATTACGAAATGTAGCCTATTGGACTCAAAAAAAAATAAGAAAAATGAGGCCCAACCGGCCAACATGGCCCAAGTCCATGGATTCATTAATTTCCATGTGACAATTATAAAATGGATTATATTATATAAGTCATACTTATCTTATAGAAGGTTCAAGAAAACAAAAGAAATTGAGAGGAAAAGAAGAAGAGGGTTTCGGGTAAGGGAGAAAGGAAGGAAAGAAAGAAAAGAAAAAAAATTCTAGTCCTTCAATATTGAACAAAAAAATTGAAATTGTTGTGTAATACTACTAAGTGCAAGATTCTCTACAAGGTGGTATAATTACTTTGGCAAGAAAGTAGCTTGGGTGACAAGTGAAGGAGTTGAGAAAAGGTAAGACTTCTACCATTTTTATATCATGGAATATATGTATATATGTTGTAGTGTGTGGGAATGAATGAAGAGCATGAAAATTTTGTGTGTTGGGATGAAGCGCATGTGGCCGTGGGTATGCATATGTTGCATGTATATGATGAGTTGAATTTTTGTTGAAATCTAGTCATTGTTATGGTAGAAATTGTATTAGAAATGAAAGTCGAATGAATTGGTGTAAGTTGGAAATTTTAGTGTGTGGCCGTGTGGTGCTATGTCTAGGAGGGAAGGTGAATTAAATTTCACTAGTATGTTAATTGTGATATTATGAAACGAATGGAAGAATAATGGCTCTTGTTATTATGCAAAAATGGTTGTTAAGTTGTTAAAGGAAATTATACAACTTAATTATGGTTTGTGTAAATGTGGAAATGAAAGTATTAAGAGGAAAATTATGGTTGTCATTGATGTAGTTGAAAGATAGACACATATCATGAACATGTTGCTAAAAGGTTGGAAGTTGTGGGTGAAATATGCCCTTAGTAGGAAACTTGTATATTGTGTATACTTTATGAATATTCAGTGAAAACGATATGATATGCCTCCGAAGTATGTTGTAATGACCTTGATAAGTGACGAATATGAAAATGGTAAGATTAGTTTGGAAATGTAAGGTCGGAATGAAAGATGTTACGCTATGTCAGAAAGATGGCTAGTTACGCCATATTATGTGTTGTGTGATGCTTGTTGTTGTTGTGAATGTTGTTGTTGGGTTGCTGTGCTGATACTTTAAGCCGAGCTAAGTCTCGGGGATGTTATGTTTATAGGGGAGGTGCTGCCGAAATTTCGGTAGGCAAATCCTAAATCAAAGTTGGGACTTCAAGCCTTATGAATAGTAATTGGTAAATGTGACCATTTGTAGGTTTTTGACGAAACGGGATTTGAGCTTTGGCGATCGTAAAAGGCAAGAAAGGTATGTAAAGCCGTCCCTTTCCTTCCTTTGGCATGTCCTAGTTGTGCTAGGTCTTGAATTGAGCCTCGGGGATCATTCCGTTCATAGGAATCCGAGTTAGATTTTTGGCACTATTCATTCAGTAGAATTGAACCTTAAAGAGCACACTTGTGGGAAAAGGGTAAACCTCCATAACTTGCATAAATGTAACCCGATCGCCCCGAAACTTTCACGGATGACTTCACTAGACCTAATGCACGTAAATTTTGTGCGTCACCCCGACTTTACCCGAGGTGGGCCCACAAGGCCCGAGACCTCTCGTATTGCTCCATTTGACCTAGTTCTGTACGGTTGCTAGTCTTTCATGCTGAATTGGATTCATTGAAACTTTGTTGTGGGTTGCTAATGATTTCAACTAGGAATTATTATTTAAACTTACTAATTGTCGGTCTCAAGCTAAAGGGAATATGAACTAGACTTCACAACCACTCCGAAGGGGGTGCGATATTTTATTATTTAGACTGTTCAAAACCACTCCGAAGGGGGTGCGATATTTTATTATCTAGCCTTTTCCAAAACCACTCCGAAGGGGGTGCGATGGCCTCAGTTCATGTCTGAGCGAGCTATGGCCTCACCTTATGTCCGAGTGAGCGATGGCCTCAGCTGATCACTGAGTGAGCTATGGCCTCGGCTTATGCCTGAGCGAGCTATGGCCTCAGCTTATGTCTGAGTATGCTAAATTAAAAAAAAAAAAACCACTCCGAAAGGGGTGCGAGGTTTTTCCACTGCTTTCCATCTACAATCTATTTTAATTCATATATTATATTATATTATATTATTATTATGCCGGAAGCGGCTGCTCGATGGGGCTATTATATTATTATTATGCCGGAAGCGGCTGCCCGATGGGGCTACTATAGTATATTGTTGAGCCGGAAGCGGCACGTACGTTACGTCGTATTATTTGCTTGAAAGAAAGTGTTAGACTACATTGCTTATTTGAACATGTTGGATGGATTGTGTTAATTACTTAAGGACTGTTGAGACCTTGCTTACACGTTTCTGCTTCTATCAGCGAAGACTGCAGGTATTGGGCTGGTTACGACCACTTCTTCCCTAAACTATGTGCTAGTTATGATTTATTATCGCTTTACATACTCAGTACATATCTCGTACTGACCCCCTTTTTACGGGGGCTGCGTTTCATGCCACGCAGGTCCAGGGACGCGACCCGACGATCCAGCTATTTAGGGGGAGACAGCTTTGGGAAGTCAGACAGCTCCACTAGTTCCGGAGACTGTTCTTATTTCGGTATAATTTTGTATATATGTCTTGTAAGTCATACTCTTTAGGAGTCTGCGAACAGCGTGGGTGTCATGAGTACTGTTTGGTTTTGTCGATCGTCATTTTGTCGTACAGAATTGGTGTAAGGCTTTTTGGCTCGCCTGGCCCTATGTCAGGCGCATGTATGTGAGCGCAGCTTTCAGGAATTGAAAAATAGGTTGACTTCGGCCCCAGTCTTGACACTCCCTGAAGGATCGGAGGGCTTTGTTATTTACTGTGATGCTTCAGGTGTCGGACTAGGTTGCGTGTTGATGCATCATGGCAAAGTAATTGCTTATGCCTCACGGCAGTTACGAAAACATGAGAAGAATTATCCAACCCATGACTTAGAATTGGCTGCGGTTATTCACGTACTAAAGATATGGAGGCATTAGTTATATGGTGTCCATGTGGACATTTATACAGATCATAAGAGCCTACAATATATCTTCAAACAGAAGGAGCTGAATTTACGCCAAAGACGGTGGATAGAGCTGCTAAAGGATTATGATGTTGACATCCTATACCATCCAGGGAAAACAAATGTTGTAGCAAATGCTCTTAGCCGTAAATCTATGGGCAGCTTGATAGATATGCAACCAGAAAGCAGGGAGATAGTTCGTGAGATTTACCAGCTAGCTAGCCTTGTAGTCCGTTTGGCTAATTCTAGAGATAGCGGAGTTTCTCTCCGAGGAGTTGCTGAGTCCTCTATCATAGGAGAGGTAAAGAGATGTCAGTACGAGGACCCTGTTCTGGCACGGTATAGAGATACAGCTCTTCAAAAGGAGAAGATCCCATTTGAGGTGACACCCGACAGAGTACTACGCTATAGAGGTAGATTATGTGTGCCTAATGTTGCCAGGCTACGACGACAAGTCATGGGTGAGGCACATTATGCCCGTTATTCTGTACATCCAGGGTTAACAAAGATGTATCATGACCTCAGATGCTTATATTGGTGGGATGGCATGAAAAGGGACATAGCGGAGTTTGTTTCCCAATGTCCAAATTGCCAACAAGTTAAAACAGAGCATCAGAAGCCTGGAGGATTACTGCAAGCTATAGAGATCCCCACCTAGAAATGGGAGGCGATTAATATGGACTTCATTACAGGCTTACCTCGTTCCCGGCGTAAATATGATTCTATATGGGTGATAGTCGATAGACTCACGAATTTCGCTCATTTTCTGCCAGTCAGAATGACGTATTCAGCAGAAGATTATGCAAAATTATATATCAAAGAGATAGTGCGACTTCACGGGGTTCCAGTGTCTATTATTACGGATAGAGGAGCACAATGTATGGCTAATTTCTGGAGATCCTTTCAAGAAGGTTTGGGAACGCAGGTGAAACTCAGTACAGCATTCCATCCGCAAACCGACGGACAGGCGGAGCGCACTATCCAAACCCTTGAAGACATGCTAAGGGCATGCATGCTAGATCCTGGAGGCAATTGGGACAATCACCTGCCACTTATTGAATTTGCGTAGAACAATACCTATCACTCTAGCATTCAAATGGCCCCATATGAAGCTCTGTACGGGAGAAAGTGTAGATCGCCTATTGGATGGTTCGAAGTAGGAGAGGTACAGTTAGTAGGCCTAGATCTGATTCAGCTAGCTGTAGAAAATGTCAAGCTTATTCAAGAACGGCTACTAACAGCTCAGAGTCGTCAGAAATCCTATGCGGACAACTGTCAGCGGAATTTGGAATTCAAAGTCAATGATTGGGTGTTCTTGAAAGTATCCCCGATGAAAAGGATGATGATATTTGGTAATAAAGGGAAGCTCAATCCTCGTTATATTGGACCTTATGAGATTGTGCGCAAGGTAGGCCAAGTAGCATATGAGTTGGATTTACCTCCAGAATTAGAATCAGTCCACCCAGTATTTCACGTATCCATGGTACGCAAGTGTGTTGGAGATCCCTCCAGGATTGTGCCTGTGCACGATGTACAAGTCACGGAGAAATTATCCTATGAGGAAGTACCGGTTGCTAGTCTAGATAGGCAAGTATGAAGTCTTAGAACCAAGGGCGTAGCTTCAGTCAAAGTTCTGTGGAGGAATAATAACAGAGAAGAAATGACTTGGGAAGCTGAGGAAGAAATGAATTCTAGGTACCCGCATCTATTTCAGCCTCTAAAAGATATGCAAACAGAGCCCTCAGTACCCTCAGGTATGTAATGTTTCTCTAAAGTGATTTCTCGGTCGTGTGTGGCCAGTATGGATATTGATGCTGTAGCCCAGTGGGGCGATTATATGTTTTGGGTTGTTGTGAAAGGATGATAGTGGTACAATTACAGGGAAAACTCTGGCGAGATTTTCGTAGAAATCCCTAAGAACTTAACATTCGAGGACGAATGTTCCTAAGGGGGGAGGAATGTTACACCTCAAAACATTTTCGCGTCGTTAGCGTCGTAAGTAAACTAAAGTAAGCTCGGAGAAGTCATGGAACCCTTATAAGGTTAATGAATACTCTTAACAAGTGTCAAGAAAGTGCCTAAAGGTTCCGGGACCAAGCAAATCGAAGAAAATAAATTTGTCTAAAAATTTGGAAAAAAAGAAAAGTTGGCAGAATTTTGGGCAGATTTTTAGTCAACTTTGGAGGGGTATATATCCTACTATATTAGGATTTTTTAGGTGTTTCAAAATCCTAAAATTAAGTTCGTCGAGTCTAGTATCCAACGCAATAAACCGCTCGTCGATAGGATATCGGAGTAGAGAATTATGGACGTTACTAATTCAGCTGACAAAGCAGAAACGCGTGCTACAATAAAATGCTACAGTGACCCGACCCGAATTTGACCCCTGTATAAAGAGTAAAAACCCCCCTTTTTCACCAGATTCTGCTCAGATTTTTCCAGAAAAACCAAGAAAATAGATGAGGGAGGTGATCCTATCATAAAATTGAGTGATTTTTAAGCGACGGAGTATTAGTTTAGGTTCGGATAGCGCGTGGTCGTGATTCTAGTATTTTGTGTGGTGGATTCTAGCGTGGATTCAAAGCGGATATTGCAGATATTGCTATTTAAACGAGAATAAGGTATGAAAATCCTTCTAATTACGTTAATACCGGTTTATTCGCGAAGATAGAATGGTTAAATAATTGTATAGTAAATTGGTTCGTTATGGAAGTTGGAAAACAACGTGTGGGCTGTTTTATGGAATACTTTGGTGTTGGAAATGATGTTATTGATGTTGGTAATGCTGTTGTTGTTGTTGTTGGTTGGTTGTTGAAATGAGAATTCGGGCTAGGCATATAAACAGGGGAGATGCTGCCCGATTTTCGGCAGAATATAAAATAGTTTGATTGAAAACTTGGAACAAGTGTGCGATAAAGATTCTAACGTTAGTGTAAATCTTCTCGAATGTAGATTTACGATCTTGGACGGATAAGCGTAACTAGTAGGCGGTCGAACAGGTATGTTAAAGCTCGTCCCTTTCTTTCAAAGGCATGATTCTGATTTTATGGCTTTATAAATGTTTCCATATCTTCCTTGTTTTCAAAGGTTAGATATTTATGACTCCAAGGCATAATTCCTTTCCTAATAATTCATAAATGTTTTCCAAAATGTTCGTATTTCCTAAATCAGAGATTTATGGCTCCGTGAGCTCTTGTGATAACAACGATGAACCTGTTTTCACAATCATAATGATGATGTCAAGGATGAGCATATTTTCTTACGGTGATAATGATGATGATTCCGTGATTAGAGGTTTCAAGTCCCCAATTTCAATGACGATATAAGAATGTTGAGCTATTTCTTAACTTCTCAATTTTATTTATGAATGATGACTATTATTTTTTTATGGATTCAAAAGTATATGAATTGATGCCTTATGAGATTTATGATCCTATTCTATGTTTTCTCTTGATGTTATTCTTCATTGATGGTTTCACCTTATAATAATTTTTCCTTCAAGGTGAGACATGACGACCATGATTGTTCCATAACGTAATCGGAGGCTACCGACCTTACGTCACTCCGATAGAGATATAACTTTCCTTGGTCTCTCCTGCATGCTGCTTATATGATATATGTATATAATACATGAAAATGATATATGTACATGATACATGAACATGATACATGTATATGAATATGGGAAAGAGGGCCAGAGCACTATAGACGCGTATCCACTTGATCAGTTGGTATTATATGACATGATATCATCCCGGACGCGGGATGCCCAGACGCTTGACATATGTGGCTAAATGGATCGGAGCTGACGCCTCGGCAACATGATATGTTCTATTTTATGTATACATGAACAAGAAATGTTTTTCAAAGAAAGCAATGTATATATGTGGATAGGGCTGCACGTTCCGCAGCACTAAGTATGCATGGTACCCGCCAAAAAGGAACTCAGATGTACAAGTTACTCTTTTATCTTATGATATGCTCTATATTTTCGTCATGTTGCGTATCCTATAATATGTTATTACCCATGCTTTACATACTCAGTACATCGCTCGTACTGACGTCCCTTCTTCTGGACGTTGTGTTCATGCCCGCAGGTAAACAGGTAGACGCGTCTGATCCCTAGGAGCTCCACCAGCGTTACATTGAGAGCGCTCCAGTTGTTCCGGAGCTTCAGTTTATCGGTACTACTTTTGTGTACATATTTGGGCACGGCGGAACCCGACCCCACCTTGTGAATATATGTATCTTATCTAGAGGCTCGTAGACAGATGTGTACAGTTAGATGTTTAGCAATCTTGTTCGTCCTTGTTGTTGTATAATATGTTGGCAAATCCTATTGACATTTATTTACGAGTATGGTATTGATGACTGTGTCGAGTAAAATGTGATTGTATAGTCAATATGGCCCACTCAATAGTAAGAATAGAATGCGAGATAAGAGGTGTCCGGTATAGTAGTATCGGGTGCCCGTCACGACCTCTAATGGGGTCATGACACATCCATATTTGGTTTCTTCTTAACTTCTAGTTCTTTCAATTCTTCTACCAGTCCTTCTGGCATCATTGTTGAATTACCGTACTCCTCGTATCCTTGTTGGCTGTTTTCCTCGTTCGTTTCACGACACGTCATGACATTTTTGGTTGTTTTACTATGGTTAATACTGAAAAGGCGACGCAAAGTAAAGTTAGGTTTGTTATTGTTCGTTACGCGTAGTTAGTTAGAAAACTATCATTATTATTATATAGTAAATATAATCGTTTTATGTAGATGGAGACTTTTCATTAATTTCAAGAGTAGTTGATTAAAATTCTAGTCTTGGTTCGGAACAACGTCGGATCATTTCCATATTTAAACAACACGAAGTAGTTTAGAAAAAACGATCATTCGGGCCTCGGCAGATGTCTCCGATTTTAGCAAAAGGTTTTTAAGAAAAATCCATCTTTCTACCGAGGACCAAAGAGGGGAGTAGATGTCCAATTGTTCTAGCACTTTCTTGGCCTCAGACTGCATATGTTGGGTATCTATTGACTTTCTTCAATAACCACGCAACATCCCTCTTCTTGGAACAGTGACTCGAAACCCCTATTAATTTGTTCTTTATTCAGCATCGGCATATTTCTGGGGAACGATTGGTACAAACCCGGAATTGGATGAGGTAAATTCCTTGTTCTGGGATTTCTCTTGATTTCCTTTGCGAGCTCATTTTCGTTGGGAGTATACCCTAGACCAAAGTGGTAATTCTCTTTCAGGATTGGCACAGGCTCAGTTATCCCTTTGAGGTCTCTTCTTAGGCCTTTTTCCTGTTTCAAAACCATTTCTCAGCATGGTGGAAGCAATCATCCTATAGACTACCGGCATTGGTCTGTCGACCTCCTCTTCTGAGTGGGTGGCCCGGACGTGTTCCATCACGTGGAAGTTTGATCTATTGGAACTCCCTTCAATTGCTGGTACAATGTTGTGAGGGTGCTTCTGGGTATCCTTCTCAGCTTCGACCATAATTTCCTGGCCCTGCTATTCAAATTTTATGTACTGATAGAGACTTGATGGTACCGCACCGGCGGAGTGGATCCAAGGTCTTCCCAGGAGCATATTGTAGTTGGCGGTGATTGCAATGACTTGGAACTCTGCTGTGAAGGATGCAGGTCCGACCTGGATTTGCAGGTCAATCTCTTCCAGGGAATCACTTAGAGATCCATCAAATCCCCTGATGTTTATCCCACTCTGGCGAACCTTGCCTACGTCACAACCAAGATGTGTTAATGTGGTGATGGGGAAAGTATTTAGGCCCGATCCATTGTCCCCAATCACTCTCCCTATACTCTCATGAGGGCCTGCCTGTGCGATGTGGAGCTGGCTAGTAATTACAATACTGATATTTGTGTTGGTGTTTTCTTGAAATTCTCATTGATGGAGTGGCCTTTTGGTTTTACGTGCTGCCAGAAATCTTCACCTTCTCCTTCAGTTATTGCTCTATTTTGGGTGCTTTCTTTCCTTGTAGCATTCTGAGCCAACTCTTCAGGGGTGTAACACCTCCCCGAGTGGGTCATGCCTTGAGTCATGGCTACTTGTATAGTGATTGGCTCTTTGGGTGTGAGTGTGATTTGTTGTGCGGTCTGTGCTACCACGGGTGTTGGGATTAGGGTCCTGGACGTCGATGTAACTTTCGTGGTTCCCGATGCTGGGATCAAGACGTTGAAATTGGGGTGTTCCTGGAGTGTGAGGGAGGCTACTGTTTGTTCCAAGGATTCGATTGCTCTGTGAAACAATGCTATGCAAGCTTCCCAGTCCTCATTCCTCTCAATCATGTGGAATCCATTGTTTCCATGATTGGGCAACAGATTTGTGTTCACATTGGGAGCTGTGATTTCCAAAATTATTTCCCTTTTGTCAATCGGATCTTGGATATTGTGCTTGAGATTTATGCAATCTTTGGTGTTGTGCCCATTTCCTCTTAAATGATAGGCACAAGTCTGGTCAGCCCTGTAAAATTTGTTCCCCGACTGTGCTGGCTTTGGAGGGGCCTTCTGAATCAAGCCTGCAGCCAATAGCCTTTCGAAGAGCTAACATAGAGTCAAGGAGCATCGTGAATTCTCTTACTAGACTTTTCTCGAAAGCTGGACGTAGGGCATTGTATGCTGCGGGTGGCGATTGATTTTGGTAATTCTGAGGTGGTTAATATACTTGTGGTGGATTATGTGGTTGTTGGAGGTAATTTTTTGAGGTGGTGGTTGGTAAGTGGGAGCGAACACACGGACACTAGGCAGAGCCGTGTATGCTGGTACAGTGGTGGTGAAGCTAGATTCTGCGTAATACACAGGTGTTGGATAATTTATGAGGGTTGTAGTTATGTGGGAGGATTTTTGTTCTTTTGTGCTAGGGTTCGGAATGTGGGATATGCTTGCCACATCCTCTTTGTTCTTGCAGAAGATTCCTACTGTAGCTTGTCCAGATGCCTTGTTAAAGACACTAACTATTTTCCCATATTTGAGACCATCTTCTATGGCCTCTCCCATTTTGACCAATTCAGAAAATGGCCTTCCAGCCATGGACAACATTCTGTCATAGAAATCAGGCTCCTGGGATCTATTGAACACAGAGACTAGCTCTCCCTCACATATCGGTGCACATGGGCTGCCTCAGCCCTCCACCTGCTGGAAAATTCCCTATAGTTTTCTGTTGATTTCAACTTAACCTTTTCAAGGTAATAGCGGTATGGTACCGTTTCAACATTAAATCGAAATCTTTCCATGAAGGATTCCTCCATGTCCTCCCAGGTGTGCCATTGGCACATATCTTGAGTTTCGGACCACTCTGCGGCTTCTCCGGTCAAACTACAACTGAATAGTTGCATAATCAGAGGTTCATTTTTCTCCACTCCGACCAATTGGTCGTAGTAGGATGGGAGGTGCACTTTGGGATTCTCTGTCCCATTGAACACTTCGAGTTTTCGGATTTTGAACCCTTCTGTTAAGTCCAAATCTTGATACATGCACAGGTCATCATATCTTAGACCTGTAGCCTTCCTTGCGGACCTGTTGGATTTTTCCAGTAGTTCCTATATCTTCTTCTCCATATCTTTCTCATGCTTATCGTGTTCATCCCTCCAAGCCCTTTCCATTTCTGCATAATGATCTAACTCTTTCAGCCCTAGGGAGAATTCACTGGGATGTTGGGACTGAAGAATGACACTTGGTGGGTGGTATAGTTAAGCAGGCAGTGGTGGTTTGTTCAGTTGGTGGAGCTGAAACACGTACTAGGCTTGCCGGATTAATGAAAATAGGCTGAGGAACTTGGTAAGAAGGGACTGAGTGAGGGGTCCCTGGGATTTGAGTGCATTGTTTTGTGGACGCACAACCTCTAATAATAAGACTAAGTAAGAGGGGTCTTAATCTTTTTGTAGGGACAAACCTTCCACTCGTTGCAACCCTATAGATTTCTAGGTTATATAACCACGCACAATAACATAACTAGTGTAATCCCACAAGTGAGGTTTGGGGAGGGTAGGATGTATGCGGATCTTATCTCTACCTATGTGGGGCAGAGATGTGGTTTCCAACAGACCCTCGGCTTGTAAGGAAAGAAAATTAAAGAAAGAAAGCAAAATAAAAGGAATGAAAATAAAGTAAAAGGATTTTGACGCAGACACAGAAAAATATGACAGTAAAAGAACAAGATACAAATCTTAAGCACAATAGATGGTGATACATATAGAAGAATAGACAACTACGCGATTACTAAATAATAGTACTACTTGAAGTTCGCATAGAGATGGCTATCCCTACCTCTCTCACCTACAGTGGGACATCACTCAAGTACCTACTAGCCTTCTGCCCTAATCCTCGACCTCCACAATTTTCTATATAGGATTATCTAGATTGTTAGGTTAAGTAGAAACTATAAAATGATATGTTGTTCCATGATGTGTTGAGGATCAGGTTTTTTAGCTCAAAACATTATGTTTTCCATCCTTATCAGTCCAATTTTTCCTTCCTTATAACTCCTCCTCTGTCCTTATCGCTTCATTATTCTCCTTCATTAAAACTCCTCATCTAGTGCTTTCTAATAGGATTGAATTATCTCTTACTATAGAACACTTGTGTTTTATAGTAATAGATATTGCAATTTCTTAGCATATGTGACTTTAAGAGTTTTCTATTGGTGATCATCTGATGTGGATTGAGGTGTCTACCGACCAATAGATATGGACTTCGAAACAAAGCAGGGGATTTGTAAACATAGGTTTTGGTATTGGGCAACTCAAGTTTGTGTCTTTCTGGAGGGATTTTCTTATAGATGACTAGGATGGATTTGCGGTATAGACATATTTAGACAACTTTCAATTGGAAAGGAGGCGATGTTATGATCCTTCTTTACACTCGCGTATAAAAGCGTATTAATAAGTTGGGCTCTTTGTTTGAACACAGTCGCCACCTAATTTTCTAACGACCAAGTTATAGTCTTTTCAGCACTTTTGACCTTTCCTCGAGCTTGTTTAGCTCACATTTGACCCGAGGGAACTATTGACACGCTTCCCGAGGTATTCGAATAGGAATTGGGAGACTTTTTGAGAAATTGGGAACAAACTAATAAAGAGTTGACTCAAAGTTCACTTTTGGGTAAACAGACCTTTTTTGAAAATCTTTCTATTCTGAGAGGTTTGGATGGTCTTTTAGAACTTGAGTGTATATTCGGTTCTGCTCCCAATGCACTCGAGTGCATTTTGGGACTTGGGTTGAGAAGTTGATGTTGAGGTATCGGGGGTTGACTCGGTCAATGAGGCCTCCATTGGGAATTCCGAGGCCACAAGTGCGTTCATAGTATGTTTTTATGTGTGTGTGTGTATATGGTATGTGAGGAGATGGCCTCGAGTGATAGTTGGGATTTCAGGATTGAGATTGTGATTATTTGGGGAATTCTGGTTCTGGTGCCTGCTATTGCGATACCAATACCGCATCAGCAATACTACTTTAGCGGTGGGATTGCCGCCACAACTGCCTAGTGTAATGTTGGCTGGCCGACATAGTGGTCTAAGAGATCGTGAAGGCGAGATCGGCGCAACGGCCCCATTGTCGTAGAGACGATATCAGGTTGTTTATTTCGTTAACTGAGCATTAAAAGCCTTAAGTCCCTCATTCTTTATTATTTCGACTTTAGAGTTTTTGAGAGCTTTTTAAGATGATATTTGGGGGAAACTCTTGGTGGTAAGTTCTTCTATTTTTCTTTACTATTCCATTGTCCTTAATCACCTTGGAATTCCTTTATCATGATAGTTCATTAAGTATTTGATGATTTAAAAGAGGGTTCAATGAGTTCTTCTTTCTAGGCTTCTAAATCTTGATTTATTAGTTGGGTTAGCTCTACTAAGCATGGAATTGATGATTAGAACCCATTATTGCTTGATTTCTTCCTAATTAGTGGCTAATTATGAGATTGGAGGTTAGGGTTACACCCAAATTTGGGGGTTTTGCCTAGAATATGAATTTGAGTAAATTTTTGGTTCTTCTAACTTGATAATGATGGGAATTGATCATCTAGAGCTTTAATTTCATATTGAGATCTTTAGATTCCTAATTTCATCCTTCTAGTTCATTAACCCCTATTCCATAGGTTGGGGATTTGGGTCTTGAATAGAAGTAGGGTTTGATTGATGTTCTTCTTGATTCTAGTTCCATGATTCAGATATGTTATACTTTCATTATCTCGAGGTTCAAAGGAAAGGGATGACTAAGAAGTGATTGTTAGAGATTTTTCTGTTCGGCCTTCCAGGTAGGTTACGGTTTACCTTATGGTAAGACTTTGATTAGCGAAGCATATGTTTAGATAATATTGTCGGAGAACGCATGTAAGCTTTCGAGTACGAAGATGGGATGGATATTGTCTTAGGTAGGGCCTTGTTGTATGATTTGGGGCTAGCCACCCTGTTGTGTTGTTGACTCATCTTGATCTATTTACTTGTTGGTTCGTTGACCCATTGAGACATTGGTAATTGTGGCTAATGATATATCATGGATTTGATATTGCGGTACTTACTCGTTCGATACTGAGATGGGAATGGTGATTCGTTGTGGCTTATTTTGTAGCCTTACTGTTGATGTTACTTGTGTGCCATGTGTGGTATTATTTCAGATTACATTGATTGTTGATATCACATTTCATCATCTTCATACGCATTTACATGAAACATTGACATATGTATGGTTCTAGTACTGATGATGATATGTGAGATAGTGTAGCCTCCGAGGTTTCTGCCAAATAGTGTAAAAGAAAGATGAGTGTTCGTTACCCGAGGTTTCTTGTTGGGAACGATAGAGTGTTCGATGCCGAAGGCCTTTGCCGGGATCGTGAGAGTGTGCTCATGGTCCGAGGTTATATTCGGAGTGAGTGGTACATGGACTTCGCTGGTCCCCCATGGGTCATGATCGTCGAGACGTGGAGTCATTCCCTCTGGGACAGGTTGTACAAAGCTGCATTTGCATTGCATTCATCCTACACACATCATTGCATTGCATTGTATCTTGATTACTGTTGAATGTTGTGATACTACCATGATGTACTAATTAGAATTGCTATATAGAGATTGACACAGTTGATTTTAGATGCCATAACGTAGGTGATGACTTGTACCATGGATATGGCTTATTGTTGACTTGAACTTATTGGTTTATGTATTTATCTTGCTTTGTTGTCTTTATATACGTTAGCTAGTCTTAGTCAGCCTATGATACCTACCAGTATTGTTGTTTGTACTGACCTACACTTGCTGCATTCTTTTATGAATGCAGAGTATCAGGAGGGATCGACTTCTACTCCTCGTGGCTGACTATTTGAGGATTTGCTGATTTGAGTCTTTCAGAGTGAGCATGGGGACATTCGCTGCCCGAAGACTCCTCTATCCACTATGTCTTTATTTCCGTTCGAAGACATATGTTTTGAGACTATTGATGTATTTTTATTGTTCAGACTTGTAGTATTTAGCTAGATGCTCTTGTATGATTAGACTAGATTCTGGGGTGGTTTGATGTATTTTCTTACTTCTGCATTTTTCTTATATCTTTTTTTTTAAGCAAAGCCAATAAGCCTGATGCTGTTGGATTTTATTAAAATAAGTAAAGATATTTACAGAACAAAAAGAAATGAAAAGAAAGAAAGATGTAAAAAGCTATACTACTCTATCCTAGGAGATGAAAGTAAAGTCTAAGCCTTGTTTGAACAGCCAAGTGTAACAATGAAAAACTGCAAACAAGAAACTCCTTCTTTGGATTGATGCCATTATCAGTCACCTCAAGCTCTCACCAGGTGTTATGGTATCTAATCTCACTGAAAATCATTCAAGAAGAAGTGTGGTGTGAAGCTCCTCATGGTTGCTGTCCTTTGCTATCCAATGTCTCTGATCAATCTTACACATGAGGTCATGTTGAATGTTTGTAGCTGGACTAGGTAACTAAGGAGATCCTATTAGTAGGATGAACATTTCTGTTAATACCACACACTAACAAGGATAACCTTAGTCATCCAACCAGGACTACAACAATCCTATGAAGCTGTTATCATGAACCTTTACTTCCTTGTGTAACTGAATCTTGTGTCATCACTTGTTGGCATGTATATAGAGATCAGATGCATATGATCAGTCTGGTTCTCTATTTATGTAGATCTTGCTTCTGAAATTAGGCATCATCATCTTATTAGTATTGAGAATCTTCTTTGCACCTGTTGGCAACTCAGAAAATGAATGAAAATGAATTGTACCTGCAAAATCAAAAACCAGGTTAGCTAAAAAATCAGCAAGTGCATTGCCTTCCCTAAGGATATGAGCAAACTGCACTTGTCCCTTGTTCCTCAAGAAGTTGATCTTATTAACTTCCATACTGATCTTCCATGGAATCTCCCATATTCTTTGAATAATGTTTATCATGGATAGAGAATCTGATTCAATCATTACAGGCACCAGATCATTTTTAATACAGAACTCAATTCCATCCAATATAGCTACAGATTCTGCTGTGATGTTAGTTGTATCAGCTATTCTTCTTGCCCCAGCATATATCAGGTTTCCAACCTCATCTCTAATGTAGAAAGCAGCTGAACTCAACCCTGGATTACCTCTAGAGGCCCCATCTATATTGCACTTGAACCAGCCAGCATCAGGAAATTTCCATTGCACCATCTTATATCCTATTCTACACCTGTAATCCTCAAAATATTTCACCATGTGAGGCCTATCATGTGGAATATTTCTCAGCCAAGGATATAATGTCTTCACCAGTTGTTGTAGATTATAGTTGATCCCATTTATCACCTTTAGTTTATTCATCTTACCCCCATGCATGATAGTATTTCTTCTCTTCCATAATTGCCAGCATATGAATGCTGGTGCAGCCTGCATAACTGACTTCAGTTTTGTAGGACCTTGCATATACCACCATTGCACTATTGTCTGATGAATCTGAATCCTTGGCACAATTATCCCCACAGCAGCATTGTAATATTTCCAAATTTCTGCTGCAAATTCACCTGTTAGGAATAGATGTTAAACTGTCTCCTCCTGATGAGAGTTCAAACAGCATCTACATCTAGATACAATGCTGATATTCATTCTCTTAAGTACATCATCCACTGGTATTTTGAACTTCCACAATCTCCAAAGGAAGAATGATATTTTGACTGGAACTCCTTTGAACCACAACTTTGAAAAGTGAGCTGATGTTTGAGCCTTTTTCCTGAGCAAATTCCAAGCACTCCCTACAGTGAAATATCCTATAGTACTAGCCATCCACCCGACTTTATCTTTCTCCTTTGAATGCTCCACTATACTCAACTCTTGTAGGATATGAACAAACACATTACTTGGCAGTTCGTCATGCAATTTCTGTACATCCCGGCCTTCTGTATTCATAAAATGTGATACTTCTTCAATGTTGGTGTCAATCTGAAAATGTGGTGGTATTACCTATTTGAGTGAACTAAGTTCTGTCCAATTATCTTCCCATACATCACATGCTCCATTTCTAGGTTCCCACCATATCTGTTGATCCACCTGATCTCTTGCTTCTATCATTCTTTTCCACACTTGTGATCCACCTTTCCACTGCACTTCTGTAAGCTTCTTCTTCTTGCAATATTTATTCCATATAAAAGCTGACCATAATGTATTTGATGTTCTAAATTTCCACCATAATTTGGAAAAAAGGGCCTTAGACACATCATCTATAGATCTGAATCCTAATCCTCCTTCTTCTTTTGGTAAACAAACCTTGTCCCAAGAGGACAAGTGCCTGCTTTTACCTTCTTCCTTAGTACTCCAGTAAAACCTCGCAAAGAATTTATGAAGCTCATTAATGGTATATTTTGTGGGAACAAAAGCTGACAGCATGTATATTGGAATACTCTGAAGCACACTATTGATAAGAAATGCTTTTCCACCAAAAGAGAAAAATTTTCCTTTCCAATTTTGCAGCTTGTTTTTCACCTTCTTGATAAGGTCATTGTAATATACCTTTTTCCTCCTTGAATGAAATATAGGACATCCCAAGTATTTTAATGGAAATTGATCCCTTTTAAAGCTTGTAATCTGCTCCACCTGCTGAGACAGTGCACCAGAAATCTTGTGATGCATATAAAAGGCACTCTTACCTTTATTGATCAGCTGACCTGAAATTGCCTCATACTCCTGCAGTATCTTTATAATTCTCTTCAATGAATCCCCTTCTGCAGATGCAAATATTATAGTATCATCTGCATAATCTAGATGATTGATATTTTGACTCCATTTAGGCATGCCATAGCCCACATACTCAGCATTGTCAAATTTTGCATTTAGAGCTCTTGTTAACACCTCTGCTGATAAGATGAACAATGCAGGTGAAAGTGGATCACCTTGTTTGACACCCCTGGTTGAATGGAAAAATCCTTTGGCCTGACCATTGAAAAGGATGGAGTACCAGTTATTTGCAATCAACCTCCAAATCATGTCAATGAATTGACTAGCAAATCCTATTCTGCTGAGTACCTTTATCAAATATGACCAAGATACTCTATCATAGGCTTTTGCCATGTCCAATTTGATCCCTACATTTGCTGGTTTTCCCCTTTTTCTGATGTCTGTCACTATTTCTTGTGCCAATAGCACATTCTCAATAATGCTTCTCCCTTGAACAAAACCTGCTTGATTAATAGATATCAACTGAGGTAGCACAGTCTCCAATCTATCATGAACCACTCTTAACATCACTTTGTTGATAAAATTACTTAAACTTATAGGCCTTAAGTCTGAGTAACTTTGAACCAACTCCTTCTTTGGTAGTAAAACAAGATTTATGTGAGTAACTGACTTTGGAAGAGTATGACCCTGAAAGAAAGACACCACCATCTTTTATACATCCAAGTTAATAATGTCCCAACATGTCTGATAGAAAATTCCAGGAAAACCATCAGGTCCACTAGGACTTGATCCACTAAGGTTGAAAACAACTTTTTTGACTTCATCAACACTAGGCATTTGACAAAGAAGATCATTTCTGTTTTGGTCAATCAAAACAGGAATGAGTGACAATAAATTTTCATCTCCAATTAACTCTTCTTGTTAAAATTGTTGAGCGTAAAAGTGCACAGCCTCATCTGCCATTTGATCATCATCCTCAATCCATGAACCATCTGAGTTTTGAATTCTTTTGATCTGCAGTTTCTTCCTTCTTCCCTTTACTAGATTATGGAAAAATCTAGTATTTTTGTCTCTATCTACAAACTAATCCAGGCTTGATTTTTGTCTCCAGTACTCTTCTTCATAATGAAAATATCTGTTAGTCTCAGCCTGAGCTTTCTACAAAACCACTCTATTTACTTAGCTTGGATTTTGTTCAAACAACTGTTCCTTTAATCTCACTATTTCCTCCCTTATGATCAGCTGCTTGAATATATCACCAACCACTTCCCTGCTCCATTTGGATAACACTCCTTTCAGCTTTTTGGTCTTGCTTTTGAAGTTTATGAAATAATCATCATGCTCCCAATTGGACCAACTCAGCCTGACTGTATCCAGGAAAGATGCATGTTCTATCCAGAATGATAGAAATTTAAAAGTCCTGACCAGATACTGATGCTTATCACCATAGGTAGACAGAAGTGGAGCATGATCTGATCCAGTTCTTGCAAGATGTTCCACTTCAATATTTCCAAAGTTGTCCAAAAGCAGTGAATTCACCAACATCCTATCGAATCGCTCAAAAATACATGCTTCATCTGCTCTACCATTCCACCAAGTGAAGGGACTACCCTTAAAGTTTACCTCTTCAAGATCACAGGAGTTTATGTAAAAAGCAAAGTCTTCTATATCCTGAGGTTGAATAGGATTACCCCCTATCTTTTCTTCATCATTCAGAACCACATTGAAGTCTCCTCCTATTAACCAGGAACAAGATAAGGTATTGGAAAGATGATAGATATCCTCCCACAACTCTAGCCTTTCAGAAGCACTACATTTAGCATATACTAAAGTAGTAATAAGATGTTGATTCAACTCTTGTAAAAATAGCTTCAAAGTAATCTGCTGAGGGGAAT
The DNA here is from genome assembly GCF_019175385.1 of Lycium barbarum. Classification (NCBI taxonomy): domain Eukaryota; kingdom Viridiplantae; phylum Streptophyta; class Magnoliopsida; order Solanales; family Solanaceae; genus Lycium; species Lycium barbarum. The sequence goes on along the minus strand of NC_083343.1, from coordinate 30,557,563 downwards.
CCATCAGAACTTCTACATCTATATTATCAGCCACAAAGTACCAGATTTTACCATTACAGTTGGCATTGGCTAAGCACATGCCCAACCTCGTTCTATAATGGTTTATTGTCCTGACATGTTGAAATGGTTCCATGAGAGCAATCAAAAAGAATTTGTGATGTTTATTTAACATTTGTACCCTATGAAAGGCTTTTTGTGTCTTCACTGACCTAATGTTCCAAATGAATGACTTCAACATCATTTAACATTAGATTTAGTAGCATTCCTCTTTGGTACTACCCTGAGTGGAATTTTCTTGTCAATAACATTCTTCTTGCCTTTCTTCTGACCCTTATTGTTAGACTTGCTATTAGGAGATATATCAGCCTGCTTAAGAATGTTTTCCTTATTTTGCTTAATATTCTCCTCCTTGTCTTCTTTATGGAGATCTTTGACATCCTCCTCTACTTCCAAGCCATCTATATTATGAGAGATCAGGTCATGTAGTTCTTTGACTGGGGAACACTTTCTACAAAATGTCACCTGTTGATGCTCAGTATGTGAAATCACCATTGCCTTTTCTGAGGAAAAATGATCTGGTGGATCGGCATCTTGCTCCACATACACCTGGTCCTTCATCTTGTCACTTGTGACATCCACTACTGTTGCCTCTATTGAATGCACATTTTCCTGCATTTTTCGTTCTCTTTGCTCAGGATTTTGAATTATCACTGAGGGAGAACCCTCTGTAGCCTCTTTTACTCCATCTAATCCTGTATCATCAACATCCACATGTTTATCATGATCTGGATGAACATTTTGTTTTTGCATCTCCTCTTTGTCTGGAATCTCTACTTGCCTCAAACTTGTTCCCTTTTCTGCTGTATTGTTGACTTCTTCCACACTGTCCTTTTTACTAGATTCTCCATCAGTTTTACCTTGTTCTCCATCTTATTGTTGGTTTTCTCGTGTATTGAATTCCTTTTCAGCTGTATTGGTGCCACCATGATATGATTCTTCCACATTGTCCTTTTTACTAGAGTCTCCATTAGTATTACTTTGTTCTCCATCTTCATATTGCCTTTCTCCTGTATTCGATTCCTTTGCCTCCACCTCATCAGCCCATGAGCTATGAATTTCTTTTTCCTGAATAATGCCTGGCATAACTTCCTGATCACATAGCTGACCTTGTGTGGAAACTTGAGTAGTACCTGCATTATTCAGCATATTCTCCACCTGATTACATTGACCATCCTTGTTGCCATTTGCATTAGAATTCTCCCTCTCAGCTTTGGATGTACTTGTACTTGGTATCTCACCTTCCTCCACAGTGTTTAGAACATCAAATTTGTTTTGCATCATCACTTGTACTTCTAAATCAGCATTGTTCTTTGCATCAGCATTCTCAACTTTTCTTTCATTCCCCTTATCAGAAGTGTTAGTTTTTGGGACATACTTCACCATATGATAATTTCTGCCATTATACCATCTACGTGCCTCCTGCTTGCCTTTATCCTTAACAACTTGTGCCTCTTGATTTCCTGTATCCTTCACCCCTTTATCTAAGCCTGTAACCTCAACATCTGTTGTTTTCTTCAATTCAAGATGAAGGATTCTACACTCATCTCTAGAATGGCCTTGAATCTTACATTCAGTACAATATTTTGGTAAGAAATCATATTGAATTTTGAATTTCATCTTCCTGTTGTCCTTTGTATCCTCATTCTCTATTTCTAACATCAGAAACTTAGGTACATCAGCAAGAAGATCAACTTAGACCTTGACTCGAGCACAACTAGGTCGAGTCTTGTTTATGGTTGCCAAGTCCAACTGTAAAGGCTTTCCAACAGCAGAAGCCATAGTAAACAAAGATTCTTTGACAAAGAAAGTAGGTAATAAGTTTGGAAAAGAAATCCACGCCATTGCCTGAGATGTTTCTTCATCCACTTTGAACTTAGAATCATAAATAAGGGGCCTCATCTGATAAGTAAAACCATCTTTAGCTTTCAAATAATATGCTCCTCTAGACGTAAGATTGATAAAATCTTCCATCAGTGAGCATCTGATCAATACATGTCTTGGCCTAAATAAACCAACCTTACAGTCACCTTTTAAACCACATTGTGATGGCATAATGTTGCGTAGTTCTTCCAACTCAGGCCACCCATGAGAAAATTTTCCTATTACTGCATGTTGAAGGTCTTCTAATATCTCCATTCTTTTGATTTCAGCCTCGGTCCACTTCACTATTGGAATACCATCAATATACCATAGATTCTTCCTAGGTATAGGCTCACATTGCTGCTTTATTGCTGTACCGACTTCCTCTCTACCCGTTAATGTATTGACAAAGCTTTTTGAAGAAGTAGGGTATTTAGAAGAGTTTACGTTAGGGTTTGAAGAATTAGTGTTTGGTTGAGATGAAGATGAAGGTGGTAGGTTGGATTGAGGTAGGGGTGGAAATATGATTGAGGAGGTTAGAGGGAGTGGCTGGTCAGCCGCCGACGACGGCTGACCAGTGGCCGGAATGGCCATGTTACGGCTAGAATAGGGTTTGTAGTATTAGGGTTTGCATGAACTTTGAGGAGAGAGAAGATAGCATTCCCGAGTTCCTTGTGGATGTTTTTTTTCACATAAAAACTCATACTACTTAGGCAATTTTCCCGGCATGAGCTAATGCATTTTTCTTATATCATTATTGTCTGACTTAAGTATTTCTATCTCTTTCGCTTATTTATTTATTTATTCATGTTTTTTAAGATTCTTGGGATAAGGGTTCGCTTACCGAGGTGGGAAATATAGGTGCCCTCATGACCTAGTGAAATTGGGTCGTGATGAAGTAGGAAACCATTTTGAAAAAGGTATTTATGAAAACCTTTATTTTAACACCAAAGAAAAGGGAAGGGTTTTGATGATTTCCCAAGGAAGGTATCCAACACCTCGGGAAATTCGCAAATGCGGTTACTGGCAGATTTAAATATTTTTGGCTAAAGGAATGTAAGATATGAAAAATGTGAGCATTTTACAAGTAAAGCTAAAGAGATTGGACATAAAACATACTTTACCGAAAGTGATATAGTGTGAAACGTAGATAGATGTACAAAATTAGCATATATTTCCAAATAGCATTTCTTAACTTACCCAGGAAAAACAAAAGAACTTTATGTGGATAAAAAAAAAGACCTTATTTTAATCCCAATAAAAGGTTCTTAGTATATTTAAGCTCAAAGAGTTAAAAACACAAAATATGTGACGTTAATGAACATTAGATCAAACTAGCACTTTAGTAAATGTAAATTAAGTTATCGTGAGAAAAATTCAGAAATTTCCTTTTTTTTTTTGGGGGACAAGACTTAATTGATTTTGCCAAAGAAGATGTGGATCACTCATTTTTAAAATTTTAACTGGATTTGCTGAACAAAAAATACGTTACTGGATTGATTTTTTTTAAAAGACTAAAAGATGCTAAGTTTCGAAAAGAAAAAAAAACGTTAACTGTGAATTCTGCTCAATCCTGATGGTGATTTACTCTACGAAAGATGCAACTAGCCAAACTAAAGTCGATAATTTTGGAAAAATTTATAAGGCAAATAGCGAGCATATGTTCAATCTCTGCTGGAGCTGTTCATTTAAGTTAGTAAAATGTTAAGCACAGAAGATACAAAGATATATAAAATGATTTAAGGGAATGGATCAGGCTTCCAGCCCAATCTCTGCTATGCATACTCAGGCTTAGCCCGAGAGAGTCTAAAATGCCCTGTCCTGGGTTGTCTTGGACTTCCGCCCGAGATTTTTATTCCCGATAGGCTACTGCGGCATCTTTTATTTTGGGCTCGTCGAGACCCAAGTATTTCATTTCATTTTTGCTGCTGTTTATCGGGACTCGAAGCTAATGCGGGATTATTACGCTGGACCTATGTGACAGGCCCAACTCGTAATGAAGAGGAGTAATCCAAATGGACTCCAATGATATTCCATGCATAAAATAACAAGAAAATAAATTAGCAAGGGTACGGGAAAATAGAAAAAGAAAAAGAAAAAAAGATAAACACTTACTCAAATATAACACAAAATAGAATAAATAAACTTGGACAGAGAAAGGTACCGAGATTGATTTTAGGATCACCACACATACTATTGAGCATTTGAAATTAATCATCAGTCAAGCTCTAGAAATTAAGTGAGACTAACCTTGAAACTATTAGAACAATTAATTAACGACTTAGAACAAATGAATTTGTTTGGAACTTGATCAAACCAACTCTATCAAAATATCCAGATTTGCATGAAATAGTTTTCACAAAAAAAAAAAAAAAAAGCAAACAAAACAAGAGGGTCTATAGCAGCTCTTAAGGCACAACATATTCAGTTTAGATCGATTGATTCTAAATTCCTTTTTAGATAAAAGTGAACATGTTTTCCTGATATTGGACCAAAATGCGGCCAAGTACATCTGAGTAGCATTTCATGCTTAAATACATTTTTTTCATAAGCTAAAGGAAGAAAATGATATCAACTAACTCTATTTTATCTAGAGTTAACCACTTCCGAAATATCCGTAAGGAAGCAAAACCAAGAACGCGCCAACTGAATAATTTTAAAATGAAGACCATTAAGGATAACTTAACTCAAGTACAAAATAAACTTTGGACAAACAAAAAAAGGAAGTTGAAAGAAAACTACACCACTAGTTACCTCAGTTTTAGCCTTCTCAAACATCCATGCTTAATTTAGAAATAAGACTCAAACCTAAGAGGAAAAAACCTGATTTTAAACTAGTCCTAAACTCATGATCCAAATAGTCCCCAATCGAGAACCTCTGTTTTAAATTAAGGAAAAGAGAAAAACAGCAACTAATAAACCAAAAGTTAATTTAAACATACAATAGATGGGCACCAGTTAGAATGTTAGACATGCTGAAAGAAAAGACAGGGAAATTATAACAATCCGCTTGGTCGTTATGCGTACGTTGACCATTCTACCCTTGCTAGTACTTTCCCGAGGTTAGGAATGAGCGGACCTAAATAAGTTGGGGCGTGTTTTATGTTGTATTTTGTGACTTATAAGTGACTATGTGATGTGTTTTAACTTGCTCTGTGTTTTGGCTGTGTTAATAAGGCCTTAGAATGATTATTAGAGACTAAGTAGAAAAAGGGGAAATTTTCCGAGCTCACTGCCCAAAATCCACCGCTGCAGTGGAAGAATTTCTGCTGCCATGGTACTGCTGCAGTGAGAGAGGGTCCCGCTGCAGCGAAGGATCAGTTTTCTAAATGGCCGCTGCAGCGAGCAACCTACAGCGAAGCGGGGACCGCTGCAGTGGAGCTTAGTAAGTCTGAATCCTGATTTAAATACCTTATTTCGACCCCACTTCTCACATAATCCCAAAAACAGTTCCCAATAACATAAAGGTGAATTTCTACGGCTAGGAAAGTATTCTCGATCAAAGGTAATCCTTAATCACTAACTTCTACACGTAATATTCTTAGATGATTCTTGTTTCAATCAAAGGACCATTAATGGGAACTGAAGGGTAGAACACAAACACCAAGGAAAACTTTAGAATATTAACAGGTATTTTTTATTGTTCGTTAATGTAGTTTATTCATCTAAGAATAGAGATTATCGCTTCATAGCATGAGAACTTGTTATTCAATGGTGGAAATTAGTTGTTGAGACCTAGGGTTCCAATAAAACTGGAGACTTTGGCTAAAATCAGATTGGCAGGATTAAAATGATTAGAGAACCCACGAATTGAGTTCATACTCCATTGCTTACTTAAGCATTATGATTTGTAGACATTGAACGCTTCGAAGCTTTGAGGAAAGGAAAAGCTGTTACGGAGTGATTGTACTGTTCCAATGTCAGGACCCAATTTGGCTAAGTCGTGCGGGCACATACCTTTCCCACCTCGGTAAGAGAACCCTCAACCAACGATAATAAAGATTTAATTAAATAATTCAAAAATAACCAGTAGAGAATAATCACGTAAGTCTGATGATAATAAAATAGAAAAAGTGCAGAAATAAGGAAATACACCTAGGGTCTGGTCTGGTCCATACAAGAGCATCTAGCTAGAAATATATAAGTATGGAAATATAATAATACATCAATATTTGTATATGTCTCAGAATGGAAAGTAAGACATAAATAAGAGGAGTCTTCAAGGCAGCGAACGTCACGTGCTCACCTTGTAAACTCTAAGTTGTACTGATAGCAACTATTAGCCACGGAAGACCGAAGCTGATCCAACCTGGAACTCTGCGTTCATGAAAGAATGCAGCAAGTGCAGTTCAGTGCAAAACCACAGTGCTGGTAGGTATCATAGGCCGACTAAGTATAACTAACATAATTCAGACAATAAAGCAAGATAGGCAGATAAATCAACAAGTATAAGTCAAATACAATCAGAAACAAGTACATGTTGTCACCTAGGTGGAAGTATCTAAACCCAAGTGTGCCAGTCTCAATATATCCAATCCGAATCCAACAACACAAGGTAATCACTAGACCATCACAATATAAGCCACAATGCAATGCAGTAATGTATGAATGCAAATGAACTGCAATGCTGTGTACACATGTACTTCGGACGGAAGTATCGATGTCCTGGTAGCACAACCCATGGGGGACCCGTGAAGTCCATGTGCCTCACTCAATCCACGATTCTGGGACAACTATCGGATATCGGACTCTCATATCACTCCACTCAATCCACGATTCCGACACAGCTATCGGATATCAGACTTCTCACATCACTCTTATGCAAACTGAGCCCAGCTCATCATAGTGTTTCCTCAAGTATCAACAATGTATCAACAGTATATCACGTGAGATGAGAATGCATGCAATGTAGGAATCAACATCAATAATCAGATCAATATCACAAGTATCAAGCATGGGTATGCCAACCATGTTATGAAAGACTACACAAGTCATATAGAATACTATCCTCGTATCAACGTCAATAAGTGAGGTACCATAAAATCATGAACAGATATATCAATAATCTCTAAAATCTACTATTAACAAGCAGCATCAAGACAACAACACTAGAACAAATCAAATTACAACACAACGGAGTGGCTAGCCCCAGTCACACAACAGAGCCCAGCCTAAAAGAGTATCCAACCCAACTTCACACCCAAAGGTTTACATGCTTTCTCCGATAATATCATCTAAATATATGCTTCGCTACATGAACTCTCACCAAGGGTAAGCCATAACCTACCTGGATGGCCGAACATCAACACACCAACAATCACTTCTTAACCTTGCCCTTCCGCTGAGCCTCAAGATCAAGAAAGTCTAGGCGTATTCAAAATCTAGATTAGAAATCATGAAGATCGATACCTGTATTGCTATCATTCGAATTAGCTCAAAACCAACCCTAGAATTTGGGAAAACAGGGCATACAAGGGTAAAACAGGAAATTCGGGGGTAAATTATCCAGTTAAACACTAGGTGATCAAAACCCATCAACTGATTGCTAAATTAACTCAAGGATTCATCCAATTTCGAAACCGAAGCAAAACCCCCCAATTTTGGGTATAAACCCTGACTCGTAGATTCAAGAATTCAACACTAATAATGGAAGGTATATGATTAACAACCTCAGACACATCATAATCTAGAATAAACCCAATCAATTTCATCATTTAGAAGCCTAGATAGAATATCCATTAAACCTACTTTTAATCTTCCATTACTTAATGAACTACCAAGATGGAAAGGCTTCTAAGATGATTAGGAACAATGAATTAGCAAGGAGATTAGATGGACTTACCACTAAGAATCTTCTCCAAGAATCCTCTAGAATAGTTCCTAAGAGCTCAATTTTCGGAATGGTAATAAATGAGGGAGTTCAGGCATTTAACACTTCATTTTATGAACAAATTGCTCGTCACGCGCTTCCGCGAACATATTACCACTCCAGCGGTGCCGCCCCAGCAGTACCATGACCGCTACAACGGTCATGCCAAAAGGCACAGACCGCTTTAGCGGTACCGCTATCCCGGTTCTTGTGCCGCCAAAGCAAGCACCAGACACCAGAAACTTTATCAAGTTTCACACTTCAACTCGAAGTTTTGACTAATTCCCGAGGCTATTTGCTCACAAACCACACACACAGACACACATAAAAACACGATACAAACGCGCTCGTGGCCTCAGAATTCCCAACGGAGGTGTCATTGACCGATTCGAACCCCGACACCACAATTCCAACTTCCCAATTCAAGTCCAAAAATGCATCCGAGTGTATTCGAAACCGAACCAGATAGGCATACAAGTTCTAATAGAGTATCCGGACCTCTCAGAATCGATGAATTTTTGAAAAAGGTCTGTTTACCCCAAAGTCAACTTTGAGTCAACTCTTTTTTGTTTTAAGCTCAAATTTCACAAAAAGTCACTGGAATCAAATCTAGATACTTTGGGAAGTGTTTCAACGGTCCCCTAGGGTCAAAAGTGAGCTAACCAAGCTCGAAAAGGGACAAAAGTGCCGGAAAGACTATAATGACCGAACGGGTCGTTACATCAAACACCAATTAAAACATCGCTCGTCATTGAGCGAAGAAAGGAAAAAGAGGGGGGAAGTACCTGAATAAGCGAATAACTGGGGATATGGGCTACACATGTCGAATTTAGTCTCCCAAGTAGCCTCCTCAATAGGACGGTGCTTCCATTGCACCTTCATAGAAGCAATGTCCTTCGACCTCAACTTTTGAACCTGCCTATCCAAGATCGCAATAGGCTCCTCCTCATAGGTCAAATTCTCATCAAGCAATATCGAATCCCAACGAACAATGTAATTATTGTCGGCTAGGTACTTCTTCAGCATAGAAACATGGAAAACCAGATGAACTCCTACCAAACCTTGCGGCAAGGCTAACTCATAAGCAACATCGCCCACACGGTCAACAATCTCAATTCGGCCAATATACCTGGGGATCAACTTGCCCCTCTTCCCAAACCTCATAACACCCTTCATGGATAAAATATTTAATACAACATGGTCAAAAACAACGAACTCTGAAACTTTGACCTTCCAGTCCGCACACATCTTCTGTTGACTCTGAGCTGCCAAAAGCTTGGCCCAAATAACTCTCACTCTATCAAGGGACTCTTTTAACAGATCCGTACCCCAAGGTCGAACCTTAAACCCATCAAACCAGCCAACCAGAGATCTACACCTCCTACCATATAAAGCCTTAAAAGGCGCTATGCCAATACTCGAATGATAACTGTTGTTGTACACAAACTCTGCCAATGGTAAGTGTTGATCCTAACGATCGCCAAAATTAATAACACAGGCGCTCAACATGTCCTCGAGCTCCTGAATGGTCCACTCGGACTAGCCATCGGTCTAGGGGTGAAATGTTGTACTGAGATCCAATCGGGTACCCAACTCCTCATGAAAAGCCCTCCAGAATCGGGAAGTGAAGATAGTACCCCGATCAGATACGATAGAAATAGGAACCCCATGCAACCTCATAATATCCCGAACGTATAACTTGGCTAACTTCTCTCAGGTATAAGAAACCTGAACCGGAACAAAGTGAGCGGACTTACTCAACTGATCAACTATCAACTATCAACTAAATTAAATAAATCTTGTCCAGGGTCTTCGGAAGACCCACAACAAAATCCATGGCAATCATCTCCCACTTCCACTCGGGAATAGGCATCCTCTGAAGTACACCGCCGGGTGACGCCACTAATATTGCTGCCTCAAATCACGATACATCTTAGTCGCCCCCGAATGAATAGAATACCGAGAACTATTAGCCTCAGACAAGATCAACTAAATCAAATCACCAACACGAGGAACGCACACGCATCCCTTAATCCTCAAAATGCCCTCAGAAAAAATCACGGCCTCCTTGGTCTTACCCTTCAAAACTCTATCTCGAATCTTGCTCAACTAAGCATCTTCAAACTGATAAGTCCTGATTTGATCCAATAAAGATGACCTCGCCAATACACAAGCCAAAATCCTGCCTAGGCTGAAATATCAAGGCAAACGAAACTGTTGGCTAAAGTCTGAACCTCTATGGCTAACGGAAGCTCGAAAATAATCAAACGAGCTAAACTCCCCATACTCACTACCCTGCGACTCAAGGCATCAGCCACAACATTGGATTTCCCAGGATGATAAAGAATAGAGATGTCATAGTCCTTCAGGAGCTCCATCCATTGGCGCTGCCTGGAATTAAGATCTCTTTGGGTAAAAACATGCTGAAGGCTACGGTGATCAGTGAAAACCTCACAATGGACACCATACAAATAGTGCCTCCAAATCATCAAAGAAAAGACCACGGCCAACAACTTCAAATCAAGTGTAGGGTAATTCCTCTTATGAATCTTCAACTGACGGGAGGCATAACTATCACTCTACCCTCCTGCATCAACACAACATCCAAACCCATATGGGATGCATCACAATAGACCGCGAAATCCTTACCCTCTACGGGTAATGCTAAGATCGGGGCTAAAGTCAAAAGAACCTGGAGCTTCTGAAATCTCTCTTCACAATCATTGGACCACTGGAAGGGGAACATCTTTCTGAGTCAATCTGGTCAAAGATGAAGCAATAGCAGCAAATCCCTTAACAAAGCGACGGTAGTAGCTGGCCAAACCCATAAAACTATGAACCTCGGTAACAGTAGTGGGCCTCGCCCAACCCCTCATAGCCTTAATCTTCTATGGGTCAACCATAATCCCATTCTTAGACACAACATGGCCCAAGAATGCTGTAGAATCCAACCAAAACTCACACTTCAAAAACTTAGCAAAGAGGCTATGCTTCTTTAATAGCTCAAGAACAGTACGAAGATGGTTCTCATGTTCCTCTCTACTCTTGGAATATACCAAGATATCATCAATAAACACAATCACAAAAGATTCAAGGAATGGCCTAAGATGCCATTCAGCTAAGTCATAAATGCAGCGAGGGTATTGGTATGCTCAAAAGACATCACCAAAAACTTATAGTGTCCATATCTTGTCCGAAAGGCTGGCATTAGAATATCCTCAACCCTGATCCTCAACTGGTGGTTGCTTGAACGTAAGTTAATCTTTGAAAAAAGTGAAGCACCCTAAAGCTGGTCAAATAAGTCATCTATACGAGGCATAGGACACTTGTTCCGAATGGTAACCTTGCTCAGCTGGCGATAATCAATGCACATCCTCATGGTTCAATCTTTATTCTTCACAAATAACACAGGAGCACCCAAGGGGAGACACTCGGTCTAATGAACCCCTTGCTCAATAAATCATGTAACTACTCTTTAAGCTCTCTCAACTCGGTAGGTGCTATCTGATTTGGCTAAATAGAAATAGGGCAAGTGACCAGATCCAAGTCAATACAGAAGTCAATGTCGCGATCGGGTGGCATAATCGGCATATCAGATGGGAATACCTCCGCGAACTTGCTCACGATAGGAATGGACTCAAAGGGTGGAGAAGCAACAGTCGTGTCACGCACATGAGCCAGATAAGCTAAACACCCCTTGTTAACTAACTTCTTCGCCTAAAGGAAGAAAATAATCTTCTTTGAAGTGTGGCTAGGCATACCCCCTCCACTCAAGTCTAGGAATGCCCGGCATGGCTAAGGTAACTATCTTGGCGTGACAGTCTAAGATCGCATGATAAGGAGAAAGCCAGGACATACCTAGGATAATATCAAAGTCCACCATATCAAGAATCATCAGATCTACCCAAGTGTCATACCCCATAAAAGTAACCAAACATGATCAATAAACTCGATCCACGATAATAGAACCTCCAACCGGAGTAGACACATGAACAGGTATATCTATGCTATCGCAAGGAAAATCCCAACCAATGGCATGATATGCAGACACATACGAATAAGTGGATCCAGTATCAAATAACATAAATGCTGCTCTATGACGGACAAAAATGGTACCTAAAATTACAGCATTTGTGGCCTCTGCCTCGGGCCTACCCGGATACGAGTAATAATGGGCCCCACCACATCTAATCTGAGATCTCCCTCTCGCACTATGGGACCCACCTCTAACTGCTTGAGATCCACCTTTAGAACCCTGAGAATCACTGCGACCTGAATGAGCACCGCCTCTCTGAGAAGCACTACCCCGAGCACCAGATGATGTCAGAGTCCTCGGTAGCTGATAATCCTGCCTAGTTTAGAGACATCTCCTAGCAACATGCCTAATCTCTCTACAAGAATAACAAGTCAGAGTGGTTGGAGGCTGATAAACTGAAGCTGATGACCCGAATGAAATAGCCCTGTCTACTGGTCGAGAAAATGAACTCTCAGGAGCTCTCTACTTGGGTGACTCACTAGAGGAATCCTGCAAAGCTGAATGCACAGGGAAGACGGAATATGGCTGATACAGCCTAGAAGACTGACCGACGCCTCTCGAACTAGAACCACCATAACTCCTAATCTGACGCTGCCTCTTCTCACCACCACCTCCAAATGCACGGGCCTTAGCAGCCTCAACCAAAGAAACATGCTCAACGATGGACTGGAAGGAAGCCCCCATAGCCTCTATCTAAAGTCAAGGAATCTGAAGTGAACTGACTAGCCCGCTAACAAACCGCCTAATCCTATCAGGCTCAGTAGGGATCAAATGAGTGGAATAACAGACCAAATACAAATAGCGGGTCACATAGGCCTCCACAGACATACCCCTCTACTGAAGATGTAGAAACTCCTCCTTACGCGCCTCTCTCAAAGACCGGGGCACATACTTCTCATAAAAGGCTCAGTAGAACTGAGTCCAAGTCAGGGGAGGGGAACCCTCAGGTCTGAAAGCAACAAAAATACCTCCACCAAGTCTTTGCGTCGGCGCGAAGCTGGTAGGATACATAGTAAAATCTATGGGTCTCCACGATCCCCATCCCATGGAGCAACTCATGCATATCCAAGATGAACTCATAAGAATCCTCTGCGGTAGTACCCGAAAACCTCGGCGACTCTAGCTTCTTGAACCTCCCTACAAGATCCTGATCAGAAACGGTCATAACTGCACCCTCTATGGGCCTAAGATAATTACCTAGGGCTAGCACCACATCCATACGCGGAGCCATAGGTGCAGCGGGGTATACAACCTGAGTAGGTCTTTGCTCAGGGGTCTACGCCCCAACTTTGGTCTGTGAACCTCCGCGAGGAGTAGTAACACTAGCAGCAGCCTACAGGGCATCTAGATAGAGTACAACACTGGCCATAGTATCCTGCATAGTCTGGCCAGAAGTAATCTCAGGCGGTGTCCATGCTGGGGCCACACCATCCTCTGCAGCCTGTTCTCAATCCTGCTGATTCTCAGGCTCTAGAGATGGAGATCTCTCACGCTGCTGTCTTACCGCAGGAGCACTGCCCTTGGCTGGGGCAGCGCCGTGGCCTCTAGCGCTGCCGCATCCTCTGGCTATCACTCACCCTCTGGTGCCAGCTGTAGCTGCGGGCTCTGCCACCTAACCTCGGGCTATAGTAGCTCGAGTCCTCACCATCTGTGAGAGAAGAGATAAGCATCAGATACCAATTTGATTGTTCCAGATACCAATTAGAATAAAGTAGCACGAAATAATGAAAGAAAGTGAGATTTTCTAAATGTCCTATAGCCTCTGGTAGATAAGTACGGAGCTCATTGTACCGATCCATGAGACTCTACTAGACACACTTTTGTATTATAGACCGGGTAACCTAGGGCTCTGATACCAACTTATCATGACCCAATTTGGCTAAGTCGTGCGGCCACTTACCTTTCCCAACTTGATAAGTGAACCCTCAACCAACGATTATAAAGACGTAATTAAATAAGTCAAATAAGCGGTAGAGAATAAATCATGAAAGTCTGATGATAATAAAATAGAAAAAGTGCGAAAATAAGGAAATACACCCAGGGTCTGGTCTAGTCCGTATAAAAGCATCTAGCTAGAAATATACAAGTATGGAAATATAATAATACATCAATATCTGTATATGTCTCATAATGGAAAGTAAGACATAAATAAGAGGAGTCCTCAAGGCAGCAAACGTCTCGTGCTCACCCTGTAAACTCTAAGCTATACTGATAGCGACTATCAGCCACGGAAGACGGAAACAAATCCAACCTAGAACTGTGCATTCATAAAAGAATGCAGCAAGTTCAAGTCAGTACAAAACACAGTACTGGTAGGTATCATAGGCCAACTAAGTATAGCTAACATAATTAAGACAATAAAGAAAGATAGGCAGATAAATCATCAAGTATAAGTCAAACACAATCAGAACCAAGTACACATCATCACCTAGGTGGAAGCATCTAAACCCAAGTGTGCCAAGTCTCAATATATCTAATTCGAATCCAACAACACAAGTAAATTACCATATCATCACAATATAAGCCATAATGCAATGCAATGCAATGCAATAAAGTATAAATACAAATGCTGTCACACCCCAAACCCGGAGGGGTATGACTGGCACCCGGTGCCATACTCGGCCCGAGCGAACTATACTAAGCTTGAATATCTAGAGGGATAACCCTCAAGTTAGATTGATAACGTCTACCTAAAACATAAGATACCAATAGGGCCGACAGGGCCGCACAAGAATTATCCACAACACTCAGTCATCAAGACTACACGAGATATAAGACAAAACATATATATACATCTACTATGCCGAACGAGGTCATTATCCATCCTACAGTATCGAAATGAGTACATAAAGGGCCGGCAAGGCCAAGACTCTACTACTATGGAGGAAACGTCTACAAGCCTCTATGTATCATAGTTGGGATAGAGCCCCTGTTGACACCTAATTTTCACCTTATAAGACACGTATTTTAATTTTAAAAATTACCAAGTCCAAAATAGAGTAAGGATACACCCTTAAAAATTAAAATTTCAAAAATCCCGAGAACATTGCAAAAATTGACATTTTATTATTATTTCATAAAAATTGATAATTACAAGAAAATTACGAGTTATTTACTTTCACAAATATTATTTGAAAAGAAGATATGTATCTTGCTCCGACTAACTCTGGAAAATTATTAATTAAGACAGCGTATGAATTACGGCTCATTTTGACCGCATTTTTCACATTTTTAAATATTGCTAGGAACTATGCCAATATTGGGTTTGTTTTAAAGCTTGTATTTTAAAACAACGTATTATAAATCTTCTTTTTGTCAAAAGTTATTTTTACGAGGAAGTTTTAGACAAATACATTTTAAAGAATATGTATATTATTAAATGAGTACAATGTTTGGAAAAAGTGTTTTCATTAAAAGGAAGGGTTAATTTAAACTTTTTTAAAAACTAAAGAGGGAGAACTTATTAAAAAAGAGGGATTAAAAGTTTATTAAAATAAACTTTCACCCCCCGCCCCCCAATATTCATTTTTCACCCCCGACCTTTCCCTCAGCTTCTCAGGGGATTTTTGTGATTTTATAGGGTTCCGCTGTCGATGGCCAGTTCAGGCCAATCTATGGCTATTCTTCGCTGGATTTTTGAGGGCTTTTGTCCTCTATCATGTTTCCTCATGATTTCCAGGTTTATTTTTGTATAATTCTCATTTTTTGGTCTTGAATTTGACTTGTTTATTGGGATGTTGCTCGGTGTCTTCGTGTATATGGTTGCCATGGGCGGGGCCTCCTTGGCCAAATTGTGCACCACATATAACAAATGAAGGACCTGGGGTAATTTACCATGAGTTCATTTGATACAAGTACTATTTTTGGGGGATTTTATCTGTTGACGTACGATTGTACGACTAAAATGTGTTGGATTTGTTTTGTTTGTGACTGGGTGTACTATCCTAGTATTTTGCTATTTTATTGGATTTTATTTTGATTTTTTAGGGTACAATTTGTTAGAATTTTGGTATATTATGTGATTTATGCTGAATTCTTGTTGGATATAGTACGAATACAAATTTGGGGAGAAATTGCTGGTCCTTTACTGAAATTTGTATTTATTTGAAATTAGGATTTATAGGTTTTGGAGGGAAAGTCGGTTGTGGACTGATTTCTTTCCCTTTCTATCCTTAAACCCTACTTTGAGTGCTATAAATAGAAGGCTTGATTGCCATTCGAAAAGAGAGCTTTTTCTGGAAAATTTGGGATATTTTAAAAGGGTTCTAAACCCTCATTACTAAAATCCTATTAATATACCAAGTATACTATATATATACTACTGAAATTACTATAATATATCAATACTATACATATATCATCGACAAATATACTACAATATATTAGCAAAAAATCAAAAAACAAAGGGCTATTTTCAAGGATTAAGTGTTGGAATTGTTGAAGTGTTGATCCAATCCCTCCTCTTTGATCTTTTGGTTGCCCTAGAAAAAGGTAATACTTTATTCTAGTCCATTATGTTCCTGTTTTAACTTGTTTAATTCCTTGTCTTGTTTATAGTTGATTTTAAAGCTATTTCAAGTTATTATTTGTAGAATCTAGTGTGTATACCTGTTACAATGTAGTTTATGTTAGTATAAAGGCTATTGGTGTACTGTTTCGTTGATCTTATCATGTTGTGGTATTATAATACTAGCATAACGAAGTTTAAAGGGCTTTTACCATTAGTTGTTTTGTATTGAGACTAAAAAATAAAGGTTAAATGAAGTAGATGTTGGTTTTGGTGTTTGTTTACTGTTTCACTGAAACTTTTGAGGCTGCTGTGTTGTAATACTACTATGATTAGGTTAAAAAGGTTCTTAAGTGTTAACTAGTAAGTATTAAGGCTAAAATAGGTTTGAAATGGGGTAAAATTGCTACTTTTGATCCTTAGTTAATGTTTCATTGGAATTGTTTTTAGGTTGCTTTGTTTTAGCAACAATATATTGAAATTTGAAAGGGTGTTAAGTGATAGTTATTAGATAATGAGGATAAAACAGGGTTAAAATGAGTTAGATGTTGGTTTTAGTTCTTATTGTCTATTTCAGTCGTTAGTTTAAAGAGGCAGAGGTATTATTCTTCTAATTTGTGGCTATTTAATTACTGCATTGTGTTTTCCTGAGTACTTCTAGTCCTGCTATGACTGTGTTAATGCATATTGAGTTTGTTGAATGGGTTTTGAGTAGATTATGGATTATTTTACTTGATTTGAAGTTACATGCCAATGCTTACTGTCTAAACGGGTCAGAATATTGAAAGATAAGCCTGTGTTCCTATGATTTATTGTTAGTAATTAAAACTTAGTTTAAGTGATGCTTTAGAATAGTTTAAAATGGCTAAATGATGAAAACAGATCTTAAAATAAACTTAAGTCGTTGTATTCTTGTAAAAAACCACTTGCCTGTGTATAGTTCTAGGGTTTTGGTTTACAAACTGCTTATATGTTAATCTTGAATGACTTTCTAGGATTACATAGGTTTGAAAACGAGTTTAAAACCGACATAAAATGGACTTTGAGTAAGGAAACTTGCTACTATGACCCTTGGATAAGAACTGATCAGTTTAAGAATGGTTTTGGCATTGATTCAGTTTCTTGTTAGCTAAAAATGAACTCATGATTGGCTAAATTCATCACTTTTTCTTCTTTGATTGTTGAATTCTCCTAAAAAGTTGAAAACAAGGACTATGAGTATAACTTTTGGCCTGGTTTCATCTACTTCATCCCCTTAAACCTGTGACCTTTTGCTTCCTTATTCCTTCATTTGGCAATGTTTCTTGTTTTATCACTTGGAGTGTGCCATGCTTTCCCCTACTATGCCTAACTGTTTCTAAGTTTTGATACTTGTTATACCTTGCATTAGCAGCCTTTACATTGCTTGAAACTATTTATCTGCTTTCCTCTTGATCACTGAACTTTTCTGAGTCATTCTTGCTCTAAATATGTTGAGAATTAACATTGAGGTTGCATGTTGCAAAGAGTTTAATGCTTGTTTGTAGAACTTCTACTGATAGTTTAGTGTTTAACTATAAGATGGTAGGGATTACTGGGAAAATTTGAAGCTTTTTATGTGATTTGTATGTGGTATTTTATAGCTAATGTTAGTAGAATATGTAGTGTATATCAAGTATATGTGGAGGGTATGCCCTTTTGAAGGTTTTTCTCTTCATTTTTTAGTGGTATACTAATGGTGTATCGTGTATATCACACCCTTGACACTTAGAAAATTTAAGATGAAAATTGAGTAGTATACTAGTTAGTATATCATCAGTTGTTATACTAGTAGTATACCATGTATATCACCCTTTGACACTTAGAAAGATTTTGAGAAAGAAAAAGAAATTGGGCCTGTTACCCCGTTGCGTAATATCTCTATTGGGCTTGGTCGGCCCAATTTCTCATCTATTTTTTTATGTATTTAAGTTTCTTAGTTGTGTATTTATTTATAAAATTGGAACGCCTAAAAGATCATCCCATGTTTAGAGTCACCAAAACTCAGTTTTTATACTATGCAAAACTGACTTTGGGAAATTAATACAACGTGTAACTTTAAAAATAAAAACGGACTGTTTTAGTATGTATATTGGACCGAAAATGATCAATTTTATAAACTACGGGACTGATTTGGACATTTTGACACCTGTGGACTAATTTAATAACTTGGACTATTTTTGCTATCTTAAAGTTGGACTAAAAAGATAAAAATCCTAAAAATATGAAATATAATTAAAATATGGATAATAATAATAGTATGCCAAAAAATGATTTTTTTTTAACAAAAAGAACTTAAAAACCTTTTTCTTAAACTCGGGTGGGCTTACGTAGTGTTCTACATAGGTTAACGCCTTCGGGTTTTAACCTAGGTGTTCTAGTCCGAAACCCAAAACGCCCAATTTTGGGCAAAACTTCACCACTTTTATTTCTTGAAAGTGTTGTATTTTGCGTGAATGACCAACCTTTTATTGTGGGAAACTAAAACAAAAGCAGTTTTTTTTAATCAAAAACCATTTATATCTACAAGGCATACTATTAGAACCCGTATGTCAACTGTATTTTACGGATCCTTAATACCGGGGTGCCTAATACCTTCCCCGCGGGATCACCAGAACCCTTACCTATACTTTGGTTAGGTTGGGCTTCTTTTAAAAATTAACCATTTTAAATGAACCCATTTTAAATCCGTTTTCCTAATTTCCTAAAAATTAGGTGGCGACTCTAAAACAATGTCCATTTAGAGCACCATCGGCGTAGAAGTTTATTTTTTCCTTTTTCCTGGTACGATTGACAACCGTACATTCCCGGGACACTTTCCTTTATAAATGGGGCAAGTGCAAATACGAATCGGAAAAAATACGACCCGCTACAGATGGCGACTTTGCTAGGGACAATTTAAGGTTCTAACAATAAGGGTTCCAATAAGTTTGCTTTATATGAAATGAATTGTCTAACTGAAATAAACTATTTATGTGTTTAAATTCTCGCAAAATAACTATCATTCATGCATGCATACTCCACCACTCCTGGCGTTTATTTTACATGTTTTTCAAGGGTGATGACGCGGGATGAGCTGCGGTCATTCCTTCACTAAAATCCTTTGCTATATTCTTTGGAGAGGTCTCTAAGGTCGAGTGGGCATGCGGTCATCTCACAGCCTTAGAGAGCCCACCCCAACTTGTCTACTTGGGTAACCTGTGTCATTTGCTTGAAAAACCACTATAGAATAGCTAGTGTAGAGCGGAACCAAATCCTCACTGATAATCAAACCCTCACTAATATAGCGCATGTTGACTATAGGCCAGTTTGGATATCTCAGACCTACCTGAATCGGACAAGATAGACACCTTACTGTGTTCAGACAGTGTAAAGACCTGAAGACACTGCATCCCCCAACTTGCTACTTAGAAGCATTGTTGTGCCATGTGTGAAATAAATTGTTGTCCCTACGGGTGGGGGACTAACAGTGTTATGTTTTGCAGATGTCTCTTGATGTGCAGATTGATATGATTGTGGGTCCACCACCAGGTTTAGTAATGTGGTGGGAAGGTTTGACTAATGATCAGAAGAATGAAATAAAGGGTTGCATAGGGCATCTAGCTTCATTAATGAGTATGACTAGGGATCCGGGTTTGCTAGAGATTATTACTAGTTATTGGGATATAATGACAGAATGCTAGAGATTATTACTGGTTATTGGGTTTGCTAGAGATTATTACTGGGTATTGGAGAAATAGAGATGACTCTCACTTTAGAAGAAATTAGATATGTCATGGAAAGCGTGGGAAGCGCTAATAGGGCCAAAAAGAAGTTAGCTCAAAATATCCTCATCCCTCACAAACCTACCCCAAAAGAAATCAAAGACAAGTTTGCTATCAACAAAGCTGATTGGACACAGGGACCCACTATAGCCTTTAGAGAGTTATATGGTCGGTATTCATCCAAACAGGGGTACGAAAACCACATCCTTGAGTTTTCTTCACTCCAGTCCTAGGAAGCTAACCAAACACTAGCCTTTATCACCTACGTATTGGAAACCATGATATTTCCACTAAATACCTCCCTAGCTATCGACACCCGGGTTGTCTTTGTTGCCTATGCTGTTCTTAGGGGAGTCATAACGAATGGGCTTACCAAATATTTTGACATCATCTCTTTTATCCTATCAGATATATAACGAGCTTTGGAAAAGTGCCACAACTATTATTACTACTTCCAGGGTTGCAACCTCTTAGTCCAATGGTGGATGCTTAAACATTTAGATAGGAGTGGTTTATCTTCCTGCCGAGATCCGGCCCTGAGAGAGGATAATTTAGGAGTCACTGCCATGCCTTGTAGGGTCCAAGATAAAATAGGATGGGTCACATCTTTTCTAGACTAAGAGAAGAACATAGCAAGTGGAGAGTACCTGATTTTCACTCCAAGACTGTTTGTGTTAAGAGCCATAGGCGTCCCTATTTATCACTTATGGGCATTAGAGGGATCAAACCCTACGTGCCATTGAGAGTACTTTGACAGTTTGGTATGAGACAGGTTATCCCAAATGTGCGAGATATGGGAAAGTTTGTACGAGATTACGAAGAAGGTCATATCGAGGGTATAAAGGATGCCAGGAAAGATTGGAAGAATGTGACAAGGGAAGATAAGTTGGATGAGGATCCAAACAATCCAACTCATCTCGAAGACTACTACGAGTGGCTTAGGGTTGAGATAGTAGGTATTGCTACTCCAGGACCGTATCAGTACAAATTTCCCATAGATATAGAAGCCGCGAATGCAATTCAGGTTAGAAGAATAAAACGACAGGTGGAAGGAAGAGAAGCGGATCATCAAGCAAAAACAAAATATGACCAAGAGATAATTAAGAGTTTAATCAGACGAGGCGGATGCCTCATTGGAGAGCTTATAATGGCGTGACACTTTTGTTAGGAGAGCCATAGATACAGGGACATCATTGACTGACGTTCAGAGGGGTCAGTGGATCGGGACAGCATTGATGCCAGTCCATGTAGCCATTCAGACCAACCTTTGATGGGCCAAGAAGGCACTGGCAGAGAGAGAGCCGACTTCAATCCGAGGAGTGGATTTCTTTTGATGTTTTGCATTTATTTACTTTAAAAGCCTTGTAATCCCGCTTGGGAAGATATTATTAATGAAAACGTTGGGATTTTTATTTTTGGGAAACTATAAATTTGTTTTACATATGGCACAATCTTGCTTCATGCGTTAGTAGCCTTGGAGTAACGAGGTATAGGAAAACAAATTATACTACCTAAATGCTTATCTGATATAACTGCTTTGCGTGAAAATCATATATATTATTGAAATTCTTGATTGGTCCCCATTCCAGACACTACCCAAAAGAAAAACAACCCCAAAAACCATATTTAGCTTCACTTTTAAAAGGTTGATTTGCTAATAGGGAATGGAGACTCCAGACAGCATGAGTGCGACTTCCCCTTACATCAACCTAGTCAGTCACGATGAGAACATGGAAGCTACAAGTAAGAAAGATCGTCAGTGGCATGGAAGCTACAAGTAAGAAAGATCGTCAATGGGATGATGGTATGGCCCTGGCCACTGCTCGAATGAAAGAATTTTTCCAAACTACTAAGGCGGCTAATGAGAAGATGAAAGAAGCGGGAACTCTCCTAGCTTATATTGAGGAGCTAACTAAGAAACACCCTGCCAATCGGGTAAGACATGGAATGACACTTGAAGCACAACTTGGGAGTTATGTCCCACTCAGTCAACAAGAAGGGCTTGACCTCATACCTTATGGAGATGACGAACTACTTATCCCTAACTTGAAAGACTACGCAGACCTACGCGACTCAAAGCTCGAGGAACCTCCGGTTTCATGCACAATTGTTCTCAAGGGCACAAGATCGTACATTTGGGGTACACCAGTAGAAATGTCCAAACAAGAACTCTTAGAAACTTTAGGGAGTTTTGGAGTGTACGCGCAAAGCCCAAATCTGTTGCCGCCGTGTGCTCCTTCTATGATTTAAGAAAAATGCCTCTACCACCGAAGTCAGTTGGGTCTTACAGCCAATGAGTGTGGAGCACTGGAAAGGAAGTTAATCCAATGGATTGACCAAGGGAGAATTAGCCAACTATGGGGGCCCCACTCTATCCTGACCTATGACCAAGGGAAAAATCATCCAGAAAAGATATCAAGGGTTAGGTTCTGGAGGAGCAATTTCTCCAAATTCGATGAGTCATATGCCAGGATTCACTCCCTACTGTGTAGTGTGAAAGATAAGAGCAGTGCCGCAAACCTATCAGGGTCACCCAGGACCTCCAAGAGAAAGGGTTTGTGTACTTCATCATGGTCGCCCTGGCCACGACATTGAGGAATATGTGGATTTCAAGCTTGAATTGGAATGCCTCGTGAATGAAGGCCATGTTTGGATTGTCGCAGGAATACAAGGTTAGAAGATGAAGATGATGATGACAATGAAGACCTGCTTAGTATGGTTGGGTAGAAAAATATAAGTATCCTTTTTCCTGTTACAAGATAGAATATCTCTTTCCCTTTTTATGGAAACGGAACCACGCAGACCTGATGTCCTGTTGGGGAAATGTGGAAAGCCTACATAAGGCATGGTCAGGGTAGAAAACTATGTTTCGGGTAGCATAGGAAAAAACCTTTTTTGTGTACGCCTGGACTACGGATGGACTTGATTTCTTTTTGTCGGGATACATAGGCAGTCTATTTAAGACTCGGTCCTTTTATAATAAAAATTAAAATCCCCTTTAGTACAGGCTGGGTAGAAGCAAATCAACCATGAAGATCACTTACCAAAAATCATTATTCCTAAGAACACAAAAAGACCAAAATACCCTCGGAATGTAAATATCAAGAGTTGAAATAAAATATATGAATCTATGTGTTATAAATTGCAAACAACGTGATATCTTGTGTTTTGTGCTTAAGTCGAACACTAACCTGGGAGCCTTTGAGTTGTTTTCTCTTATAGACAGGGGTCGATTCACTTGCACCAGTTACTTGATAAAAAGCTGCTGCTTTAGTTGAGGGTACCCCAATAGCTGACATACCAGGAATGCCTTTGGAAGAGGCCGTTAACCTGCTAATGAGGCAATTGGCTGAAGCTAGAGAAAGAGCAGCCCGCCTGAGGGCTGAAAAAGAAAATGCTACAAATATTGAGGCTAGAAAGCCTGCACACATTTTTTCAAATTTGGACTTACCAATCCCTGACCATTTCCCACAAACTCAGACTGGGGGTACTTTTCAAACCCCACTGCACCGAAACACCACCCATATAGGGGTTTCGTCCCACCAAACACCAGCTTTCCAAACACCTGCTCACGCTACAACATCCCATAACACAAACACTTATCAAGCCCCTCGGGCAGCAGGAACTCCTAAAATCTACCCTATGTAACCAATTGTTACTTTTCGAGACCATCTCACCCATATTGACTCCTCGCCAGAACTGGAGAACATGAAAATGTTCTTTGAGGCAAGAATAGACAAGATTGAGAAGGAGATGGGGAAGAAAATTGTTGAACTAGAACATAGCTCTAAAAAGAAAGAGGAGCTAAGATACTCTGATTTGTGCATACATTCAGACCTGGGTCTACCAGAAGTTTTTAAAATTCCCAAATTCAACCATTTCAATGGGTCGAGCAATCCCAGAGAGCTTATAGCGACCAATTGGTCAAAAATGGTAGAAATAAAGCTTTGCTCATGAGATTATTCAGTCGAAGTTTGTCAGGAACAACTATGGAGTGGTTTATCTCACAAGATATTAGTCGATGGAAGACATAAGAAGAGATGGCAGGTTCATTCATGGAAAGATTCCGCTTTAATGTGGAAAACATGCCCGTTCGCTTCTCATTGGAGAAAATTCGTCAGAAATTGATTGAAACCTATAGAGAATACACCTGTTGTTGGAGAGATGAGGCGACACATGTGCAACTACCTATGACTGAAGTAGAGCTGGTAGCTGCATTTATACGATACCAAGAAGCTAATTGTTTTGACAAAATGATAACGATGAAAGGGAATTCCATAGTCGCCGTTGAGGAAGACATCGAAGATGGCCTCAAGACCGGCAGGATTTTCAGTGTATTAAACAGATCAGGTACGTCTGGCGCCACGAGCTGCCCAAATAAGAGAGAAGACGTAGCTTATTTTTCTAGAGCTACTAGCCCAAAAAGCCGAGGAAAAGAGATAACCCACAAAAATTAAGATAACTACCAATGGCCTCCACCAACCAACTTCACCACAATATAGCCCAATGTCTGTGTGCTACGTGTAACCTGACTACTAAGCTCCACAACCCAATTACCAAATACCAGCACCTGGCAACCAAGCTCCACGACTAAATTATCGAATGCCAGCACCCAATAACCAAGCTCCACAAAACCAGACATTTCAAAACCAACCTCCACCAGCAAACTATGAGGCACCACAAAAGAAACCTCCGAGAATATTCACACCGGTCGAATGAATGTTGTTCCGCCAAAACCAGCTAATCCCAAGGATCGATGGTACAGGCCAGATTTCACCTGAGCCAATAATTCTAACTAAGTTGGTCATACCACCGAATATTGCATAAACTTAAGGCACAAGCTACAAGATATGAGTGACAATCATGAGCTTATCCTGGAACCAAGACCTCCAAATGAGAACACAAATCCTCTCCCAAAGCATGGAGGGAATCACATTCACATGATAGAAAGAGGTGATGAATGGAAAGAGAGCCCTGCGATCATTCATCCAGATATTGAGGGGTTGGAAAGCACAGTCACCTCGTTGTCCTTACAAGAGCGAAAAGAAGTGTTAGGCCCTTTGACAAGGAAATCTGAGATGTCCCGGTCATTTGCTATAGCTAAGAAAGAGCCCCTTCATGCTCAAATATCCCTCAACAGTCTGTCGAATTCAGAACGAGCCGTTCGTGCTCAAAACATCAGGGCCTGTTGAGAATGCACATTTTGTGATCAAACCACTGCACCGGACGATGGTCAATAAAGGAAAAGAGATAGATAATGTGGTTCAAGGCATGAGAAGGTCTGGAAGGTGTTATGCTCCAAAAGAGCCCGTGCTCGAAGCGCCACGATGCGAAAATCCTCAGAAAAAACCAATCACTAAAGGTGAAGCTAAAAATTTTTGGAGGCAAATGCCAGTCAAGGATTATTCGATTATTGAGCACCTGCATAAGTCTCCTACTAGGATATCAGTAATGTCATTATTACTCAGTTCGTCTCAACATGGCTTAGCCTTAATGAAATCTTTGGATGATGTCTAAGTGCCCACTGGCACTATAAGTAAGACATTGTCCGAGATTGTGGGGTATGTTGTACGTGCACATAGGAATCAAAGGACTTGTCTAGGAAGGAACTTATAAGGAATCAAAGAACCAGTGAGTATCAAAGATGGGAAATATCGATTTGGAGTTGGATACGAGCCATGGGAGGCAGAAAAAGAAGAAAAAGAAGCAGAACATGGATCAAGAGGTCCTGTTGAAATGAGAAAGCCATTCCGTCCTCGATACTAGTCCTTCACCGCATGCCCATTGGCTCGCGATAATGAAGATCTAGAAGAGGCTTTAAGGACTTTGGTTTGGGAAGAGGAATGTACAACCATCATTGAAGAATGCTTTGAAGCACTGGAGATTCGTCATGCTGAGCCAGGAGAAATTTTGAGTGGATGGACTTCTACCCCGTTGTTCACCTTGTGGTAGAAAGAATGCTCACTTTCAGAAAAAACGGCGAAAGTCGGCTTTGAGGCCCAGCTTATTTCCCTTTCATGCTTTTACATTTCCTTATTACGCGTTGTTTAATAAATGGAAATGGCTTGATGTTCCATTCCGAGGCAGGACCACAGTCTGTATCGTTCTTTTAAAATTTCAATGAAAACACCTCAAAGCTTACTATAAGACAAAATTGTTTTACTTTACCTATATATATATATATATACACACACACACGCACATAATTAAGATTGCTTTTACATGATTGATAACCGTGTTATTTTGTTTTACAGTAATAATACAGAGGGCACAAATAATGTCATGACATATTACGAAACAAGTAAAAACGATGACAAATAAAACAACGATCAGGAAGAAGAGATAACTGGACTGGAAGGGTTGATAGACGTCGAAGAGGAATATGAAAATAGACCAACACCAAAGCTAGAGGAAATAGAGGCAGTTAATCTAAAGAATGAGGAATTGATTCGGGAAACCATAATAAGTGTACATTTGATAGAAACTGAGAAACAAGGGTATCGGAGCTTGTTGAAAGAGTATGAAGATGTTTTTGCCTGGTCATACACTGCTATGCTGGGCTTCAGTACGAACATTGTTGCCCATAAGTTACCGATCCTAGAAGGATTTTCCTCGGTAAAACGGAGAATTAGGTAGCCTAAGCCTGATGTTAGCATCCGAACTAAAGAAGAAGTTGAAAAACAGATTCAGTCAGGAGTTGTGGAAGTGACACCACACACGTCATTGTTAGTGAACATAGTCCTGGTAACAAACAAATATGGGAAAATAAGGATCTGTATGGACTATCGCGATCTTAACCGCGCTAGCCCAAAGGATAATTTCCCACTCCCAAACATTCACATACTCATTGACAACTGCAACAAGCATGAGGTGCAATATTTTGTGGATTGTTATGCGGGCTATCATCAGATAGTGATGGATGAAGAAGATGCTCAAAAGATGGCATTCATCACACCATGTGGGGTATATCATTACCGGGTAATGCTCTTTAGGCATAAGAATGTTGGCGCTACTTACATGAGGGCAATGACTGCCATCTTTCACAATATGCTACATAGAGAGATTGAGGTATATCTGGACGATGTCGTTATCAAGTCCTGAGTGGGTGATGATCATCTTGAGCACTTAAGAAAATTCTTCGATAGACTCCGCAAGTACGGTTTGGAGTTGAATTCTGCAAAATGACCATTTGGAGTGCCAGCCAAAAAGTTGCTAGGATTCATAGTCAGTCGTTGTGGTATTGAGTTGGATCCCGCAAAGATCAAAGAAATTCAGGAGCTCCCACCGCCAACAAGAAAGAAAGAAGTTATGAATTTCCCGGGAAGGTTGAACTACATTGGACACTTCATTTCCCAGTCCACAGTAATTGTAGAACCGATTCTTAAACTCCTTAAGAAAGATGCTCCAACCAAATGGACAGATGATTGTCCGAAAGCCTTCGACATAATCAAAAGATACTTGTCAAATCCACCAGTTTTGGTCCCGCCAAGGCCGGGAAGCCCTTTACTGATGTACATGTCAGTATCAGAGAATGCTTTTGGATGCATATTGGCACAAAATGATGAAACATGAAAGAAAGAGAGAATCATCTATTACATCAGTAAAAAGTTCACACCCTGTGAATCCAGATATTCTTTGGTAGAAAAAATGGGTTGCGCTCTAACCTAGGTGTCTCAGAAATTAAGACATTATATAGCGGCCTACACGACTCCTTTGATCTCAAGAATGGACCCCCTAAGGTACATCTTTAGCCAACCTATGCCGATAGGGAAGTTGGCCAAATGGAAAATTCTATTAAGTGTGTTCGACATTCAACACGTCGCATAGAAAGCAGTTAAGAGGCAAGCATTAGCAGATTTACTGACAGGAACCCCAGTGGATGACAAACCCGTACCTTTGTAGACTTACTTCTCGGATAAAGAAGTGACGAAATTGAGGGTGAAAAACATGAAGATGAATTAGGCTGGATATTATACTTTGATGGAGAGGTCAACTTTAAAGGATCAGGAATCGGGGCCGTTTTGGTTTCAGACTCAGGCCAACATTATCCAGTAGCCGCCAAGTTGAACCTCGGTTACACCAACAACATGGATAAATACGAGAAATGTATATTGGGTTTACATTTAGCCCTTGACATGGATGTGAGAGAACTTCAGATTATTGGCTACTCGGATCTGTTAATTCATCAGGTTCAAGGGGAATGGGCAACCAAAAATGAGAAGATCATACCGTATGTTGGACTTGTGCAAATACTGGCAGATCAGTTCCAAGAAGTCAAGTTCAAGCATATACCAAGAACATAGAATGAGTTTGCTGATGCATTGGCAACATTAGCATCCATGATTCAGCATCCTGACAGTAGGTACATTGATCCAGTCAAAATCGAAATCAAAGATCAACCAGCCCATTGTGCTTTTGTAGAAGCAAAGATCGATGGGAAATCCTGGTATGCCGACATAAAAAATGTATTTGGAAAAAGGAGAATATCCTGAAGGAATTACCATCAATCAAAAGAATACTATCAAGAAATTAGTCGAATGGTTTCTTCCTCCATAAGAATATTCTGTATAAAAGGACCCAAGATTTGGGTTTCCTCAAATGTGTGGACTCTGTCGAAGCCACAAGATTGATTGAAGAAGTGCATGCTAGAACCTGTGGGCCTCACATGAATGGGTTCGTACTAGCGAACAAAATCTTAAGAATAGGTTATTACTGGATGACTATGGAGAACGATTGTAGCAAATTCGCCCAAAAATGCCACAAGTGTCAAATTCATGGAGACTTGATAAAGGTCCCTCTAACAAAACTGAATGCTATGACGTCGCCTTGGCCATTTGTTGTTTTGGACATGGATGTCATAGGACAAATTGAGCCAGCTGCGGCAAACAAACACCATTTCATTTTGGTCGCCATAGACTACTTCACCAAGTAGGTGGAAGCAATATCTTGTTCATCAGCAACAATGAAAGTAGTCGCAGATTTTGTGCGCAATAAAATCATATGCCGATTTGGCATCCCAGAATCAATCATAACAGACAATGGGGCTAATTTGAACAGCCACCTGATGAAAGAGATATGTGCTCAATACCTAATCATTCATCAGAATTCAACTGCATACCGACCACAAATGAATGGAGCTGTAGAAGCTGCAAACAAAAAACATCAAGAAGGTCATAAGAAAGATGATTGATAACTATAAAGACTGGCATGAGAAATTGCCCTATGCATTACTGGGATATCGCACTACTACCAGGACTTCCACTGGGGCCACTCCGTACCTGTTGGTGTATGGCGCTAAAGCAGTAATACCAGCCAAAGTAGAAATCCCTTCACTTCGAATCAAACAAGAAGCTAAAAATTGGACGATGCAGAATGGATCCGCAAGAGGTATGAACAACTAGCTTTGATAGATGAAAAGCAAATGATTGTTGTTTTCCATGGACAATTGTACCAACAAAGAATGGCGCGAGCTTTCAACAAGCATGTAAGAACTAGGGTTTTCCAAATTAGGCAATTGGTGCTCAAATGAATATTCCCAAATCAAGAAGAATACAAAGGAAAGTTTGCACCAAATTGGCAAGGGCCCCATATGGTGTGAAAGTACTATCAGGAAGAGCAGTGGTACTTGCTGAAATGGATGGTCAGGAGTGGGCAAGAGTAATAAATTCAGATGCCATCAAGAGATACTACGTGTGAAGAAAAAGACAACCACGAAGATTCAGAGGTTTTTTTTTTTTTAGTTTATGTTGCTTTAATTGCTTTTTTCTTTGCCTGTAATTTTGCATTTTTCTTAGAAAAAACCAAATCCAAAAGTATTTACAAACTACGCGAGGACCTGATTCCCTATACCTATAAGGGGATACATAGGCGCTTTTCCAAGCTCGGTCGCTTTAAACCAAAAAATCCAAAATTATTTATTCTAAACTACATTATGACTTGATTCCCATTTAGGATACGTAGGCGCTCTTTGAGTTTGGTCACACCAAAAAAATCCCAGTATGTTTACCTCGAACTAAGTTTCGACCTGAATCGCAAAACGGGATAGTAGGCTCTCTCCCGAGTTCGGTCATTCCAAACAAAATATCCAACGAACCCTAGGAAACCTCAGAATTGATCTAGTAAGAGAGAGATGAAAGTAACCCCACATAGAAACGAGGGAAATATTTTTTGAGGTGAACTCAAAAATCTACTAGTATATCCATTCAAAGGAATGAACCGATTAAAACTTCTACATTGGGGCAGACTTTTTTAGAAATGTCTCAAAAATTCTTTCAACGCCATAACATCCAGGATCAAAAAGTGCACACTTACACTCGGACAGAAATTTTGAGAGGGTCTCAAAAATTCCTTCGACATTGCAAAATTCGAGTTGGTACAAAGACATATACAAACTGGGGAAAAAATTTCGAAAGGGATTTGAAAATTTTACAAGTCCAGATC
Organism: Lycium barbarum; assembly: GCF_019175385.1. Classification (NCBI taxonomy): domain Eukaryota; kingdom Viridiplantae; phylum Streptophyta; class Magnoliopsida; order Solanales; family Solanaceae; genus Lycium; species Lycium barbarum. The sequence continues at coordinate 30,527,009 of NC_083343.1, read as the reverse complement.
AAGTAGAAGAAGAAGAGATGGAAGACCTTGTTTTAGTAATTAATGTCATGACATTAAAAGGTTGTGTATAAAATATATCATTTTCAAAAAATCTATAATATACCAAATATATATATGTTTTTCCAAAATCATCGCCAAAAATTTTCAACTTTGCTAAAAAATAAAAGGATTTTTAAGGAAAATGAGCATTTATTCCTGCCGAAGTATGAAAAAAAGAAGTCAATGTGCAGGGAGAGCGGTCGACCATATAGAAAACTAACGAATTTTTCTATGGATGCAGGAACAAACCAGCGTGGACGCTTTTACGCTAACTTGTGTGCAAGAAATGTGTAAAACAGGGACAACAATGCCAAAGAAAAGCTAAGAAGAAACCTCAAGACGAAACGACAAAGAAGGGCATTTACAAAAGGGTAACAAAACTTTCCTTAATGCTAACAAGTTTGTTCAATTTGTAGAGCACAAAAATTTTAGAAAAGAAAAATTATTACAATTTTAAGACTACTAAAAGATATAATCACGGCTCACCGAAAGCCTGGTCTCTATTAAACAGTATTGTGTCAAGGTATTGTGACCCTGGCCTAGACGCCGCATGGCTTGCTTTGTACATTGACTGATTAGACGTCTTAAACTTGGTAAGCACAGTTCTCGCCTGAATCAGGTGACGTAATTCTAACATCAAATTTAAGATCGTCGACATAGAATGTAAGCAAATATGAATTAATTCTAGCCCGAAGGGTGGTCACAGTTTTCATCCTGACAATCTATGATTCGAAGACAAAGAGTTGATATTTGCATTGTAGTGCAGTATTCACAACGCAAGAGTCTAGTCCTTTTGGAAGATGTTAACCCTGTCGATGGGCGGGTATTCTTCCCTGGAGTAAAAAAAGGAAAGTGTTAGTCTTACCACCGAGGTAAGCTTCATTCCTCAAAATGACGATATGGAGTAAATAAGTACATGCCGAAGGGGCTGAGTCGTTGTCCGTATATATAGCCAAAAAAATAGGTAGCATAATTCCGAGATTGATGTCCACAATCGTTGAAATACGAATGTGATTCCTACATCATGATTTGCAGTCGCTACTGCAGTTTATCTCAAGTTAATGTAATTCTGGTTCAGGGACAACAGTTGTCATGAGAAAAGGTCTCACACTTGAGTATGCAGTCGTTAACTTGAATATTCTGCCTAAATGTTGTAATTCTGGATATAGAGGTTAGTAGTCATAATGAAAGGAATATGATACTGCACTCTAGTGTGCAGTCTTCATTTGGATATTTTTTACTATAAGTGATGTTGTCCTGAACTAGTATATCGTAGACTTCGTATGACGATAACGATGCAGTTGACACCAGATTTGCAACAGTCATCGCAGTATGTGAAGATGATGTGATCCCAAATTTTCAGGGGTAGCGGATGTCATAAGAAATAAAAATGACCCCACACTTGTAAACATGGTCTTCATTAAAAGCGTCCTGCTCATGAAAACGAAAATCAGACTGGGGTGCAAAGGTTTCGTAAGAATGCGGTATAGCCCGACCCAGATCCCAACGGAAGTTATCATTGAACAATGAAAACATCTGAAAATGACTAGAAAAGAGCCGGCAAAAGTGTTGTGATCATTATCCGAAGTAGTCAAAAATTTATTTTTCAAAAATACATGAAAGCACACACTTACAGGAGAAGAAGAAAGAAAAACGGACAAGCATGTCATGACCCAAACCCATGGACCGTAACGAGTGCCTAACCACTACGGATCAAGCATACCTAAACTCGTTCTTACTCCACACAAGGTAACCTGGTGGCCCATTTCAACTGATATTCGATCGATACCATATGCTATAAGGTTTATACGATACACTTTACCTCAGAATCTCATAAATCATGCATGTGAATATACATATATATAAGCATACGAACAAAGATGGTGAAGCAGACCGACTTGGTCAATATTTACACTATACCCCAAAAGTGAGAAACAACCAGAGCCGTATCACATCCCCACTATACACAACTGTCTATAGACCTCTATGGAATACAGACTGTAGAAAGGACAGGACAAGGCCCATATATGTACATAGCAAGATAGCATACCAAAAAGGGGCTGAAGCTCCGGTCCAAATGGAGCTCGCTGGTTCAGACAGAGAAGAGGTCCTACAGGTCTGGCTCACTCGGCTAGCTACCTGAACCTGCGGGCATGAACGCAGAGTCCACAAGAAAGAACGTTAGTACGAACAGTGTACTGAGTATGTAAGGGATGAATAGTAACATAGTAAGAGATACCGAACATGGAAAATAACATAATGAAAAATATAGAGCATAACATGAGATAAGGGAATAACCTGTAAATCTGATTGCCTCTTAAGGCAGATACCATGCATGCTTAGTTTTTGCATAAAATCTTTGTTGTACATATATACCATAATATTGCTGCGGAATGTGCAGCCCGATCCATATATATATTATATTGCTACGGAACGTGCAGCCCGATCCATATATATATATATATATATATATATAATATAACATAAGTAGCATGCATGAGAGCCCAAATAAAAGCTACGACTCTATCGGAGTGACGTAAGGTCGGTAGCCTCCGATTATATTATGGAATAATCATCATCGCTCTATCTCACCTTGAAGGAACAATTATTATAAGGTGATATCAACAACCATGAATAAAATCGAGTAAATCATGAAATAACTCAACATTTTCATAATAATATTGAAATCATAAACTTGGAACCTTTAAACATAAAATCATCACTATCATTGTAATCATCATAGAACCATTCTCATCTTTAACATCATAAGAAGCTTTAAGAATCATGAACTTCTAGCTTTTGAAAACAAGGAGGTTATGGAAACATTTATGGAATTATAACATAGGAATCATGCCTTTGAAAGAAAGGGACAAGCCTTAACATACCTTTTTGGTCGCCTTACCTATAACTATTCAATGCTTGTCCTCCCAGGATCGTAAATCTATATTAAAAAAAAATTATACTATTGTTAGACTCACCTTTATACGCTTGTCTTAATCCTTAAAATAAATCTTTCTAGAATCCGCCGAAATTTCGGCAGCACCTCCTCTGTTTATATCCCTAGCCCGAAATCGTAATTACCAACAACCACAACGACAACAACAATACCAAAATCAACAACAATATCACTAACATCAACGTACTCCATAAGACATCTCATGTGACTTTTATCCGATTTCTCCACTGATAAATTAACTATACGCTCATTTAATTGTTCTACCTTCGAAAATAAACCTAAAACAACGATAATAAGGAAAAATTCATACCTTAGTATTATTAAAACAGCGATATCTCCGATGTTCACCTTAAATCCCCGCCAAACTCTACTGCAAAATGATGCTATAGGCACAACTATGCACCACCCAAGCCTTGATTAACTAAAATCACTCAAATCTCTCAACTTTTTATGACCAAAATAACCCTATATGTGCTGAGCTCAAAAATCTGATTTTTGGTGAAAAAAATGGGGTTTTTCCCCTTTTATAAGGTTCTAAAGTCGGGCCGGGTCACTGTAGCAGTTAGTGTAGCACGCCGGTTACTGTAGCACGCGTTTCTGCTCTATCAGCCTAACTTGTAACGTCCATAATTCTCTACTTTGAGGTCGTATCGACCAGAGGTTTGTTGTATCAGAAACTACACTCGACGAACTTCATTTTAGGCTTTTGAAACACGTTAAAACTCTTAATATACTAGGATATATACCCCTCCAAAGTTGACCCAAAATTTTGTCAACCTTTTTCAAATTTTTGACAAACTTATTTTCTTCGATTTGCTTGATCTCGGAACCTTTAGATACTTGATTAGCACTTGTTAAGAGTATTAATTAGCCTTATAAGGGTTCCAAAGGGTTCCATGATGTCTGGACCCAACCGGAGGGCTGCGACGGGCACCCGGTGATAACCCACCCGGGCACCTCTTATCCTACTTTCACATTTACATCTAGGTAAGCCACATAGCTAAATCATACTTTCCATCCATTATTCATACTAATTCCATTGGGCAACAATACATATATATCATCATTAATAACAATGCCCATAAGGAAGTACATAAGCCGACGAGGCTAACAAAAATGATATTCAAAATATAGGCCGACAAGGCCAAACACATCTAACCATATACACATGTCTACGAGCCTCTAAGGAGAGTATGTCATATCATATAGGCGGGACAGGACCCCGCCATGCCCATAAATATATACACAAAACAATAAATACCAAAAGCTATAGCTCCGAATGAAATGGAGCTCCGCTATGTAGTCCCTGAGTAATAAAGCTATGGATCAAGCCTGTCTCCCTGGCCACCTGCGGGCATGACGCAGCGTCCACAAACAAAAGGACGTCAGTACGAAGAATGTACTGAGTATGTAAAGCATGATCAACATCATTATGAAAGCATAATAGACAACCTAAGAAATAGCATAGGATAGGAGATAGTAGTATCATCGTCATAAACACTTACTTACTTTTCATAGGGACTTCCCATTTCTAATGCGTGATTGTATATATACATCCATATTCGTATTCATATTCATATCCGTACTCATTTACATTTCGTATCCATTTTCGTATTCATCGCATGTTCGTATTTATATTCATATTCATATCATATATATATCCATATCATGTACATAGCATACTCGACCATGAAGGTTCGGTGTTTCATATACCCGGCCATGGCAAGGCTCGGTGAGTATACATACCTGGCCCTACCAGGGCTCAGGGTTATCTGTACCCAACTGCAGAGGTGCGCGCACGATACATATCATACCCGGCCATATAAGCTCGATGTTACATAATAGTCATACATAAATACATATACATAAGAGCTCATAAGTATCTTTGACATCCTTACTATCATCGTTTCATTACATCTATCCTTCGAGGATCACTCGTCGTATAAGGGATTTAGTAGAATCATAAACGTAACAAGAATCATGAGCTTTGGTATCTTTAAAGTTAAAATCATTTGGAGGACATCATAGGCGCATGAAAGAATAAATATATAGCCAAGGAACTATGCCTTATTAAAAGAAGGGCTAGCCTTACATGCCTTTTCGTTCAACTATTCTATCGCTTGGACGTTCTCCTTCAATGCTCACGTTTTTACCTTCATTAGAGTTTACACTAACATTAGACAATCGATAGCTTAGCATACTTGACTAAAGCAAGAGAAAATTGGGTAGCATCTTATTTATTTATACAACTTCCTCCATATCATATATCAACTCTCAAACATCAATAATAACATTCACAACATCATAACAATTGTCTTTATTCACCTACATTATCCTTACTTCTCAATTCACTTCCAATCATCCATATCCATGGTCATAGAACACGATTACATTCATTCATATACATTGTCTATCCCATGTTCTCACCATGATTTATAACATAACCATAATCGCAACATATCAAGAATCATGACTCAATCATAGCTATTACTCAAAAATGACACTATTCCCACATTCATGACCTATTTTCTATATCGTTCTACAATCCAAGTGTTTCTACCTATCAATACCTTAAACAACATGGAAATACCATAAACCATACCTTAGATGGTGTAGGAATGACCCTTGGGTGGAAACACTTCATTTGAGCAAAACCCTAGTTTCACCTTCACTTGGATTCATTGTCTTGGATGAACTTTAATGGGTTTCTTACACTTGATTCTCTTGGTTTGATGAAGTTGATCACTAATATCCCTTGAATTGTTGTGGGAGAAGTGTAGAGAAATGTTCTAGAGAGTTCCAGAGAGAAGGGGTGTGCAGGGGAAATGAAATGAAATAACTTGGACCCCTTATCAATAATACTCAAATCTGACCCTGCCATTTTCTACGGACCAACATACGGTCCGTATAAATTTCACTGACCGTATGTCTGGCCATAGATTTGGTCCAGAGAGGCTGGCCATCTGGGATGATTATACGGCCAAACATACGGCCAGTATAATTTATACCGCCAGTATGTTGGGCCGTATAATGCCCAGTTTTTCTGAACTCATTCTCGTCGACTCGTTTGATCTCCAATCCTTATGGAACCTTCTTAACACTTTTTTATCACCTCATTAAAAATCTAAGGATGTTATAACTCTTCTCCAAAACATCATTAAGTCATCGTTAACTTATTACTCGTAAGTCCTTTCTGATACATATCGTATGCCTTGCCTTCTCTTGGCAAACTTTCTCCTCTTAACTCGAATGTCTTTGAAATCTTAATTAGGGTCATCAAATGCCATTCCTTACTTATTGAAATACTGTATACTTCGTGCTGTTCGTTAGTCTATTCGCTGTGCATCAACGGAAAATGTTCCGAGGTGAAGTATAGAGAATCATACTTACGTTGAGAACGAGGTAAGCTTGCGATGAAATCCATATTAATCACCTTCCATTTGCAATTTGGGATTTCCATAGCTTGCAACAACCCACCAGGATTTTGATGCTCAATTTTCACTTGCTCACAACTAGGACATTGGGCCACGAACTCCGCTATGTCTCTCTTCATTCCATTCCACCAGTATATAGGTTTAAGATCATGATACATTTTCATTGCTCTGGGTGAATAGAATATTGGGAAAAATGAGCTTCTTTCCAAATCTGATGACGTAATCCTGAAACATTGGGAGCACACAACCTACCTCGACATCGGAGAACTCCATCTCCAGAAATCTCAAAGGATGACTTTCTCTTCTGAGGAAATGTACTTCTATAATGAACTAGCATGGGATCCTCGTACTAGCGCTATTTCACCTCACTTACTAGTGACGAGGCAGCTGAATTCTGAATGGTAGCTCCGATATCGCTCGTGGCCATCACCTGACCTCCTAGGCTAGCTAACTGCTAGAGCTCACGAGCTAACTCTCTTTTCTATGGCTGAACATCACCTAAGCTTCCCTTAGATCTACGGCTACGAACATCAGCCATAACGTTCGCCTTCCCGGGGTGATATAGGATGTTAACATCAAAATCTTTCACCAACTCTAACCATCGCCTTCGCCGTAAATTCAGTTCTTTCTATTTGAAAATATACTGAAGGCTCTTGTGATCCGTATAAATATAAACATGGGCACCATACAAATAATGTCTCCACATCTTCAGTGCATGGATCACCGCAGCTAACTAGAGATCATGGGTTGGATAATTTTTCTCATGTTTCCGCAATTGCCATTAAGCATAAGCAATCACCTTACCGTGTTGCATCAATACACACCCTAACCCGACGCCTGAAGTATCATAATAGACAACATAGCCTTCCGATCCTTCTGGAAGTGTCAGAACCGAGGCCGAAGTTAATCTATTCTTTAACTCCTAAAAACTGCATTCACAAGCATCCGTCCATCGAAATTTAGTTGATTTCAAAGTTATTGTCAATGGTGTAGAAATACAAGAAAAACCCTCTACAAGTCTTCGGTAATAACCTGCAGAGCCCAGAAAACTACGAAGCTCCGTAGGTGTTGTAGGCCTTGGCCAAGTGTTCACAGCCTCAATTTTCTGGGTGTCCACCCGAATACTATCGGCTGAAATAATATGCCCCAAAAGTATCACCAAATTCAACCAAAACTCACACTTTGAAAATTTTGCAAATAACTCTCGAGTCTGAAGAACTCTAAGGACAGTACGTAAATGGTCTGCATGTTCTGCCTCGGACCGAGAATATACTAGGATAACGTCAATGAACACAATCACAAACAAATCTAGAAAAGTCCTGAACACATTGTTCATCAAATCCATGGATACTGTCGGTGCATTAGTTAGCCCAAATGACATTACCCGAAACTCGAAATGACCATATCTTGTTTTGTAGGTCGTCTTAGGAATATCTTCCTCCCTAACTCTCACCTGATGATACCTGAATCTGAAATCTTTCTTTGAAAACCATTTGGCACTTTGCAATTGATGAAATAAAAAATCAATCCTTGGAAGCGGATATTTATTCCTGATCGTCACCTTATTCAGTTGTCCGTAATCAATACACATTAACAAGGAGCCATCTTTCTTTCTTACTGTCATGACCCAATAGGAGGGCCGCGACGGGCACCCGGTGCTAACCCACCCAGGCATCTCTTAACATACTTTCACATTTACCATTAGGTGAGCCACATAGCTAAATCATACTTTCTATCCATTATTCATGCTAATTCCATTGGACAACAATACATTTATATCATTATTTGCAACTATTCCCATATCAATGTACTTAAGCCGACGAGGCTAACAAAATGATATCCAAAATATGGGCCGACAAGGCCAAACACATCTAACCATATACACATGTCTACGAGCCTCTAAGGAGAGTATGTCATATCATATAGGCGGGACAGGACCCCGCTATGCCCATAAATTTGTACACAAAAGAATCAATACCAAAAGTTGCAGCTCCGACTGAAATAGAGCTCCGCTATGTAGTCCTTGAGAAATATAGCTATGGATCAAGCCAAGATCTTGAGTCTTCTCCTGATGTTATCATAGGTATATTATCAGTATTTTCTCATGATATATATGCTTTGATAGATCCAGGCTCCACATTGTCATATGTTACTCTGTATATTGCGGGTCGGTTTAGAGTCAAACCGGAGTCGATTAAACCTTTTGAGGTGTCCACACCACTTGGTGAATCAGTAATAGCTAGCCGAGTATATAGAAACTGCATAGTTGTGATTTGTGACCGTCGTACTGTGATTGACTTGCATGAGTTAAAAATGGTAGAATTTGATGTTATTATGGGCATGGATTGGTTGGCTTCTTGCTATGCCAATGTCGATTGTAGAATGAAAATGGTTCGCTTCCAATTTTCGGGAGAACAAGTTTTAGAATGGAAAGGGAATACTGCGTCACCAAAAGGTAGGTTTATTTTCTATCTAAAGGCAAGGAAAATGATCAGAAAAGGGTGCCTTTATCATCTAGTTCGGGTTCAAGATGTAGAAGCTGAACCACCGACCGTTCAGTCAGTTCCCTTAGTGAATGAGTTTCCGGATGTATTCCCGGAAGAGCTTCCAGGCCTCCCTCCCGAGTGGGAGATTGATTTTGCTATTGATGTGCTGCCAGACGCCAAGCCTATATCTATTCCTTCTTATAGAATGGATCCTGCAGAATTGAAAGAGTTGAAGGAGCAATTGAAAGACTTGCTTGAAAAAAGCTTCATTAGGTCTAGTTCATCCCCGTGGGGAGCACCCGTATTGTTTATTCGAAACAAAGATGGTTCCTTGAGAATGTGTATTGACTATCGGCAACTGAATAAGGTGACGATTAAGAATAAATATCCTCTTCCGAGGATTGATGACTTGTTTGATCAATTACAAGGTGTCAAATGGTTTTCAAAGATAGATTTGAGGTTCGGGTATCATTAAGTGAGAGTTAGGGATAAAGATATCCCTAAGACAGCCTTGAGAACAAGATATAGCCATTTTGAGTTCCGGGTAATGTCATTTGGGCTAACTAATGCACTGGCAGTATTTATGGATTTGATGAACAATGCGTTCAAGCCCTTCCTAGATCTATTTGTGATTGTATTCATCGACGACATCTTGGTGTATTCTAGATCTGAGGTAGAACACGCGGATAACCTGCGTACTGTCCTCAGAGTTCATCAAACTCGAGTGCTATTCGCCAAATTTTCTAAGTATGAGTTTTGGTTGAACTCAATGACATTTTTGGGGCACATTGTTGCAGCCGATGGTATTCGGGTAGATGGCCAAAAGATTGAGGCCGTGAAGACTTGGCTAAGGCCCACAACTCCTACGGAGGTTCTTAGCTTTCTGGGCTTAGCAGGTTATTACAAGAGATTTGTAGAAGGCTTTTCTTCCATTTCTGCACCACTAACAAAGCTGACCCAGAAATCAGCTAAGTTTCAATGGACAAATACTTGTGAACGTAGTTTCCAAGAGCTAAAGGATAGATTGACTTCTGCGCCAGTCCTGACACTTCCAGAGGGATTGGAAGGTTATGTTGTTTATTGCGATGCTTCAGGTTTTGGGCTAGGCTGTGTGTTGATGCAACATGGTAAGGTGATTGCGTATGGTTCAAGGCAATTACAGAAACATGAGAAGAATTATCCAACCCATGATCTAGAGTTGGCTGCAGTGATTCATGCATTAAAGATGTGGAGACATTATTTATATGGCGTCCATGTGGATATTTATACAGATCATAAGTTGAATTTATACAGTATATCTTCAAGCAGAAAGAGTTGAATTTGCAGCAACGACGATGGCTGGAATTGCTAAAAGATTATGTTGTCGATATCCTATATCACCCCAGAAAGGAAAATATTGTGGCTGATGCCCTTAGTCGTAGATCCATGGGAAGTTTGTGTGATGTACGACCAGAGAAAAGAGAAATGGCTCGTGAGCTCCAACAGTTAGCTAGCCTAGGAGTTTGAGTAGTGGACTCATGTAGCAGGGGAACTACCCTTTAGAATTTAGCAGTCTCGTCGCTAGTAGTGGAAGTGAAAGAGCGACAATACGAAGATCCTATGCTAATGCATTACAGAGATACACTCCCTCAGAAGGAGAAGTCATCATTTGAGGTTGCAGGAGACGGATGCCGAGGCAGATTATGTGTTCCTGATGTGGCAGGATTACACCACCAAATATTGAGAGAAGCACATTGCTCCCGTTATTCTGTCCACCCCGGAGCAACGAAAGTGTACCATGATCTTAAGTCTATATATTGGTGGAATGGGATGAAGAAAGATATAGCAGAATTCGTAGCTCAATGTCCCAACTGTCAACAAGTGAAAATCGAGTACAAAAAACCGGGCGGATTGTTGTAAGCTATAGAAATTCCAACTTGGAAGTGGGAAGTAATTAACATGGACTTTATTACAGGCTTGCCCCGTTCTCGACGTAGGTATGATTCTATATGGGTGATTGTGGATAGACTCACGAAGTCAGCTCATTTCTTAACTGTCAGAACGACATATGTGGCAGAAGATTATGCAATGTTTTATGTTAAAGAGATAGTGCGACTCCATGGTGTTCCAGTATCTATAATCTCTGATAGAGGAACTCAGTTTACAGCTAATTTTTGGAAGTCCTTCCAAGAGGGTTTAGGGACTCAAGTGAGCCTTAGCACGACATTTCATCCACAGACTGATGGACAAGCTGAACGTACCATTCAGACTCTTAAGGATATGTTACGGGTATGTATGATATATTTTAGAGGTAATTGGGATGATCACTTACCACTCATTGAATTTTCTTATAACAATAGTTATCATTCTAGCATCCAAATGGCACCGTATGAGTCTTTATATGGGCGAAAGTGTAGATCCCCAATTGGGTGGTTCGAGGTAGGAGAGACTAAATTGATAGGGCCAGACTTGGTCTAGCAAGCCATAGAGAAAGTTAAGGTCATACAAGATCGGTTATTAGCAGCCCAAAGTCATCAAAAGTTCTATGCGGATAATCGTCGAAGGGACTTAGAGTTCCAAGTGAACGATTGGGTATTCTTAAAAGTGCCACCAATGAAGGGTGTAATTAGATTTGGTAAAAAAGGGAAGCTTAGTCCCCGGTACATTGGGCCTTATGAGATTGTGCGCAAAGTAGGCAAAGTGTCCTATGAGTTAGATCTACCTCCTGATTTGGAGTCAGTTCACCCAGTTTTCCATGTCTCGATGCTTCGTAAATGTGTCAGAGATCCTGCTAGGATCGTTCCAGTAAATGATGTTCAAGTGACAGAAAAGTTGACTTATGAAGAGGTACCCATTGCCATATTAGATAGGCAAGTATGGAGGCTTAGAAACAAAGAAGTGGCCTCAGTTAAGGTTTTATGGAGAAATAATAAACGAGAAGAAATGACGTGGGAAGCGGAAGAAAATATGAAATCCAAGTACCCGCACTTATTTCGGCCCCTAGAAGAGGTCCAAGATGAGACATCAAGATCATAAGGTATGTATGTTTTCCTTTTTATGCATTTGGCTCGTGTGTGGCCAAACTTTATTGCTATTATGTTATGGCCCTGTGAGGCATTGTTATTATGGGCTGTTGTGATAGGATGGTAGTGCCATATTATAGGGTAAACTCTGGCAAAATGTTTATAGAATCCCCCAGGACTTAACATTTGAGGACGAATGTTCTTAAGAGGGGAAGAATGTTACACCTCGGAAATTCCGTATGTGTTGCCTTGTAGATAGTCTAATGTGAGCTTAAGGTGATTATGAAATCCCTACGGGGTTAAGTGAAGGATTAGATATTTTGAGGTGCATACAATAAGATTCTGAACTTCTATGAATATGTGAAGTTTAGTTTGTTGAAGGGAGCGAAATGTAAGTCGTGTTCGGAAAGGTTCCGCTATGATTGAGCTAATGTTTATGTGGTGATGTTTTGAAGGGCTGCTATAGAGCATATTGTATGGTTAATGAAGTATTATACAAGTGTCAAGAAGGTTCCATAAGGATTGGAGATCGAACGAAATGACGGAAACCATTTCAGGGAAGTGGAGTTATACGACCACTTATACGGTCCGTATAACTTTATACGGTCCGTATAACTCCCAGTAGGGAGATGATTTTCTTGTTGGTGAACCGCAACCACTTATACGGATCGTATAAGTGTCCGTGGAAGTCCCGACAGGCTGATTTCTAGTGTTTGTATAAATAGATGCCTTGGGTTGGTTTACTTCATTTTTCATCTTCTACAAGTGTTGAGAGCTCAAAAACCCTTCTCTAAGCATATTCCACTCAAGTTCAAGAGAACACAAAGATCAAAGGCTAGAATCAAGTGTTTATGTGTTAGAAAGCTTCCAAGGGTTAGAGGACTACAAAAGATTCCATTGGAGATGACCTAGGGTTTGGTTCAAGTGAAGTATTTCCACTCAAGATTCATTCCCACACCAAGGTAAGTTTTATGGTATTTCCAAGTTGTTTAAGGTATTTGAAGGTTGAAACACTTGGATTGTAGAAGAATGTAGAAAATGGGTCTTGAATGTGAGGATAGTGATGTTGTGAGTAGTAGTTTGGTTTGAGTAATGATTAGTGATATGATATGGTTATAATCATGTTATAAATGATGTTAAGAACATGGGCTAGACATTGTATATGGAAAAACGTAATCGTGTGTTATGACCATGGATATGGATGATTGGAAGTGAATTGAGAAATATGGATAATGTGGATGAATAAAGACTATTGTTATGATATTGTGAATGTATTATTGATGTTTGGGAGTTGATATATGATATGGAAGAAGTCGTATAAATAAAGGAGATGCTGTCCAATTTTCTCTAGTTTTAGTTGTGTATGCTAGCTATCAATTTCTAATGATAGTATAACTCTAATGAAGGTAGAAACGTGAGCATTGAAGGAGAACGTGCAAGTGATTGAATAGTTGAACGGAAAGGTATGTAACGCTAACCCTTCTTTCATAATGCATGGTTCTTTGGCCAAATTTCTATTCTTCTATGAGCCTATGATGTCCTCCAAATGATTCTATCTTCAAAAACTACTTAGCTCATGATTCTCGATATGTTACAATTGTAGTAGATTCCTCATATGACGAGTAATCCTATAAAGATAGATGTAATAAACGACGATAATGGCGATGATGATAATGAGGACGATGATAATAGTAATGATGCTTATGAGCTTTTATGTATATGTGTCTATGTATGACTATTATGAAACCCCGAGCTTATATGGCCGGGTAGAATATATATTTATGTAACGCGCGCGGACCTCTGCAGTTGGGTACGGACAACCCTGAAGCCTTGGTAGGGCCAGGTATGTGTAACCCTGAGCCTTGGTTGGCCAGGTATGTATGGTAACCAAGCCTAGCCATGGTCGGGTACATGAAACACCGAACCTTCGGTGTCGGGTATGCTATGTATATCATATGGATATGTATATGATATAGATATGAGTATGAATACGAATATGATACGAATACGAATAAGAATATGTATATGAATATGACTATGGATACGAAATGTAAATGAGTACGGATACGAATACCGATGTATGTACACAATCTCGCATTAGAAATGGAAAGTCCCTATGAACAGCAAGTAAGTGCTTATGACGATGATACTACTATCTCCCATCTTATGCTATTTCTTATGTTGCTTATTATGCTTCTATAATGATATTGATCATGCGTTACATACTCAGTACATTCTTCGTACTAATGTCCTTTTGTTTGTGGACGTTGCGTCATGCTCGTAGGTGGCTAGGGAGACAGGCTTGATCCATAGCTATATTTCTCAGGGACTACATAGCGGAGCTCCATTTCATTTGGAGCTGCAGCTTTTGGTATTGATTCTTTTGTGTACAAATTTATGGGCATAGCGGGGTCCTGTCCTGCCTATATGATATGACATACTCTCCTTAGAGGCTCGTAGACATGTGTATATGGTTACATGTGTTTGGCCTTGTCGGTCCATATTTTGGATATCATTGTGTTAGCCTCGTCAGCTTAAGTACATTGATATGGGCATAGTTGCAAATGATGATATAAATGTATTGTTGTCCAATGAAATTAGCATGAATAATGGATAGAAAGTATGATTTAGCTATGTGGCTCACCTAGAGGTAAATGTGAAAGTATGTTAAGAGGTGCCTTGGTGGGTTAGCACCGGGTGCCCGTCGCGGCCCTCCGGTTGGGTCATCACACTTACAAACAACACGGGTACTCCCCGCGGGGATGAACTAGGCCTAATAAAGCCTTTTTCAAGCAAGTCTTCAATTGTTCCTTCAACTCTCTCAACTCTGCAGGAGCCATTCTATAAGGAGGAATAGATATGGGTTTAGTATCACTGGTAGTACATCAATAGCAAAATCAATTTATCGCTCTGGGGAAGGCCTAGAAGCTCGTCCGGGAATACATCCGGAAACTCACTCACTACTGGGACAGACTGAAGAGTCGGCGATTCGGCTTCTATATCTTGAACACGAACTAAATGGTAAATACAACCTTTAGTAATCATCTTCCTTTTCTTGAGATAGGAAATAAACCTACCTCTCGGAGATGCTGTATTTCCCTTCCATTCCAAAACTGGTTCTCGTGGAAACTGAAAGCGAACCGCTTTTGTCCTACAATCCACGTTGACATAGCAAGAAGCCAGCTAATCTATGCCCATAATAACATCAAAGTCCACCATATTCAACTCATGTAAGTCAAGCATAGTACGATGATCACAAATCACCACTATGTAATTTTTATATACTCGGCTAGCTATTACCGGATCACCAACAGGTGTCGATACCTAGAAATCCTTGATTGATTCCGATTTCACCCCAAATTGAACATAAATATAAGTAGTAACTTATGACAATGCGGAGCCTGGATCAATCAACACATATACATCAAGAGAAAATACCGATAATATACCTGTGATAACATCAGGGAAGGACTCAAGAACCTATCGTCCGACCAGTGCATAAATGTAGTGCCGAGGACCACTCGAACTGGGAGCTTCTGCTCTACCTCTACCACGACTAACTGGTGTCTGTGAGCTTTTCCTCGGAGAGAGTATAGATGATGAAGACCCAGCTGCTGACCCTATGGCCTGAACCGTACCTCTAGTACCTCTCGAGGGACAATCACATATGATATGGCCTGGCCGACCACATGCACACCAGACATCTGAGCCTAATCGACACTGGCTCTAATGTAACTTTCCACACTGAGAACATTGTGGTATTAGAGGTCTTGCCCGGCCTAAGTCGCCCTTGTAATGAAAACTTTAAGCTCTAAAACTCTAACTCGGCCCGGAGTGAATAGATCTATCAAATCTCTGGCCCATGAACCGTGGAGGCGCACTAGTCATGGAATGGCCTGAATGCCTATAAAACTGCTATCTTTTCCCTTCTCTAAACTCACTAATCAGACCCGAAGATCTATCCCTCTTGCTATAACCTCTATCATGCTCACACTCACTTATTTACTGTTGTTGGCTTTCCTCAAAATTCTGAGCATGGGCTTGAATGCGAGAAATGTCCATACCATCTTGAAGTGATGCAGTTAAGCACTTATCCATCAAGTGTGGCCCTAAATCACTCACAAACTGGTGCACTAGATCACCCATATCCGCTACCATGGCCGAAGCATACCTAGCCAAAGAATTGAAGCGGAGACTATACTCTAGGGCACTCATATTTCCTTGCCTAAGATTAAAGAACTTGTTGGCTCTAGCCCGCCGAACATCAACAATTTCTTAGCATATCGGGGGAGGTACATTGACTCCCCTAGCAGACATCCAAACCGTATACCAATGAATAACAACATCATGTAGTCTATAGGAGGCGAATACTACCGATTCGACGTCGGAAGCATGCATTAATCGAAGTGTTCTCAACATTCCATCAACAAAGCTTTGAGGGTCCTCATTCCGCTTTGACCCGAAGAATTTTGAAGAGTTCAAGCTAATAAAATCACGGGCTCTTACACTAACCGCCCTATCAGCATGACCCATGCCTTGCCGCTGGGCCTGAGCTGTGACTAACTGAGTCTGCAAATTAATGGCCTCTTTCATATCTTGGCCTATAGCATCTGGTGGAGGAACTGAGGGTGTTGGAGCTGGGGCTGAGGCTCTCTCATGCTCCTCTGAAATAGGCAATGAGTGAGAGGACTGAGATGGAACCTCATTCTGGGACTCACCCTCCTTAATAACTATCGGCTGTACTTTCTCAGCTCGCCTCCCTGCCACTGTTTTGCCCTTTTGGGCTGCTGTATCTTTTCTCTTTACAGGCATCTCTGAAAGACATAATACACGGTGAACGAAAGAGAAATCCTTATATCATGTATCTATCGTACGATCTTTGAAGAAAGAAGGTCGTTCATCAAAATACCCACAACCTCCTATTTATAAGTGTGGCGCACAACACACCCATAAACAACACTCTACTAGACACGGCTCGTAGACCCACTCTAGGACGGAACTGCTCTGATATCACTTTTGTCACGACCCAACCGGAGGGCCATGACGGGCACCCGGAGTTAACCCACCGGACACCTCTCATCATACTTTCACAATAATAACTAGGGGAGCCACAAGCCTAACTCACAATTTCTGTGTGTCAATAATACAAATCTTATCGGGTAAGAGCACCTTTAGATCAACATCATCAACTATACCTATATACATATACACAAGCCGACGAGGCTAACAAAATGATATACAAAACATAGGCCGACAAGGCTACGAGACATCTAGCTGTACACAACTATCTACGAGCCTCTAGAAAGAGTATGTATAATCATAAAGGCAAGACAGGGCCCCGCCATGTCCATATATGTACACAAAAAAAAGCAGCAGCTCTGAATCAAATGAAGCTCTTCTAAGCAGTCTCTGGATAAGCAGCTTAAGGATCAAGTCTGTCTCCCTGCCCACCTGCGGGCATGACGCAGCGTCCACAAACAAAAGGACGTCAGTACGAACAATGTACTGAGTATGTAAGGCATAAGCAATAACATAATAAAAATAAGAAGGATAACATGAGATATAAGAGCCATTAGATAGGAGAGCCATTTATACCTCTAGTGACATTCATCATATTTACTTACTATCTTTCTAATGAAAACCTTCAATTACATACACATACATATATAGTAGTACCATACCTGACCATAGAGATTCGGTGTCACACATATCCGGCCATAGCAAGGCTCGGTGTTATCCATACCCAACTGCAGTGATATGCACGCAATGAATATCATACCCGGCTATACAAGCTTGGTATTACATAATAGCCATACATATATACATACATATATATACAAATAGGAGTACATAAGTAGCGTCAACATCATCATCATCAATATATCTTTCTTTAGAGGGTTAACTATCATAGGATGAGATCAACGATATCATGAGAGTATCGAGACTCGGGAGATTTAGCACTTCTAGAAATGGAGGCATCATGGAAGACATTATGGATTTTACCTATGTGTATATGTCAATTGAACAATGCCTTAGGATAGAAGGATTAGCCTTACATACCTTTATGTCTTCTTAACTTCTTAACGTTCACCGCCAAAGCCCAAGAAATCTACATTTAAGAGGGTTCATAGCACAGTTAGGTCTCAAAGACACTCTCGAGTCCAAGCTAGTATAATTTGTAAGCAAGCTAAAATTGGGCAGCATTTCCTCTATTTCATCTACTCCTACCAAATTCCAAAACAACTCCCAAACAACAATGGCATTATTAACAATACCATAATCAAGAGGCTTCATTCAAGTTAAGCATCATCCAATCTTTAAAACTCCTTTTCAAGATCATTCATAGCAATAGCTACAACACAACACCATATTTGCTTACATACAATACTTCCTCAACATCATTTGTACCACCCACAACAAGATTATACTCATAGCATGCTAAGAATCATAATTCAAATTAACTTATAGCTCACAATATCCTCAAGTTCATACTTGAACTCTATTTTCAATTTTCTCCTTTCCACCACACGGTATAACAATCAAACAACCTTAACCATATGTAAAAGATGTAAAATCTTACCTTAATCACTCAAGAACAAGTCTTGGATCAACTTAATCCACTAAAGTGATGTCTCCAACACCAATCACCACAGGAAATCTTGAGTTCCACAAACCCTAGCAAGCTTCTTACCACTTGAATCTCTTGATATTAGACTCTTGATCCTCCGTTTCACTTTAGATTTGTGTGGATATGCTTGGAGAAAGGTTCTAGGTATTTTAAGAGTGTGGGGAAAGTGGGAAATGAAATAAATGAGCAAGGATCGATCATATATAGCTAAAAAGTAATCTGACCTGACCTGGATCTAAGGCCAATTATACGGGCCGTACAAATTATACGGTCCGTATAAGTGGACCGCATAATTTCACCAGAGGCTCACCCTTCTCTGGAATTGTTCTGCGGTGGAGGTCAGCTAATTATATGGGCCGTACAAATTATACAGTCCGTATATATGACGGTACAATCCACTTTTCCCCAAAACTTATTCTCGTCGATTTGTTCGACTCCCAATCCTTGTGGAACCTTCTTGGCACTTGTATAACACTTCATTAAGCATCTAAGGGGCCCTATAGCTCCCCTCAAGACATTACTAAACAATTTATAGCTCAATTGTTGTGAAACCTTCCCAAACACGACTTACATTCCATTTTCTTCGACGAACTTAGTTTCACCGATTTATATGACTTCAAAATCATATGGTACGCACTTAAAGTTATCGAATATTCTCCTTTATCTCATAGGGACTTTATGTTTACCTTAAGCTCACGTCGGTCTACTCACAATGCAATAATCCGAAATCTCCAAGATTTAACATAATCACTCCCTACTTTGTAGTGTGAAGAAGATAAGAGCAGTGCTGCAAACCTATCAGGGTCTCCCAGGACCTCCAAGAGAGAGGGTTTGCCTATTTCATCATAGTCGCTATAGCCACGACATTGAGGAACGTGTGGATTTCAAGTTTGAATTGGAACGCCTCGTGAATGAAGGCCATGTTTGGATTGTAGCGGGAAGACAGGGTTAGAAGATGAAGATGAAGAAGACAATGAAGACCTTCTTAGTATGGTTGGATAGAAAAACATAAGTATCCCTTTTACTGTTTTCAACAAGATAGAATATCCCTTTCCCTTTTTATGTAAACGGAACCACGCAAACTTGATGTCCCATTGGGGATACGTGGGAAGCCTACATATGGCCTGGTCATGGTAGAAAACTTAGTTTTGGGAAGCATAGGAAAAAACCTTTTTTGTCTATGCCTGAACTATGGATGGACCTGATTTCCCTTTGGCGGGATACGTAAGCAGTCTATTTAAGACTCGGTTCTTTTATAATAAAAATTAAAATCCCCCTTAGTATGGGGTGGGTAGAAGAAAATCAACCATGAAGACTGCTTACCAAAAATCAATATTCCTAAGAACGTAAAAAGACCAAAATACCCCTGGAATGTAAATCAATCAAGAGTAGAAATAAAATATATGAATTTATGTGCTATAAACTGCAAACAATGTGATATCTTGTGTTTCGTGCTTAAGTCTAACACTTACTTGGAAGCCTTTGAGTTGTTTTATCTTATAGATAGGGGTCGATTCGCTGGCACAAGTTACTCGATCAAAAGCTTTTGCAGCGTCCTTAAACCCTTAAGAAGAAAACATGCCTGAGACTTTGCCACCAAACAGAACTGCTTTAGTTGAGGGTAACCCAATAGCTGACATAGTTGTGCCTTTGGAAGAGGCCGTTAACTTGGTAATAAGGCAATTGGCTGACGCTAGTTAAGGAGCAACCCACCTGAGGGCTGAAAAAGAAATGCTACTAATACTAAGGCTAGAAGGCCTGCGCCCATTTTCCCAAATTTGGACTTACCAATCCCTGACCATTTCCCACAAACTCAGACTGGGGCTACTTTTCAAACCCCACTTCACCAAAACACCACCCATGTGGGGGATTCCTCCCACCAAACCCCAGCTTTCCAAACACCTGCTCACGCTACAACATCCTATAACACAAACACTTATCAAGCCCCTCGGGCAGCAGGAATTCCAACAATCTGCCCCATGCAACAAAATGTTACTTTTCAAGACCATGTCACCCATATTGACTTCTCGCCAGAACTGGAGAACATGGAAATGTTCTTTGAGGCAAGAATAGACAAGATCGAGAAGGAGATGGGGAAGAAAATTGCTGAACTAGAACATAGCTCTAAAAAGGAAGAGGGGCTAAGATACACTGATTTGTGCATACATCCAGACCTGGGTCGACCAGAAGGTTTTAAAATTCCCAAATTCAACCATTTCAATGGGTCGGGAAATCCCAGAGCCCACTTAAGAGCTTATAGCGACAGCTAGTAAAAAATGGCAGAAATAAAGCTTTGCTCGTGAGATTATTTAGTCAAAGTTTGTCAGGAGCAGCTATGGAGTGGTTTATCTCACAAGACATCAGTCGATGGAAGACATGGGAAGAGATGGCAAGTTCATTCATAGAAAGATTCTGCTTTAATGTGGAAAATGTGCCCGATCGCTTCTCATTGGAGAAAATTCGTCAGAAATTGATTGAAACCTATAGAGAATATGCTAGTTGCTTGAGAGATTAGGCGACACATGTGCAACCACCTATGACGGAAGCAGAGCGAGTAGCTGCATTTATACGGTACGAAGAAGCTGATTGTTTTGACAAAACGATAACTATGAAAGGGAATTCCTTTGCGGGTTTAGTCGCCGTTGGGGAAGACATCAAAAATGGCCTCAAGACCGCCAAGATTTTTAGTGTATTATACAGATCAGGTGCATCTGGCGCCATGAGCGGTAAAAAGAAGAGAGAAGATATAGCTTATGTTTCTAGAGCTACTAGCCGAAAAAGTCGAGGAAATGAGATAACCCACAAAGATCAAGATAACTACCAATCACCTCCACCAACCAGCCATATAACTACTTCACCACAATATAGCCCAATCTCTGCATACTACGCACAACCTGGCTACCAAGCTCCACAACCAAATTACCAAATACCAGCACCTAGCAACCAAGCTCCGCGACCAACTTATTGAATGCCATTACCCAATAACCAAGCTCCACAAAACCAAACTTTCCAAAACCAACCTCCACCAGGAAACTGTGAGGCACTACAAAAGAAACCTCCAAGTGTATTCATTCTTTTACCAGAATCAACAGCTAGTTTGTTTGCCAAGCTAAAAGACACCGGTCGAATGAATGTTGTTCCACCAAAACCTGCTAATCCCAAGGATCAATGGTATATGCCAGATTTCACCTGCGCCTATCATTCTAACCAAGTTGCGATACCACCGAATATTGCATAAACTTAAGGCAAAAGTTACAAGATATGATTGACAACCATGAGCTTATCTTGGAATCAACACCACCAAATGTGGACACAAATCCTCTCCTGAAGCATGGAGGGAATCAAATTCATATAATAGAAAAAGGTGATTAATGGAAAGAGAGCCCTGCGATCATTCATCAGATATTGAAGGGTTGGAAAGCACCGTCGCCTCGTTGTCCTTACAAGAGCGAAAAGAAGTATTACACCCTTTGACAAGGAAATCTTAGATGTCTCAGTCATCTGCTATAGCCAAGAAAGAGTACTTCGTGCTCAAGTATCCCTCAACAGTCGCTCGAATTCAGAAGGAGCCATTCGTGCTCAAAACATTAGGGCCAGTTGAGAATGTACCTTTTGTGATCAAACCACCGCACCTGACGATGGTCAATAAAGGAAAAGAGATAGCCGCTGTGGTACAAGGGATGAACAGGTCTAGAAGATGTTATGCTCCAGAAGAGCCTGTGCTTGAAGCGCCATGACGCGAAAATCCTCAGAAAAGACCAATCACTAAAGGTGAAGCTGAAAACATTTAGAGGCAAATGCCAGTCAAGGATTATTCGATTGTTGAGCACTTGCATAAGACTCATGCCAGGATATCAGTAATGTCATTGTTACTCAGTTCATCTCAACATCACTTAGTCTAAATGGAAGCTTTGAATGAACTTCAAGTGCCTGCCGGCACTACAAGTGAGATATTGTATGCGATTGTGAGGTATGTTGTACGCACGCATAGGATATCATTTTCTGACAACGAATTACCAAGAGAGGGTAAGACCTACAACAAGGCCTTACACATAATAGTCAAATGCTGCGACAAGATTATCCCTCAAGTTATGAATGATGGAGGGGCTGGGTTGAATGTATGCCCCATGACAACTTTGAAACAACTTGGATATGATGTTGGCAAAATCCGCCAAAGTCGAACAAATGTAAAAGCTTATGATCACGCAACCAACGACCCAATTGGAGAAATAAATCTACACATACAAATGGGTCCCGCAGAATTCGTGGTGGAGTTCGTCATTATGGATATCAAAATGAGCTATAACTTATTATTGGGATGACCATGGTTGCACGCCGCTGGAGTCGTGGCATCTTCGTAGCACCAGTCCCTCAAATTCATATGGGATGATTAATAAGTCATGTTTCATGGTAAAGGAAGTATTCACAACTATCCGGACAATTCTGTATCGGCCATAGAGAAGTCACCAGTTGGTACTAATATTCACTCTGTTGAATTAGCCATGATAGATCGCAGGGGAGATGATGAAGATATCCCTATGCCACAAGTATACAAAATGGTTTCTACGACTAGGATAAGAAGTGGGTTGAGCCCAAAAAGGTATGCAAGGAACTTACAACGAATCAATGAAACAATGAGTATCAAAGATGGGAAATATCGATTTGGGGTTAGATACAAGCCCTGTGAGGTAGAAGAAGAAGAAGAAGAAGAAGAAGCAGGACATGGACCAAGAGGTCTTGTTGAAATGAGAAAGCCATTCCCTCCTCTATATCAGTCCTTCATCGCATGCCTATTGGCTCACGGTAATGAAGATCCAGAAGAGGGTTTAAGGATGTTGTTTTGGGAAGAGGAATGCGCAGCCATCATTGATGAATGCTTTGAAGCACTGGAGATTCTTCATGCTGAGCCAGGAGAAATTTCTAGTGGATGAACTTCTACCCCGTTGTTAACCTTGCGGTAGAAAGAGTGTTCATTTTCAGAAAAAACAGCGAAAGTCGGCTTTGACGCTCGGCTTATTTCCCTTTCATGCTTTTACATTTCCTTATTACGTGTTGTTTAATAATGGAAATGGCTCGATGTTCCATTCTAATTCAGGACCACAGTCTGTATTGCTCTTTAAAATTTCAATGAAAACACCTCCAAGTTTACAATAAGAGAAAATTATATATATATAATTAAGATTGCTTTTACATGATTGATAACCATGTTATTTTGTTTTAAAGTAATAACACAAAGGGCAAAAATAATGTCATGACATGTTACGAAACAAGTAAAAACGACGACGAACAAAACAACGATCAAGAAGAAGAGATAACTGGATCGGAAGGATTGATAGACATCGAAGAGGAATATGAAAATAGACTAACACCAAACCTAGAGGAAATAGAGGCAGTTAATCTAGAGAATGAGGAATTGATTTGGGAAACCAGAATAAGGGTACATTTGACAGAAACTGAGAAAGAAGGATATCAGAGCTTCTTGAAAGAGTATGAAGATGTTTTTGCCTGGTCATACGCCGATATGCCGGGCTTGAGTACGAACATTGTTGCCCATAGGTTGCCGATCCTAGAAGGATTTGCTCTGGTAAACAGAGAGTCAGGCAGCCTAAGCCTGATGTCAGCATCCGAATTAAAATTGTAGTAGTAGAAAAATAGATTCAGTCGGGAGTTGTGGAAGTGACACCATACCCGACATGGTTAGCGAACATAGTCCCGGTACCAAAAAAATGGGAAAATATGGATCTATGTGGAGTATTGCGATCTTAAACGCGCTAGCCCAAAGGATAATCTCGTACTCCCAAACATTCACATACTCATTGACAACTACGCCAAGCATGAGGTGCAATCTTTTGTGGATTGTTACGCAAGCTATCATCAGATACTGATGGATGAAGAAGATGCTCAAAAGACAACATTAATCATACCATGAGGGGTATATCATTACCGAGAAATGCCTTTTAGGCTCAAAAATGCTGGTACTACTTACATGAGGGGGATGACTGCCATATTTCATGCTATAATCCATATAGAGATTAAGGTATATGTGGACGATGTCGTCATCTAGTCCCGAGTGGGTGATGATCATCTTGAGCACTTAAGAAAATTCTTTGACAGACTCTGTAAGTTCGATTTGAAGTTAAATCCTGAAAAATGCACATTTGGAGTGCCTGCCGGAAAGTTGCTAGGATTCATAGTCAGTTGTCGCGGTATTGAGTTGGATCCCACAAAGATCAAAGCAATTCAAGAGCTCCCACCACCAACAACAAAGAAAGAGGTTATGTGTTTCCAAGGAAGGTTGAACTACACTGGACGCTTCGTTGCCCAGTCCATAGTAATTATAGAACCGATTCTCAAACTCCTTAAGAAAGATGCTCCAACCAGATGGACAGAAGATTGTCAGAAAGCCTTCGACACAATCAAAAGATACTTGTCAAATCCACCCATTTTGGTCCCGCTAAGGGGGGGAAGCCCTTTACTGCTGTACATGTCAGTATCAGAGAATTCTTTTGGATGCATGTTGGCACAAAATGATGAAATAAGCAAGAAAGAGAGAGCCATCTATTACACCAGTAAGAAGTTCACACCCTGTTAATCCAGATATTCTTTGGTAAAAAAAACGTGTTGTGCTCGAACCTAGGTGTCTCAGAAAATAAGACATTATATGGCGGCATACATGACTCCTTTGATCACAAGAATAGGCCTCTGAGGTACATATTTCACCAACCTATGCCGATAGGGAAGTTGGCCAAATGGAAAATGCTCTTTTATTTATGTATACTTGCTAAATATAACTGGCCCATCCTCTAATATGTACACAGTATACCTACGATATACACATGGGATGTGTATACCAAGTGTATATCATGTGTATATATTCCCCTCCTTTTGTTAATCAGTATATATATTCTGTGTATGTCCGCACTCTATATGTTCAACTTTAGACCTCAAGATTACCTTATTCACTTAATCAACGTTTGTCCCTTAAACAAGTGTCCAAATATGTAAACTCAAAGTTCATTCAAGTCTAATTTAATCCCTATACTTCTCAGCTAAATGATTCACCTATTTGCCATATTAACAATCCACATAGTAGTAAGTGAGAGCTGCCTAAGTGTAATAATAAGAACACAGCAAAAGGATGTAGACAAAGAGGAAAAATTCTGTAACTTATGATCACCAAAACAGAATTGGAGCACCAAAAAGTTTGGACCAAGTAACATCAAATGAATTAAGATTGTACAACTTTGTGTTCCCTAAAAGAAAACCACAAAAATGAACCTTTGTTTCACTACAACAGTAGTAAGAGCACATTCATAACAAGACTCCTGTAAATTGCCATTGGAGAAAAGATCAGCTAGGTATGTCACCAAATCTCACAGAAGAAAAGAATGTCATGAAGTTTAGCATGATTCTTAGCAACTCAGTATTTTAACCCCTAACAGGACACTTATTATCAATAGTCCTAAGCCAGTTCATTCCTTTTTAAAGGAAGGCAAAGATCACCCGATTGCAACGACCAGTTCCCTTATTCCTGACTTCCTAAGTTACCTCTAAACCTTTAAGCAATATAATTTTCCTAACCCTTTTTATCGCCAAATCTTTGGTGGAATGATGAATTTAAGGAAAGACAATATTCCCTCATGACAGGAATGCCCCCATGGTCCATAGGTTGGTCATGACACCCCTCATCTGGAGGGTAGGTAATATGAGTCAAGCTAGGCTTAGCTCTTCCTTGCCCTCTCTTTGAGGTGTCTTGAAAAGACCAACTTAGACCAAGTGGTTCACACTGCTCTTAAGAATACTCACCATGTCCCCAAACAATAACATCAAACCAATTTTAGCTTATCACTATTCATCTTTTAAAAATATAGACACAGTATTCAGTTATCTCATTCTGTAGTTCCTAACATGCAGGATTTTAAAACATAACAATAGCATAGAATTAACCCTTACTAGACAGAGTACAACTTTACCTTTTTAATTCAAGTTACACCACAATGCCCCACTAAAGTCTAAGTGCCACAATTCAAGTTTAAGAACAAAGGATTGTCACTAATCTTAGGTCAACTAAATCCCTTTTCCCTAAGTTTAAACTGAGGTTAGTACATCATATTAAAAACTCCACACATAAATGTGTCACACAAGTTTTAAGCATATTCATCATGAAGTAAACAGAGAAAGCAAGCAGGTTAACCTTCTAAAAAAATTTATTCAGACCCTAGTGAGTAACTTACTTCTTGGATACTTGGTTAATGGCAGTTTTCATTCCTACTAATTATGACAAGAATGTGACAGACTCTTACCCTTTTTTTTTTAACTTAGTCTTAAATAGCATGAACTCTCAAGAATCCCCCCTAGGCATGATAAACTATCCTTGACCAATCTCAAGATCTCAATGAATCCCACAGTTATGAGAACAAGATTTAGGAGACAAGGAAACCCCAAGGTCCTGAAAGAGGAACAAGATAGGGTGAGGTCATCACCTCCCCATCCCTCTCCTAAACCTTACTTACAGTAAAAAGGGATCAAAGGCCCCACTGGTCACTAGCTCTCGTTCATGCCTAAGATCACCTTTTACTCTCCCAAGGCAACCCCAGCTCCCTTACCTTATCCCCATAGCTAATGAACTTCACCAAGAACTTATGGACAAGAATAATTTGACACTTCCCTTGACTCAATATCCTCTAAACATCTAATTGACCACATAAGTTAACAGCTTTTAATCAACTCAATCTAGGGTCCCAACTATGCAAAAACCATTTGAATTCCTTTTTGACGCTAATACTTTGAGGAGGTTTGAACATTTAATCACTTAAAACATAAATTAAGACTGAACCTCAACCTTCAGACTCAAAACAACTCCTTTTCACCAATTGATTAGTCATTTTCAATAGCCAATAGCACATAAAGACCTAATTATCTTTTAAATCCCCTAGGCTTTAAAAAAAAAAAAAACAAAAACTCACATGAAATAGTTATGGAAAAAGAGAGGTATGATAACATGAATGTCAGGACTGGACTCTGTTCAAATAAAGCAAGCAGCACACACAATCATCCTAGTTGTAACTATGTACATTGATTCATTTTAGATGATTTATAACTTCCTAACCCTACATTAGTTCCTAATGAACCATTTTAAGAACCTGTTACCACATGAATGTACCTTAATCCCAAGTAAGAACTTCATTTTTAGACTTCTCTATCATATTCTAGGATGTTGCCGCTATAAATTGCCTTTAATGTATAACATACAACTATTCAGAATTATTTGACTAATTCAAACACACTGAAACAGACTTGGGTAGATTCAGACCCACACAAATGCAAGCAGACCTCACTTATCCTAATTCTAATGCCTTAAACATATCAAAGACTCCTATAAGTATGCCTGGATCCCTTGAGCTTCATTTCAGTCTGATCATGATCTTTTCTATTTTTTATCCCAATCATAACATCATGTTATCTAATTGACATTAGACAAGTATATAAACCTATGAAAGAAAATTAAGAAAATCAAGATGTCATAGTCTTATTTCAAGAAAAAGCAACTACCTTAAATGTTTTAAATAGATCATCACAGTACTTTAATATTCCATTGCATTCAAATAGGATCAACACCTGATTTAAAGGTTCACTAAGTTACTATCATGGCTCACATAATCACATTCTTGTCATATTTAAGTATTGAGCAGCCACAGGAAATCTCAACATCCAACATAATGCACAAAGGTCTATTTCAGCCATGTCTATGGAAACATCACCAATATATTATTTGAAACTCGTACACTCAGTCTATACAAACAACTCTTTACTAGCATTAAACATGTACTTTGAAAACAAGGGAAGTAATCTCCATATCCAAACAAACTAATGAACCTTAAACATCATCAAGTAGCACATTATTATCAAGTTGAAACAACAGCCAGTCCAACTACCAACTAACATCAAGCAGGCTACTATCACATAAACTAACTATTGAACCGTAACAAAATAAGTAAAAGGGATAGAATATTACCTTTTAATAGTGTAGCCTTGGTCAAAAAATGAATTTGAAAGGTCTTTGTGCTTCCAAGACCACACTCAACCACACAGACTCGAAAACAAAAGGAAAATGAAAATTTTAACTCAGAAAAACCTCAATCTAGTCGAAGTCTAAATTTTTTTTTTTACTAAAGAGGCTTGATATTCGAAGTTTCTAGCCTTCTTTTAATTTCCCCAATTTTTCTGACCTCTGAAAACTCTTTTTTAAACTTCTAACTTTCAAAAACTCAAACTTTTTCTCCAAAAAAAAAAAACTTCTTTTTCAAAAACTTCTTTTTTTTTCCTCCTCCTCATTTTTTTTAGAGGGTTGGGGTTCTATTTACAAAACCCCAAAAATTGTTCAACTCTCCAAACCATCGATGTGGGACAAACAATTTTCCCTAAAAAATGAACTTTCAAAGCGAATCTACGTCTCAAATGACTCCTCAAACACATGAACGGCCAAATCTGAACCTTATTTGGTTTGATCTAGACCTTTCAACTGTTATACCCTGAATTTTTATACATTGGATTATTCGTAAGCGAATCGACATATGTTTAAAGACGAGATTATTTTTGGGATATGAGCCAAGGGATTTTAATCCCCGATTTTTAATAAGTGCACGATTGCTTGTAAAATCCAATTGGAGTAGAAATATTAGGAGAGATTAGGGATTAACTAACCATGATTAGATTATTAAGTGGGGATTAGTAATTAATTAAGTGTATTAAATGGACCCCACTACAACATGGCCAAATCCGATTGGTCCATGCCATAGTGGGACATGTGTCAACATGGTGAGAAACATGTCATTATGGTTGACACGTGTCACCTCATAAGGCAGCATATAAAATCACAAATTGATCACTAATTCATCATTTTGCATTTCAGTTTCAA
Source organism: Lycium barbarum (assembly GCF_019175385.1). Lineage (NCBI taxonomy): Eukaryota > Viridiplantae > Streptophyta > Magnoliopsida > Solanales > Solanaceae > Lycium > Lycium barbarum. The sequence continues at coordinate 30,497,546 of NC_083343.1, read as the reverse complement.
TTCAACAAAGTGAATTAAGAGAGAGAGCTTCCATGCCATGGCAACTCATGGCCATGGCAGATTTGGAGCAGCTCACGGCCAGCTTTAATGGTGAAGAAAAATGATTTATAATCCCCTAAGGTGTTTTACACGTCAAGAAGGCAGCAACCTAAGGGTTTCAAAGTGCGGGAGGTGAAGTGGTGCGAATTGAGCAAGTTATTATAGGATCTGTCCTACTCAATTCAAGGTAAGATTTCTTCATCTTGAAATGTAATTGGAGTTAAAGATGTTGTAATGGAGAATTTAATTTGTATTATATGGAATTAGATGCAAAGAATTGTGTATGATTGATGTAGAGATTTTATTTGGGCCATATGGGGGGCTGTCTTAATCTAGAAATGGTGAATTAATTTTAATTAGTGTTGTTGCTATTGTTGTCGTGTATTGTGTGATGAAAGTGAAGGAATTATGACAATTAAGGTTGTAGTTGTTATATGGAATTGTTGAAATATGAATTGGATTAAATGTTCATAAAGTTGTGGGCTGTTCTTATAGAGTTGAAAGATTAAAAGTGTGGTTTTATGTTCATGTGTTGTTGTTCTTGTTGTTGTCGTGTTGTTGGTGATGTGGCTCCTAAATTTGGAGGAAAGAAGTGTATAACGTATCGTATACAAAGCGTATAATGGTCTGCCTATTGTATAATCTTAGATGTCAATGATGTGAGTTGAAAAAGAATTAAGAGAGGTTATTAGGTTGCTATTGTTGTTGTTGGTATTGCTATGATAACAGGAGATTAATTAGAAGTTCGGGTTAGGCGAGTTATATAGAGGAACTGCTGCCCGATTTCCGTTAAGTTCTTAACTAACCAAAATCCTAATCAAGAAAGTATGAACTAAAGAATGATTCCTATAAGTGATTGGTTGTAGATTTATAAGCTAGAAAGTATAGTTTACTAACGATAGCGTTACTTTTATATCAAATAGGCCAAAGGGGCGACGAAGCGAACTTGGTTACGATTAACCTATAACAGGTATGTAAAACTAACACTTCTTTCTTTTTGGCATGATCTTTATGAAACAAACAGACGATGTGTATATGATTCCAAAGAAGTTCCTATTCTTAGAGCCACTAGGATGGCTAATGTTTTTGATTTCCATAAGCTATTTCATTGTGTCTTGATACATGTCTATGATTCCCGAAGTTCTATTTTGATATAATCCATAGTGACATTCGAAAGGTACTTGATATGACTGTTGTCTTGATTATCAAATGATGGTTCATTTTGATTATTCTATCGAGTCTCAGACATGACTTAGTATGCATATGGTTGCTCACTACTCTGCTCGTGCATGCCTCAATATATCTTTCATCGAGTCTCGGGCCGGGTATGTTTTCGTGCACAGTTTCACTGCATTGTTCACCGAGTCCCTCACTAGAGGGCCGGGTACGGTATATATATATATATATGATGATATGATGATATGATGATATGATGACATGATGACATGATGATATGATGATGTGATCATGGCGCCAAGGATGGCATATGATGACTTTATTCACCGAGTCCCATAATGGGTCGGGTATGATATATGATATTGACATGCATGATTTACATCTCATAAGGCAAGTATAATGGTATCTTTGATTGACATACTTGTCTCCTGTAATCTCTATCTCAGTGATGATCCTCTTTATTGTATTTCATGCTTTATATACTGATAGTCGGTTTAGTGACCCTTCAGCATAGGACTTCTACTCAGCTGTCTTGGAGAGCTCCGTTGTTCCGGAGTCTAGACTTTTGGTACAGATCTTATGATGTATATATATATATATATATATATATATATATATATATATATATATATATATATATATATATATATGCTTATCTAGGGGTACGGTGGGGCCCTATCCCATCATATTTCACTATCGATACTCTTAGAGGTCTGTAGACATATGTGTGGGTTGTGTATATGTTTGTTCAGCTATGTCTATACGATGTGCTATGGATTTGCTCTTCTGTAATAGCAGCCTTGTCGGCTTGCGTATGGTGACCATATGTATTGGCAGCCTTGTCGGCTTGCGTATCGTGTTGATGTATTGTGGCAGCCTTGTCGGCTTGCGTATCATGTTGATATATTGTGACAGCCTTGTCGGCTTGCGTATCATATTATGTTCTGATCAGTTGTGACTCCCCAGGAGACCGGTTATTTGGATATATGCATATATGATGATGTTATGAACCTTTGGAGTTCTTTTGCAAGTTTCCATATTGATTTTAGCTTCAGTTGACTATATCAAACAGGTACGTATACGAGTGTCCAGGTCGGGCACTAGTCGTGGCCCACGGGGTTGGGTCGTGACATTAACCCCAACCAATGGAAATAAAACATGGTAAAACAATAAAGCATGTAAATCACAGAATAATAAAGCAAAGTAAAGCAAAAGGACGATTCATTACCCTGTTTGGGATCATATTTTCGCTAAACTAAATGTTTCACTATAATAGACATGCAAAAAATGTTTCACGAGGCGTCGCTAGGGTTTCATAGAAAAGGATAGAGAGAGAAACGGGGTAAAGGGGAAAAGGTGTTTTGAAAAAAATGAAATGAAATAAAAGAAGGAGGGGGGGGGGGGGGTATACCCCTTATCTATTATTAAATGGTTGGGCCGGGTCTAAGCTTGGTTCGGGCTGGACTCGGTCCAGACCTTAAGGAATTAAAAGCTGGCCCCTTTTCTTTTATATACATATATATGTAGACTAAGTGTATATATATATATATATATATATATATATATATATATATATGTATACCTGGTATATATAGACAAAAAGATAATTCAATAAATATTAAAATTGATTATATTTTAATTATAGATAAAACTGGGACATAATTATCCTACTATAATAGTTTAAAAATTAGCCAATTGTGTTAATGGGCTTACAATTGCGGATATGGCCCTAATTGATTATGACCCAACTAATTATTTCAATTATGGCCAAATTTGGCCTTAATGGATTTTAATTTAGTTGGTTATTTAATTATGGCCATATTTGGCCTACTAAGCAAGTTTAAAATTTAAATTACATTAATGACCTTAATTAATTTAAGCCAAGGAATCTGGCCATTTCAATTAAAGCCATTGAGAGGATAATTTTACAAAAATGACCCCAATCTACTTAAACCATGAATTGTCCAAATTAATTGTGGTCATAAAAAAATTAAATAATTTAAACATCAATTTGCAATAAGGACCACCTAATTGACTAATTAAAATTTATAGGTAATTATAAATAATTTTTTGATAAATTACGCAATTATGCAAAATTAAAGATCAAAGGGTGAAATGGTTAATTATTTTAATTACTCAAGCTCTGTGAATTAAAGGGGACAAAGTATTTGCTAATTTTGATTATTATTTGTTTTGAAAATTTATCAATTAAGTAATGACTATTATTTTAAAGAAAAAAATGCCCTTTTTTCTTTGATTAAATCTAATAAATTTCTCATAAATTTCATAAAAGTTCCCACTAATTTTTTTTAAATAGATTTGTGATCTCATGAAAAAACCATTCACCATTTTAAAGGTGCAAAATATTGTTTTGGAAAATTTATAAAAAACTCATTTAAACTCTTTAAAGTGCATAGCTTATTTTATTCATTTATCAAGGACTCTGAGTAATTAAGATAAATTATGGGAGGTCAAAAATTAGGTGTCAAAAGTGCCTAATGCAAAGAATGAGATGATTATGACTCGTATAGCTACTGGATGGCGTGTTTTCATACACTATAGGAAGCTGAACTCAGCCACTAGTAAAGACCACTTTCCCATGCTTTTCTTTGATCAGATGCTTGATAGGCTTGCTGGGAGGTCTTATTATTGTTTCTTCGATGGGTACTCGGGCTATAATCAGATCAACACTACCTAAAAAGATCAAGAGAAGACGACTTTCACCTGTCCTTATGGGATGTTTGTGTTCAGCAGAATGCCCTTTGGGTTGTGTAATACACCATCAACTTTTCATGGGTGCATGATGTCAATTTTTTCTGACATGGTAGAAGACTTCTTGAAGCTGTTTATGGATGATTTTTCTATTGTGGGCGATTCATTTGATGATATACTTGACCATATGGGTTGAATGCTGAAGAGATGTGAAGAGACAAAACTTGTGCTGAATTAGGAGAAGTGCCATTTTATGGTAAAGGAAGGGATTGTCCTCGGTCACAAAATATCTGAAAAGATGGTTGAAGTCGATCAAGCGAAGATAGATGTGATTGCAAAGCTTCCTCCACCAATCTCAGTCAAAAGAGTCAGGAGTTTCTTGGGACATACTGGGTCCTACAGGCGGTTCATCAAAGATTTCTCCAAGATTGGTAACTCGGTGTGCAAGCTTCTTGAGAGGCTAAGTTTGTGTTTGATGATAAGTGCCGAGAGGAATTTAATGAATTGAAGAAGCGTCTCATTTCTGCTCCTATTATTCTTACTCCTGATTTGTCCCTACCTTTTGAGTTGATGTGTGATACGAGTGGTTTCGCGATTGGTGCTGTGCTTGGCCAGAGGCACAATAAAATTACGCACCCGATCTATTATATTAGTAGGAATATTAATGCAGCGCAGATGAACTACACCGTGACTGAGCAAAAGCTGCTTGCTATAGTATATGCTTTTGAGAAGTTTAAGTCCTATTTGTTGGGGTCCAAGGTTGTGGTGTACACTGATCACGCTGCGTTGAGGTACCTTATGAAAAAGAAAAAAGCTAAGCCGCGACTAATTCATTAGGTTCTTTTGTTGCAAGACTTTGATTTTGAGGTGAAAAGAGTTTGATTTTTAGATGAAAGATCGAAAGGGGTACGAAAATCAGGTAGCTAACCATTTCTCTAGGCTTGACGAAACTGGGGTGCCAGCAGAGTAACTTGATATTGATGATGCTTTTCCGAATCATCAAGTTTTGGTGATGTCTATGCAAGTGGCACCTTGGTATGCGGATTTGGCTAATTACTTGGTGACTGGTATCATTCCTGACGAGACCAAATCTTAATAGAAAAAAAAGGTTTTTGAGCGACTCTCATTAATATTATTGGGATGAGCCATACTTATAAGAACTTGCGCTGATAACATTATTCAGTGTTGTGTTCCAGAGAGTGAGGTGTTAGATATTCTGAAGGGGCCATCATAGTGGTATGAGGACTGCTGCAAAGGTTCTTGAATGAGGTTACTATTGGTCCACTCTCTTTCATGCTGCTAACTTGATGGTGCGGTCTTGTGATCAGTGCCAATGGCAAGGGAGTATTGGTAGGAGGCAAGAGATGCCTATGAACTTTATGATGGAAGTTGAGGTGTTCGACGTCTGGGGGATAGATTTTCTAGTGCCCTTTGTGAGTTCTTGTGGCATGGGATACATTTTGGTGTCTGTTGACTATGTTTCTAAATAGGTAGAAACGGTGGCTTTACCTAATAACAAAGCCAAGAGTATCATGGGATTCTTGAAAAAGAACATATTTACTCGTTTTGGTACCCCAAGGGTCATAATAAGTGATGGTGGTTCTCACTTTTGCAATAGAGCCTTTGCGGGATCTATGGATAAATATGGAGTCAAGCATAAGGTAGCAACCCCTTATCATCCTCAGACAAGTGGGCAAGTTGAAGTCTCTAATTGGGAGATAAAGAGTATTTTGGCTATAACGGTGAATGCAAATAGAACTGATTGGGCTCGCAAGCTCAATGATGCTCTATGGGCTTACCGGACTGCCTTCAAGACTCCGATTGGGACTTCGCCTTTGAAGCTAGTTTTTGGTAAAGCATGTCACCTCCTCGTTGAACATGAACATAAGGCATGTGGGCCTTGAAGAAATTGAACATGAATTGGGAAGAAGCGACCAAACTCAGGTTGTTTCAACTCAACGAGATGGATGAATTCCGATACCGGGCCTACGAAAGTGCAACACTGTATAAAGAGAGGATGAAACATTACCATGATAAAAAGATCCTCAAGCGATATTTTCACAAAAAGGGGGATCTAGTGCAGCTGTATAATTCGAGAAAGCTATTGTCTGGTAAGTTAAAATCAAAGTGGTCCTGTCCATTCGAAGTGGTTGGTGTTTCACTCCATGGTGCGATTGTGTTGAAGTCCGGAGATGGAACTCGAACATTTATAGTGAACGGGCAGAGGGTGAAGCATTACCATGGTTACATTGATGGTGATAGAATTGTGGACTGACACAGGCTGAAACATGGCTACACTCCTGCCCCAGAGTAAAAATGGGTACCACTGTCGTGCAGCGACGTTAAATCAAGCGCTTCTTAGGAGGAAACCTAAGTTTAATTTTTGTTGGTTTTGATTTTTTTTGTAACTTAGATGCGTGTGTATAGGGTAATGTTTGTTTTGGAACAAGATGAAAAGTGCAGAAAAATCACTAGAAACTGGAGGAAACTAGACTTATACGGTCCGTATAATCCATTTGTGGAAGGTAAGAACGCTGTCTGAAGACATTATTCATACATAATCATTTTCACAGACCGTATAAATTTATATCAACCATGTAAGTGATCGTGTTATTTGATCATGGAAGGTAAGAGTAGTTAGTGGAAAAACATGAAGTTACACGGGTCGTATAGCTCGTGTAACTTCTAAAAAAAACACAAAATCGCGAATAGAGGGTTTAAAATAACTCCTCCGCCTCTTTCTCTTCCCCACTTCCTCCATTAACTCCTACTCCTCTCCATCAATTCCCATGACCATACATCATCAGCCCACTACACTTCCACCTTAAATCTCCGTAAATACATCCAAGTTCATCACCAAAACCCATTTCAATTCTCCACCATACATGAAAACCCTCTGTTCAAAATTTCACTAGTTTTTTTTCTTTTTTTTTCCACTAATTTTTCCTCAAGGATGCTTCTCAATATCATCAATACACAGGTATGTTGATGCTTCACTCTTTAATTTTGCTCATATAGGTGTAATTTAATTGTTAGGTGTTGATTTACCTAGGGTTTTAGTGAGAATTTCAATCGTTCATGATTTTTCTAAATGGGGATGAGTATAATGGGCTATTGTGAATTCATGGGGTTGAGAAATCAACACCCTAATGGGTTGGAGGGCATTTAAATTAACGAATTTGAATTTTGGATTCTAATGTTGTTATGCCCGCCAAAATTGCTCAAAATTGAATACTAATGAATTGTGAAAATTTGAAAAATGGGTGAAGTTTGAGTAACCCAACCCCCATAAGAATTGAAACCATGGAAGTAACATGTGTGTGATGATTGGCTACAACTGAGCAGACTCGTAAAACTTGAGGTCATATAAGATTGGCTAGATAGCAGAGGTTCAATTTCACCAATAGAAGCTATTATACAGACCATATAATATTATACGACCCGTGAAGACCGTTCGTATTTCACAATCAAATTTCTGAAGTCTCTGTCATCATCAGTCATCCAATTATACGGGTCGTATAATATTATACGATCCGTGAAATACTTATACAACCTCCACAAAAAAAATCCAAAAAGATTTTTCTATTTTCTTTTAACTTTCATTCTTCAGACCCGTTACTAACAATAGCTCTTTTGCAGGTATGGTTATAAAACATAGTGTCCGAAGGGGTGCGGGGCCCCGAGTTGGTAGGGGCCGAGGCTGAATCCAAGACGAACCAGAGATTACTCATGGGCTGAGGGATGAGACCTCCGATGATGAGGTTATGCCCCAAAAACAGGTTCGGGGGGCTTCAAAACCTCCACCTGATAACATGACTCCTTCTACCGCTGCAGACTCTGAAGAGGGAGAAAGAGAGTCCTCGGAGGGTGAATCTGAATCAGGAGAACCCTCGACAAGTGATGGAGGTACGAATGTGAGCGGCTCATCTGAGCCCACGGATACCCTGGCTCTAAATTCTGATGCTTCCCCGGTATCGATGCAAGGCAGGCGCAGGTTGGTTCTGAGGAGTAAAACACTGACGGAGGATGCTTTGCGGTTTGGGGTTGAAGGTTACAAAAAGCTATATTATGATGGAATTGCTCTCACCAAGCAAGGGAGAAAGCCCAAAAAGAGTATATGGGAAGAGTGGAAACTAATGTTTGAGGAACTCGAGGCTTATCCTACCACTGCCGAGACCCTCCGATTCTATAGGCTGGGGGTGTTCGCTGAGCCTCTTAGGGAGTATTGCCCAGTCATCGTGCGGGAATTTTATGCCAACTATGGGGCCGAATTGTTAAAAATGAAGACTCCTAGCCAAACAAATCCTCAACTCCCGATACTTGATGAAATCAAGGAGCAGAATGTAAAAGTTGACATCTCCGCCGCTGCTATCAACAAAATTTATTTTGGGAGAATTTTTGGGCGCCAGAAAATAAGAAAGAGTATTTGGATAAATTGGACCGCCGAAATTAGAGGACGGTGATTAGATGGGTAGCTGCGATACTTGCCCACCCAGAGGTAGAATAGGCAAGTACTTCAAACCCGAAGATAGTCAAGGATACACTCAATAGGGAGGCTCGATTCTGGTGGCACTTGATGAGATATAGGCTATTGGTGACTTAGAATTACAACACTATCACGGTTGCTCAGGCAATAGCTCTTGGCTCAATGATGAGTTGTTATCCAGTGAATATGGGGCGACTGATAGCTGATGAGATTCGACAGAGAGCACCCTAATCTCAGACATAGTTGTTATTCCCATGTATTATCACAAAATTACGCAGAAGAGCCCAAGTCGTTGACATTCAAGATCGGGACCATTGCACCAAGGCAAATTAGTTTGGGGATTGGTGGAAGGGTAAGAATGAGGGTGCAGTGGAGATATTTGTGGCACCATCCACTAGAGATGTGGAGACTCAGCACGAGTCGAATTTTGGGGCTTTGGGAGATGCTATTACTTCTGATCCTGCTATTCCTGAAGCTGGTAGTATTGACGCTACAACTCATGCCCAGGCCACTAACCCTTGTACTGTCACTGTTCTTGTTGCTGCTACTACTGCTGTACCACCACCACCACCTGCTGCTAAGCCCATTACTTCGGCGGGTGCTACGACTTCATCCACTCCACTACCGGAAACGCAGTCTGGGGTTGATCTTTTATCCATTCCACCACCAACAACGCATTTTGGGGTTGATGTTTTGGCATTCTCTAGAGCAAGCTACAAAGAAATAACCTTCAAAACATTAAAGGCTGAGAATAAAATTGGAGTGATTATGGCTCAGCTTACACAGATAACCAAGAAGAACAACATGGCCAAAAGAGAGATTCGAGATGAATATCAGCAATCTCACCAGGTTATCTAGACACGATTATATGGGTCTGAGATGAGATTAGTTACTTTAAAGCAGACAACACCCGGTGGTGGGTTAGCAACATTGATGAAATTTGCAAAGTTGAAGGCTAAATTTGAAGAGCCGAAGGCGCAAGAGTGAGTGGAGGAACCTGTTTCGGCACCACAGCCAACTTGGATATTGAGATCCCTATTGAGAACCTGATCGACTCTGAGAAGGAAGAGGAAAAGATAGAGAAGACTCGGGGAAAACAGCCACTAGATGCCGTAGTTGAGGACCCAGGGGAGAGAAACAAGAGGTTGCGACGTGAGGAGGCAGAGATGATTCAGGTTGATACACTGAACTCTTTATGTGAGAACTATCCAGATCGCACAGGTGCGTCGAGCAGCCAGCCCTGAGAGGAGAGTTCTGAGGTCGCTGTGACTGAGGCAGCATGGTCCCGAGCAGCAGAGCACAACACCTAGGGCCCCCCCTGGTATCCCTTACCCTTTAGTACTTACAGTTGATACATTAGGGACACTGCATGATTTTCAGTTAGGGGTGGGGAGTACTTGATTATGTTGATAGTATAAATATGTGTTTAGGAAACCCCCTCAGCTTTTCTTTGCGAGAATTATTTTCCTGAGGGGTTTCATTCTATTGAAACTGACATGTGTAGGATGTTACTTAGATAGAATAGAGTAGTATTGACGTATATGGTAGTGTTCTGGAAGTTATGGCATGTTGTGTGATTTTGTTGGAAATTGTGGACCCCTTGATTTTGTTTTTGAAAAATGCATACTTAGAAATAGCTACTGATTGATGTGATTGATTCTTTGTATGACATTATGATTATTGGGGTATTGTGTGTAACGAATGATTGCTTAGGAGGTCACAGTTGTAAAAATAATGATCCTTATGCCAATGTGTGAGTGAGTTGTTAGTTTTGTTCAGTCTACAGATGTGTAATCTTGAACTTGCCCAGTTAGTTATGTTTGAATTCTATAGTTGGTTTGGTTGTGAGATGATTTTAGGCTTTCTTTGTATGAATAGTCACTTTGCCTAAATAAGCCTGACAATAAGATGTAAGTACCCCTAGTTTTTTCTCTTTGAGCCTTTCACCTTTTTCTTGGCTAGCCGTTAACAAACCCGTACCTTTTGTAAAAGTATTCCAGCTTCGTACCCATTCCCTACTTGATACTACGAGATAAAAAAGGCTAAAAGCCTAAGTTGGGGGTGGGATAAGTGTGGAGTAGAGGTTGAGAACCTATTTTGGGGTTGGTGTATGTTGTGTTAGTTGAGACTCGATGTGGTGTCTGTACATATCTATAAAAAAAAATAACAAAGAGAAGAAAATCAAAAAATTGTAACGCAAAAATAAAGTTAAGTTGGATTAGAAATAAACTACATCGAAATCGAAGATTGGAAAAGAAAACTAACGGGAGAAAAGAAGAGGTGAATAAAGGTGAAGAGCAAAAAAATGTAGTGTTCAAGGAGGGTGAGTCACTATTACCCAAAAAGTATCCTACCCGTCCTTAAGCCTAACGTGATCACAACTGAACAAACCAAGGATGAAAACATAGAAAATAAGGGCAAGCCTATGGTATTTGCATGTGTAGATATGAAATTCTTTGTGAGTGTGAGTGTCCTCTTCTCTCTTTAGTATTTTGTCCCTTTTTCAGTTTATATATGTGTGTTTGGGGATGTTCTTTGGTCTATGAGAGGGCATAAGGATGGACATTGGTGCAAAAGAAAGCGACCGCCTAAAGTGACATTTATGTGCATCATGATATGTCCGATAATGTAATGTCGTAAATTGAAGCTTTATTGTGAGTCATAGCATTCTTGAGTTGTGCATCTTATTTTAAGAGTGAAAGTGACGTGGTCCTTGATAGTAAAACATATGTGCCTATAGTTCAGAGTCAAAACCATTGTAGACATTATTACTTTGTGATATCTAGGTGGTAGCTGAGTCATCGTTTTGTTGTACTGCTTGCTTGAGGACTAGCAAAGACTTTAAGTTGGGGTTGTTGATGTGCCGGGAAATTGTGATACATTCGATACCTGTTTATGAGAAGTTTTACTTGTTTTTAGGCAAGTTTGTGCTTTTTTGTTGAGTTTTTATCGTGTTTCAGGTAAATCATAAAGTGTGGGTTCAGAAACTAAAAGTGGTAGAAAATTGCACTGAAGGTTGACTTTCACTGTCTGTACAATGTTATACGGACCATATCTGTGGTGGTATAAAGGAGGATAACATAACAAAATGTCAAAGTTGGAAGATGCTGAGATATGAGCAACTTATACGAACCGTATAATATTATACGGGTCGTATAGTTGAATGTGTTGAAGGATTTAAGACGAGAGAGAAAGCTGTGTTTGAAGAAGGAGTTTCACGAGCGAGTTATACGAGCCGTGTAATACCAGTTCGTGTTTTTCTCTGAAGAAGTGAAGACTGAAGATCGTACGATTTTTATACGGTCCGTGTAATGTTATACGGACTGTATAAGTTGCTGCTTGGGAATTAAGTGCAAATTTTGTAATTTTACATTGTTGAAACCTATAAATAATGCAATGCAGGGTATTATTTTATTACCAGCTATTATATTTTGACTCTTGGCTTAGAGCATTGATTATTCCTTTGTTTTTGGAGCTTTCAAACATCAATTAAAGTATTGTTAATTTCTCTTTTTATCAAAAGTAAGCAATTATGAATTCTTCAATCATTTATTTCTTGTTCTTTGTCATGAGTAACTAAACACCTTTACTAAGGTTGTAAACTCAAGGATGGGCGTTTTGTGATTGGGGATTGTGATTGATATACGCATAATAGATTGTTAAGGTTTATTTGTTCTTTGTTTTAACCATATAGTTAGTGGTTGCAAACATTAGCTAACGCCATAAACTTTGGTTTATTTGGAAAATAACTTGGGTTTGGTAAGAATAAATAACAATAACCCAAGGCTTTAAACCTTGTTTAATAAATTCACTTAGGAATAAGAAGAGGAAGGAAATCACTTGCAAAAGAGGCTACTTCATAAATTCAAGACCTTCATCTCCAATCGTAAACTTAGTCAAAACCCTAAGCCTAACGCTACTTTTAACCCTAATTCTCATCGGTACCGGCCATGGAGGAGGCTAGCATACCTTTACCAGTAAGCAAGCCACCACCAAACAAACCTTCAAACATTGAAACACTTCAACTAGACACATCTACCACACCTTCAAACCCTAATGAGAAGCAAAAATTAACCTATGTTCATGGACAAATTACAGTACCCGGAAGTGATAATCCACCACCACTACCACCAAACAAAACTTCATATCTTGAAACACCTAAGCCAGAGTCTTCTACCCCACCTTCAAATCCAATTGAGATCAAAAAACTTACGTACGTGCATGAGGAACCAACAGTACTATGGGATGAACATGAAGTGGATGATATGATAGTACAAGAGTGTCTACAATATGCCGTAATAGGTAAATTCTCATATGGATGGCCTGAGATGGAGGAGTTACGTACTATAATACCATTGCAATGTGGTATCAAACTGAGTGTAAGATTGGTTTTTTGCATGATAGGCATGGTTTGATTAGACTTGGCACTTTTGAGGATTATTTTCATGTTATGGCAAAGCCTGTGTATTATCTCAAAGCTAGAGATGGAGTTTATCAGATGAGACCTTTAATTTGGGAACCATGGTTCAATCCAGAGATTGAAACATCAACAGCAATTGCATGGATTTCCTTTCAATCCTTATCTCCCAACTTCTTTGTCAAAAATTCCTTGTTCACGATGACACAGGTAGTGGGGAAGCATTACATGTTGATATGGCCACAAAGAACAAAAAATACCCTAGTTGTGCCAAGGTGAATGTGCAAGTTGACATGTTGAAGAAGCATCCAAAGAGAATTAATGTGGGCATAAAGAAGAAATCTAGTGAGATTGTGTCAACCTGGATTGATATAAAATATGACTACATGCCAAAGTATTGTATCAAATGTAAGTTGCAACAACATACTAAATCTGAATGTTTTGTTCTACATCTTGAGTTGAAGAAAGACAAAGAGGAGGGGAATAACAAGGATGAGGACCAGGATCAAATCAAAGGAACAAATTCTAACAAAGGAAAGAAGGTTGAGAACAAAGCAAAAGAGGATCCAAAGGAGAAAGTTGAAGAGAGAAGAACACATAACGTGGATTACAATGGATGGAATTTTGTCAAAGATGGTAGAATACAACCACTGGTAGATAATGAACATGCTAAAGGAAAGTCTAGTTCTATAGACAATTTTGAGGAAATTCAAACAAGTAATGCTTTTGCTGCTTTGGAAGAGGATGTGATTACTGAGGAGGATGTGGTTTCTATTAAGCCACAAAGATGTAAATCATGGGTGGAAAAATCTTTTGGGAAACAGAATTCACCAAGACAGATGATAAACAAGAGGAAATCAAGCAAACTGAAAATATACAGAAGGAAAGTCATGTACATGAAGAATCAAAAGATGATGATGTAGAAAGGGTTGAGATAGAAAACAATGCAGAGGAGTTAGCTATAGTCAAAGAAACAACAACAAGCCAAATAGAAAGGCAAACCAAGATTGTGGTAGATGGCAATTCTGATGAGCATGGATTAGATGAAAGAATTGAAGAAGATCCAAAAAAACCACAAGTATAGATGTTGATCCACCAGATAAGAACAAGGATGATGTTGAAACAATTATTAATGAAAGTGTAGTGGTTACTGATATTTATTACGAGCAGGAGGAGGAGAGTTTGTGTGCTAATGTCAAACATATTAGCAAAGAAGCTGATCTCTCCCCAAAACATGTCAACAAGTTGAAAGAAACCATCAGTAAATTCAAAGTAGGTAAAAATCAGAAAGAGAAAGCTCTCCCAATTAGAAGTTTATCAAAGTGGCTGGCAGCCTCCAAGTTAAACAAAACAGTGATGAATAAAGCCTTATTTTTTAATATTAGATCAGTCAATACTCAACAAGATTTTGACATATTGACTAATCTAAATATAAGGAATCAATATCAATTAATAGGATTAATGGAGACTTTTCAGGATGCTACAAAATTAAACTCTTTCCGAAGAAGATTGGGATATCAATCAGCTCATGCTAACTCCACATGCAAGATTTGGTTGTTTATTATGGAAGAATGGGAAGTTCACTTAGTTAAGGATCATGCCTCAACATCTTACAATAAGAGTAGTACATCAATAGACAAGGCAGTAGGCTTTAGTCTCAATGGTGTATGCTTCTTGTGATGCAAGCATAAGAAAAAACTTATGGGATTCTATGATTCACTTAGCAGGACAATGGAAAATTCCTTAGCTAGTGGGAGGTGATTTTAATGTGATTCTGTCTGATGAAGAGAAGTTAGGTGGATTGCCAATATTGTTTCAAGAGACATAATACTTTGCAGCTTGCATAAATCACTATCATTTTTATGATTTGGGATATATAGGAAGCACATTCACATGGTGGAATGGCAGATTAGATGCAGCTATTATTTTTAAGAGATTAAGTAGAATCTCAAGCAATTAGAAGATGATAGATCAGGCCCCTCAAATGACTGTCACTCACCTGATCAAAAAAGGCTCATACCATGCTCTACTAGAGTTGCAGATAAGGTGAAACTGAGAGGATCATCAAGCCTTTAAAATTTCTAAACTTTTGGATTCATCATGTTACTTTCAATCAGGTTGTCATTAAGAATTGGACATCAGATTTTGCAGGAAGTCCTTTTCTCATTTTTCTACACAAACTGAAGAAGTTAGAAGTGGACTGGTGGAATGGAGTAAGGCAACTTATGGAAACATTTTCCAGAAGGTTACCACTCTAGAAGAGGAGATTCTTGCACATGAAACTCAGTTTGAGGTTGATCCATCCATGTAGAACAGAGCTCAGTTGCATAGAGTTCAGGCTGAACTTAGTAAATACTTACATTTAGACGAGGACTACTGGAGGCAAAAGTCAGGCATGAAGCGGTTCAAAGATGGTGACAAAAATACAAGATTCTTCCACTATTATGTAAATGGAAGAAGAAATAGACTCAAGATAACCAATATTCAGAATGGGGATGGAGAGTGGTTAACCACTAATCAAGATATTGCAGCTGAGCCAATTAACTTCTATAGCAGACAGTTTGCTACTGATAGATGTCCTGATGATTTTAGCTTGCTAAAGCATATTCCAACAGTTATTACTAAGGAGCTTAATCAAGAACTGGTGGAATTACCTTCTGAAGAGGAGATTAAATCAACTGGTTTTGGACTTAGTGGGGACAGTGCAAGTGGTCTTGATGGTTTCACTGGATGTTTTTTCCAACATTGTTGGAACATAGTGATGGAGGAAATTATCAACATGGTAAGAGCCTTTTTTGTTGGATATGAACTTGCCAAGTTCATTACTCATACAAACCTGGTACTGCTGCCAAAGAAGGTCATAGTTGAGACTTTTTCTGATCTCAAGCCAATCAGCCTGAGTAACTTCAGCAACAAGATCATCTCAAGAGTACTACATGAAAGATTGGTTCAACTATTGCCACAATTAATTTCCAGTAACCAGTCAGGCTTTGTGAACGGGAGGAGCATAGTAGAAAATGTGTTGTTAGCACAAGAAATAGTTAGAGATATTTCCAAAAGAACTAAAACTATCAACATGGTAGTTAAATTAGGTATGATGAAAGAATGTGACAAAGTTTCTTGGTTGTTTTTTACTAAGGTATTCAGGAAGTTTGCTTCAGTGAAATCATTATTGACATGGTGTTTAGGAAGGTTTCAAGTAATTCGTACTCAGTGCTCATAAATGGCCAAACACATGGGTTCTTCACCTCTTCAAGAGGAGTTAAAAAAGGAGATCCACTATCTCCTACTTTGTTCATTATATCAATAGAAATTCTCTCTAGAAGTGTGAATGCACTCTTAGAAAAGGACAGATTCAAACCATTTGGCATGCCTAAGTGGAGTCCTCATATTAATCATCTCTCATATGATGATGACACAATATTATTCTTGTCTGTAGAGCAAGAGTTAGTTAAGCTTATGATGAAGAAAATTCAGCAGTATGAGGAAGTGTCTGGCCATTTAGTCAACTTGAATAAGAGTGCTTTCTATGTTCATCATAAAGTTTCTCAAACTATGGTCAGAAGAATAATGGGAATTACTAAGATCATAAAGGGATCCTTTCCTTTTACTTATCTTGGTTACCCAATATACTATGGAAGAAACAAAATTGCATAGTATGATGACATAATCAAGAAAATTGGCAGAAGAATACAATCTTGGCATGGGAAGATGCTATCATATGGTGGAAGGGATGTATTGATTTCAAATGTCCTGCAGAGTATGCCTTTGCATATTCTTTCTGCTATGAGCCTACCAATTGGAGTGATTAGACACACACAGAGGCTTCTGGCTAGATTTTTCTGGAATTACAAAAGTGACACAAGGTGCAGACATTGGATCAAATGAGAGGCTGCTTGTCCACCAAAGGAAGAGGGTGGCCTTGGTTTTAGATCAGTTTTTGACATGTTAAATGCTTTGTTCTGCACGTTATAGTGGAACCTAAGAACAAAGCCTTCTCTATGGGCTTCATTCATGATCAACAAGTATTGCAAGAAATTGCATCTATGATAGCCATTACTAGGGAGGATCCTGTACATGGAAGAAGATGATTCTTGTCAGGGATTTAGTAGAGCATCAAATTTGGTGGCAGATAAGACTGGGAGATGCTAGCTTCTGCTTTGACAACTGGACTTCACTAGGTGCCTTATGCTATGTTATGGAAGAAAATCATGCAGAAGAGGAGATCGAAGTGAAACAGTTTAGTAGTGGAGGAGAATGGAATTTAAATTCTTTGAGAGAACAACTTTCTGAAGATATTTTTCAACATATGGTGAAAACTATCTCTTCACGAGTAGATACATTGTCTATGGACAAAACCTGGTGGATGTTGGAACAAAATGGTAAGTTTACTGTAAAAAGTGCATGGAATTTATTAGACAGAAGGATGAGAGGGAAGATCTTTACAAGTATATGTAGGAGAAAGGAGTTCCTTTCAAGATGTCATTTTTTATATGGAGAGCATGGAACTTTAAGCTGCTAATACATTAGGTTCTTCACAGTTTGGGAGTGAACATGCCATCAAGGTGTTGGTGTTGTCATGAACCAAAACAAGAAACCATGTCACATCTTTTTCTAACCTCTCAAGTAGCTACCAAGCTATGGATAATGTTTGTTTCCTATGTAGGTATCAATATTGAGGGCTTGCAGCTTAGTCAAGTAATCACAAAATGTTGGAAATATGGTGGACTAGCTAAGATACAGTAGATGTTGAAGGCTATACCAGCAGTTATCATATGGGAAATTTGGAACAGAAGAAATAAAATCAAGCATGGAGGAAACATGACAATTCCCAGTTTGGAATATCAGGTTCCAACTGGTGAGGGTCAAGTTTCCAAGGGCTAGCTCATGTATCAGCAGGATGGCCAAAGTTGTTAGATTGCTTAGAAATATGGAGGCCCACTTTGCATTACAAGAAAATCATATGGCAAGCACCAGCAGAGGGACACATAAAGATGAACACAGATGGAGCTAGTAGGGGTAATCCAGGACCAAGTTCTTATGGTTTTTGTTGTAGAAATCATAATGGAGATATTATATATGCACTGGCAGCACACATAGCAGACACAACCAATATGGTGGCAGAAGCTGAGGCAGTCAAAGAAGCTCTATATTTCTACATACTTAATGGGATCCCACAGGTGATCATTGAAACTGATTCCATGCAGCTCAAGAGAATACTAGTGTTACACCTCGAAATTTCATATCGTTGTGTCGTACGTGGACTAACGTTAGCTTAAGGTGAACATGGAGTTCTTATCACATTAAGGAGAGTATTTGGTAGTTTTAAAGTGTATATGATAAGATTTTGAAATTGTATGAATCAGAGAAAGAAAGTTCATCGAAGGAAAGTGAGGTATAAGTAGTGCTTGGGGAAAAGGTTTTGTAAGTATCGAGTTAAGGATTATTTAGTAAGGTCTTGTGAATGAGTTATAAGGATGTTTAGATTGTTAATGAAGTGTTAAACAAATGCTAAGAAGGTTCCATAAGGATTGGACATCAAACGAATCAACGAGAATAAGTTTGGGAAAAAAGTGGGTTATACGACCATTTATACGGTCCGTATAACTTTATACAGTCCGTACAATGGTCCGTATAGTAGTTACAGAATGGACCAGTCTCTGATGGACATATACGGTCACTTATACGGACCTATAAAATTATACGGACCGTATAAGTGTCCATATAAAACCATGTCGGGTCAGATTTTTGCAAGTATATATATATATATATATATGACCCAAGCTGTTATTTTTCATTTCTCTCATTTCCTCCACACTTCTTGAGAGCTCTAGAATAGTCTATACACCATACTAACATAAATCCAAGGCAAATCAAAGATCAAACATCATTAATCCAAGGAAATCAAGTGCAAGGACGCTCTCTAGGGTTGCTAGAAGCTAAGAAGCCCTTTGGAATTGAAGTTAGGGCTTTTCTCAAATGGAGTATTTCCATCCGAAGCCCATTCCTACATAATCAAAGGTGAGTTTTATGGTCATTTCATGTTATTAAGAATAGTGAATAGTTGAAAGACTTGGATTGGGGAAGAAAGTAGAATATGGAGCTCAAATGTGAAAATAATGGTATTCTTGAATAATAGTTTGATATGAATCACGACTCTTGATACATTATGAGTAAAATATTGTTGTAAATGATACAAAGGACGTTAAAGAAGTATTATATAAGAATTAATGTGGTGTTATATTATAGCTATGGTTATGGATGACCTTGAGAGGGAATTTTGAGAATTGAATAATGTCTAGCTTAACGAAGTTTATTGATTATGATATTGTGGGTGTTGTTGTTGATGTTTGGGAGTTGTTATATTATATGGAGAGTGTTGTAGAAACAAAGGTTGACCATTCTACCCTTGCTAGTACTTTTTCGAGGTTAGGAATGAGCGGACCTAAAAAAATGAGGGCATGTTTTGTGACTTATAAGTGACTATGTGATGTGTTTTAACTTGGTATGTGTTTTGGCTGTGTTAATAACACCTTAGAATGACTATTAGAGACTAAGTATAAAAAGTTGAAATTTTTCGAGCTCACTGCCCAAAATCCACTGCTACAGCTAAAGGATTTCCGCTGCCACGGTACCGCTGCAGTGAGGGAGGGTCCCGTTGCAGTGAAGGCTCAGTTTTCTAAATGGCTACTATAGCGAAGGTGTTGCTCGCTGCAGCAAGGCTGTTGTAGCGAAGCAGGGACCGCTGCAGCGGACCTTAGTAAGTCAGAATCCCAATTTAAATACCTTATTTTGACCCACCCCCTCACATAATCTCAAAAATAGTTCCCAAGTGCATAGAGGATACTTTCTAAGGCTAGGGTACTATTCTACATCAAAGGTAATCCTTAATCACTAACTTCTACGAGTAATGTTCTTAGTTGATTCTTGTTTCAATCAAAGGACCTTTAATCGGAATTAAAGGGTAGAACACAAACACATGAATGAAAACCCTAGAATATTAATGGGTATTGTTTATTGTTGGTTAATGTTGTTTATTTAACTAAGAATAGAGATTATCGCTTCATAGCATGAGAACTTGTTATTCGATGATGAAAATTGGTTGTTGAGACCTAGGGTTCCAATAAAAATGGAGACTTTGGCTAAAATCAGATTGGTAGGATTAAAATGATTAGAGACCCCACGAATTGAGTTCATACTCCATTACTTACTTAAGCATTATGATTTCTAGACTTTGAAGGTTCAAAAGCTTTGAGGAAAGGAAAAGTTATTGCGGAGTGATTGCATTGTTCCATTTAGGCTTCGAGGTAGGTTACTGTTTACTCGAGTTAGACTTTTATTAGTTGATTGTATATGTCGTAGAATCTATGGGAAAAAGCATGTCTAGGACTTCGGCTATGGAGTTTGGATGATTGTTGTTAGTTTTATGATTTAATTATGTAAAGTGATTCTCCATTGTTGAGGCTAATGAACTTGAATAGTATTCTTGAAATTGTAGAAAAGAAGGTATTCATATGTACCCTTCAAAGTTAAATTACTGTTAATGACATGTTGTATTACATTGAGTAGATTATTTGCGAGTCTTATTGTGACTTGTGTTATTGAACTATACTTCATTGATTTTGACTTTAAACGTGTTCTTGAGTCATTACTTGTGATTTGATTATAAGATGTTGTTGATGATGATTGAGATGGAACATATATATTTTTTAGGGAAAAATTGATAAGGGGTGATGATGTAGCCTGGTGTGAGCTTGTGGTCCAAGGTTCTTTCCGGAACGAGTTGTACATGGACACCATGGGTCCCCTGCAGGTCATGGCTATTTGTGAAAAACATTACCATTTAACATGTGTGTACATATATGTGACAAAGAGGGAAATTTATTGTTTATTTTACTTCCTTTCGCTTGAGCATTGGTGTTCATTGTTGATAATTGGTGACTTATTCTGAAGGTGGATTATTTGTGATACATGCTTGTTGTACCTATCTGCCTATTTCATTTATTTTATGTATGTATGCACGATACTAATCTTAGTCGGCCTATGATATCTACCAGTGCGTGTTTCTTGTACGGACCCACACTTGCGACACTTTTTTTGTGAGTGCGACGTTGAGCCAGAGACGTCTTCCAAACCTCGCATCTAGTTGAGGTTATTCGCTACAAGATCAGAGGGTGAGCTCTTATACGTGTCATGCCTCCTGAAGATCTTTCTTTATTTAAGATGTCTATTTTCATCCCAGACATTATGTTACTTTTAGATAGTACTTCTTCTTAGACATTGTTGGTTCGAGTCCTTGTACTGTGACTTTCAGATTTTGGGGATGTAATAGCTAGATTTCTGTGAGTAATGTTTTACAATTGGTTAAGTAATTGGAATTGGCTTGGTAATGGGTTAAGGGATTGGTTCGCCCACTATAAGACTAGTGTGGGTGCCACTCACGTCTGTTTGGGACGTGACAGAAATGAACTTAAATTTTAATAAAATGAACTTCCGAAGTATTCAGACCACCGCATACATTCTCTAGTTTTTGGAACAAAGCAGCAAATTAAAACCGCAACTAAACCTGCATTGAAAGAATCATTTGAAATTTTGAACTTAGCCGGTCTTTTAGCAAAACGAGAATTCTTTGAAAGGCAGGTCTTAGACAAAACAAGTTATGGTTTTGGTTAACAAGTGCCGAGAAGCATATGAGAATAGAGCTCCACCTTTTTACTACATATGATGAAATGACCATTTTAACACCTTGTAAAATGTGTTTGACGATAAAAAGAGGAAGATCGGGCAACAAGTTAACACAAAATCACATTTAGAGTAAAGAAAAAAAACTATGTTTAGCAAACTAATTACTACTAGAATTGTTTTCGATGCTTTCGACCCTGTCCCAAGCTTTGTTAGCTCACATTTGACCTGAGGGGACCTTTGACACGCTTTTCGAGGTCTTTGGCTATGATTAGGGCGATTTTGTGGAAAATTTAGGCTTAAAGCGAAAAAGGGTAGACTTAAAGTCAACTTTAGGTAAACAGACCTTTATTGAAAATCCGTCGATTCTGAGAGGTCCGGTGGTCATTTAGAACTTATATATATATATATTCGGTTGGGTTCCTAATGCACTCGGGTGCATTTTGGGATGTGGGTTGGAAAGTTAGTTTTGAGGTATCGGCGGTTGACTCAATGAACGAGACCTCCATTGGGAATTTTGAGGCCACGAGTGCGTTTGTAGCGTGTTTTTATGTATGTCCGCTTATATGGTTTATGGGCAGATGATCTCGAGTGATAGTCAGGATTTCAGGTTGGATTTGTGAAACTTAAGAATTTCTGGTGTCTGGTGTCCACTATGGCAGCACCAGGACCGCTGCAGTGGTACCACATAAGCAGTGGCCCTGCCGCTGTAGTAGCCATGTGTATTTTAGGCAAGACCGCGAAAGCGGTCATGGGACCTTGAAAGCGGGACCGTTGAAGCAATGAAGGGGGGTGCAGAAGTGGGTGACAGGCAGTTAGATTCATTAAATGAGTGTTAAAAGCCCTAAGTGTTTCATTAAATACTATTCCGACTTCAGAGCTTTATGGGAGCATTCTAGGCTAGTCTTCATAGAAGATCCTTGTTCCATTATTCACCTTAGGAATCCATTAAGCAAGCTAGCTTCCTTAAGAAATAGTGAATTGAAAGAGGATTTTGTGGGTTCTTCATTCTAGGCTATTAAATCTTGATTTATTGATTGGGTTTGCTTCATTAAGCATGGAATTGATAATTATAATCTATTATTTCTTGATTCCTTCCTAATTAGTTGCTAATTTATGGAATTGAAAGTTAGGGTTCATACCCAAATTTGGGGGTTTTGCCTAGAATCCGAATTTAAGTGATTTGTTAGTTCTCCTAGCTTATTATTGATGGGAATTGATCACTTAGAACATTAATTTCACGTTGAGACCTATAGATTCCTTATTCCATCTTTCTAGTTCATAAACCCCATTCCATAGGTTGGGATTTAGGTCTTGAATAGAAGTAAGGTTTGAATGATATTTCTTATTGATTCTAATTTCATGATTCGGATATGTTTAGACTTCCATTATCTCAAAGCTCAAAGGAAGGGAAAGACTAAGGTTTGATTATTAGCGACTTTGCGGTTTGGCTCTCCAGGTAGGTTACGGTTTACCTTATGGTGAGACTTTGGTTAGCGAAGCGTATGTTTAGATAATATTGTCGGAGAATGCATGTAAACCTTCGGGTATGATGTTGGGTTGCATATTGTCTTAGGTTTGGCCTTGTTATATGATTTGGGGGCTAGCCACCCCCTTGTGTTGTTGACTTATCTTGATCTATTTACTTCTTGGCTTGTTGCCACGTTAAGACATTGGGTATTTGTGATTAGTGATATATCATGACTATGATATTGCAGTACTTTACTTGATTGATATTGAGATGAGATTGTGATTCCATTGTGGCTTATTGTGTCGCCTTATTATTGATATTACCTGTGTGCCCTGTTTGGTATTGAATTAGTTATTGATATTACATTGCATCCTATTCATAATCAGTTCCATGATACACTGATATTCCATGGTTATGGTACTCATGATGATAAGTGAGAGAGTGTAGCCTCTGAGGTCTTTACCGGAGACAGTAAAAGAGAGATGAGAGTTCGTGCTCTAAGGTCATTTACTGGATCAGAATGATATTATGTTGCCTGAGGTCTCTTGTCAGGAATGAATAAGTTCTCCTTTCTTGAGGTCTCTTGCCGGGATCAAAAGAGTGAACGTCGATGAGGTTATTGCTAGGACGAGTGGTACATGAACTTCACGGGTCCCTCATGAGATGTGTTATCGAGATGTGATGTTCTATTGTCGGAGTACATCTGTATGGTGCATATGCATTGCATTCATCATACATATATTATTGCATTGCGTAGTACCTTTTGGTTTCCTGTGATATGTTGTGATACGATTGTGATATACTGGCTCAGAATGATTATACTATGACTTGGCACTGTTAGGATTAGATGCTATAACATAGGTGATAACTTGTTGTGATATGATTATGATGTACTACTTCAGATTGATTATATAGAGACTTTGCACAGTTAGGTTTAGATGCTATAACATAGGTGATGACTTGTACCATGGATAGGGATTCGTGTTGACTTGTACTTTGTTGGTTTACGTGTTTATCTTGCTTTGTTGTCTTTATATACGTTAGCTAGTCTTAGTCGGCCTATAATACCTACCAGTACTTATTGTTTGTACTGATCTACACTTGCTGTATTCTTTTATGAATGCAGAGTACGAGGTTGAATCCATTTCTACTCCTCGTGGTTGATATTCGAGGATTGCTGATTCGAGTCTGTTCAGGGTGAGCATGAGGACGTTCTCTGCCCGAAGACACTTCCTATTATTATATCTTGCTTTCCATTGTGAGACATGATTTCGGCACTATTTATGTATTATTATTGTTATTCAAACTGTTAGTATTTAGTTTAGATACTCTTGTATGACCAGACCAGATACTGGGGTGGATCATGTACTTACGCACTTATTTATATTATATTGTAAGACTTACGTTGTTTGACTTTCTTCCGCTATTTTATATTATTTGTGAACGAGGTGGGAAAGATAGGTGCCCACACGACTTAGTAAAATTGGGTCGTGATAAGTTAGTATCAGAGCCCTAGGTTACCTAGTCTATAATACAAAAGAGTGTCTAGTAGATTCTTACGGATCAATACGATAAGCTCCATATCCATCTGCGAGAGGCTACAAGACATTTTAAGAAACTTCCAATTCCTGCAATCTCTTGTGAAACTTCATTCAAATTGGTATCTAGTTGATTCCAATTGGTATCTGGATTTTCTGATTTTATTCACCAACGGAGGGTGGAAATTTGTCCTTAAAATTATTAGGCAAGTAGTTAATCTATGAAATGTTGCGGTACGGTACAAAATGTGTTATTCTGATTCGGACACGTAATCAAGTTCAGTTTCTAGTTATGGCCCAAGGATTTGATTGTGTGGAGTCGCGATTAGATTCATTTATTGTGGGGGTTTGTGAGAAATAGGAAAGATAGTTCAGAGGGTTACATGATCTCCATGCTTCAGTGTTGGGTGCTCGAAAGTCGAGAAGTGCATTGATGGCTTAAAAATAATGGGTTGCTTGATGGTATGATCGGTTTAGGAAAAACTTCAGCTTCATCAAGGTTTTATGATGGTGTGCGGGACACTGGTCTACCAATGGCAGGTTAGCGATTCAGCAGTGGTAGAGTATTAGATGTCGGTATGTGAGAATAAGTATGAGTTCGGTAATGACCATCGAATTTGGGAAAATGTATTGTGATCGTGGGTAAAAATGAAAAGAAGTTGACAATAAGGACACGAAGGAATACTTTTGTGGACAGCGTGTATAGGAGTAAGACCTCATGGAATATCTTAGACATGAGTACTTTTCATGAGATTGGGAAGGGAAAAACTGGTATCTGACATGTGTGTCAGGATAAGATTGTGACTGGTGCTAAAAGTCATTCTTGTTATGGGCTCATTGGTGTTAACGGACTACTCTACTATGAAGAAACGTTATGGGCACACCATCGGTAAATTTGACTGAGTTGTAGGCTTCTTAGGAGCAATTAATCAACTGATAGAAATGACTTCAATTATGGGAGTATGCGATGAGTTAATGACTTGGGGAATTACTGGTTGTTACATTTAGATTTGAGGAGAAGTATTGATATGGTTTATGGTTCGTTCGGCTTAGAGGTAACTCTTCCTAGCATTTTGTCTAACAGAGGTTGGCATTGTACCAAGGATAGTCTCTTGGTACTTAGTGGAACAACTAGGTACCTGAAAGGTAGCGACCCTTTTGTCATTCCCAGGGCCTCTAAGATTTGTTGTTGGACTTCATCCTTTACACCTACAAAATAAATGGAAGATTTCTGCAGGTTTGCTTGCAGCCCTGAGGCACAGCAAAATCTATGGAGGTGGGCATACAATTTCAGTACTGAAGTTGCATCCCCTCGGCTGAACAGTAGCAAGTCATCAGCAAATCCAAGCTGGATGATTTGAAGTTTATCACATTTCCAGTGGAACTTGAAAGATTTGTCCTATTTCAGTTGTTTCAATAGCCTGCACAGATACTCTATAGCTAGGACAAACAGGTAAGGTGACATAGGGTCACCTTGCCTAAGTGCTTTCTTTGCAGGGAATGGGACAGATGGATTCCCATTAATGATGATTGAGTAAGCTACAGATTTAAGGCACTGCATTATCCAGTTAATGAATATTAGTGGGAAGTCCAAGTACACTAGGATATGTTCTATATAGTTCCACTCAATGGAATCATATGCCTTCATCATATCTACCTTCAACATACTTCTTAGAGAAATTCTTTTCCTCCCATATCCCTTCACAAGCTCATGGCTAAGAACTATGTTGTCGGAAATAAGCCTTCCTGGAACAAATGCAGCTTAAGAATGGTCTATCAATGCATTCACTACTGGCTGCATTCTAGTTGTGATAATCTTTGAAATTATTTTGTAAACCACTGTACAGCAAGAAATATGTCAGAATTCCTTAATTGTATAGGGGTGCTTGACTTTAGGGATCAGGGTGACAGTGGTATAGTTGATAGGTGGGTGTAGAGTGGCATGGTTGAAGAAGTCCAGCACTACTACTATAATGTCCTCTCCTACAACTTGCCAGGTGTGTTTGAAAAATTTGGCATTGAATCAATCTATACCCGGGGCCTTCTGGTCATCTAATGACTTCAGTGCATCAATAACTTCCTCTCTAGTTATGGGAGCAATGAGTTGTCGTTGCTGCTGCCTAGACAGTGTGTACCCTGTTCTCATTACTTCCTCATCGATACAAGGTAAGGATTCTGCTGAGGTACCAAGAAGTGTTTTGTAGAACTTCAATATTTCTTCCTCTACCTCACCTTCTGATTCCACAATATTTCTTGTTGCTGTAGTCAAGCTCCTAATCATATTCTGAACTGTTCTGTTCTTCATACAAGCGAAAAAATATGCTGAGTTGGCATCCCCATCTTTGAGCTAATGCACTCTGGATTTTTGTCGCAAAATACTCTCCTCCACCGAATGCCATTTCTCTAGTTCTTTCTTCAATCTTAGCTCCTCATCAAATAAAGATGGGGAACTAGCCGGTTGTCTCATCTGACTCTGCAAATCAGCCAAGGCCCCTCTAGCATGGTGGATTTTCTTTTCATAGCTGCGATATGCCTTCGTGTTTAAATCCTTAAGAATCGTCTGCACATTTTTTATTTTCTTCCATAGTCGTTGCATTGAGTCCCCTGTAGCATTGATAGTCCATGCTCGCTTCACCAACTCCATAAATTGGGGGTGTTCCATCATACAATCAAAAAACCTGAATGGTTTTCCTCCTTTATGAGTACCACCTTCTATCTGCACACTCAATGGAGAGTGGTCTGAGAAGCTTGGATCCAACACATGTGTTTCTAGGTGAGGCCAGTTTTGAATCCACGCTGCATTCACCAGAGTTCTATCAATTCTACTATAAGCATGATGGTTAGTCCATGTAAAGCACCTGCCAACATTTCTCATTTTATCCATCCCAGAATCAGTCATGAAGTTGCGGAAGTCTTTGATCTCTGGATCTTGAACAGGGGCACCGTGCGTTCTATCATTGACATGCATTATAACATTAATGTCTCCCATTACTAACCAAGGTGTTGTCATCTATCCTGCTACATCCAGTAAGTCCTTCCATAGCGGTTTCCTATCTTGTATATTATGTAGTCCATATACGACCGTGATATGGAAGGCCATATTGCTTGCGTGTACCCTCAAGTAACCATGAATAAACTGTGGATTCATTTGAATGACAGCAAAATCACACTGTCTTGCATCCCATAACACCTAGATTCTGCCCTTGCCACCTGTCTGATATTTATGTATCCATTGCCATCTAGGAACCACCCTGTTTATTATCCTAGTAGCATTCTTTTGTTGTACTCTATGCTCCACAATACCTAACAGCCCCACTTTATTTTTCTGTACAAAAAACTGCAGCTCATTCTGCTTATAGGCCTGGTTGAGACCCCTAACATTCAAAGCAACCACTCTCATTGATTAGGAATGGTTTTACTTAGGCAACTAGCGCCTGTTGAACTACTATTACCCCCCATATTTTGTTGGACTGAAGCAATTTCACCTTGGCCAGGGTCCGGTGCCAGTCGGTTGAACACATTAGTAGTGGATACACTGTAGTTCTGATCATTTAGCTTGATAGGTGATCCTTCCTTTGATTTTTGCCAAGCTTCTCCTGGCTGCTCGACTTGGGACTAAGTTTTCACATTACCAACTTGTGTCTGTGTCATTGTTATAGCATCTGAAGTTCTAGCTGCCCTCCCATCGCCTTTGGCTCCCTTCTCTATGATTTGAGTATCTTTAGTCCCTTCAGGCTGCTTCCATGCTTGTTTAACTGGTTTAATCGGTTTCCTTGGTGCCACCCTTTTTTGGGGATGGTTCCTCAGGACAAATATGCCCAATTAGTAAGCATTTGGTGCAGAATTGGGGTTGCCAGTCAAACTCCACTGCTTGATCAAAGATTGTTCCATCTGGGTCCTTAACCTTAATCTGCTTAGGTAGCTTATGGGTTACATCCACCTTCACAAGTATCCTGGCATATGAGATACGATTTGCAGCCATTGTACACTCATCTGCAAAGATTGGTCTTCCTATTGTACTGCCAATCCGACTCAGTGAGTCTTTTCCCCAACAACTTAGAGGCAAATTGGGGAAACGAACCCATAGAGGAATGGTGCACAACACTTCATCATTGAAATTGAAACCAGGACTCCATCCTTTCACAATCACCGGGCGGTTGTTTAACATATACGGACCAGAGTATAGCACCATGTCTCGGTCTTCGCTGGTAGAAAATCTCACTAAGAAGTATGCGTCATTGTAGTAGTATATCTCTGGCTTAGCCACACCAGTCCATTGCATCACAACAAACCTCTGGATCATACCAATAGTTGGAGACTCTCCAACCACATACAATATTACTGAGTTACTCCGTTTTGCAGTTTCAAATTCCACCTCCTCCTTTACCAATTGGGCTACTTTTGCCCCATTCTTCATTACTCGGGGGACATAGCATAGGTTCATGCCCTTAGCTGCTAATTTGTTTGAGTTGAACAGCACAGCCCAGCTTTGCCCTGCGTTTTCTCCAGCCCTCGACTCTTGGGCTTGCACCGGCAGTGGAATCGCTACCGGAGCTTTAGGAGGCCCCTCCGCATCTATTGGATTTCCCTGCTGTGTTGTCACCCCTGAACTCGAAGCCCCCTTCTCCCCCGCCACCACTGGGGTCTTAGTCACAGCTGTGGGACTAGGGTTAGTAATACCTGGGTTGTTTACCCCAAGAACCACCAGAGATACCACCTGTCCATTCAATTGCGATTCCCCTTCTTTGAACTTTCACTACCCACCCGATTATCTGGGGTGGTAGCTTCTCGTTGTGCACTCACCTGAGTTTTGGCTATCACCGCCGCAATAGCTTCACCCAGATCCAGTTTAGTTACCGCCTTCCTCCCTCTCCCTTTGCCACGAGCCATCCTAGGCGCAAGTTAGTCGTTAACGTGCGCTGAGAGAAAACTCTTAGAGAGATTGGGTTCTTCATTCTAGTCTATTAAATCTTGATTTATTGATTGTGTTAGCTTCATTAAGCATGGAATTGATGATTAGAATCTATTATTGCTTGATTCCTTCCTAATTAGTGGCTAATTTATGGAATTATAAGTTAGCGTTCATACCTAAATTTTGGTTTTTTTTACCTAGAATAAGTGCTTTTTTAGTTCTCATAACTTATAATTGATAGGAATTGACCACTTAGAACATTAATTTCATGTTGAGACCAATAGATTTCTTATTCCATCTTTCTAGTTCATAAACCCCATTCCATCGGTGGGGATTTGGGTCTTGAATAGAAGCAAGTTTTAATGATGTTTCTTCTTGATTCTAATTACATGATTAACATATATTTAGACTTCCATTATCTCGAGGCACAAAGGAAAGGAAAGACTAAGGTTTCCTTATTGGAGACTTTGATGTTCAGCTCTCCAGGTAGGTTGCGGTTTACCTTATGGTGAGACATCAATTAGCGAAGCGTATGTTCAGATGATATTGTCGGAGAATGCATGTAAACCTTCAGTTATGAAGTTGGGCTGGATATTGTCTTAGGTTAGGCCTTGTTGTATAATTTGGGGGCTAGACACCTCGTTGTGTTGTTGACTTATCTTGATCTATTTACTTATTGGCTTGTTGCCACATTGAGACATTGGGTATTTATGACTAGTGATAGATCATGACAATGATATTGCGGTACTTTACTTGATTGATATTGAGATGAGATAGTGTCATGACCCAACCAGAGGGCCATGAAGGGAACCCGGAGCTGACTTACGGAGCACCTCTGAACATACATCTCATAATCATTTCTAGGTGGACCACAAAATAACTTATGGTTATCATAAACAGTAAGGGCATATGTCACAAGATAGCAGTACACTTCTGTATAATCAACAATTATGTCCATCATCACAAGCCGACAATGCTGCTAAAATATTGTACAATAATGTGGAATGTCTAGCTACGTAAATATGCCCACGAGCCTCTATATAGAATACATGAATTCATAAGGATGGGACAAGACTCTGCCATGTCCGAGTATATACACAAAAGAGTAATACCAATAGACTGTAGCTCTGAATCAAATAGAGCGCTTTTGTGCAATAGCTGATAGATCACCTAGGGTCTGATCCTTCTCCCTGCTTAGCTGCGAGCATGAACGCAACGTCCACAAGAAAGGACGTCAGTACGAATAATGTACTGAGTATGTAAGGCATGAATAGCAACATGATAAAAGCATGAAGAATAGCGTAAGATAAAAGAGCCATTTATACCTCATGATACCTCTTAAGACATTCGTCATGCTTACAATTTTTTTTTTCTAGAAGATATTTCATATATCCACATACATATCTATATAATACCGTGCCCGATTATATTTGGTATTATCTGTACCCGACCATAGTGAGGTTCGGTTATATCCGTACCCGGCCGTAGTAAGGCTCGATAATATCCGTACCCGGCCATAGTAAGGCTCGGTAGCATCCATACCCGGCTATAATAAGGCTTGGTAGCATCCGTACCCGGCCCTTTCGGGACTCGGTAATAACTGACTATATATATACATATATAAGAGTACATAAATAAAAGCACATCATCATCATCATTATCATTATCAGTATATCTTTCCTTAGAGGATCAACTATCGTAAGATGAGATCAATAGTGTCATGAGATTATCAAGAACGATGAACTTGGATAGCATTAGAAATGGAATGATCATCATCGCTATATCTCACCTCGAAGGAATAAGCATTATGAGGTGAGATCAACAACAATGGATAAAATCAAGAAACTCATGAAACAAACTCCATAATCTCATAATAACAACAATTCCATAAGCTTTGGAATTTCTAGAAACAGGATCATCTCCATCCTTATCATCATAGGAAACATCAATCTTTAGCAATATAAGAACTTTGAAAACCATGAGCTTCTAGCTTTTGTGAATAAGAATGTTATGGAAGTCATGTATGCGTTCATAGGAAAAGAATCATGCCTTTAGAAAGAAAGGAAATAGCCTTAACATACCTTTTTGGCCTCCTATTTCTTAAGGCTTATCCTCCCAAGCTTGTAAATCTACATTCAAGAGAATTCATACTACTGTTAGGCTTATTGTTATATGCTTATCTTAAGTCTTCAAATTAAACCCCTTTAGAATCTGTCAAAATTCGGGCAGCATCTCCCCTGTTTATATCACCAGCCCGAAATCACAATACCAACAACCAATCAAAACAAAAACAACACTAACACCAACCACATTATCATCAATACAAAAATATTATATAAAACATCCCACATGATGTTTTATCCAGTTTCTCGACCAATAAATTTGTTATATGATCATTTAATAGTTCTACCTCCGTAAATAAACCTAAATCAATATCAATAAGGAAAGATTCATACCTTTCTTCCGCTAGAACCGCAATATCTTCAATATTCACCTTGAATCCAAGCCAAGATTTATCGCAATACGATACTATAATCGCAACTATATGGTGTCTGAACCTAAATCCGGAGATTACACTTGATTTGCGCTAAAAATTTATGGGCAGAAGTTTGGAGAAGGTTCCAGAAGGTTGGGGATGGTTTCTAGGGGTCATGGGATGAAAAAAAGGGGTAAACCCCCTTTACATAATGTTTTAGAGTGGGCTTGCACCGACCTACTTTTTGCTCTGCGCATTCGGGCCACCTTGGGGGGCGTTCACCCAGAGTTGATCCTCTGCTTTGACAGTCTGTTTTAAAATGCTGATAACATTTTATCTCGATATCGGATCGATGCGCAGTTTATTGCATTGGAAACTGGACTTTCTGAACTTCAATTTAGGCTTTTACTGCAAAACTCCTAATAAACTAGGAGATATTCCTCTCTAACGTTGACCCAAAATTTCTGTACAAAATTCTGCCAACTTTTTCCAAATTTTTGACAAACTTATTTTCTTCGATTTACTTGATCCCGGAACCTTCAGACACTTACTTTACACTTGTTAAGAGTATTCCTTAACGTTATAAGGGTTCTATGAGCTCTTAGAGCCTGCGTTAGTTTACTCACAATGCAAAGGACACAAAAATTTTCAAGGTGTAATAATCCTCGAATGTTAAGCTCTTAGGAAATCTACGAAAATTTTGCCAGAGTTTCTCTTGTAATTGTACCACTACCGTCCTGTCACAACAACCCAATCAATCAACTTGACAAAGCTTTATCAATTAAATCTCTGTAATATGATTCATAATATCAATAGTAAAGGGCAATCTTACCTCAATCAAGATTGGAAGAGCTTGAAACCTTATTTATCCTCTATAGATTCCTTCGTCTTGCCAAGAATTGATACTTAGAACAAGGACTACAAAACCCTGTATGCTTCCCGAGCCTCGTTGATGGCTAACTTCAACACTTTATGACCAAAACTAACATATGAACTTGTAAGAACATGAATATATGTTGTGGAATGGTCTAGAAGTGAAAGATGACCAGAAAAATGACCCAAAGGGTCCTTTTATACTTGCCAAATCCTGTCCCACCGACCTAGGAATTAACCCTGCGCATTCGCGCTGGGTTGGCTACCACCCTTCTGCGCGTTCGCACCCAGTGGTGGCGCGTTCGCACAGACCAAATCCCTGGCCTGCTAGCCATACTTGTAACGTCCATAACTCTTTACTCTGAAGATTTATCGACGAGCGGTTTAAACCTTTATTCCTATGGCCCATTCAATCTTTCCTCGTATTCCGCCGGCAATTTTGAGAACTTGTCCATTAACCCCATCATTTAAATAAATAGTGATCCACTTGATATTTATCTCTTCATTTCTTTATAGCCCTATGAGCTCTATCCTCTATATCTCAGTTGGTTAACTGTTGTATTTGAAACTCTTCTGCTGAAATGTTGCATCATTTCTTGTCTACATACCGTTCGGTTGTACTAGCACTGATCGATTTGTTCAACTAGCTGATATTTTCCTTAACCCCGTTTGGTTTTTTCTCACATGAATCTCTGGAATTCTTAGTTTTACTACAGTAGTACTCGATGATCCTTTACACTAGCGCTTGCCTCAATTCCTGACGATTAATCTTTCTTGGATTCCTTGGTTTCTTTATATAAGTAATAACATGCTTTCTTCTTAATACATATGTAGTTCTTCCTCGTGCAACTACTAGCTCATCATATTTACGTACCTATGGACTCTATATTCATAGCTTCATAATTCCTTGGATATTTCTTGACTACCGTAGGTTACTACCAATGGGTGTGCTCTCTATTTTGTTGAATTTCTTGCTCAATTGATTCTTGGATATTATTCTTCTTCTTCCTGTAGCTAGAAGTTATACTCGTACTGACTGTCATCCCTTTTTCTTATCACCTGTTTGCCCACGAGTCCTTCATACTTTATCATTCTCACTGTCTCTTTGACCTCTGTTGTTTATATATTTATATGTTCGTAGTACATACCACATACTTTTATCCCTTTTCATATGGTCGAAACTCTTACTCCTTTGACTTTTATGTATCCTTCTTACGCTTTATAGATATTCCATGCCTTTATCCTCTTGGATTTTAACTTATTCTTCTTCTCTTAAGGACAACCTCAGAAACTGATAATATAGTATCCCTTGCTTTCCTGTAGCGACTTAATCAATCCTTGTGGTGTTTTATTTTCCAGTTAATATAACACCAAAATTTCCTTTCACCATACGCTTTACTTGACTCTCTCTTTTTCTTTTTCCTTTTAATAAGACTCCTTATGCTCGGTCTGGGCTATCGGCAATTCTTATACTTACATCCACAATATCTCGAATCCCTCCTTCAATGATCTTCTTCTTTTACTACTATCGTAATCGGTGTACTATCCCATCTATTTTCACAATCCACTCTTTCATTTTCCCAGCTCATTCTATTTTGCAGTCTCCCTTCACTAGGTGGTCGTACCATAGTCAAGAGTCATAGTTATTCCAATATCTTGTCAATCCTTGGCCCCTTCTTATCTTCCCTTCAATACCATAACTTGTTCCTATTTATACCTATCCCTCATATATTCATCCTATTTCCTTTGTGATCGAATTTCTGTACTCCTTATCAAGACTCTTATCCCCTGTTATTGATGTTTTGTCTCTTGACCATACTTGTTAGCCTATTAACCTTCCTCTTGTCCTTAGTGGTTACACAACTTTCTTTAACCAATTCATCAATCCACTTTTCTTACTTTCTCCCTTAGGGTCTTTTTTGACTTCCCTTGCTCATAAAGTGCTCTTCCCCACTTGCCATTCTATAACATTGGCCCTGGAAGTTCGTAGAATATTCTATTAGAATTACGAGTCCTTTTTAATCCTAAGATCGTCCTTTAAGGGGGGGGGGGGTGTGCTTTATGGCTTCACATTTTGCCTCTCGGATATACCTTAAGAGTCAGAAATCCCTTGACAACTTTCATAAAATCTGATTATTCCCTCTCAGGTTATATTCATACCCATCGTACCACTCATTCATCTACCATCATACAACTATTTCCTTAAAATATCATTCACTTCCTTCATCAGCTATTCCGCCTTGTATTACTAACTCAATAATATTGCGACAAGAGAACTTTTAAAAGAGATTTTCTTTTGTACCTTAGTCCTACCTTTATCTTATAATCATACATCCTCATACTTGTGCCTTCGTATAACATCCTTACAAATATATTTTATACGATAAAAAAGCCCTTGTCGAGATCTAGCTCTTTTAGCACGTATATCTTTCTCGTACCTCTTCTACCCCTTTGTACTCAGAAATCATTAGCATATTTATACTCAAGAGTTATATTTAAACATATACTTATTGTTACACCTCGTAGTTTCGTCTGTTAAGATTCGTTCGACGTTAGTTGTCCTAATCGCGGAAATGGGAGTTACCTTAGGATATATGAGATTACATGTTCCCATATTATGGTTATGGGGGTTTAAACCCATGAAATGGGCTATGGAAGGATTTAATAACAAACAAAAAAGGAATGGAGTTTGTGGCAACTTTGGTAAAAACTTGGCAAAATTTTCGGACAAAATTTGGTCCAAATTGGTGGGGGCATATCTCATAGAATATGAGGATTTTTGGTGTGTTTCCTTTTTCCAAATTTAATTTCATCGAGTCTAGTTTCCAACGCAATAAACCGTTCCTAAATGTGATGTCTGAGTAAAAGGTTATGGCCATTCTACGACAGACTGTCTGAGCAAAAAATTTATGCGGACCATTTGACGGCCCGCAGAAAATTCTGCGGTCCGTCAAATTGAAACAACCCAGCGTCAAATGGTCACAGTGACCCATATTTGACAGGACAGTTCTACGGACCATTTTGACGGTCCGTAGGAATTTATACGGCTCGTCAAAATGGGCGCAGAATTGCCCGACGGGAGTTTAAGTTCCGCATTATAAAATTCTTTCCACTTCATTTGGACATATTATTTTACCAAACCAGCTCCAAAATCTCTCTAAAAACCCTCTCTTCCACTCCATAAACTAATTAGAGCCAAAATCCAAGAGAGATTAAGCATCAATAAGCAAGAATCAAGATACCCATGTGCTAGAGGTCTTGCTAGGGTTAATAAACTCCAAAAAGTCTTTGGATATTGAAGCTAGGGTTTTCATATAAGTTGATAGCTTGATCCAAAGCTCATTCTTATGAGATAAAAGGTTAGTTTTCATGTTTATTACATATTATCAAGAATGTTTATTTGTTGAACAACTTGGGTAGAAGGAAAAAGTGGAAGATGAGTTCCAAATGTAGTTTTTATGAGGTTTTTGAGTATTAAGCTAACTTGAGTTATGATTCTTAGTATAATATGGGTATAATATTGCTATGGAAAGTAATAATGGTGATGAAGACGCATTAGATGAAAATGTGCTAAAATGGGTATGAAATTGCTAGAATAAGTTGAACACAAGGATGTATTTTGAAGACCAAATCGAATGTGAATACTTGTGTATGATATTTTGGATATTATTGTGGTTGTTGGGAGTTGTTTTGTGGTTTGGTGGAAGTTGACGAAATAGGGGAAATACTACCCAATTTTCATTAGGTCATGAATTATTCTAGTTTGAATTTAGGAGTATCATTAAGGCTTAACCATGTTATGAATCCTTCCAAATGTAGATTATTCAAGCTTCGACAGGGAACGTTAAATAGTTAAGGAGACAAAGAGGTATGTAAGACTAACTCTTCTTTCATTAAGGCATGGTTCCCTTGCTATATGTATCCTTTCATGAGCTCTATAATGTCTTCCAAATGACTCTATCTCTAAGGTTTCCAAAGCTTACGATTCTCGATACGTACACGATTCTATTACCTCTTTTATGTAATAGTTGATCCTCTACGGATAAATATAACGAAAATGATGATGTCAATGATGACGATGATACTCATTGATAACGTCCAAATCCACCCTATTAATTAGAATGGGCACGGTCGTATGCAAATATATTTACCCAACTATGAGTCGGGGTCGAATCCCACAGAGAACAATATGTAGGCGATTAGGAAAAGTAGGAATTTTCACCAGTGATAGCTAAAGCCAAACGATGGATAATATTTTGGTTTTGTTTGAGAGAAAATTATAGCTAATGCAAAAATGTACACTTTCCTAGAAAGCAAGTAAAATGATCAATGGTCACAAGCATGGATACAAGGGAAACTACGCTCAAGTAACGATCCAATGTACTTCATGGTTTATAAATAATGGTGAGTTTATATTACTTAGCCTCGGATAATGACTCTAGATTAGCTTCTTCCGAAGACTAACTAGACTACCTAATTGAATATCCCTAAAGCAATTAGGAGCATTAAGAACACCCGAATATGGCTACAAGTGGTGTCGCCTATCCCTAGGTCGATTTCCATTAGATGAGGGTTAACACCCCAAATTCTTGTTAATTAATCTTTCCCAATCCCGAGTTTGCCTCTTCCAAGTTTAAACCGAAATAAATGGGCAAGTCTTAGGGTTAGCTACTCCCTTAAGAATCATTCAAAATGAGATTAATTAAAGAAACAATAACTCACTTCATTAGGAATAAAATCATTCAACACATAAGTAAAACAAGAGATTCAATCCAAACTTAAACAATATATACTTCCATAAATAAGGTTCAAGTATTGAAATAAAATATTACACACATAAATATTCAATACAAAACAAGAGTAGAAGAAATGGGTAAAGAATTTCTCATTGGGTGCCTCCAAATCTTCTCTTCCAAGGAGTTGGTGATGAAACCCTAGCCTCCAATTTTTGTGTTATGCCAAAGATGTCTAATATTTTGCCCTAATTTTCTATTTATATGAACTGGAATGGAAGAAATCGTCAAAATCCGAGTTCTGGTCGAAATTTCCGAAAATCCTTCAACGCGATCGCGCCATGTGTCTGCGCGATCGCGTGGATGACGTCAGCTCCCCTGCTCCCTTAATCGCGATCGCGTGTCGAGCCTGTGCGATCGCGTGTCATTAACAACGCGCGTGGGCGCGGTCGCGTTACATTCCAGCGCGAACGCGTGGAGTGCAATTCCCACGTGGGCGCGATCACGTGGGTACTCTGCGCGATCGCGTAGAGTATTTTTCCACGGTATTTTCCAGAACTTCCAGTTATTTCCAGTTTTACAACATTTTTGCTTGTTTTCCACACTTAGGCTCTAGGGACCTCGTATTACCTGAAACATGACAAAAACTACGTAAAATGACATAGACTTGCTTAAAAACAAGTAAAACTTATAGTTAAAAAGCATCGATTGTGGTGTAAAATCACGCCACATCAACACCCCCAACTTAAAGTATTTGCTTGTCCTCAAGCAAGCCATACAAAACCATGACTCAATCTAACACCTAGATATTATAGAATAACAATGTCTACATTGGTTTTGACTTTGAACTACCGGCATGCATGTTTTTCTTCCAAGGACCACCCCAATTTCTGTTTTAAAGCAATATGCACAACTACAGAACACTACGACTAACAATGAAGCTTCAATGAATGACATTACATTATCGAACATATTATGGTGCACACAAACGCTACTTTAGGCGGTCACTTTATTTTGTTCAATTCTCATCCTTATGCCCTCACATAGACCAAAGAATGTCCCAACACACATATATACGACAAGATTGGGACGAAGACAAAAGAGAAGAGAAAAACACTCACACTCACAAAGACAATTCATATTTACACATGCAAATACCATAGGCTTGCCCTTATTTTCTATGTTCTCATCCTAGGATCGTTCGGTTGTGATCTCATTAGGACTTGTTTCGGCTTGTAATGTAGGTTTAGGGACGGGTCGGATACTTTTTGGATATTAGTGACTCACCCTCCTTGAACACTACAACATCTTGTCACCTTAATTCGCCTCTTTTCTTTCCACCCCTTTATTTTCTTTCAGTTTTCGACCTCGATGTGGTTTTACTTCTAACCAACTTACAATTCTTTTTGCGTTACAATTTTCTGATTTTTTTTTTTTATGTATATATATATACGCAGCTACCACATCGAATCTTCACTAGCAAACTCCACCACCCCCAACTTATGTTTTGAACATATACTCCACATTTAATTTACCCCCAACTTAGGCATTTTGCCTCATCTAATTAATAGCATCAAGGAGGGAACGGGTGTGAAGATGGATTAATTTCACAAAGGGTAAGGTTTCATAATTGGCTAGCCAAGAAAAAGGTCAAAAAGGCTCAAAAGGGAAACTAAGGGTGTTTAACACTATTGGTAAGGCTTATTTAGGCAAAGTGACTATTTCAACAAAGAAAGCCTAAGATCATCTCACAACCAAACTAACTTTCGGATTTCATACAAGACCAACCGGGCAAGTTCTAGATTATACATGCATAAACAGAATCAAACTAACAACTCACACACACATCGGCATAAGGACAATAATTTTTACACTTGTGACCTCCTAAGTAGTAATTCATCACACACAACACCCCAACAATCATAATGTCATATAAAGAATCAATCATGTCAGACAATAACTATTCTCAGTATGCATTTTTCAAAATTTTGAGGGGTCTAAAATTTCAACAAAACACAATACATGCCATTAGTTACCAAGTAGTACCAAATAAAACAAAATTACTCTATTCAACCTAAGTAACATCCTAAACATGCCAGTTTCAACAAAATAAAACCCCCCTCAGGAAAAGAACTCTGGCAAAGAAAAGCCGAGGAGGTTCCTACCCCTAACTAAAAAAACTTGCAGTGTCCTCACTGCAGTACATCAACACAGAAAAACTTTTTTTTTTCATACCTCCTAGCACTGTGTGCTAATGTTCATCTCTGCTCACCCTCTGAACTGGAGCTGCTGGGCTCTGGCAGGACAAAATCGTCCTCATTTTCCTCCTCTTCATGCTGTGCGCCGCATACACTCCTCAGAATGCTCATCATTTTGTTCAGGAATTTGCTTTGCTTCTTGGCATGCTCCCTTGCCTTTTTCTGCCTCCTCTCTATTTTTCCCTGCTTTTCTTTGATATGCTTCATGTCCTCCACCACACCTGCTAATGTTGGACCAATAGGAACAGAGGGAGCTGTAGATGTGCCTTCTCCATGTGGGCCCGCAGGGAGACTAGCCACTAGCTGCTGAAGCCGATTGTCCACCCCATGGACCTGGGTGGAGATATATTGGAAAGGCCTGGCGGCTTCTTGCAGTGGTGGAAAGATTGGTATAGCCATGGGGGGGGGGGGGGGGGGGCAGATGCCCCACCAATCGAATCTGATGCAGTAGATGTGAACTGCTGAAATGATGATGTTGCTATATCAATCTTCCTTTTCTTCTGTACATTACCAAGCCCTCTCTTTTTCAACGGATAAATCGGTCCAGCAGGCCCTTTTTCTCTGTCTCCTGGTCTTGTGGGCACTCCATCAGTGGAGCACAAGTAAGTGATCAATGATGGGAAGAATAAGCTCTTCGTCCGTTCAAGCACCACCTCCCGGATTTCCTGCATAATGAGCCTCCCCACGTCAACAGGCAATCCTTCCATCACAACACAAATTACTTTAGCCCTCTCAAGTGGCACCTCTGAATCATGTTTTGAAGGCAGCACCCTGGATGTGACAATATCAAGCCAAGTTTTGGCTTCAGCGGTGAACTCTGCAGAGTCAATCCTTTTCTGCATTGTGTTTAGCCACTTTGGTTGTTCCCCACCGTGAAGGTGGGTCACAAACCATTGTTGCCGCAGGTTTTCGTACATCTGTGCCATTTCGCTGTTATCACCATCCTGCAGATTATAATAGGCATTGATTCTTGAGGCATTGCACAGGACATCCACACCTCTGACTTTGACAATTGCCCTATGTGTAATGTCTGCCTCTGCAGCATTTGCGTAGAATTCCCACACCAGGGTATGATTTGCCCTGATTGGTTCATCTACAAAGCGTATCCAGCCGCTTGTTACCAACCTTCCATAGAACTCGGGCATCTTTTCTTCCAAACTTTCTGTTACAAAGCCCCTCTCTTCAATGAAGCTCTTTCCCAGCAGTCTATCATATAGCTTCGAACATTTTGTTGACTGGAAGGTGGTGGTGTCATAATATTCAATCAAGGGTACTTGGGCAGCACTGGATGATGAAGCCATTTTTTTGAGTTTAAGTACCTACAAAACAAACACAATGCATATGAACACCTACAATGATGTATAATGAGGAGTTGGGTTAAGGACATTGGGCACCCAAGTTTTGAACAGCTCTGTGCGAGCATTCTGTTTGTGAACTGGGATTTTTCCTTCAGCGCGATCGCGTGACAAGGAGACGCGATCGCGCCATTTTGCTGTATTCCTTCAGCGCGATCGCGCAAGGAACTGGCGCGATCGCGTAATTCTTATGATTTCCTTAACCGCGATCGCGGTTCAACAGTATGCGATCGCGCCATTTTTGTCCATTATTCAGCGCGTTCGCGGCTTGTATTGGCGCGATTGCCCTGAATCGTTTCAGATTCTCCCAAGCATTTTCACAAACAGGTTATGGACATCATTTTTGGGGCTTCAATTCAACAATTTTAAGCTTGTGTTTTGCCCAATTTTATTTTTCTTATATCAGCACCCAACACTCAATTCACAACACTCAACAACAAACAACAATTTGTATAACAACAAATTCAACAATTTCATCATATA
Source organism: Lycium barbarum (assembly GCF_019175385.1). Taxonomy (NCBI): domain Eukaryota; kingdom Viridiplantae; phylum Streptophyta; class Magnoliopsida; order Solanales; family Solanaceae; genus Lycium; species Lycium barbarum. The sequence goes on along the minus strand of NC_083343.1, from coordinate 30,455,935 downwards.
TTCATGCGTAAACAAGTAAAAGAAAAAAAATTCTTTCACAATTTCTAACATGGAATGATGATGAAAACAACCCTAGGAACAAGACAATGAAAGAATCACATACCTTGTGGTTACAACTTGAAGAATTTTCGTAAAATTTGAAGTTGAATTTGAGAGAAAAGTGGGAAAATTTTGAGAAGAAGTGAAGGAAATGAGGGGTTTTGCCCCCTTTTGTTCTGTTTGGATACCTAGAAAGCGCGTGTCTGCGCGTTCGCGTGGCCTTAAGGCGCGTTCGCGCAGAGTTATTTATTTATTATTTTTTTATTATTATTGCTTACCGCGTTCGCGTCTGTGTGGTGCGCGATCGCGCAGAGATAAATTAGGCACTGTTTTTCCAGACTCCGAAAATAAGCACAGAAACCAGCAGCTACTGATTTGTGACTGTTCTGAAAATCCAACCTGCTCAAAACAATTCCATAAATTGTGAAATTTTGCAGATTAGTCACAAATCATAAACTAAACAATTCTAAAAAATCAAAGTTCAAAAATGATTTAAAAAATTTTAAAACGATGGGTTGCCTCCCACCAAGCGCTTAAGTTAACGTCGCGGCATGACGGTTACCAACTTTACCGCTTTTCTCGCCATTTGGAAGATATGAATTTGCGCCCCAATTTTGAATCAAGATTATGATGACGCTCATGGGGCGGTGGCAGAAAAACAAAGAGGCCAACTCTCGGATGTCTCATTTTGCACTTTTTGGCCTTTGAGTGAGGAATGCCATTTTGTCTTCATAGCATAGCAAACTTCAAAACAAAAACGCTTTCTTCTTCGTATCCAAAATTCTCCATTGGCTTGTTTGGTTCAACTTCCATATCATCAACCAAGCACAATGTTGAAAAATGGTTCGAATGTGGTCCAACGCGCTCAAATTTCAAATTTGCATGAATTTTGACATTCTTACCCATAAATGAACTAGAGTCTTCAAAAACGATTTCATGAACTTTTTTATGCAACTCTAGTATCATTTCTTCAATTTCGGCATCATTCACTATTTTTGGATTTGTTGGTTGGTAATTTATCATTAGCTCTTGAAAAGCAATAGTGACCACTTCTTCTTTGGAAACCAACTTAAAACTACTATCCATGGCCTTTTGATATTGAGTGTTACATTCCTCAATCTTTGCATTCAATTCGGCCTCCAATTTTTGGATAGCAATTTCAAGTGACTCCATTTCTTGACTTTGCTCAACATGCATTTTTAGATATTCTTCCATCATCCGTGAAAAGCCTTCACGGTGATTTCCATAGGCTTCAAGTTGTTGAGCTTGATTCATTAGTCAATCTTGGCTCAAAATTTCCTCTTTGTCAAGTTTTCCTTCATGGTGAAAATCGTCCAAAGCTTGTAAAAATCCTAACATGGTGAAATCCATGTTTTGGATAGTTTCATCATCTCCCTGTTGAACTACTTCCCACCAATTTGCCACAATTTTCCCATATTCTTCATTTCTTGCCATAATGCCATTCAACATTTCCTCGATTTCCTCTTTTCGAGAATTGGAGATTTCTTCTTCATGACTTAGCTCATTTTCTTCAAGTTGAACCGTTTCTTCAATTTCACAACTCTCGTCAGGGTCACAAGAATTTTCGGGTTCATCTTGTAAACTTGAAATCTCTTCTTCAACCATTTCATTTTGAGGAGTCGACACTTCCATGACAATTGAGGAATTTGCATCCTCAAATGAATCATTCAGTCTTTTTATGGCTTCTCCATTTTTTAAAATGGATTGTTGGAGGAGCTTTCACTCTTCCTCCATTTTAGCTTCTCGATCTAAGTATGTTTGGAGCATTGCCATAATGTCTTCATGTCCGGCACTTTGTCCTTCATTTGTCATGTTGTTGTCCCTGTCAAACTCAAAAGCATAGCTAGCATTTTTGTTAGAACAACTAGGGCGAGGGGAAGTGGAATAATTGGGACAATCACCCCAATGTCCACCTTGACCACCACATATATTACAAACACTCTCATCATAGGATTGAGACGGTGCACACATCTCTCTCCCAGGAGCATATTCACAATCTAGCCAAAAGTGGGGTCCTCCACAATATGGACATGGGTCATCAAAATATGGATTACAACCATCAAACCCATTTTCATTCCAAGATGCCATTTTTTTTATTTTTTTAAATAAAAATAAAACACAGAAAACAACTACACAAATATGTACGGGTTCGGTTCAAAGCAAGTTAGCTTATTTCCTAGATTAGCCAAAATACACCAATTGTTCCCCGGCAACGGCGCCATTTTTTATAACGTCCAAATCCACCCTATTAATTAGAATGGGCACGGTCGTATGCAAATATATTTACCCAACTATGAGTTGGGGTCGAATCCCACAGAGAACAATATGTAGGCGATTAGGAAAAGTAGGAATTTTCACCAGTGATAGCTAAAGCAAAACGATGGATAATATTTTGGTTTTGTTTGAGAGAAAATTATAGCTAATGAAAAAATGTAAACTAACCTAGAAAGCAAGTAAAATGATCAATGGTCACAAGCATGGATACGAGGGAAACTACGCTCAAGTAACGATCCAATGTACTTCATGGTTTACAAATAATGGTGAGTTTATATTACTTAGCCTCGGATAATGACTCTAGATTAGCTTCTTCCGAAGACTAACTAGACTACCTAATTGAATATCCCTAAAGCAATTAGGAGCATTAAGAACACCCGAATATGGCTACAAGTGGTGTCGCCTATTCCTAGGTCGATTTCCATTAGATGAGGGTTAACGCCTCAAATTCTTGTTAATTAATCTTTCCCAATCCCGAGTTTGCCTCTTCCAAGTTTAAACCGAAATAAATGGGCAAGTCATAGGGTTAGCTACTCCCTTAAGAATCATTCAAAATGAGATTAATTAAAGAAACAATAACTCACTTCATTAGGAATAAAATCATTCAACACATAAGTAAAACAAGAGATTCAATCCAAACTTAAACAATATATACTTCCATAAATAAGGTTCAAGTATTGAAATAAAATATTACACACATAAATATTCAATACAAAACAAGAGTAGAAGAAATGGGTAAAGAATTTCTCATTGGGTGCCTCCAAATCTTCTCTTCCAAGGAGTTGGTGATGAAACCCTAGCCTCCAATTTTTGTGTTATGCCAAAGATGTCTAATATTTTGCCCTAATTTTCTATTTATATGAACTGGAATGGAAGAAATCGTCAAAATCAGAGTTCTGGTCGAAATTTCCGAAAATCCTTCAACGCGATCGCGCCATCTGTCTGCGCGATCGCATGGATGATGTCAGCTCCCCTTCTCCCTTAATCGCGATCGCGTGTCGAGCCTGCGCGATCGCGTGTCATTAACAAAGCGCGTGGGCGCGGTCGCGTTACATTCCAGCGCGAACGCGTGGAGTGCAATTCCCGCGTGGGCGCGATCGCGTGGGTACTCTGCGCGATCACGTAGAGTATTTTTCCACAGTATTTTCCGGAACTTCCAGTTATTTCCAGTTTTGCAACTTTTTTGCTTGTTTTCCAAACTTAGGCTCTAGGGACCTCGTATTACCTGAAACATGACAAAAACTACGTAAAATGACATAGACTTGCTTAAAAACAAGTAAAACTTATAGTTAAAAAGCATCGATTGTGGTGTAAAATCACGCCACATCACTCATGAACTCCTATGTATACGGATTTAAGTATGTATGACTATTATGTAACACCGAGCCTATATGGCTGGGTATGGTACCTATCGCGTGCACACCGCTGCAGTTGGGTACGGATAACACTGAGCCTTAGTAGGGCCAGGTATGTATGACACCGAGCCTTGTCATGGCCGGGTATGTAAAACCACCGAACCTTCGTGGTCGGGTACGCTATGGGTACGAATATATATATGCATATTGATACGAATATGTATATGAATATGGATACGGATATGGATATGGTATATGTATCTATGTATGTAGCACTAGAAATGGAAGGTCTATATAAAAGTCAAGTAAGTAATTACGATGATGGCTATTATCTCCTGATTCTCCCATCTTATGTTATTTCTTATGCTATTTCTTATGCTGTCTCTTATGCTCCTATTATGATATTGATTATGCTTTACATACTCAGTACATTATTCGTACTGACGTCCTTTTGTTTGTGGACGCTGCGTCATGCCCGCAGGTGGACAGGGAGACAGGACTAATCCATAGACTTCTCACTCATGGACTACATAGAGAAGCTCCATTTCATTCTGGAGCTATAGCCTTTGTTATCATTCTTTTGTGTACATACCCATGGGCAAGGCGGGGTCCTGTCCCGCCTATATGATGTGACATACTCTCCTTAGAGGCTCGTAGACAGTTGTCTATGATTAGATGTCCTTAGCCTTGTCGGCTCTTATTTTGTATGTCATTTTGATAACCTCGTCGGCTTGTGTATATGGATATGGGCATTATTATTAATGATGATATAAATGTGTTGTTGCCCAACGAGATTAGCACTATCGATGCATATAAATTATAAGTAAGCCATGTGGCTCACCTAGATGTGAAGTACTAAAAGAGGTGTCCGGGTGGGTTAGCCCCGGGTACCCGTCATGGCCCTCCAGTTGGGTCGTGACAAAAGTTGTATCAGAGCAGTTCTTTCCTAGGGCGTGTCCACGAGCTGTGTCTAATAGAGTATTGGTTATGGGTGTGTTGCGCGCCACACTTATAAACAAGAGGCTGCGGGCATTTTAGGAATGAATGACCTTCTTTCTTCATAAGATCGTGTGATAAAGCTATGACATAAGAACTTATTTTTCCTTAATCGTGTGTTATGTATTTCAGAGATGCCTGTAAAGAGAAAGGCTACGGCAGCCCAGAAGGGCAAGACAGCAGCAGAAAAGCGGGCTGAAAGAGCACCGCCAATGGTTGTAGAGGAAAGGGAGTCCCAGAATGCGGCTCAATCTCAGTCCTCCCATTCAGTGCCTATTTCTGAAGAGCGTGAGGCAGCCTTAGCCCCAGCTCCAGCACCTCCGGCTCCTCCACCGGATGCTTCAGGACAAGATGTAAAAGAGGCCATTCATTTGCTTACTCAATTGGTTGCCGCCTAGACTCAGCGGAAAAGCACAGGGCAAGGTGATAGGGCTGTTAGTGCAAGGGCCCGTGATTTTATTAGCATGAACCCTCCGAAATTCTTTGGATCAAAGCCGGATGAGGATCCTCCGAATTTTATAGATGGAATGTTAAGGACACTTCGGTTGATACATGCTTCGGACACCGAATCGGTGGAGTTGGCATCTTATAGATTGAGGGATGTTGCGGTTCATTGGTACATGGTTTGGATAGCTTCACGGGGAGCCAATGCGCCTCCCTCGTATGGCAAGAATTTGTAGATGTCTTCCTCCGACATTATTTGCCACCAGAAGTTCGGCGAGCTAGAGCCGATAAGTTCTTAAATTTGAGGCAAGGAAGCCTGAGTGCTTTAGAGTATAGTCTGCGCTTCAATTCTTTGGCTATGTATGCTTCGGCCATGGTAGCGGATATGGGTGACCGAGTGCACCGATTTGTGAAAGGCCTAGGGCCACATTTGATGGATAGGTGCTTGACTGCGTCCCTTCAGGACAATATGGATATTTCACGAATTCAAGCCCACGCTCAAAATTTAGAAGAAATCCAACAACAGCAAAGAAGTGAGCGTGAGCATGATAGAGGGTATAACAAGAGGGCTAGATCTTCGGGTCCAATAAGTGAGTTTAGAGGTGGGCCAAGACAATAGTTTTCTAGGAATTTAGGCCATTCTATGACTAGTATGCCTCCACGATTTACAGGCCAGAGATTTGACAGATCTACTTATTCCGGGCCGAGTCAGAGTTTCAGAGCTTCGGGTTCCCAGTTCAGAGGTGATTCAGGTCAGGCTAGGCCACCCGTGTCACGATGTTCCCAGTGTGGGAAGTTACATTGGGGCCAGTGTCGACTAGGTTCAGAGGGTTGCTATACATGCAGTCGGCCAGGCCGTATCATGCGTGATTGCCCCTCGGTTGGTGGTAGGGGTAGAGTTCAGCCTTCAGGATCAGCAGTCGGGTCTTCATCATCGATACATCCTATAGGGCAAGGTTCACAAGCGTCGGTCAGCCATGGTAGAGGTAGAGGGAGAGCTCCTAGTTCTAGTGGTCCTCAGCACTGTATTTATGCCTTGGCGGGACGCTAAGATCTTGAGTCATCTCCCGATGTCGTCACAGGTATATTATCGATATTTTCTCATGATGTATATGCTTTGATTCCACATTGTCATATGTTACTCCATATATTGCGGGTCGATTTGGGGTCAAACCGGAGTCGATCAAACCTTTTGAGGTATCTACACCCGTTGAGGAACCGGTAATAGCTAGCCGGGTATTAGGAATTGTGTAGTTGTGATTTGTGGCCATCGTACTATGGTTGATTTTCATGAGTTAAAAATGGTGGACTTTGATGTTATCATGGTGATGGATTGGTTGGCTTCTTGTTATGCCAATGTTGATTGTAGAATGAAAATGGTTCGCTTCCAATTTCCGGGAGAACTATTTTTAGAATGGAAAGGAAATACAGTGTCCCCAAAAGGTAGGTTTATTTCCTATCTCAAGGCAAGGAAAATGATCGTCAAAGGTTGTGTTTACCATCTAGTTCCGGTTCATGATGTAGAAGCTGAATCGCCAAATCTTCAGTCTGTCCCTGTGGTGAATGAGTATCCGGATGTGTTCCCGGAAGAGCTTCCAGGCCTCCCTCCAGAGCGGGAGATTGATTTTGCTATAGATGTGCTACTGGATACAAAGCCCATATCTATTCCTCCCTATGGAATAGCTCCCGCAAAATTGAGAGAGTTGAAGGAGCAATTGAAAGACTTGCTCGAAAAAGGCTTTATAAGGCCTAGTTCATCCCCGTGGGGAGCACCCGTGTTGTTTGTGCGAAAGAAAGATGGCTCCTTGCGGATGTGTATTGACTATTGGCAACTGAATAAGGTGACGGTCAAGAACAAATATCCTCTTCCAAGGATTGACGACTTATTCGATCAATTACAAGGCGCCAAATGGTTTTCAAAGAAAGATTTAAGATCCGGGTATCATCAAGTGAGAGTTAGGGAGAAAGATATCCCTAAGACAGCCTTCAGAACAAGATATGGCCATTTTGAGTTCCGCGTAATGTCATTTGGGATAACTAATGCACGGGCAGTATTTATGGATTTGATGAAAAATGTGTTCAGGCCCTTCTTAGATTTATTAATGATTATGTTCATTGACGATATCCTGGTATATTCTAGGTCCGAGGCAGAACATGTGGATCATTTGCATACCGTTCTTCCAGTTCTCCAAACCCGAGAGTTATTTGCCAAATTTTCTAAGTGTGAATTTTGGTTGAACTCAGTGACCTTCTTGGGGCATATTATTTCAATCGATGGTATTCGGGTAGATACCCAAAAGATTGAAGCGGTGAAGACTTGGCCAAGGCCAATAACACCTACGGAGGTCCGTAGTTTTCTAGGCTTAGCAGGTTATTACAGGAGATTTGTAGAAGGCTTTTCTTCTATTTTTGCACCACTCACGAAGCTGACCCAGAAATTAGCTAAGTTTCAATGGACAGATGCTTGTGAACGTAGTTTTCAAGAGCTAAAGGATAGATTAACTTCTGCCCCAGTCCTGACACTTCCAGAGGGATCAGAAGGTTATGTTGTCTATTGTGATGCTTCAGGCGTTGGGTTAGGCTGTGTGTTGATGCAACATGGTAAGGTGATTGCGTATGCTTCAAGACAGTTGCGGAAACATGAGAAAAATTATCCGAGCCATGACTTTGAATTGGCTGCAGTGATTCATGCATTAAAGATGTGGAGACATTACTTGTATGGTGTTCATGTGGATATTTACACAGATCATAAGAGCCTTCAGTATATCTTCAAGCAAAAAGAGTTGAATTTGCAGCAACGACGATGGTTGGAATTGCTAAAAGATTACGATGTTGATATCCTATATCACCCCGAAAAGGCAAATGTTGTGGATGATGCACTTAGCCGTAGATCCATGGGAAGTTTGTGTGATGTACGACCAGAGAAACGAGAAATGGCTCGTGAGCTCCTGCAGCTAGCTAGCCTAGGAGTTCGAGTGGTGGACTCAGGTAGCCGGGGAACTACCATTCAGAATTCAGCAGTCTCGTCGCTAGTAGTGGAAGTGAAAGAGCGACAATACGAAGATCCCATGCTAATGCATTACAGAGATACACTCCCTCAGAAGGAGAAGTCATGATTTGAGATTTCTGGAGATGGAGTTCTTCGATGCCGAGGCTTATGTGTTCCTGATGTTGCAGGATTGCGCCACCAAATATTGAGAGAATCCCATTGTTCCCGTTATTCTGTTCACCCAGGAGAAACGAAAATGTATCATGACCTTAAATCTATATATTGGTGGAATAGGATGAAGGAAGATATAGTGGAATTCGTAGCTCAATGTCCCAACTGTCAACAAGGGAAAATCGAGCACCAAAAGTCGGGCGGATTATTGCAAGCTATAGAAATTCCAACTTGGAATTGGGAAGTAATTAACATGGACTTCATTACAAGCTTACCCCGTTCTCGACGTAAGTATGATTCTATATGGGTGATTGTGGATAGACTCACGAAGTCAGCTCATTTCTTACCAGTCAGAACTACATATGTGGCAGAAGATTATTCAAAGCTTTACGTTAAAGAGATAGTGCGGCTTCACGGTGTTTCGGTATCTATTATCTCCGATAGAGGGACTCAGTTTACAGCAATTTTTTGGAAGTCCTTCCAAGGGGGTTTAGGGACTCAAGTGAGCCTTAGCACGACATTTCACCCACAGACGGATGGGCAAGCTGAACGTACCATTCAAACTCTTGAGGATATGTTACGAGTATGTGTATTGGATTTTGGAGGTAGTTGGGATGATCACTTACCACGTATTGAATTTGCTTATAACAATAGTTATCATGCTAGCTTCCAAATGGCCCCGTATGAGGCTTTATATGGGAGAAACTGTAGATCTCCAATTGGGTGGTTCGAAGTAGGAGAGACCAAATTGATAGGACCAGACATGGTCCAGCAAGCTATAGAGAAAGTCAAGCTTATACAGGATCGATTATTAACAGCTCAGAATCGTCAGAAATCCTATGCAGATAACTGTCAAAGAGACTTAGAGTTCCAAGTGAAAGATTGGGTATTCTTGAAGGTGTCGCCAATGAAGGGCGTCATGAGACTTGGCAAAAAGGGCAAGCTTAGTCCCCAGTACATTGGACCATATGATATTGTACGCAAGGTAGGCCAAGTGGCTTATGAATTAGACCTACCTGCAGATTTGGAGTCAGTCCATCCAGTTTTTCATGTATCGATTCTTCGTAAGTGTATTGGAGATCCTTCTAGAATTGTGCCAATAGATGATGTCCAAGTTACTAAACAATTGTCTTATGAAGAAGCCCCCATTGCCATTTTAGATAGGCAAGTACGAAAGCTCAGAACCAAAGAGGTAGCTTCAGTTAAAGTTTTATAGAAAAATAATAATAGACAGGAAATGACTTGGGAAGCCGAAGAGGACATGAAGTCCAGGTACCCGCATTTATTTTCACCTTCGGAAGAGATTCAGGCAGAGATGCCATTAACCTCAGGTATGTAATGCTTTTCTTGATGTTTTCTCTGTCGTGTGTGGCCATGGTTATTGTCGTGTTGTTATAGCCCTGTGAGGCGATGTATTTTGGGTTGCTGTGCAGGATGGTAGTGCCATATTATAAGGGAAACTCTGGCGAAATTTTTGTAGAATCCTTAAGAGTCTATCATTCGAGGACGAATGTTTCTAAGAGAGGGAGAATGTTACACCTCGTAGTTTCGTCCGTTGAGATTCATTAGGCGTTAGTTGTCCTAATCGCGAAAACGGGAGTTACTTAGGATATATGACATTACATGTTACCATATTATGGTTATGGGGGTTTAAGCCCATTAAATGGTCTATGGAAGGAATTAAGGACAAACAAAAAAGGAATGGAGTTTATGGGAACTTTGGTAAAAACATAGCAAAATTTTCAGACATATTTTGTTCCAAATTGGTGGGGGAATATCTCCTAGAATATGAGGATTTTTGGTGTGTTTCTTTTTTCCAAATTTAATTTCATCGAGTCTAGTTTCTAACGCAACAAACCGCTCGTCAATGTCATGTCTGAGTAAAATGTTATGGCCATTCTACGACAGACTGTCTGAGCAGAAAAATTTATACGACCATTTGACGGCCCGCAGGAATTTTGACGCCCCGTAGAAAATTCTGCGGTCCGTCAAATTGACACAGCCCAGCGTCAAATGGTCACAGTGACCCATATTTGACTGGGCAGTTCTACGGACCATTTTGACGGTCCGTAGGAATTTACACGGCCCGTCAAAATTGGCGCAGAATTGCCCGACGGGAGTTTAAGTTCCGCTTTATAAAATTCTTTTCACTTCATTTGGACATATTATTTTACCAAACCAGCTCCAAAAGCTCTCTAAAAACCCTCTCTTCCACTCCATAAACTAATCAAAGCCAAAATCCAAGAGAGATTAAGCATCAATAAGCAAGAATCAAGATACCCATGTGCTAGAGGTCTTGCTAGGGTTAATAAACTCCAAAAATCCTTTGGATATTGAAGCTAGGGTTTTCATATAAGTTGATAGCTTGATCCAAAGCTCATTCTTATGAGATAAAAGTTTAGTTTTCATGCTTATTACATATTATCAAGAATGCTTATTTGTTGAACAACTTGGGTAGAAGGAAAAAGTGGAAGATGAGTTCCAAATGTAGTTTTTATGAGGTTTTTGAGCAGTAAGCTAACTTGAGTTATGATTCTTAATATAATATGGGTATAATATTGCTATGGAAAGTAATAATGGCGATGAAGACGCATTATATGAAAATGTGCTAAAATGGGTATGAAATTGCTAGCATGAGTTAAACACAAGGATGAATTTTGAAGACTAAATCGAATGTGAATACTTGGGTATGATATTGTGGATATTATTATGGTTGTTGGGAGTTGTTTTGTGATATGGTGGAAGTTGACGAAATAGGGGAAATGCTGCCCAATTTTCATTAGGTCATGAATTATTCTAGTTTGAATTTAGGAGTATCATTAAGGCTTAACCATGTTATGAATCCTTCCAAATGTAGATTATTCAAGCTTCGACGGGGAACGTTAAATAGTTAAGGAGACAAAGAGGTATGTAAGGCTAACTCTTCTTTCATTAAGGCATGGTTCCCTTGCTATATGTATCCTTTCATGAGCTCCATAATGTCTTCCAAATGACTCTATCTCTAAGGTTTCCAAAGCTTACGATTCTCGAAACATTCACGATTCTATTGCCTCTTTTATATAATAGTTGATCCTCTAAGGATAAATATAACGAAAATGATGATATCAATGATGATGATGATACTCATGAACTCCAATGTATACGGATTTAAGTATGTATGACTATTATGTAACACCGAGCCTATATGGCCGGATATGGCACCTATTGCATGCACAACACCGCAGTTGGGTATGGATAACACTGAGCCTTGGTAGGGCTAGGTATGTATGACACCGAGCCTTGTCATGGTCGGGTATGTAAAATCATCGAACCTTCATGGTCGGGTACGCTATGGGTACGAATATGTATATGAATATGGATACGAATATGTATATGAATATCGATACGGATATGGATATGGTATATGTATATATGTATGTACACAAGTACGCACTAGAAATGGAAGGTCCATATGAAAGTCAAGTAAGTAATTACGATGATGGCTATTGTCTCCTGATTCTCCCATCTTATGTTATTTCTTATGCTATTTCTTATGCTGTCTCTTATGCTCCTATTATGATATTGATTATGCTTTACATACTTAGTACATTATTCGTACTAACGTCCTTTTGTTTGTGGACGCTGCGTCATGCCCGCAGGTGGACAGGGAGACAGGACTGATCCATAGACTTCTCACTTAGGGACTACATAGAGAAGCTGTATTTCATTCCGGAGCTACAGCCTTTGGTATTATTCTTTTGTGTACATACCCATGGGCAAGGCGGGGTCCTGTCCCGCCTATATGATGTGACATACTCTCCGTAGAGGCTCGTAGACAGTTGTATATGATTAGATGTCCTTAGCCTTGTCGGCTCATATTTTGTATGTCATTTTGATAGCCTCGTCGGCTTGGGTATATGGATATGGGAATTATTATTGATGATGATATAAATGTGTTGTTGCCCAATGAGATTAGCACTATCAATGCATATAAATTTTAAGTAATCCATGTAGCTCACCTAGATGTGAAGTACGAAAAGAGGTGTCCGGGTGGGTTAGCACTTGGTACCCGTTATGGCCCTCCGGTTAGGTCGTGCCACTTATCCCTTTCACTTCTTACTTTGAGAAGAAGTTACACTCCCATCTAATCATACTATCATCTTATTAATGAAACTCTTTGAAAGGTTTAATCGACTCAAGTTTCGCCCCAATCCGACCAGCAATATAAGGAGTAACATATAACAATGTTGAACTCGGATCAATCAATGCATACACATCATAAGAGAATGCTGACAATATACTTGTAACAACATCTGGTGAAGACTCCAAGTCCTATCGACCCATCAATGCGTAAATACGGTTCTGAGGACTGCTCAAGCTGAATGCTCTCCCTCTACCTCTACCACGACCTACTCATGTCTGAGTGTCTTGTCTCAGAGGGCGCACCGATGACGATGATCCGGCTGCCGATCCAGGTGGCTGCACCATACTTCGACGGCCTAGAAATAGACACTCATGCATAATATGGCCTGGCTGACCACAGGGATAGCAAACATCGAAACCCAAGCAGCACGATCCGAAATGTGGCTTACCACATTGATTAAACTGTGGTAAAGGCGGTCCCATCTAACCAGATTCGCCTCTATTCTGGGAACCCGAAACTCTGGAGACCTGACCAGATCTGGTATAATTAGGATGATCAAATATCTTGCCTGCAAATTAAGGAGATGCACTAGCCATTGAATGGTCTGAGTGCCTAGAATATTACGGTCTCTGACTCCCTCCGAACTCACTGGGGGCGCCTAAAGATTTGGCGTTCTTACTATAACCTCTATCAGAATCACACTCGCCTCTTTGCGGCTGCTACTATTCTTCCAAATTTTAGGCATGGGCCTGAATGCGGAAGATATCCATTCCTTCCTGGAGTGAGGCCGTCAAGCACTCCTCAATCAAATGTGGCCCCAACCCACTCACAAACAGATGTACGCGGTCTCCCATATTAGCTACCATGGATGGGGCATACCTTGCCAAACAATTAAAGCGAAGACTATACTCTAGATCACTCATATTCCCTTGTCTAAGATTCAAAAACTCGTCAGCTCTGGCTCGTCAAACCTCTGGCGGCAAGTAATGTTAAAGAAAAGCATCCACAAACTCTTGCCATACCGGTGGAGGATCATTGACTCCTCTAGAAGACATCTAAACTGTATACCAATGAACTGCAACATCCCGTAATCTATATGAGGCCAACTCTACCGACTCCACATCCAATGTATGTATTAAGCGCAAGGTTCTTGATATTTCATCTATAAAGCTTTGCGGGTCCTCATCCGATTTTGACCTAAAAAGCTCCGGAGGGTTCAAACTAATGAAATCACGGGCTCTAGCACTGACAGCTCGGTCACCATGTCCCGTACGTTGCCACTGGGCCTGAGTGGTGGCTAACTAATTCAGCAAAAGAATAGCCTATTTCATTTCTTGGCCCGTGGCATTTGGTGAGGGAACTGGCGGTATTGGAGCTGGAGCTGAGGCCCCTTCTTGCTTCTCTGATATGGGTAAAGTAGGAGAGGTCCGAGATGGAACCTCATTGTGGAACTCACCCTCCTCCATATCTACCGGTGGCTCCCATTCGATTTTCCTTTCGGCTTTTGTTTTACCCTTCTGGGCTACTGTACCTTTCCTCTTCATAGGCATCGCTGAAATAATAACACACGATTAGCAAAAAATAAGGAATCCTGATAATAGAGATCTATCGCACGATCTAAGATGAGAAAGAAAGGCCAATCATTACTAAATGCCCCGCACCCTCCGGTTTATAAGTGTGGCCTGCTTCAAACCTATAAACAAGACTCTACTAGACACAACACGTAGACATACCCTAGGATGAACTGCTCTGATACCACTTTTGTCATGACCCAACCAGAGGGCCATGACGGGCACTTAGAGCTGACCTACCGAGCACCTCTGAACATACATCTCATAATCATTTCTAGGTGGACCGCAAAGATAACTTATGGGTATCATAATCAGTAAGGGCATATTTCACAAGATAGCGGTACATTTATGTATAATCATCAACAATTATGCCCATCATCACAAGCTGACAAGACTGCCAAAATATTGTACAAAAATGTGGAATGTCTAGCTACGTACTGTCACGACCCGACTAGGGCCGCGACGAGCACCCGGCGCTACCCCACCTGGGCACCCCTTTAACATACTTTCACATAACGTCTAGGTGAGCCATAAATCAAATCATGCATTCTAGTCATCAATCATACTAGTCCCATTTGGGCGACAACATTTCCTATATAACATCATAGGCATCTATGCCACATCAAATGTACATAGGCCGACGTGGCCGACAAAATAATATACAAAACACAAGCCAACAAGGCCAGACATATCTAACCATAAACGCGTGACTACGAGCCTCTAAAGAGAGTATAACATATCACATGAGCAGGACAGGACCCCGCTATGCCCATAATTATATACACAAAAGAATAAGTACCCAAAAGCTATGGCTCTGAAGGAAATGGAGCTCTGCTATGTAATCTCTGAATAAGCAGCTATGGACCAAGTCTGTTTCCCAGTGCACCTGCGGGCATGACGCAGCGCCCACAAACAAAAGGGCATCAGTACGAAGAATATACTTAGTATGTAAAGCATGATCAACATTGATATAGAAGCATAATGAACAACATGTGAAGTAGCATAAGAGGGGAGACAATAATACCATCATCATGGCACTTACTTGCTTTCCATAGAGATATTCCGTTTCTATTGCGTATCCGCATACATACATCCATATCCGTACTTAATTACCCTCATAATCATTTACATCTCATATACATAACATATTCGTACTCTTAATGATGTCATATACATAGCATATACACATATATACAAATATACATAGCATGCCCGACCATGAAGGTTCGGTGTTTCATACATACATGGCCAACCAAGGCTCAAGGTTATATCTACCTGGCCCTACCAAGGCATCAGGGTTATCCGTACCATCTGCAGATGTGCGCGCACGTTACGTAATCATATACATACATATACACATATTCTACCCGGCGTTATAAGCTCGGGGTTTCATTATAGCCCTTCATAGGCACACATAAGTATAATAGCCTATAGGTACCTTTAGTATAATTATTATTATCATCATCATTTCTATCATCATTATTATCGTCATCATTACTATCATCATCATTATTATCGTTATGTCTGCATTATAGGCTTACTCGTCGTGTGAGGAATGTAGTACACATCAAGGATCGCAGGCTCAGTAGCTTTGAGAATAGAATCATATGGAGCACATCATGAGCTCATAGAAGGATAAATGATTGGCCAAAGAACCATGCCTTATGAAAGAAGGGTTAGCCTTACATACCTTTTCGTTGAACTATTCTACACTTGCTCGTACTCATTTGATGCTCACGTTTCTACCTTCATTAAGGTCATACTATCGTTAGAATTGACAACTAGCATACATGGCTAAAGCTAGGGAAAATCGGACAGCATCTCCTTTATTTATACAACATTCCTCCATATCGTAATACAACTCCCAAACGTCAACAATACATTTACAATATCATAACAATAGCCTTTAGTCATCTACATTATCCATATTCTCAATTCACTTCCAATTTTCCATATTCAAGACCATAACACACAATTTCGTCCATTCACATACAATGCCTATTTCATGATCTTAACGTCATTTATAACCCATTCATGTCACAACACAACTACAATCATGATTCAATTCAAACTATTTCTCAAAACGTCACTTTTCATCTTTCATGACCTATTTTGCTACACTCTTCTAAAATCCAAGCATTTCAACTTCCAAATACCTTAAACAACATATAAATGCCATAAATCTTACCTTAGATGTTGTAGGAATAAGCCTTAGTCGAAACACTCCACTTGAGCAAAAACCCTAGTTTTTCTCCATTTGGATTTCTTGACTTGGATGATCTTTAATGCGTTTTTCTTACACTTGATTCACTTGATTAATGTTGTTGATGACTAATGATCCTTGAAAACTTGTATAATAAATGTAGAGATATGTTTTAGAGAGAAGGGGTGTGATGTAGAAGTGAAATGAAATAAGTCTTAGTCCCCTAATTTAATTACTTAAAAATCTGAATTGAAGTGCATAGTGGTTGTAAACTTGGTTTACGGCCCGTATACCAGTTTACGGACCGTCCTTCGTGGTCGTGTTTAACCATAACAGAATCAGAAATTCAGGCCGCAACATGGTGATTTACGACCATGGTTTACGGGCCGTAAATCACTTTACGGTCCGTATTCCAGGTCGTATTTAACCATTGATCATCTGGCAGAAAGTTGAAGTCTCAAATGCCAAAATACGGCAGGCCAGTTTACGGACCGTATACCATTTTACGGTTTGTATTTCACTTTACGACCGATTGGCCAGATCGCAAACCTGTAACTTTTCACATTTCTTGACTCTTCATTCTAATCATCCACATCCATTTGCCAACCTTGCTCATCACATACCTTGCCTTATCTTAGCCAACTTTTTCGTCTTGCATCAGATGCCTTTGAAATCTCGCCTAAGGTCGTAGAACGTCATTTCTTACTCCTGGAGCATCATACACTCGTACTCATCACTAGTTCATTCACTTTCGTACCAACGGAAGATTTTCCGAGGTGTAACACGTACATCTGCCTACAAGCCTCTATATAGAATACATGAATTCATAAGGATGGGATAGGACTCCGCCATGTCCGAGTATATACACAAAAGAGTAATACCAATAGACAGCAGCTCCGAAGCAAATAAAGCGCTTCTGTGCAATAGCTGATGGATCACCTAGGGTCTGATCCATCTCCCTGCTTACCTGCGGGCATAAACCCAGCGTCCACAACAAAGGAGGTCAGTGCGAACAATGTACTGAGTATGTAAGGCATGAATAGCAACATGATAAAAGTATGAAGAATAGCATAAGATAAAATAACTGTTTATACTTCATGATACCTCTTAAGACATTCGTCATGCTTACTAATTTTTTTTTCTAGAAGAACATTTCATATATCCATATACATATATATACAATACCGTACTCGGCTATATAGACTCGGTATTATCTGTACCTAACCATAGTTAGGTTCGGTTATATCCGTACCCGGCCGTAGTAAGGCTCGATAATATCCGTACCCGGCCATAGTAAGGCTAGGTAGCATCCGTACCCGGCCATAGTAAGGCTTGGTAGCATCCGTACCCGACTCTTTCGGGACTCGGTAATATCTGACTATATCTATATAGACATATATAAGAGTACATAAATAAAAGCACATCATCATCATCATTATCATTATCGCTATATCTTTCCTTAGAAGATCAACTATCGTAAGATGAGATAAATAGTGTCATGAGAGTATCAAGAAAGATGAACTTTGATAGCATTAGAAATGGAATGATCATCATCACTATATCTCATCTCGAAGGAACAGACATTATAAGGTGAGATCAACAACAATGGTTAAAATCAAGAAACTCATGAAACAAACTCCATAAACTCATAATAACATCAATTCCATAATCTTTGGAATTTCTAGAAATAGGATCATCTTCATCATTATCATCATAGGAAACATCTATCTTTAGCAATATAATAACTTTGAAAACCATAAACATCTAGCTTTTGGGAATAAGAATGTTATGGAAGTCATGTATGCATTCATAGGAAAAGAATCATGCTTTTAGAAAGAAAGGAAATAGCTTCAACATACCTTTTTGGTCTCCTATTTCTTAACGCTTATCCTCCTAAGCTTGTAAATCTACATTCAAGAGAATTCATACTACTGTTAGGCTTATCGTTATATGCTTATCTTAAGTCTTCAAATTAAACCCCTTTAGAATCTGTCAAAATTCTGGCGGCATCTCTCATGTTTGTATCACCAGCCCGAAATCACAATACCAACAACCAATCACAACAAAAACAACACAAATACCAACGACATCATCATCAATACCAAAATATTTCATAAAACATCCCACACGATGTTTATCCAATTTCTCAACCAACAAATTCGTTATACGATCATTTAATAGCTCTACCTTCGTAAATAAACATTAATCAATATCAATAAGGAAAGATTCATACCTTTCTTCCACTAGAACCACAATATCTTGAATATTCACCTTGAATCCAAGCCAAGATTCACCGCAATACGATACTATAATCGCAACTATACGCTGTCCGAACCTAAATCTAGAGATTACACTTGATTCGCGCTAACATTTTGTGGGCGAAAGTTTGGAGAAGGTTCGAGAGGGCTGTGGATGGTTTTTAAGGGTTGTGGAATGAAAATAAGGGGTAAACCCCTTTATATAATGTTTTAGAGTCAGTTTGTACGACCTACTTTTTGCTCTGCGCCTTCGCGCCACCTTCGGGCGCGTTTACAGAGTTAATCATCTGCTCTGACAGTCTGCCTTAAAATGCTCATAACGTTTGATCCCGATGTCGGATCGATGCGCAATTTATTGTGTTGGAAACTAGACTTGCTGAACTTCAATTTAGGATTTGGTTTCACTACAAAACTCCTAATATACTATGAGATATTCCTCTCTAAAGTTGTCGCAAAATTTCTATCCAAAATTCTTCCAACTTTTCCCAAATTTTCGACAGGCTTATTTTCTTCGATTTGCTTGATCTCGGAACCTTTAAACACTTACTTAACACTTTTTAAGAATATTACTTGACCTTATAAGGGTTCCAAGACCCCTTAGAGCCTACATTATTTTACTCACAATGCAAACGAAGCAAATTGTTTTGAGGTGTAACAGATTGTGATTCCATTATGGCTTATTGTGTAGTCATACTATTGATATTACTTGTGTGCCTTATGTGGTACTCTTTGGGATTGAATTGGTTATTGATATTACATTGCATCGAATTAATACTCATTTTCATGATACACTAATATTGCATGGTTATGATACTAATGATGACAACTGAGGGAGTGTAGACTCCGAGATCTTTGTCGGAGAGCGTAAAGAGAGATAAGAGTCTATGATCCGAGGTCAGTTGCCGGAGTATAATGAGTGTATGTTGCTCAAGGTCTCTTGTTGGGAACGAATGAGTGCTCGACGCGCGAGGTCTCTTACTGAGCTCGAGAGAGTGCTCATCGCCGAGGTTGTTGCCAGGACGAGTGGTACATGCACTTCGCTTGTCCCCCATGGGTTGCGCTGCACAGATGTGATGTTCCATTGTCGGAGTATGTTTACGGTGCATATTCATTGCATTCATCATACATACATTATTGCATTGCATTGTACCTTTTATTTTCTTGTGATATGTTGTGATACAATTGTGATATAGTGGTTCGGAATGATTATACTAAGACTTGGAATAGTTGGGCTTAGATGCTATAGCATAGGTGATGACTTATTTTGATGTACTGGTTCGGATTGATTATACTGAGACTAGGCATAGTTAGGTTTAGATGCTATAACATAGGTGATGACTTGTACCGTGGATAAGGATTCATAATGACTTGTACTTTTGTGGTTTACGTGTTTATCTTGCTTTGTTGTTTTTATATACGTTAGCTAGTCTTAGTCGGCCTAGCAAAGAGGTTAGAGTGTCCTTCATTTTTTAGGGCTAGTTGAAGCTGATTGTGAAGGAAGAACGTTAAGGATGTGTTTTACTGAAATTGGGCAAGGTCATGGTAGAGTTTTGGGCTGGACTAATTAAATTGGATGGGTTTAGGACTGAGGCATTTTGGGCTTGAAGAATAAAAAAAACGTTTTAAATGAGACTGATTTGGGAAACAAATATGGCCGAAAAATCGCATTCTAAACTTAGCCATTTTTGTTGAATTCATGATTAACAACATAGCCAAAATTGAATTAAAAAAATTGTTATGAAATCGAACCACTTTTAAAATGTAACCAATTGAGATGAGTCAATTGTCCAATTAATTCACTATGCTTCTTGAACTTAACATAGTAAAATATTTATCAACAAAAGCGGACTAATTGTAGTAATTAAGCCGTTAATGACTTTAAATTGACAATTTAAAATAAGTATCTCATTAAACACTTATTCTTTGGCATATCATGATTTCAAATTTACAAATATATTTTATACTTAATGAAATGGAAAAATAACACTAAATTTAATTAAGAAAATATTTTGGCCTCGCAAACAGTTATCGTACTTTATTTAAAATTCATGAAGCTCTACTAATTAATTAAACATGTGGAGGCCGAAATTAGGTGTCAACAACTGACCCTTTCTTTGGTGAGGGATGACGGAAGAAGGCCTAGGTAAACAAAATTTACTAACCCAATTTTGACTGACCACCAAATCATTTCTTTATGAATGGCACGAGTTTCGAGGAATCATAGTCGGACATTGGTCATGAGTTTCGAACATATCTTAGGTTATTTGAGAAATCAAGCCATATGTAGTTCAGGATACGCTTGACTTATGCACGATTAAATTTCAAAAACGGCCTTGGTGTTAGAATTACTGAGTGGTTAGGGAGTCTGGAATAGCGTTGAGGAAATTTGGAATACAGCCTAGCTTTGGTGTCTAGTTCTCCTACATATCCCCTGTATGGGGAATCAGGTCCTATGTAGTTTGACTCAAATGATTGAAAGGGTATTACTATATGTAGATATAACCTCTGGTTCAAGATAGATAACGAGTATAATCTAAATACAAAAAGGAGGCTTGTATTCTCTTAGTCATGAGTATGGTGCACATCACGCCCATAAATAAGAACTAACATGGACATATTTTCTATAGATCTCAAGTGTGTCGTCATCTAGATTTTGGGTGAAAGCGGATGTGCTCCAATATGGATTCGAATTTAACACTATACGCGAAACTAAAGACAATCAACCCTACTCCCTCGGTAGATCGACTTTGACACTAAAGAATGTCTACATGCTTTCTAACAAGGATGTAGTTTGGACGTGGTGAAAGATGATCCTTAACTCTTGCCCGAAGAGTTTGGGCCCCTCTTCGCAAAATGCCCTAGTACGCTGCCAAGAGGAAGTTCCACGTTGCTCTGCATGCATCTGGATCCTCGTTTGAAATAAATAATACCTATAAATTCTAATAATGGTGCAATATAGCACTTCTGAGCGAGCTACATACGTCATCCTGTCGGATGGTTTTCGATACTTAAAGAGAGGCCTTCTTAGCGGCAACTGTCATCCTCTTTCAATGGTTTTGTATGTGTCACAACCCGATTAGGGGCCGCGACGAGCACCCGGTGCTACCCCACCCGGGCAACCCTTATCGTACCTTTACGCTTACGTCTAGGTAAGCCACATAATAACACATATATTTCAATTCCCCAATTACACTAGTCCCATAGGACAACAATACCTTCATATCATCGTTGACATCTATGCCCAAATCAATGTACATAGCCGACGAGGCTAACAAAATGAAATCCAAAATATAGGCCGACAAGGCCAGACATACCTAACCATATACATATGTCTACGAGCCTCTAAGGAGAGTATAACATATCATATAGGCCGGACAGGACCCCGCTATGCCCATAATTATGTACACAAAAGAATAAGTACCCAAAAGGGATAGCTCCGAATGAAGTGGAGCTCTGCCATGTAGTCCTTGAGAATGTAGCTATGGATCAAGTCTGTCTCCCTGTGCACCTACGGGTATGACGCAGCATCCACAAACAAAAGGACGTCAGTACGAAGAATGTACTGAGTATGTAAAGCATGATCAACATCAACATAGAAGCATAATGGACAACATAAGAAATAACATAGCATGGGAGATAGTAATATCATCGTCATAAGCACTTACTTGCCTTTCATAGGGACTTTCCAATTCTAATGCGTATTTGTGTACATACATCCATATCCGTATCCATACTCATATCCGTACCCAATTACGTATCCTTATTCACATTCATATCATGTATATATTCTTATTCGTAATCGTATCATATTCGCATTCATTCTCATATATATATCATATACATAGTCATATCATATACATAGCATACCCGACCATGAAGGATCGGTGTTTCATACATACTTGGCCAGCCAAGGCTCAAGGTTACACATACCTGGCCCTACCAAGGCTTCAGGGTTACATCTACCTGGCCCTACCAAGGTATCAGGGTTATCCGTACCATCTGCAGAGGTGTGCACGCATTACATAATCATATACATACTTATTCTACCCGGCCTTATAAGCTCGGGCTTCCATAATCGTCATACATAGATACATATACACAATAGCTCATAAGCATCTTTACTATTATCATCGTCATCGTTATCATCATCGCTATTACCATTATAGTCGTCATCAATATCATTATCACTATTATCGTCATTCATTACATCTATCTTTATAGGCTTACTCGTCATATGAGGAACTTAGTACAATCGTGGCATATCAAGAATCGTGAGCTCAATAGCTCATAAGATCGAATCATTTGAAAGACATCATAGACTTATGGAAGATTTAGTTGTTTGGCCAAAGAACCATGCCTTATGAAAGAAGGGTTAGCCTTACATACCTTTCCGTTCAACTATTTACCAGTTGCACGTTCCCCTTCACTGCTCGCGTTTCTACCTTCATTAAAGTCATATTATCATTAGAAATCGATAGCTAGCATACATGACTAAAACTAGGGAAAATCGGACAACATCTCCTTTATTTATACAACATCTCTCCATATCGCATATCAACTCCCAAACGTCAATAATACATTCACAATATCATAACAATAGTCCTTAGTCATGCACATTATCCACATTTCTCAATTTACTTTCAATCACCCACATCCATCGTCATACCACACGACTACGTTCATTCACATACATTGCCTATCCCATGTTCTCAACGTGATTTACATCATATTTATATCACAACACATTAAGAATTATGACTCAATTCAAACTATTACTCAAAATGGCCCTCTCGGCATGCAGATGTCACTCTCCTAAGTAGTTCGAAAATTCACCCTCTTGGGTGGTTCATAATATCATCTCCTTGATGGTTCAAAAAGGTAAGCATCATCTTGATGCTCTCGTGCCGTCATCTCGACGGGTTTTTAAAAATTCACCTCTTGATGGTTCGAAAATTTCATCCTCTTGGATGATTCACAAATGATGAATGGCCCTTTCGACATGCAGATGTCACCCTCATGAGTGGTTTGAAAATTCACCCTCTTGGGTGGTTCACAATATCACCTCCTTGATGGTTTGAAAAGGTAAGCATCATCTTAATACTCTGGCGTCATCATCTCAACGGGTTTTGGAAAATTCACCCCTTGGTGGTTCGAAAATTTCATCCTCTTCGATAACGATGAATGGCCCTTTCGGCATGCAGATGTCACCCTGTTGAGCGGTTAAAAAATTTACCCTCTTAGGGTGGTTCACAATATCACCTCCTTGGTGGTTCAAAAAGGTAAGCGTCATCTTGATACTCTAGCGCATTCATCTCGAGGGGTTTTTTGAAAATTCACCTCTTAGTGGTTCAAAAATTTCATCCTCTTGGATGGTTCACAACTGATGAGTGGTCCTCTCGGCATGCAGATATCACCCTTTTGGATGGTCTAAATGAAAAGATAGCCCTCTCGGCAATCAATATCATCCTATGGATGGTCTAAATGAAAAACTGGCCCTCTCAGCAGTGAATATCATTCTTCAAATGTTTGAAACTAAAGAATTGGCCCTCTCGGCAGTGAATACCATCCTTCGAATGGTTGAAACTAAATAAATGGCCCTCTCGGCTGCAAGTATTACGCCTCTAGTTGGATTAAAATAAACAAGGACCTTCTCGGCTACATACATCATCCTCTTGGATGGTTAAAAATAAAGAATATCTCTCTCGGCTTTATATATCATCCTCTTGGATGGTTTATCTATGGTCATTTTCTTAATATCTATATACGGGTCTTTAGATGAATGTTATCCTATGTTTAAGCCTCACCTCAAAACAAGCAGATTAGTTGATAAGTGGTTGGTGACTTTAAGGACCTTCATCCAAAGAAAATTTTGTTAGTTTGCGAGACTGATTTGTGTCGGCTTTGTTACACCTCGGAAAATTTTCCGTGAGCATACAATGAATAGACCAACGAAGAGTATCAGTGTACGATGTTTTACTAAGAAGGGAATGACTACCCATGAGTTTTGAAAACGCGAAGGTTTCAGATTTGCATTTCAACCCAGTGGTCGTAAAACAAAATACGGCCCGTAAAGTGATTTACGGACCGTAAAGTGCCATCGTCTTCCAACTATCAAAACTTCAACTTTCTGTTAAATGTTGAAGTGGTTAAATACGACTCAGAATACGGACCGTAAATCGAAATACGGCCCGTAAACTGTGACCGTAAACCACCATAACCTACAGCAAACCTTTCTATTTCTGATATGCTTAAATACGGTCATGAGGGACGGACCGTAAACCATAATACGGGCTCGTAAACTGGGTTTACGGCCACTGTGCATCCCGACTACTGTTCACAAAAATCAGATTTTCAAGTTAAGTATAAGGGACCCCAAGCTCATTTTATTTCATTTTCTCATCTTCACAATTCAAGAACACTCTAGAATACTCCAAAACCCTTCATCCACAAGAATTCAAGAGAATCAAGGGAAAATCAAGATCAACAACACCAAATTCATGAAAACAAGAGTGTGAAACCTAGCTCAAGTTCATCTTCCTCAAATAAAACTAAAAGAGGTGAAGTAGGGTTTTGGTGCTAGAGTAGAGACTCCACTCAAGGCTTGTTCCACCATCATCCAAGGTAAGTGTCATGACAATTTCATGTTGTTTAAGGTATTGGAAGGTTAAGATACCCGAATTGTAGAAAAGCATAGCAAATGGGTCATAAATGAGTGAATAGTGTCATGAGTGAATGGTAGTTGAATTGAATCATGAATGTTAGTGTGTTATGAGTATGAATAAGTTATAAATGACATGTAGACCATGAGATAAGTGTGATACATGAGAAAAAAATAATAGCGAACCCAAAACCATAAATGTGGGGAAAATGAAGAGAAATGGTGGATCATGGTCATTGTATATGAATGATGATTGTTGATTGCTATATTGTAATTGTTGTTGTGGGTGTTGGGAGTCGATATGGAATATGGTAAAAGTAGTATAATCAAAGGAAGTGCTGCCCAATTGTCTCTAGAAATAGTAGTGCGTTCTTATAGTTGGTTAACTAACGTTAGTACGAATCCTCTTTTGAAGGTACAGACGTGACATTGAAGGAGAATAAGAGAACGCTAGATTGTTTAAACAAGAAAGGTATGTGAGGCTTAACTCTTCTTTCAAAAAGCATGAATCCTTCAAGTTTTCCATAATCCTTCTATAAGATGGAGCTTATGAGTCCTTCTATATATCGAATCACCTATAAGCATGATAATAATGACAATGAGCTAGAGTATAGGGATTCAAGAAGTTGTGGCATGATGTTCCTCCAATGATAATGATGTTATTATTGTTAACACTCGCCTTATGCTTTATTTCCTTCAAGGCGAGGCATGACACTCATAAAATGTCCATAATACAATCGGGGGTTCACGACCTTATGTCACCCCGACATAGTGTGGTTGCCTTAAAGCCTAATGTATGCTCTTAATGATAATGTATGCTATGACAAAAAGATGATGAATAATTCTAACTTGTAATACGACTATGGGATGCATGGAATACCAAGAAATGATAACATAATGCTATGGCATGAGATGTGTAATAGTGATGTGTTATGATTGATTTTGTGATGATATGATTCCACCGCGCCTATATGGCCGGGCATGTCACCGCTAATAAGGGTTGCATATGATTTCACCGCGCCTATATGACCGGGCATGTCACCGCTAATGCGGGCTGCTATGTTTACACCGAGCCTAGAGGGCCGGGCATGATCACCACTAGTGGGCGGCATATGAGGGTACCCGGACTCAGGTAACGATGCGGATTACGATGTGAGGATGTATATGATGACATATATGACGTATGTATGTATGGGATGAGATAACATGTATAATATGATTTTGTAAAATGTGATATATGTAGAGAGTAGGTTTTCCATGATATACATTCAGGTTATATCCTTCTCTCATGATTCCTGATCCCTCTATTATGTTTATTTACTTCATTCCTGCCTTACATACTCAGTACAATATTCGTACTGACGTCTGTTTTCTTTGGACGCTGTGTTCATGCCCACAGGTAGACAGGGAGGAGATCTTGCTCAAGATTCTTAGAGACGGTTAGCTGACTGAAAGCACCCCATTGTCCTGGAGGTGCCTATGATGATTCTTTTGTGTACAATTGTAGATGTCATCTCATAGAGGCTCATAGATACTCAATGTGGGTCATGTGGTTTCATGGCGTGGTCATTGTGTGTGTATATATATATATATATATATGTATATATATATATATTATTTTGCTAGCCTAAGGGCTCATGGGTATAAAAACATTATGTTTCTAAAGGAAACGGGTTTTCTTATAAATCGAGCATAAATATGATAAATGATTCTTAAATATGCCTAAGGAGTACTAGTAGGAGTGGTGCTCGGCGGTTAGCCCCGGGTACCCATCACGGCCCCTAGCTGGGTCATGACAGGCTTGGCCTTGCTGATCTTGTTCTTCTCACCCTATCTGGTTCAGCGATCCGTTCGGTCCTCCCAGTCACAATAGATAGAAGACAAAAACAAAACCAATTTGTTTGAAAAAACATTTCGCAGGCGTTAGTCATAATTTAAAGAAAATAGCTAAAAGATCTCAACCAATTAATATCATGACACGTACGGCATGAATGAACATCTTGTCTTTGGTCTTACTCTCGATGTGTAATCCTTGTTGGAATTTTTTAGGACCCCCTCAAAAATTCTGCCCTAGTCAGAATATCAGCATAACGCTCAAAATACTTTGAAAAACATTGTGATGATGGCGCTGTGGAATTTTTTTGAGGTCTCTCCTCAAAAATTCTGCCTCAGTTTCTGTGCCAAAATAAAATGTAGTATACATTCGTAGAATAACATTAGCTCTGTAGAATTTTTTAGACCTTCTAAAAAATTCTGCCCAGTATCTACGCTAAGGGATAATGGAAAGTTTTAAAGATATGACCGAGCCTATAAGGTGCCTACGTATCCCATAAAGACAGGAATCAGATCGTATGTAGTTTAGGAATAAATATGGAGATTTTGATAAACAGACCACGTCCGATGTGGATTGCCTACGTATCTTGCCCCGCAAGAAATCAGGTCATCACGTAGTTCATAGCACACGAAATATCTTTGGATTTCTATTACATAAGTAGACCAAACCCGATGTGGGTTTTCTACGTATCCAGCCGTAAGAGATTGGTCAATTGTAGTCAAACTTACAAGCAAAATATGCGATTACAAGGGAAATGGAAACAAACTCTAGACATAGTATCTCTTGACGGCGTCTGAATTGATTAGTTTTGGCCATTTTTGGTTGTCCATTTCTGCAAAACTAATGCGCCTCTCGACAGAACTTTTTGAACAATGTAAAGCCCTTGCTAATTCTCGTGAACTTTCCTTTACTCATTTTGATGTGGAAAAATTCGTTTTAACACCAGTTTCCCTATTTCAAGAAGCTGAGCCCTAACTTTCTTGTTGAAAGCTCGAATCATTATTTTTTTAAACAGTTGACCATGGCTAACCGCACTCATTCTCTTCTTATCAATTAATGCCAATTTCTCACGCTGGCTACAAACCCAATTGGCATCGGTCAATTCAGCTTCCTGGATGATTCTTGATTACAATATCTTTACCTTGGCTGGTATCACTGCTTCCGTTCCATATACCAATAGGTGGGGAGTTTCCCAGTTGAAGTTCGGGCCATTGTGCGGTAACCTAACAATGCGTAAGGAAAATTCTCATGACAACACTTGTAGTTATCAATCATCCTCCTCAATATCCTCTTGATATTTTTATTAGCGGCCTCCGCTGCTCCATTCGTTTAAGGTCGATAAGCGGTTGAGTTGTCATTTGAATTGCTCGCATATCTCCTTCATCAAGTAACTATTAAAATTTTCTCCACTGTCCATTATGGTGGATTCTGGAACCCCGAATTGACATAATATGTTGTTGCGAACAAAGTTGCCACTACTTTCTTCGTCACAGATTTGTATGAGGCAACTTCTACCAACTTGGTAAAATAATCGATGGCAACAAAAATGAATCTATGCCTATTTGAGGCAGCTGGCTTGATGGGACCAATAACATCCATGCCCTATGCTGCGAATGGCCAGGGAGAACTAATCACGTTAAGCTCGCTTGGTGGGACTCGAATCATATCTCCATGTATTTGGCACTGGTGACATTTTTGCACAAACTTACTACATTCACTTTCCATGGCCATCCAGAAGTATCCTGCCCGTAGGATCTTTCTTGCTAGAGTGAATCCATTCATGTGCGGTCCACACACTCTAGCATGTACTTCTTCAAGAAATCTTGTGGCCTCTCCAGCATCCACGCATCTCAGTAACCCTAAGTTAGAGTTTCTTATATAAAGTATTTCCCTGTTTAAGAAGAAATATTTGGCCATTCTTTGGATTGTTTTCTTTTGGTTGCTCGTAGCATATTTTGGATATTCTCTGATTTCAAAGTAGTTCTTAACATTAGCGTACCATCGCATCCTATTTCGTTCTGCCACCATATTCGAACAATAAGCATGTTGCTCTTTCAAACTTATCTCAAGCGGATCGATATAACTCCTTTCTGGGTGTTGTATCATGGAGGATATGGTGGCGAAGGCATCAGCGAACTCATTTTGTACCCTTGGGGTGTATTTAAACTCAATATTTCTGAACTTTTTGCATAACCTTTGTATGAGATGTAAATATGGCAGAATTTTGGCATTCTTCGTGGCCCGTTTCCCTTGGACCTGATGAATCAGCAAATCTGAGTCACCAATAACCAAAAGTTCCTGAATGTTCATATCGAGGGCCAATTTGAGAACAAGGCTGCACGCTTTAGATGCTGCAATGTTATAGGTGTACTTGAATCTTAGCTTTGCTGCCACCGGGTAGTATTGTCTGGAGTTTGACACCAACACAGCTCCAATTTCAGATCCTTTGAAGTTTACCGCTCCATCGAAGGACATCCTCCAACCTGGGTATGATTCTACAATGTCTTCCCCTATGAAAAATATTTCTTCATTGAGGAAATATGTTCTTAGCGGATCATACTCTTTATCGACGGGGTTTTCCGCAAGAAGATCGGCCAAGGCTTGCCTTTAGACTTCTTTCTAGTTCACGTACACAATATCAAGCTCACTTAACGGCATCTGCCATCTAGCCAGCTTCTCTGTTGGCATCATTTTCTAAAATATGTATTTCAGAGGGTCCATTCTCAAAATCAGGTGAGTGGTATAAGATGATAGGTAATGTCTCAACCTTTGGGTGACCCATTTCAAAGCACAACACTTCCTTTCCAAAAGTGTATAACGAGCCTCATGGGTGTAAAGTTCTTACTCAAGTAATAGATTGCTCGTTCTTTCTTGCCAATCTCATCATGTTGTCCTAGTACACATCCAAATGCATTGTTTAACACCGACAAATATAACAATAAAGGACTACTAGGTTGTGGTAGTACTAGTACCGGTGGATAAGAAAGATAGTCCTCGATTCTATCAAAAGCCTTTTGACACTCTTCCATCCATTCTATTGCAGCATCCTTTCGTAGCAACTTGAATATGGGCTCATAGATTACAGTAGATTGTGCTATGAATTGGCTGATATAGTTCAGTCTTCCTAGGAAACTCATCATTTCTTTCTTGGTCTTTGGAGGTAGTAAATCTTGGATTGTATTAATTTTGGAAGGATCTAGTTCTATGCCTCTCCTACTAACTATGAAACCCAGTAACTTTCCTGCCGACACTCCGAATGCGCACTTGGCTGAGTTTAATTTCAAGTTATACCTACGTAGCCTGTTAAAGAACTTCTGCAAGTGTGTTAAATGATCTGAACTCTCATGGGATATATGATGACATCATCTACGTAGCCCTCAACCTCTTATGAATCATGTCAAGAAAGATGGTGGTCACGACTCTCGGGTACATGGCACCGGTATTTTTGAGATCAAAGGGCATCACACGATAATGGTAGACTCCCCAGAATATGATGAAAGTTGACTTTTCTGCATCTTCCTTGTCTATTAGGATATGATGATATGCCGCAAAACAATACACAAACTACTGCAACTCATGCTTGGCACAATTATCGATGAGTATGTGGATGTTGGGTGGAGGAAAATTGCCCTTGGAACTCGCTTTGTTGAGATCCTAGCAATCTAAACATATCCTGATCTTATCATCTTTCTTCGGTACTGGAATGATGTTGGACAAATAAGTGGATATTTGGTCACCTCAACGACATTCGATTCAATCTGCTTCGAGATTTCGTCCTTGATCCTTAAGCTCAAATTTGGTATGAATTTACTAGTTTTTTGTTTCATTTGGTTTGATGCTGGATCGATCGATAATTTGTGGGAAATAATGTCCATGCTCAACCCTGGCATGTCGTCATAAGACCATACGAACACATCGATATACTGCTTAAGTAGACTGACTAATTGTTCTTTTTGTGACGTTGTCAGGTGCACACTAACTCCAATCTCCCTGATTAAATTGTCGTCCCCAAATTCACAATCTCGGTTTCATCCAAGTTTGGTTTTTTCACATCCTCGAATTGTTCCAACTCTTTCGTTAACTGCTCGGGTAGCATAGTATTTTTGTCATATTCCTTATACTCTTCCTCGTTGATTTCATTATGTTCATTTGATTTGTGACATTTCATGACATTGGCAGGTTTATGTTCATTTTTAACGAGAAAAAAAACAGATTAGAAATTAGGAAATAAGAGTTTAAAGACAAATATAAATCGTTTTCAAAATAACTGAGGCTTTCATTGAAAATTAAAAGCATACAAATTAGGTCATGACTCGGATCAACACGAATCAGATCCCTTGACGTAAATACATAAAATGGTAGGTTTCGGGCCTCATCCGAATAACACTAATTTTCAAAAGTGGATTTGACCATTTATCTGTCACGACCCAACTAGGGGGCCATGATGGGTACCTAGGGCTGACTACCGAGCACCACTTATCATGCTAACTATCATTCTCAACCTGGGCATATATCACTTTTAACAGAAACTTATCATAGAACGATCTCCGAATATCTCCTGAAACATGTGCGCATACATAGGGCCATAAGGCTACAAAAACGATGTACAGAATATACACTAAAGAAGTCTCATAAGATGTACCAACCATACATAAGTATCTACGAGCCTCTAACTGGAATACTGAAATCACAAGGACGGGACAGGACCCCGCCCTAATATATACACAAAAGAATAAACCAATAGGTTGCACCTCCGGAGTAGTGGGGTGCTCCTGTAGATCTGCTGAGTAAGCTCCTAAGTGTCTGCACCATCTCCCTGTCTACCTGTGGACATGAACACAGCGTCCATAAAAGAAAAAGGGCGCCAGTACGAACAATGTACTGAGTATGTAAGGCATGTATATCAACATAATAAAGAAGTAAGAGAACATGAGATGAAGAGATAACCTGTAACTGATTGCCTCTTAAGGCGGAATCAGGCATGCTAACAAGAAACATCATATCATGCATACATATATATAAACTTCCTGACCATATAGGTACGGTGTGATCATCATTAGCCCGCGTCCAGGCCTCCCGAGTTCGGGGTAAACATCTCCAGCCGCCCACTAGTGGTGTCTACCTGACCAATTAGGCACGGTGTAATCATCATCATAGCTGCCCACTACGCCTGCTGTAATGGTGACTGCCCGGCCAACTCGGCACGGTGTAATCTTACATATACATAATCTAAAGCATGCATAAGAGCTAAAGTAAAAGCTGTAACTCTATCGGAGTGACATAAGGTCGGAAACCTCCGATTATATTATGGATGAAATAGTCCTCATCACTAGGTCTCACCTTGAAGGAACTAATATCACGAGGTGAGAAAACAACAAGAAGTAGTATCAATGAAATCATAAAGATAAGAATATCAAGGCCATCATTATCATGGAACATATCTCATCTCTATCTCATGAGAATCTTTAACTTTCATCTTTGGAATGTAAGAAAGTCATTGAAAGGTAAAGAAAGAAATTGTAATAGAGGAGCCATGCCTTTGGAAGAAAAGGGACTAGCCCCACATACCTTTATGTCTCCTTAACGACTAAGATCTCTCATTCCAAGCTCAAAACTCTACATTCAAGAGAATTTGTACTACATTAGATCATTAGAAACATGCTTAAGCTAAGCTAAGGCGACTAAGAGCTAACGAAAATTGGGCAACGTTTTCTTTGTTTCGACAACTTTCTCCATATAATAAACAACTCCCAAATAGAAATAGCAACACCCATAATATTATAATCAATAAACTTCTTCAAGTTAAACATTATTCCATCCTCACAATTCTCTTCCAAATCATCCACAACCATGAGTACAATACAACAACATATTCATTTTTCACATAATGCTCCCTCAACGACATTAGCATCATTCATAACAAGATTATACTCATCTCATGCTATGAATCATGACTCAAATGAACTTCATACTCAAAATAACCTTACTTCCATATTTTGGTCTTATATTCTACTTTCTTCTCTAATCCAAGTCTTTCAACCTCTCAATACTTGTAATAACATGAAATAGATGTAAAACTCACCTTTAATTATGTAGGAATGACCCTTGGATGAACATACACCCCTTAACAAAACCCCAACTCCAATACAAAAGGGATTTTTGATCTCTACAAACCCTAGTGAGCACTCATACACTTGATTCTACCAATCTCTTGGATATGTGTTAATATGGTGGAGGTAATTTTCTAGAGTTTTAAGAACTTGTAGAGAACGTGGAATATGAAAAATAAGAACAAAGGTCGTCTATTTATAGCTGGGACTGGAAAATTCCATAGAGGCGGTTCGACGAGCGGGTCGATGATCCGTCGACGTGTCGACGGTCCGTCGACTTGCACCTGCAGATCACCGATTGCAAAAACATGTTGACGGTGCACAGTGACGGTCCGTCGACATGTCGACGGCCCGTTAACACTGACTGATGTCTGCTGAATTTACTGAATCAGTTCAAATTGCATCGATTCAATACGTTTAACTTATAACCCCGTAAATTACTAGGAATACCTGCTGGTACATTTGTACACGGGGTAAGGCACTTTCTACCTTAACATTCTCTAACGAGTTTTCTTCTCTCGCCTCACATGTCTTTGGAATCTTAATTAGATTCATTAAGTATCCCTGCTGTCTTGTAGGGGCATCATATACACCTTAACTTGCGTTAGTCTATTAACCGCACAACAACCCAAAATTCGGAGGTGTAACATTCTCCCCCCCCCCCCCCCCCCCCCAAGGAACATTCGTCCTCGAATGTTAAGTTCTCGGGGATTCTACAGAAATTTTGCCAGAGTTTCCCCTGTAATATGGCACTACCATCCCGTCACAAAAACATAGAATAACATTGCCTCACACGGCTACAACAACAATAGCAAGAAAACAGGGCTACACACGACCCAAAATTATTAAGAGAAAGCATTACATACCTAGGAACAACGGTGTTTCATCTTGTGCCTCTTCTGGGGGTGAAAATAAGTGCGGATATCTGGACTTCATGTCACGACCCGACTAGGGGCCATGACGGGTACCCGGGGCTAACCATCGAGCACCGCTCATACTATTGCCCATCGCACTCATCCTTCGTTCATTCATCACTCTCATACTCAAAATCATAGGAAAGCCATTTCCATTTTGAAACATATTTACCTGTATATACATAAGCCCTTCGCCTACCAAAATAATATATATATATATATATATATACAATGTGAAACCATAAAACCATACTAGCTACACATATGTATCTTCGAGCCTTTACTAGAGTATTAGACATATGGACGGGACAGGACCCCGTCGTGCCCCAAAATATGCATACACAAAATCATAAGCATTGGCACCTCCGGAACAATGGAGTGATCTCAAGTCTGCTGATCGCTCCTATGAACCTAGATCACCTCCCTGTCTACCTGTCGGTATGAACACAACGTCCAAAGAAAGAGGACGTCAGTACGAGCATTGTACTGAGTATGTAAGGCACAAATAATAATAATACATCAATGAAATAGGGAGGTATCAAATGAAGAACAACCCGTAACTGACTGTCAATTTTGATAGAAATAAAGCATACTAACTCACTTCATAAACATCATCATATCATGTATGCATATCTATATAAGCTGCTCGACCATATAGGTATGGTGTGATCATCATTAGCCCGCGTCCGGGGTAACCATCTCATGCCGCCCACTAGTGGTGTCTGCCCATGCCATCTAGACATGGTGTATACACTGCCCGCTTTAGCGGTGTCTGCCCGGCCATATAGGCGTGGTGTGATATCATCATGTACATCTCATAGACTTATCATAATCTTGTCATACTCTTATCATTATGCATGCATAGGAACTCAAAGATAACTATACTTTATCGGGGTGACATAAGGTCGTGAACCCCCGATTCCATTATGGAGCATTCATAAGCATCATCATCACTATCATGCACATAACATATCTCGTTTCTCTATCTCATATGAGGCTCTTTATAACCATAGACTCATAATTTCTAGGATGTAAGAAAGTCATGGGAAAATAGGGGAATTCATGCCATAGGAGTCATTCCTTGGAAGGAAGGGACTATCCTACATACATTTTCGTTTAGCTGCTCTATTGCTTGACCGTTCTCCTTCAATGCTTGCGTTTCTACCTTCAGGAGAGTTCGTATCAACATTAGCTAATCGATTATATGAACGTGCTTACTAATACTAGAGAAAATTGGGCAGCATTTCCTTTGTTTATACAACTTTCCTCATTTTACATATCAACTCCCAAACGTCTATTATAACATTCACAACATCATAACCAACAATTTCATTCATCTATATTATCCACATTTCACAATTTCACAATTTCACTTCAATTCCTCCATAATCATGGTCATAGTTCACTACTACGTTTTCTCACATATAATGCTTATCCCATTGTTACACCTCAAAAAAATTCCCATTAACATACAGTGAATAGACTAACAAAGGGCATGACGTAGATGATGTTTTGATAAGTAAGAAATAACATTTGATGATTCTAAAGGAGATTTCAAAGACATTCGAGGTAGGAGACGGAAGTTGTTAAGGAAAGCAAGGTATATGTTGTGTGTCGGGCAAGATTTACTAGTATCTAGTTAATGATGGCTTAATGATGTTTTGGAGAAGAGTTATAATGTCCCTTAGATTGGTAATGAGTTGTTAAACAAGTGTCAAGAAGGTTCCATAAGGATTGGAGGTCAAACGAGTCGACGAGAACGAACTTCGAAAAACTGGGCATTATACGACCCAACATACTGGGCATTTCCACTCAAGGCTTATTCTTCCATTATCTAAGGTGAGTTTTATGATCATTCCAAGTTGTTTAAGGTAATGAGAGGTTGAAAGACTTGGATTGTAGAAGGAAATAGAAAATGGGTCATGAATGTAAGAATAGTGACATTTTGAGTAATTGATATGTTTTGATTATAAGTATTCTATAAGTGACATTTAGAATATGGGATATGTATTATATGTGAGAAAACGCAATAGTGAACTATGACCATGATTATGGAGGAATTAAAGTGAAATTTTGAAATGCGGATAATGTGGATGAATGATGATTGTTGTTTATAATATTGTAAATGTTGTTATGGATGTTTGGGAGTTGATATGTAAAATGAGGAAAGTTGTATAAACAAAGGAAATGCTGCCCAATTTTCTCTAGCATTAGTAAGAACGTTCATATAATCGATTAGCTAATGTTGATGCGAATTCTCTTGAAGGTAGAAATGTGAGCGTTGAAGAAGAAGAATCAAGCGATAGAATTGTTAAACGAAAGAGGTATGTAAGGCAAATCCTTTCAGTCTAAGGCATGACTCCTATGGCATGAATCTTCCTATTTTTCCATGATCTTCCTAAATAACGGAAATTATGAGTCCATGACTATAAAGAGCTACATACGCACATGATAAAGAAAAGAAATACGATACGAGTATGATAATGATGATGATGAGTTTAAGTATAGAGAATCCTAGAGTAATATACGATGTCCATGAGGTTAGTGATCCTAAGTATGGTTCCATTAATGCTTTTCCTTGTGTACACTCACCTTAAAATATTAGTCCTCTCAAGGTGAGGCATAATGATTATGATCACTCCATAATGTAATCAGGGGTTCACGACCTTATGTCACCCCGACATAGCCGTAGTTGCCTACAAGCTCTAATGTATGTTTTGATGATAAATGTATAATGATGCTAAGTTATGATAAGGTCATGATATGCCTATGAGATGTATAATAATGATAAGTTTATGTTGACTATATGACGATACGATTCCACCATGCCTAGTTGGCCGGGCATGTCACAGCGAAGACGGGCTGCATACGATTCCACCGTGCCTAAATAGCCGGGCATGTCACCGCTAAGGCGGGCTGCTATGGTTACACCGAGCCTAGAAGGCTGGACATGATCACCACTACTGGGTGGCGTATGATGTTGACCCGGACGCGAGTTAACGATGATGACATTTATATATATATATATATATATATATATATATATATATATATATATATATATATATGATACGATGATGTATGCGCTATGATGATACATGTACTACGATTATATATGATATATGTGTGAAATGTATCCACCCTTAAAAGTTACGCAGGTTGTATCTTCATCTTATGTCTTATGATTTCTCTATTATGTTCATTTCATTCATGCCTTAAATACTCAGTACAATGTTCATACTAACGTCCGTTTTCTTTGGACGCTGTGTTCATGCCCACAGGTAGACAGGGAGGTGATCCAGACTCGTAGGAGCTACTAGCAGACTTTGATAGCACCCCATTATTCTGGAGGTGCCATTGATTTATTCTTTTGTGTATATATATATTTTGGGCATGACGGGGTCCTGTCCGGTCCCTATGTCTAGCACTCTAGTAGAGGTTCGTAGATACGCATGTGTGGGTAGTATGGTCTCACGATGTCCTTATTGTGTGTATATTATTTTGATAGCCGAAGGGCTTATGTACATAAAGGTAATTATGTTTCAAAGTGAAAAATGGTTTTCCTATGATTTGAGTATAAGATTAGTGAATGGACGCTTGATGAGTACGATGGGTAATGATATGAGCGGTGCTTGGTGGTTTGCCCCGGGTACCCGTCATGGCCCCTAGTCGGGTCGTGACACCCATGTTCTAAATGTCATTTATAACATACTTATAATCACAACATATCAATATTCATGGCTCATTTCAAACTACTACTCAAATGCCACTATTCTCACATTCATGACCAATGTTCTATCTCCTTCTACAATCCAAGTCTTTCAACCTCTCATTACCTTAAACAACATGGAATGATCATAAAACTTACCTTAGATAGTGTGGAAATGAACCTTGAGTGGAAATACTTCACTTGAGCCAAAACCCTAATTCACCGCCAATGGAATTCCTTGGCTTGGATGAACTTCAATGAGTTTCTTACACTTGTTTTTTTTGGTTTGATGAAGTTAATCATAAATTTCTCCTGGGTTCTTGTGGAAGAAGTGTGGAGATCCCTCTAGAGTATTCTTGAAGTTCAGACCTAGGAAGTGTCTACGAGACGTGTCTAGTAGAGTCTTGTTTATGGTGTGTTGCGCGCCACACTAATAAACAGGAGGCTACAGGGCATTTAGGAAAAATGACCATCTTTCATCTTAAGAGATCGTGCGATAGAGCTGTGTTATCAGATTATCTCCTCCCTAATAGTGTGCTATGATTTCAGAAATGTCGTCAAAGGGAAAAGCTACAGCCGCCCAGAAGGGCAAGATTACCATAAAAAGGCGAGTAGAAAGAGAGCTACCAATGAATGTAGAAGAGGGTGAATCATACAATGAGGCTCAATCTAATACTTCTCCTACTCCGCCTATTATAAAAGAACAAGAAGGAGCTTCAGCTCCAGCTCCTATGGCTCTAGTTCCTCCACCGACTACTTTGGGTCAACAAGTGACCGAGGCTATTCATCTATTGACACAGTTAGTTGCTGCCTAGGCACAGCAGCAGGGTTCGGGTTCAAGCGACAGGACCGTTAGTACTAGAGCCCGTGATTTCATGAGTTTGAATCCTCCGGAGTTCTTCGGGTCAAAGCCGGATGAAGACCCGCAAAGTTTTACCGATGAAATGTTGAGAACATTAAAGATTATTCATGCCTCTGAAACTGAATCTATGGAGTTGGCATCTTATAGACTCCGAGATGTGGCGGTATTATGGTACAATAATTGGATATCATTAAGAAAAGAGAATGCGCCGCCTCCTATTTGGCAAGATTTTGTAGATGCCTTCATCCGCCACTATTTTCCACCTGAGGTCCGCCGAACTAGAGCGGATATAATTTTAAATTTAAAACAAGGAACTATAAGTGCTCGGGAGTATAGCCTTCAGTTTAATTCATTGGCTAGATATGCCCCGACTATGGTGGCCGACATGGGAGATAGGGTGCACAGGTTTGTGAGTGGCTTAGGGCCACATTAATTTAAGGATTGTTTGACGGCTTCGCTGCAAGATGGGATGGATATCTCCCGCATTCAAGCCCATGCCCAGAAGTTAGAAGGACAACAACATCTGCAAAAGGGTGAGCGTGATATTGATAGGGGGCAAAGCAAGAGGGCCAGATCTATGGGGGCAGGTAGTGATTATAGAGGGGCATCAAGGCAGACATATTCTAGACACTCAGGCCAGTGCACCTCCATGATTTTCAGGTAGGAGATTTGATCGCTCCTTTACTTCAGGACAGGGTTAGACTTCGAGAGCTTCAGGTTCTCAGTTTGGGGGTGATCATAGTCAAAGGAGACCACCAGTACCGCAATGTAGTCAGTGCGGTAAATTGCATTCGGGGCCATGTCGCCAGGGTGCAGATGCTTACTATGTTTGTGGACAGACTGGGCACTTGAGGCGTGATTGTCCCTGGAGGTATGGTAGAGGTGGGGTTCAGCACACAGGATCAGCAGCTGGTTCCTCTTCAGTGCGTCCGGTAGGGCAGACTCCCCAGATCCCAGCAGGTCAAGGTAGAGGCAGAAGGGCAGCATCTACTTCAGGTGCCACTCAGCCCCGTATGTATGCTTTAGCCGGATGATAGGATCTTGAGTCCTCCCCAGATGTGGTTACAGGTACATTATCCGTATTTTTCCATGATGTGTATGCATTGATTGATCCGGGTTCTACCCTATCTTATATTACTCCGTATGTTGCTGGTCGTATTGGGGTGAAACCCGAGCTAATTAAACCTTTTAAGGTATCTACTCCGATTGGTGATCCCGTGATAGATAGACAAGTGTACAAAAATTGTGTAATTGTGGTATGCGACCGCTAGACTAAAGCTGATTTAGTTGAGCTAGAAATGTTAGATTTCGATGTGATTATGGGTATGGATTGGTTAGCCTCATGTTATGCTAATGATGATTGCTGAATGAAAGTAGTTTGATTTCAATTTCCGGTAGAGCCCGTGCTTGAATGGAAGGGTAACACAGCATCTCCCAGGGATAGGTTTATTTCCTACCTTAAGGCAAGAAAGATGATAACTAAGGGCTATATTTATCACTTTGTCCGAGTCCATGACACCGAAGCAAAGTCATCAACTTTCCAATCCGTTCCGGTAGTGAATGAATTTTCGGATGTATTTCCAGATGAACTTCCATGCCTTCTTCCGGAAAGAGAGATTGATTTCGCTATTGATGTGTTGCCGGACACCAAGCCTATTTCTATTCCTCCTTACCGAATGGCTCCGGCAGAATTGAAAGAGCTAAAGGTACAGTTGAAAGATTTGCTTGAGAAGGGGTTTATTAGATCCAGTTCATCACCGTGGGGAGCACCAGTCCTAGTTTTAAGAAAGAAAGATGGCTCCCTACGAATGTGCATCGATTATAGGCAGTTAAATAAGGTGACGATAAAGAACAAATATCCTCTTCCGAGAATTGATGATTTATTTGATCAACTACAGGGTGCCAAGTGGTTTTCCAAAATAGACTTGAGGTCAGGCTATCATCAAGTGAGAGTTAGAGAAGAAGATATTCCCAAAGAGCTTTCAGAACGAGATACGACCATTATGAATTTCGGGTGATGTCATTTGGGTTAACTAATGCTCCGGCAGTGTTCATGAATTTGATGAATAATGTATTCAGGCGTCTCTTGTATTTATTCGTAATAGTATTCATTGATGATATTCTGGTATACTCTCGCACAGAATCAGAACATGCAGACCATTTACGTATTGTCCTTGGAATTCTTCGAACTCGGGAATTGTATGCAAAATTTTCAAAGTACGTGTTTTGGCTGAATTCTGTGACATTCTTAGGTCATGTTATTTCAAATGATGGCATTTGAGTTGATACTCAAAAAATTGAAGCTGTGAAGACTTGGCCAAGGCCTACGACGCCCGCAGAAGTCCGTAGTTTTC
Organism: Lycium barbarum; assembly: GCF_019175385.1. Lineage (NCBI taxonomy): Eukaryota > Viridiplantae > Streptophyta > Magnoliopsida > Solanales > Solanaceae > Lycium > Lycium barbarum. Next base: position 30,415,050 of record NC_083343.1, on the reverse strand, counting down.
TGGGATTGGCAGGTTACTATAGAAGGATTTTCCTCTATTTCAGCCCCATTGACGAAGCTAACTTAAAAGTCAGCTAAATTTCAGTGGAATGATGCTTGTGAACGCAGCTTCAAAGAGTTGAAGGACAGATTAACCTCAGCCCAGTCTTGACACTCCCAGAAGGGCCAGATGGTTATGTTGTATATTGTGAAGCTTCCGGTGTTGGGTTAGGATGTGTGTTAATGCAGCACGGTAAAGTCATCACTTATGCATCGAGGCAGCTGTGGAAACATGAAAAGAACTACCCAACTCATGATCTCGAATTGACTGCAGTTATTCATGCATTAAAGATGTGGAGACATTACTTGTATGGTGTGCATGTTGATATTTATAAAGACCACAAGAGTCTTCAATACATTTTCAAACAGAAGGAGTTAAATTTGCGGCAGAGGAGGTGGCTAGAATTATTGAAAGATTATGATGTGAGTATTTTATACCACCCCGGAAAGGCAAATATAGTAGCTGATGCGCTTAGCCGCCGATCAATGGGCAGCCTATGTGAAGATCCTTCGGAGAAGAAAGAATTGATTCATGAGCTCCACCAACTAGCTAATCTTGGAGTACGTCTAATTGAATCAGGTAGTGCAGGAATTGATATTAACAATCCCACAGTTTCTTCTATGAATATGGAAGTGAAAGAGCGTCAATACGAAGATCCTCAATTGAGCCATTATAGAGACACATTTCACAAAAAAGAAGAGTCCCCATTTGAAACTTCTATGGATGGAATTCTTAGATACCGAGGCAGGCTATGTGTTCCGAATGTTGCAGAATTACGTCGCCTAATTCTAGAAGAAGCTCATTATTCTATGTATTCTATTCATCAAGGAACGACAAAGATGTATCATGATCCTAAGTTAATTTATTGGTGGGATGGAATGAAGAAAGACACAGCAGAATTTGTAGCTCAATGTCCAAATTGCCAGCAAGTGAAAATCGAACATCAAAAGACAGGAGGATCATTACAAGCAATGGAAATCCCTACTTGGAAATGGGAAGTGATCAATATGGATTTTATTGTGGGATTACCTCGTTCCCGAAGCAAGTATGATTCTATATAGGTGATTGTGGATAGATTAGGGGAGGAGCTCATTTTCTTCCTGTCAGAACTACATACTCAGCAGAAGATTATGCAAGGTTATATCTCAACGAGATTGTGCGACTCCATGGTATTCCGATATCCATTATCACGGATTGAGTAGCGTAATTTACAGCTAATTTCTGGAAATCCTTCCAAGAAGGTTTAGGCACTCAAGTAAAGCTTAGCACGACATTTCATCCGCAGACTGATGAACAAGCTGAACGTACCATTCAGACCTTGGAGGATATGCTAAGGGCATGTGTTCTAGATTTTGGTGGTAGTTGGGATGACCACTTACCTCTAATTTAGTTTGCATACAACAATAGCTACCATTCCAGTATCCAAATGGCTCCGTATGAAGCTTTATATGGAAGGAAGTGTAGATCCCCAACTGGATGGTTTGAAATAGGAGAAGTACAGCTAATAGGCACTGAGTTGAAGCAACAAGCAGTAGAAAAAGTCAAGGTGATCCGAGATAGATTATTGACAGCCCAAAGTCGCCAAAAATCTTATGCGGACAACCGCCGGCGAGATTTAGAATTTTAAGTTGATAATTGGGTATTCTTAAAGGTGTCACCAATGAAAGGAGTGATGAGATTTGGTAATAAAGAAAAGTTAAGTCCTCGATACATTGGAACTTATAAGATTATCCGCAAGGTGGGTCAAATAGCTTATGAATTGGACTTGCCTCCACTTGAATCGGGCCATCCAGTTTTCCATGTCTCAATGCTCCACAACTGTGTTGGAGATCCTACGAGGATTGTTCCAATAGATGATGTTCAAGTGACAGAAAATCTACTCTATGAAGAAGTCCCCATTTCCATATTAGACAGGCAAGTACGAAGACTTCGAAATAAGGAGGTAGTCTCCGTTAAAGTCTTATGGCGAAATAACAACCGAGAAGAAATGACTTGGGAAGCAGAAGAGAGTATGAAATCCAAATACCCGCACCTATTTCAGCCCCCAGAAGAGATCCACCACGAAACATCGGGATTATGAGGTATGTATGTTTTCTTTCTATGCATATGGGTTGTGCGTGGCCAACTTATGTTGCTATTGTGTTGTGGCCCAGTGAGGTAATGTTATTGTGGGCTGTTGTGATAGGATGGTAGTGTCATATTACAGGAGAAACTCTATGTCACGACCCGGCTAGGGGACATGACGGGTACCCCGACCTAACGGTCGAGCACCACTCATTCTATTACTCATTCTGCGTACCGTCACATTTCTTATACCCATAATCGCAGGAAAACCATTTTCATTTGGAACGTATTTTACCTTTATATACATAAGCCCTTCGGCTATCAAAATAATACATGTATACAATGGAAGACCGTGAGACCATACTACCCACACATGCGTATCTACAAGCCTCTACTAGAGTACTAGACATTTGGACGGGACAGGACCCCGCCGTGCGCAAATATGTACACAAAATAATAAATCAAATAGCACCTCCGGAACAATGTAGTGCTCCTATAAATCTGATGATAGCTTCTATGGATCTGCACCATCTTCCTATCTACCTGTGGGCATGAACACAGCGTCCAAGGAAAACGGACGTCAGTACGAACATTGTACTGAGTATATAAGGCATCAACAATAACAATACATCAATGAAAGAAGGAAGCATCAAATGAGGAGCAACCTGTAACTGACTATCAATTATAAAAGAAATAGTGCATGCTGGCTTACTCCATAATCATCATTATATCATGTATGCATATATGTATAAGCTGCCCGACCATATAGGTACGGGGTGATAATTATTAGCTCCCGTCCAGGCCTCCCGCGTCCGGGGTACCATCTCATGCCGCCTACTAGTAGTGTCTGCCTATGCCATATAGACATGGTGTAAACGCTGCCCGCTTTAGCGGTGTCTGCCCAGCCATATAGGCGCGGTGTGATATCATCATGTACATCTCATAGACTTATCATAATCTTATCATACTGTTATCATAATGCATGCCTGGGAACTCAAAGACAAATATACTTTATCGGGGTGACATAAGGTCGTGAACCCCCGATTCCATTATGAAGCATTCATAAGCATTCTGCCTCACCTTGAAGGAATTAGCATATAAGGTGAGTGTATACAATGCACAACATCAATGGATCGTAGTTAAAATTATATTCGCGGACTCTAGAATCTTGGGACTTAAGCACATCATCATCATGTTCATAACATCTCTATTTTTTTTTAACTCATTTGACTATTCATGAGCATAAACTCTTGGTTTTCTTGAATGTAGGAAACTCATGGAGAAGGAGGAAAGATCATGTCATAAGATTCATGCCTTTGAAAGAAGGGACTAGCCTCACATACCTTTTCGTTTAGCTACTCTATCGCTTGAACGTTCCTCTCCAATATTCACGTTTCTACCTTCAAGAGAGTTCATACCAATATTAGATAATCGATAACATAAGCATGTTTGAACTAAAGCTAGAGAAAATTGAGTAGCATCTCCTTTGTTTCTACTACTTCCTCCATATCATATATCAACTCCCAAACGTCAATAATAACAATCATAATATCATCATCAATAACTTTTGTTTCAAATTCATCATTATCCAATCCCCACAATTTCCTCTCAAGGTCATCCATAATCATAATCATAATACAACATTACATTTATTCTCATCTAATGTTTCTATCATTCTCTTAACATCATTCATAACGTAATTACAATCACAACATATCAATATTCATGATTCACTCCAAACTACTACTAAAAAATGACACTATTCCCACATTCATGACCCATTTCCTATATCCTCCTACAATCCAAGTGTTTCAACTTTTCAATACCTTAAACAACATGGAAATACCATAAAACATACCTTAAATAGTGTAGGAATAAGCCTTGAGTGGAAATATTTCTCTTGCACTAAAACCCTAGTTCACTTCCATTGGAATTCCTTGGCTTGGATGAACTTTAATGTGTTTCTTACACTAAATTTTGTTGGTTTGATGAAGTTGATCACCAATCTCTCTTGGGTTCTTGTATATGAAGAGTATGGAAGGTTCTAGAGAGGTCTTAAGTCGTGGAGAAAAAATGAGAATGGAATAAATGAACTTGGGGTGCTCTTTTTTTAAAATAAAAATATGTCCCGACATTATTATACGGACACTTATACGGTCCGTATAAATTTATACGGTCCGTATACGTGACCGTAAAATCATCCCCAGCATCAACTCATTCTGTGACCATTATACGACACATTATACGGTCCGTATAAGTGACCGTATAATCCCATCAGTGAGGGACCTTCACTGTGACGATTTTGCGGATCATTATACGGACCGTATAATTGGTCTTATAATCTGTCTCTTCTTCGATTTTGTTCTCGTCACTTCGCTTGATCTCAAATCCTTATGGAACCCTCTTGATACTTGTTGAACACCTCGTTAACAATCTAAGGGACATTATAACTCTTCTCCAAAATATCATTAAGCCATCATCAATTCGGTACTCGTAAATTCTGCCCGACACACAACATATACCTTGCTTTCCTTAATAACTTTCGTCTCGTACCTCAAATGTGTTTGAAATCTCATTTACAATCATCCAGAGTTATTTCTTGCTTATTAAAACATCGTATATATCGTGCCCTTCGTTAGTCTATTCACTGTACGTTAACGGGAAATTTCCGGCGTGTAACATTCTTCCCCCCTTTTGGAACATTCGTCCTCAAATGTTAAGCACTCGGGAATTCTTATGAAACTTTCACCAGAGTTTTCCTTATAATATGGCACTATCATCCTGTCACAACAGCCCATAATAACATTGCCTCACAGGGCCACAACACAATAGTAACATAAGTTGGCCACACGCGACCCATATGCATAAAAAGAAAACATACATACCTCATGATCTTGGTGTTGCATCTTGGCTCTCTTCCGGGTGCTGAAATAAGTGCGGGTATTTGGATTTCTTACTCTCTTCTGCTTCCCAAGTCATTTCTTCTCGATTGTTATTTTGCCATAAGACTTTAACTGAGGCCACTTCCTTATTTCGAAGTCTCCGTACTTTCCTGTCTAATATGGCAATAGGCACTTCTTCATAGACTAGCTTTTCTGTCACTTGAACATCATCTATTGGAACAATCCTCGTAGGATATCCAACACACTTGCAGAGCATTGAGACATGGAAAACTGGATAGACCGATTCAAGTTCTGGAGGAAAGTCCAATTCATAAGCTACTTGACCCACCTTGCGGATAATCTTATAGGGTCCAATATATCGAGGACTTAACTTTCCTTTCTTGACAAATCTCATCACACCATTCTTTGGTTACACCTTTAAGAATACCCAATCATTAACTTGAAATTCTAAGTCTCGCCGGCGATTGTCCGCATAAGATTTTTGGCGACTTTGGGCTGTCAGTAATCGATCTCGGATCACCTTGACTTTTTCTGCTGCTTGTAGAATCAACTCAGGGCCTATTAGCTGTACTTCTCCTATTTCAAACCATCCAATTGGGGACCTACACTTCCTTCCATATAAAGCTTCATACAGAGCCATTTGGATACTAGAATGTTAGCTATTGTTGTACGCAAACTCGATTAGAGGTAAGTGGTCATCCCAACTACCACCAAAATATAGAACACATGCTCTTAGCATATCCTCCAAGGTCTGAATGGTACGTTCGGCTTGCCCATCAGTCTGCGGATGAAATGCCGTGCTAAGTTTTACTTGAGTACCTAGAACTTCTTGGAAGGATTTCCAGTACTTGGCTATAAATTGCACTCCTCTATCTGTGATAATGGATATCGGAATACCATGGAGTCTCACAATCTCCATGAGATACAACCTTGCATAATCTTCTGCTGAGTATATGGTTCTGACTGGAAGAAAATGAGCTGCTTTCATGAGTCTGTCCACGATCACCCATATAGAATCATACTTGCCTCGGGAACAGGGTAACCCGACAATAAAATCCATGTTGATCACTTCCCATTTCCAAGTAGGGATTTCCATTGCTTGCACTAATCCTCCTGGCTTTTGATGTTCGATTTTCACTTGCTGGCAATTTGGACATTGAGCTACAAATTGTGCTATGTGTCTCTTCATGCCATCCGACCAATATATCAACTTGATATCATAATACATCTTCGTTGCACCTGGGTGTATAGAATACCGAGAATAATGAGCTTCTTCTACAATTCGGCGATATAATTCAGCAACATTCGGAATGCATAGCCTGCCTCAGTATCTAAGAATTCCATCCATAGAAGTTTCAAATGGAGATTTCTCTTTTTCATGAAATGTGTCTCTATAATGGTTCAACTGAGGATCTTCATATTGACGCTCTTATTCAGGGACGAAACTGTGGGATCATTAATAACAATTCTTGCACTACCTGAATCAATTTGACGTACTCCAAGATTAGCTAGTTGGTGGAGCTCATGAATTAATTCTTTCTTTTCTGGAGCAACTTCACATAGGCTGCGCATTGATCGGCGGCTAAGCGTATCAGCTACTACATTTTCCTTTCCAGGGTGGTATAAAATGCTCACATCATAATCTTTCAATAATTCTAACCACCGCCTCCGCCGCAGATTTAACTCCTTCTGTTTGAAAATGTATTGAAGACTCTTCCGATCTGTATAAATATCGGCATATACCCCATACAAGTAGTGTCTCCACATCTTTAAGGCATGAATAACTGCAGCCGATTCGCGATCATGAGTTGGGTTGTTCTTTTCATGTTTCCACAGCTGTCTCGAAGCATAAGCGATGACTTTACTGTGCTGCATTAACACACATCCTAACCCAACACCGGAAGCATCAAAACATACAACATAACCATCTGGCCCTTCTGGGAGTGTCAAGACTAGGGCTGAGGTTAATCTGTCCTTCAACTCTTCGAAACAGCGTTCACAAGCATCATTCCACTGAAACATAGCTGACTTCTAGGTTAGCTTCGTCAATAGGGCTGAAATAGAGCAAAATCCTTCTACGAACCTTCTATAGTAACCTGCCAATCCCAGAAAACTACAGACTTCCGTAGGCATCGTAGGCCTTGGCCAAGTCTTCACAGCTTCAATTTTGCTGAGTATCAACTCGAATGCCATCATCTGATATAAGATGGCCCAAAAATGTCACAAAATTCAGCCAAAACTCGCACTTTGGAAATGTTGCATACAATTCTCGGGTTCAAAGAATTCCAAGAACAATACGTAAATGATCTGCATGTTCTGATTCTGTGCGAGAGTATACCAGAATATCGTTAATGAACACTATTACGAATAAATCCAAGAGAGGCCTGAATACGTTATTCATCAAATTCATGAACACTGCCGGAGCAAATCTTTCAACTGTGCCTTTAATTTTTTCTATTCTTCCGGGGCCATTCGGTAAGGAGGAATAGAAATAGGATTGGTATCCGGCAACACATCAATAGCGAAATCAATCTCTCCTTCCGAGGGAAGTCCTGGAAGTTCATATGGAAATACATTCAGAAATTCATTCACTACCGGAACGGATTGGAAAGTTGGCGAGTTTGCTTCGGTATCATGAACTCGGACAAAGTGATAAATATAGCCCTTAGCTATCATCTTTCTTTCCTTAAGGTAGGAAATAAACCTACCTCTTGGAGATGCTGTATTACCCATCCATTTCCGCACGGGCTCTCCCGGAAACTGGAATTGAACTACTTTCATTCGGCAATCAACATTAGCATAACATGAGGCCAACCAATCCATACCCATAATCACGTCGAAATCTAACATTTCCAGCTTGACTAAATCAGCTTTAGTCTGGCGGTCACATATCACAATTACACAATTCTTATACACTTGTCTAACTATCATGGGATCACCAACCGGAGTAGATACGTCAAAAGGTTTAATTAGCTCAAGTTTCACCCCAATACGACCAGCAACATACGGAGTAATATAAGAGAGGGTAGAACCTGGATCTATCAATGTATACACATCATGGGAAGATACGGATAATGTACCTGTAACCACATCCAAGGAGGACTCAAGATCCCGTCGTCCGGCTAAAGCATACATACGGGGCTGAGTGGCACCTAAAGTAGATGTTCCCCCTCTGCCTCTACCTCGACCTAGGGCTGCATATCGGTCGGTTCGGTTAGGGTTTCAAAATTATCGGTTTAACTTATTGGTTATCGGTTTGTATACATATTAAACCGTTAAAGAACCGTTAAAATATCGGTTAATGGGTTATAGATTAATCGATTGTTGTATGTTATCGGTTCGGTTATCCGTTTAACCGTTAAGATTTCACATAACAAAAAAATGGCTTGACCACAATATGGACGGTGACTGGTTACGATTCCAATAGAAGGAGCTCTGCACTATGCCTGTGAAGCTTTTAGATGTTGCTATGCAACCAGGAAAGGTAGAGAGAGCACACAAAAGCGCAGACATAAATTAATTCGAGACTGAAAAATGTAAGAAATTGAAAAAAGAATCAGCTATCCTTATTCTTTTACAGAGATAAAAATAATGATTCTCTCATGAGTTTGTGACGGGACCAAACTATAGCAGCTTTCTTTAAAATCTTGTAAAGCTACATGGTATGGCATCTGTGCAAAGCTAATACAGAATAAAAACAGTGATTGCAGAGTTTGACTGGACCAAACTCCAGCATTTTCCCTTTCAGGTCTTGTATAAACCTTCATAATAGTAACAAGTTGCTAAAGCGCCTTTTTGGTAATACAACAATTTGCATGCTGGCCCTCACTAAATCTACTTACAATACCAGATAATTAAGAATGCTTTGACTAGAAAGTTGTTCAGGTAACTTGCTTTGGTAACCACAGATACAAATTCTAAAGAAATAATCAAAACAAAAAGTTCTCACCCAACAAGCTATAGTTTTAAGTTCAGCCAATGATGGCAAGTACTTTTGCTTTTGCATTTCCGACCCACAGAGCCCTATTCTTGACAGACCAATAAGGTGTAATTAGTTCACTTCACATCGACCTAAAGCATACATCTCAGAGAGGTCTATTTCACTGAGTTAGAAGTAATGGAATTCTTTCATTATCTGAAATAAAGAACATCTCCCACCAAAAAACCACTGGTAAAAGAAGACATATATATAAGCATTCTTACGAGAAAAATAAAATAAACTACCAAAAGAATAAGATGAAATGGAGCTTAAGTGTTCAGATTCCATTTGGATTTTGTGTAACTTGAGTTCAATTCATCTTACATTGTAAAGAAAGAACACAAAAATTAAGTAGAGAACCCTTTTTGCAAGCAATGCTTCAACCAAAAACAGAAATTGCACAAATTATTACCAGGTTTGCAACATTAACAACAAAAAAAACAAACCCATAACCAAAAACTCAATTTGCAAGCAATACAAGAAGAAGTTCCCACTATTTCTCAACCCAACAAAGAAAAGACATTAAATTTACAATTCTAAGGAAGTGATTTCCCTAATTTCCCAACCCCAACAAAAACCCCATAACAGAAGAGTGAGAATTGAAAACGTACATGTTCGTGAAAGAGGCAGATATCGTCAAAGAAGAGGCAAGAAAAAGACGGGCTTGAGAATCATGTGAATGAGTAAGACGTAAGAGAGGCTTGAGACTTAAAGAGAGGCAAAGAGTTTGTGTTATGAAATGAAATGAAGTAACCCTAATTGTAGTGTAAGTTACTTAATATATATGAACGGGTAGAAATGTAATTAATTAAATTGTTATTGGGTTATCGGGTAACCCGTTAACAAAAATGGTCAACCCGCGACCCAACCCAATAAGCCAATAACCCAAAAACACCACCCGATACCCGAACCGGTAATCCATTAACCCGAACCATTAACCCAATAACCCAATAATCAGTTCGGGTTATCGGTTTAACCGTTAACATGCACAGCCCTACCTCGGCCTGCTGGAATCTGGGGAGTCTGCCCTACCGGGCGCACTGAAGAGGAACCAGCCGCCGATCCTGTGGGCTGAACCCCACCTGTACCACTCATTGACGGGAAATCTCGCATCATGTGCCCAACCTGGCCACAGGCTTAGCAAGCATCTAAACTTGGCGACACTGTCCGGAATGTAGTCTGCTGCACTAGCTGCATCGCGGTACTGGGGGTCTCCTCTGGCTATAATCTACCCCAAACTGAGAATTTGAGGCCCTCGACTCTGACCCTGTCCTGAACGAAAAGAGCGATCAAATCTCCTACCCGCAAATCGTGGAGGCGTACTAGTCGCCGACTGGTCTGAGTGTCTATAATATGCCTGCCTTGATCCTCCTCTATAATCACTGCCTACCCCCATAGATCTGGCCCTCTTGCTTTGCCCTCTATCAATATCACAATCACCCCTTTGTGGATGTTGTTGTCCTTCTAAATTCTGGGCATGGGCTTGAATGCGGGAAATATCCATCCTATCTTGTAACGAAGCCGTCAAACAATCCTTAAATAAATGTGGCCCTAAGCCACTCACAAACCTGTGTACCCTATCTCCTATGTCGGCTACCATAGTCGGGGCATATCTAGCCAATGAATTAAACTGAAGGCTATACTCCCGGGCACTCATATTTCCGTGTTTCAAATTTAAAAATCTATCCACTCTAGCTCGGCGGACCTCGGGTGGCAAATAAACGCAGATGAAAACATCTACAAATTCTCGCCAAACGGGAGGAGGCGCATTCTCTTTTCTTGATGATAACCAATTATTGTACCATAATACCGCCACATCTCGGAGTCTATAAGATGCCAACTCCACATATTCAGTTTGGGAGGCATGAATAATCTTCAATGTTCTCAACATTTCCTCAATAAAACTTTGTGGGTCTTCATCCGGCTTTGACCCAAAAACCTCCAGAGGTTTCAAACTCATGAAGTCACGGGCTCTAGTACTAGCTGCCCGATCACTTGGACCCGCATTCTGTCGCTGTGCCTTGGCGGCAACTAACTGCTCAATAGATAAATAGCCTCAGTCACTTGTTGACCCGAAGCAGCCGGTGGAGGAACTAGAGGCATAGGAGCTGGAGTTGATGCCCCTTCTTGGTCTTCTATAATAGGTGGAGTGGAAGAAGTATTAGATGGAGCCTCATTATGTGATTCACCCTCTTCTACATTCATTGGCGGCTCTCTTTCTACCCTCCTTTTCATCGTAGTCTTTCCCTTCTGGGCGGCTGTAGCTTTTACCTTTGGCGGAATTTCTGAAATCATAGCACACAATTAAGGAGGAGAAAATCTTATAACACCGCTCTATCGCACAATCTCTTAAGATGAAAGATGGTCATTTTTCCTAAATGCCCTGTAGCCACCTGTTTATTAGTGTGACGCGCAACACACTATAAACAAGACTCTACTAGATACGGCTCGTAGACACTTCCTAGGACTGAACTACTCTGATACCACTTTTTTCACGACCCGGCTAGGGGCCATGACGGATACCCGGAGCTAACCACCGAGAACCACTCATTCTATTACACATCCTGCGCACCGTCACATTTCTTATACCCATAAACGTAGGAAAACCATTTTCATTTGGAACGTATTTTACCTTTATATACATAAGCCCTTCGTCTATCAAAATAATACATATATACAATGGAAAACCGTGAGACCATACTACCCACACATGCATATCTACGAGCCTCTACTAGAGTACTAGACATATAGACGAGACAGGACCCTGCCGTGCCCAAATATGTACACAAAATAATAAATCAAATAGCACCTCCGGAATAATGGAGTGCTCCTGTAAATCTGCTGATACCTTCTATGGATCTGCACCGTCTCCCTATCAACCTGTGGGCATGAACACAACGTCCAAAGAAAATGGACGTCAGTACGAACATTGTACTGAGTATGTAAGGCATCAACAATAATAATAAATCAGTGAAATAAGGAAGCATCAAATGAGGAGCAACCGGTAAGTGACTATCAATTATAAAAGAAATAGTGCATGCTGGCTTACTCCATAATCATCATCATATCATGTATGCATATATGTATAAGTTGCCCGACCATATAGGTACGGTGTGATAATCATTAGCCCGCGTCTAGGACTCCCACGTCCGGGGTACCATCTAATGCCGCCCACTAGTGGTGTCTGCCCATGCCATCTAGACATGGTGTATACGCTGCCCGCTTTAGCGGTGTCTGCCCGGCCATATAGGCACGGTGTGATATCATCATTTACATCTCATAGACTTATCATAATCTTATCATACTGTTATCATAATGCATGCCTGGGAACTCAAAGACAACTATACTATATCGAGGTGACATAAGGTCATGAACCCCTGATTCCATTATGGAGCATTCATAAGCATTCTGCCTCACCTTGAAGGAATTAGCATATAAGGTGAGTGTATACAATGAATAACACCAATGGATCGTAGTTAACATCATATTCGTGAACTCTAGAATCTTTGGACTTAATCTCATCATCATCAAGTTCATAACATCTCTTATTTTTAAAAATCATTTGACTATTCATGAGCATAGACTCTTGGTTTTCCGGAATGTAGGAAAATCATGGAGAAGGAGGAAAGATCATGTCATAAGATTCATGCCTTAAAAATAAGGGACTAGCCTCACATACCTTTTCGTTTAGCTACTCTATCGCTTGAACGTTCCTCTCCAATATTCACGTTTCTACCTTCAAGAGAGTTCATACTCATATTAGATAATGGATAACATAAGCGTGTTTGAACTAAAGCTAGAGAGAATTGAGCAGCATCTGTTTTGTTTCTAATACTTCCTCCATATCATATAGCAACTCCCAAACGTCAATATTAACATTCATAATATCATCATCAATAACTTTTGTCAAATTCATCATTATCCTATCCCCACAATGTCCTGTCAAGGTCATCCATAATAATGATCATAATACAACATTACATTTATTCTCATCTAAGGTTTCTATCATGCTCCTAACATCATTCATAACGTAATTACAATCATAACATATCAATATTCATGATTCACTCCAAACTACTACTAAAAAATGACACTATTCCCACATTCATTTCCCATTTCCTATATCCTCCTACAATCCAAGTGTTCCAACTTTTCAATGCCTTAAACAACATGGAAATACTATAAAACTTACCTTAAATAGTGTAGGAATAAACCTTAAGTGGAAATATTTCTCTTGCACCAAAACCCTAGTTCACTTCCACTGGAATTCCTTGGCTTGGATGAACTTTAATGTGTTTCTTACACTTAATTTTGTTGGTTTGATGAAGTTGATCACCAATCTCTCTTGGGTTCTTGTATATGACGAGTATGGAAGGTTCTAGAGAGGTCTTAAGTCGTGGAGAAAAAATGAGAATCGAATAAATGAACTTGGGGTGCTCTTTTTATAAAATAAAAATCTATCCCAACATAATTATATGGACACTTATACGGTCCGTATAAATTTAAACGGTCCGTATAAGTGACCGTAAAATCATCCCCAGCATCAACTCATTCTGTGACCATTATACGGCACTATACGGTCCGTATTATTTTATACGGTCCGTATAAGTGACCGTATAATCCCATTATTCTGCGGACCATTATACGGACCGTATAATTGGTCGTATAATCTGTCTCTTCTCCGATTTTGTTCTCGTCACTTCGCTTGATCTCAAACCCTTATGGAACCTTCTTGATACTTGTTTAACACCTCGTTAACAATATAAGGGGCATTATAACTCTTCTCTAAAATATCATTAAGCCATCATCAATTCGATACTCGTAAATTCTGCCCGACACACAACATATACCTTGCTTTCCTTAACAACTTTTGTCTCCTACCTCAAATATCTTTGAAATCTCATTTAGAATCATCAAGTATAATTTCTTACCTATTAAAACATCGTATACGTCGTGCCCTTCGTTAGTCTATTCACTGTACGTTAACGGGAAATTTCTGGGGTGTAACATTCTTCCCCCTTTTTGGAATATTCGTCCTCGAATTTTAAGCACTCGGGAATTCTTACAAAAATTTTGCCAGAGTTTTCCTTGTAATATGGCACTACCATCCTGGCACCACAACCCACAATAACATTGCCTCACAGGGCCACAACACAATAGTAACATAAGTTGGCCACACGCGACCCATATGCAAAAAAAGAAAACATACATACCTCATGATCTTGGTGTTGCATCTTGGCTCCGGAGGCTGAAATAAGTGCGGGTACTTGGATTTCTTACTCTCTTCTTCTTCCTAATTCATTTCTTCTCGATTGTTATTTTTCCATAAGACTTTAACTGAGGCCACTTCCTTATTTCGAAGTCTTCGTACTTGCCTGTCTAATATGGCAATAGGCACTTCTTCATAGACTAGCTTTTCTGTCACTTGAACATCATCTATTGGAACAATCCTCATAGGATCTCCAACACACTTGCGGAGCATTGAGACATGGAAAACTGGATGGACCGATTCATGTTCTGGAGGCAAGTCCAATTCATAAGCTACTTGACCCACTTTGCGGATAATCTTATAGGGTCCAATATATCGAGGACTTAACTTTCCTTTCTTGCCAAATCTCATCACACCTTACATTGGTGACACCTCTAAGAATACCCAATCATCAACTTGAAATTCTAAGTCTCGCTGGCGATTGTCCGCATAAGATTTTTGGCGACTTTGGGCTGTCAATAATCGATCTCGGATCACCTTGACTTTTTCTATTGCTTGTTGAATCAACTCAGGGCCTATTAGCTGTACTTCTCCTATTTCAAACCATCCAATTGGGGACCTACACTTCCTTCCATATAAAGCTTCATATGAAGCCATTTGGATACAGAATAGTAGTTATTGTTGTACGTAAACTCGATTAGAGGTAAGTGGTCATCCCAACTACCACCAAAATCTAGAACACATGCTCCTAGCATATCCTCCAAGGTCTGAATGGTACATTCGGCTTGCCCATCATTCTGCGGATGAAATGCCGTGTTAAGCTTTACTTGAGTACCTAGAGCTTCTTGGAAGGATTTCCAGAACTTTGCTATAAATTGCACTCCTCTATCTGTGATAATGGATATCGGAAAACCATGGAGTCGTACAATCTCCTTGAGATACAACCTTGCATAATCGTCTGCTGAGAATATGGTTCTGACTAGAAGAAAATGAGCTGCTTTCGTGAGTCTGTCCACGATCACCCTTATAGAATCATACTTGCCTCGGGAACGGGGTAACCCCACATTAAAATCCATGTTGATCACTTCCCATTTCCAAGTAGGGATTTCCATTGCTTGCAATAATCCTCCTGGCTTTTGATGTTCAATTTTCACTTGCTAACAATTTGGACATTGAGCTACAAATTGTGTTATATCTCTCTTCATGCCATCCCACCAATATATCAACTTGAGATCATGATACATCTTCGTTGCACCTGGGTGAATAAAATACCGAGAATAACGAGCTTCTTCTAGAATTCGGCGATGTAATTCTGCAACATTCGGAACGCATAGCCTGCCTCGGTATCTAAGAATTCCATCCATAGAGGTTTCAAATGGAGATTTCTCTTTTTCATGAAATGTGTCTCTATAATGGTTCAACTGAGGATCTTCATATTGACGCTCTTTTACTTCCATATTCTGGGACAAAACTGTGGGATCATTAATACTAATTCCTACACTACCTGAATCAATTAGACGTACTCCAAGATTAGCTAGTCGGTGGAGCTCATGAATTAATTCTTTCTTTTCCGGAGGAACTTCACATAGGCTTCACATTGATCGGCGGCTAAGCGCATCAGCTACTACATTTTCCTTTCCAAGGTGCTATAAAATGCTCACATCATAATCTTTCAATAATTCTGACCACTGCCTCTGCCGCAGATTTAACTCCTTCTGTTTGAAAATGTATTGAAGAATCTTG
Source organism: Lycium barbarum (assembly GCF_019175385.1). NCBI lineage: Eukaryota > Viridiplantae > Streptophyta > Magnoliopsida > Solanales > Solanaceae > Lycium > Lycium barbarum. The sequence goes on along the minus strand of NC_083343.1, from coordinate 30,399,113 downwards.
TGATCTGTATAAATATCGACATGTACCCCATACATGTAGTGTCTCCACATCTTTAATGCATGAATTACTGTAGCCAATTTGAGAGCATGAGTTGGGTAGTTCTTTTAATGTTTCCGCAGCTGTCTCGAAGCATAAGCGATGACTTTACCGTGCTGCATTAACACACATCCTAACCCAACACCGGAAGCATCACAACATACAACATAACCATCTGGCCCTTCTGGGAGTGTCAAGACTGGGGCTGAGGTTAATCTGTCCTTCAACTCTTGGAAACTACGTTCACAAGCATCATTCCACTTTAACTTAGCTGGCTTCTTGGTTAGCTTCGTCAATGGGGCTAAAATAGAGGAAAATCCTTCTACGAACCTTCAATAGTAACCTGCCAATCCCAGAAAACTACGGACTTCCGTAGGCGTCATAGGCCTTGGCCAAGTCTTCACAGCTTCAATTTTCTGAGTATCAACACGAATGCCATCATCTGATATAACATGGCCCAAAAATGTCACAAAATTCAGCCAAAACTCGCACTTTGGAAATTTTGCATACAATTCTCGGGTTCGAAGAATTCCAAGAACAATACGTAAATGATCTGTATGTTCTGATTCTATGCGAGAGTATACCATAATATCGTCAATGAACACTATTAAGAATAAATCAAAGAGAGGCCCGAATACGTTATTCATCAAATTTATGAACACTGCCGGAGCATTAGTTAACCCAAACGACATCACCCGGAATTCATATTGGCCATATCTCGTTCTGAAAGCTGTTTTGGGAATATCTTCTTCTTTAACTCTCACTTGGCGATAACCTGACCTCAAGTATATTTTGGAAAACCACTTGGCACCCTGTAGTTGATCAAATAAATCATCAATTCTCGGAAGAGGATATTTGTTCTTTATCGTCACCTTATTCAACTGCCTATAGTCGATACACATCCGTACGGAACCATCTTTATTTCTAACGAATATGACTGGTGCTCTCCACGGTGATGAACTGGGTCTAATAAATCCCTTCTCGAGCAAATCTTTCAACTGTGCCTTTAATTCTTTCAATTCTGCCGGAGCCATTCGGTAAGGAGGAATAGAAATAGGCTTGGTGTCCGGCAACACATCAATAGCGAAATCAATCTCTCTTTCTGGGGGAAGTCCTGGAAGTTCATCTGGAAATACATCCGAAAATTCATCCACTACCGGAACGGATTGGAAAGTTTGCGACTTTGCTTCGGTATCATGAACTCGGACTAAGTGATAAATATATCCCTTAGCTATCATCTTTCTTTCCTTAAGGTAGGAAATAAACCTACCTCTTGGAGATGTTGTATTACCCTTCCATTTCCGCACGGGCTCTCCCGGAAACTGGAATTGAACTACTTTATTCGGCAATCAACATTAGCATAACATGAGGCCAACCAATCCACACCCATAATCACGTCAAAATCTAACATTTCTAGCTCAACTAAATCAACTTTAGTCTGGCGTTCCCATATCACAATTACACAATTCTTATACACTTGTCTAACTATCACGGGATCACCCACCGGAGTAGATACCTCAAAAGGTTTAATTATCTCAGGTTTTACCCCAATACGACCAGCAGCATACGGACTAATTTAAGAGAGGGTAGAACCCAGATCTATCAATGGATACACACCATGGGAAAATACGGATAATGTACCTATAACCACATCCGGGGAGGACTCAAGATCTGTCGTCCAGCTAAAGCATACATACTGGGCTGAGTGGCACATGAATTAGATGTTCCCCCTCTGCCTCTACCTCGACCTGCTGGAATCTGGGGAGTCTGCCCTACCGGGCGCACTGAAGAGGAACCAGTCGCTGATCCTGTGGGCTGAACCCCACCTGTACCACTCATTGACAGGAAATCTCGCATCATGTACCCAACCTGGCCATAATCATAGCAAGCATCTGAACCTTGGCGACACTGTCCGGAATGTAGTCAGCCACACTAGCTGCATCGCGGTACTGGGGGTCTCCTCTGGCTATAATCTACCCCAAACTGAGAATTTGAGGCCCTCGACTCTGACCTTGTCCTGAACGAAAGGAGCGATCAAAGCTCCTACTCGCAAATCGTGGAGGTGCACTAGTCGCAGACTGGCCCGAGTGTCTATAATATGCCTGCCTTGATCCCCCTCTATAATCACTGCCTGCCCCCATAGATCTGGCCCTCTTGCTTTGCCCTCTATCAATATCACGATCACCCCTTTGCGGATGTTGTTGTCCTTCTAAATTCTGGGCAAGGGCTTGAATACGGGGAATATCCATTCCATCTTGTAACGAAGCTGTCAAACAATCCTTAAATAAATGTGACCCTGAGCCACTCACAAACCTGTGTACCTTATCTCCCATGTCGGTTACCATAGTCTGGGCATATCTAGCCAATCAATTAAACTGAAAGCTATACTCCCGGGCACTCATATTTCCTTGTTTCAAATTTAAAAATCTATCCACTCTAGCTGGGCAGACCTCGGGAGGCAAATAATGGCGGATGAAAGCATCTACAAATTCTTGCCAAACGGGAGATGGCGCATTCTCTTTTCTTGACGATAACCAATTATTGTACCATAATACCGTCACATCTCGGAGTCTATAAGATGCCAACTCAACAGATTCAGTTTCGGAGGCATGAATAATCTTAGATGCTCTCAACATTTCCTCAATAATATTGCGCTTCTGGGCGGCGGTAGTTTTTCCCTTTGGCGGCATTTCTAAAATCATAGCACACTATTAAGGAGGAGAAAATCTTATAACACCGCTCTATCGTACGATCTCTTAAGATGAAAGATGGTCATTTTTCCTAAATGCCCTGTAGCCTCCTGTTTATTAGTGTGACACGCAACACACTATAAACAAGAATCTACTAGACACGGCTCGTAGACACTTCCTAGGACTGAAATGCCCTGATACCACTTTAGTCACGACCCGGCTAGGGGCCATGACGGGTACCCGGAGCTAACCACTGAGCACCACTTATTCTATTACTCATCCTTCGTACCGTCACATTTCTTATTGTCACGACCCAACTAGGGGCCGCGACGGGTACCCGGGGCTAGCCACCGAGCACCACTCACTCTACCACTCATCTTACTCACTTAAGGCCCTTTTATCAACTTCATACACGAATTATAGGAAAAACATATTTTAGATAGAAATATAAATGCTTTATATACATTTGCCTCTCGGCCATCAAAATAATATATACATATAATAACATCTTGTGAGATCATCTAACCCACACTGCGTATCTACGAGCCTCTACTGACAGACTGTATATATATAGACGGAACAAGACTCGTCGTGCCCAAAATATGCATATATAACAAAAGGAGAATCACAAGCACCTCCGAACAATGGAGTGCTCTCAATCAGCTGACAGCTACTAAGGATCTGGATCAAGCTCACCTCCCTGTCTACCTGTGGGCATGAACACAGCATCCAAAGACAACGGACGTCAGTACGAATATTGTACTGAGTATGAGAGGCATAACAATGAAGGAATACAACAATAATACAATGAGAATATCAATATGAAACATCTGGATTTGAATGACAATCATAAGAGAAGTGATGCATGTTGTCTTACTCACACTTATCATCATATCATATATGCATAATATGTAAGCTGCCCGTCCATCTCAGAACGGTGTGGTAATCAATAACAATAGCTCGCGTCTAGGCCTCCCGCGTCCGGGGTATCATCTCATGCCGCCCACTAGTGGTGTCTGCCCATGCCAAATGGTCATGGTGTATCCGTATAGCTGCCCACCTTAGCGGTGACTGCCCGGCCAACTAGGCGCGGTGTGATATTATCATAACATGCTCATATTATTATAGTACATGCATAAATCTCAAGACCAACTATACTTTATCGGGGTGACGTAAGGTCGTGATCCCCCGATTTCATTATGGAGCAATTATTGACATCCTGCCTCACCTTGAAGGAATTAGTACGTAAGGTAAGTGTAAGCAATAAATTACATCATTATCAATATGGCATCATCATATCATATCTCTTATCTTATATAGACATTTATGGATATAGGCTTTTAGCTTTTCGGAATATAGGAACTCATGAAGAGGAAAGGAACTTACGCTATAGAATTCATACCATTAGAAAGAAAGTACTAGCCTCACATACCTTTGTCGTTTAGCTAGGATATCGTCCACTTGATCTCCTTCGATATCACGCCGCTACCTTCACGAGAGAATTCGAATTAGTATTAGTTAATCGACTTTAAAAACATGTCGTTATTTCTAAGGACAATTGGGCAGTGTTTCCTTTGTTTCTACTACTTTTCTCATGTCTCGTTTCAACTCCCAAACACTTACAATAGCACTTACAATATCGTATCAACAATCGTCATATATATACCTTAAGCAAAATCCACCATTTTCTCCAATTTCTCCAACTTTAGTGGTTTTAGCTCATCATCGTAATTTCACATACTTCACACCTACTCCATGGTCTATACGTCATTTATAACATATTCATAATCATAGCACACCAACATTCATGATCCAGCCTAGCTATCACCCAATTATGGCAATATTCACTCAGTAATGGTCCATTTTCGATGTCTTGCTACAATTCAAGTGTCTTAGCTTTCCAATACTTTAAACAACATGATAAAGTCATGAAACGTACCTTAGATTATGGTGGAATAAGTCTAGAGTGGAATTCCTTCCTCTTTCACCAAACCCTACTTCACCTCCTTTGAGATTTCTTGGTTTGGATGAACATCACTTGAGTTTCATACACTTGGCTTCATGGATTTAATGTTGTTGATCTTGATGTTCCTTTGATTCTCTTGGATGAAGTGTTTAGAGAATATTCTAGAGTGTTCTTGAATTGTGGAGATGAGAAATGAAATAAAATGAGCTTAGGGTCCCTTTTTAATAACTCAAAATCTAATTTTTAATGAACAGCAGTCGGGGTGTACAGTGGTCGTAAACCATAGTTTACGGACCGTATACTAGTTTACGGGCCGTATAACATGGTCGTATTTAAGCATATCAAAAACAGAAAGGTTTGCTGAAGGTCAGGATGGTTTACGGCCACAGTTTACGGGCCGTATTTCAGTTTACGGTCCGTAAACTGGGTCGTATTTTACCATTTAAGCTTTGGACAGAAAGTTGAAATTTTTGGAACGTTGGAGGACGATGGCAGTATACGGTCCGTAAATCACTTTACGGGTCGTATTCTGTTTTACGACCACTGGCTGAATTGAAATTCTACAACTTTCTTATTTCTAAAAACTTCATGAATCGTCATTCCCTACTTAGTAAAACGTCGCACACTCATGCCCTTCGTTGGTCTATTCATTGTACATGTACGGGGACTTTTCCGAGGTGTAACACTTATACCCATAATCGTAGGAAAACCATTTTCATTTGGAACGTATTTTACCTTTATATACATAAGCCCTTTGGCTATCAAAATAATACATATATACAATGGAAAACCGTGAGACCATACTACCGACACATGCGTATCTACGAGCCTCTACTAGAGTACTAGACATATGGATGGGACAGGACCCCGCCGTGACCAAATATGTACACAAAATAATAAATCAAATATCACCTCCGTAATAATGGAGTGCTTCTGTAAATCTGCTGATAGCTTCTACGGATCTGCACCGTCTCCCTGTCTATCTGTGGGCATGAACACAGTGTCCAAAGAAAACGGACGTCAGTATGAACATTATACTGAGTATATAAGGCATCAACAATAATAATACATCAATGAAATAAGGAAGCATCAAATGAGGAGCAACCTGTAACAGACTATCAATTATAAAAGAAATAATGCATGATGGCTTACTCCATAATCATCATCATATCATGTATGCATATATTTATAAGCTGCCTGACCATATAGGTATGGTGTGATAATCATTAGCCCGCGTCCAGGCCTCCCGCGTCTGGGGTACCATCTCATGCCGCCCACTAGTGGTGTCTGCCCATGCCATCTAGACATGGTGTATACGCTGCCCGCTTTAGTTGTGTCTTCCTGGCCATATAGGTGCGGTGTGATATCATCATGTATATCTCATAGACTTATCATAATCTTATCATACTGTTATCATAATGCATGCCTGGGAACTCAAAGACAACGATACTTTATCGGGGTGACATAAGGTTGTGAACCCCCGATTCCATTCTGGAGCATTCATAAGCATTCTGCCTCACCTTGAAGGAATTAGCATATAAGGTGAGTGTATACAATGAACAACATCAATGGATCGTAGTTAACATCATATTCGTGAACTCTAGAATCTTTGTACTTAAGCTCATCATCATCATGTTCATAACATCTCTTATTTTATTTAACTCATTTGACTATTCATGAGCACAGACTCTTGGTTTTCCAGAATGTAGGAAACTCATGGAGAAAGAGGAATGATCATGTCATAATATTCATGCCTTAGAAATAAGGGACTAGCCTCACATACCTTCTCGTTTAGCTACTCTATCGCTTGATCGTTCCTCTCCAATATTCACGTTTCTACCTTCAAGAGAGTTCATACTAATATTAGATAATCGATAACATAAGCATGTTTGAACTAAAGCTAGAGAAAATTGAGTAGCATCTCCTTTGTTTCTACTACTTCCTCCATATCATATATCAACTCCCAAACGTCAATAATAACAATCATAATATCATCATCAATAACTTTTGTTTCAAATTCATCATTATCCAATCCCCACAATTTCCTCTCAAGGTCATCCATAATCATAATCATAATACAACATTACATTTATTCTCATCTAATGTTTCTATCATTCTCTTAACATCATTCATAACGTAATTACAATCACAACATATCAATATTCATGATTCACTCCAAACTACTACTAAAAAATGACACTATTCCCACATTCATGACCCATTTCCTATATCCTCCTACAATCCAAGTGTTTCAACTTTTCAATACCTTAAACAACATGGAAATACCATAAAACATACCTTAAATAGTGTAGGAATAAGCCTTGAGTGGAAATATTTCTCTTGCACTAAAACCCTAGTTCACTTCCATTGGAATTCCTTGGCTTGGATGAACTTTAATGTGTTTCTTACACTAAATTTTGTTGGTTTGATGAAGTTGATCACCAATCTCTCTTGGGTTCTTGTATATGAAGAGTATGGACGGTTCTAGAGAGGTCTTAAGTCGTGGAGAAAAAATGAGAATGGAATAAATGAACTTGGGGTGCTCTTTTTTTAAAATAAAAATATGTCCCGACATTATTATACGGACACTTATACGGTCCGTATAAATTTATACGGTCCGTATACGTGACCGTAAAATCATCCCCAGCATCAACTCATTCTGTGACCATTATACGACACATTATACGGTCCGTATAAGTGACCGTATAATCCCATCAGTGAGGGACCTTCACTGTGACGATTTTGCGGATCATTATACGGACCGTATAATTGGTCTTATAATCTGTCTCTTCTTCGATTTTGTTCTCGTCACTTCGCTTGATCTCAAATCCTTATGGAACCCTCTTGATACTTGTTGAACACCTCGTTAACAATCTAAGGGACATTATAACTCTTCTCCAAAATATGATTAAGCCATCATCAATTCGGTACTCGTAAATTCTGCCCGACACACAACATATACCTTGCTTTCCTTAATAACTTTCGTCTCGTACCTCAAATGTGTTTGAAATCTCATTTACAATCATCCAGAGTTATTTCTTGCTTATTAAAACATCGTATATATCGTGCCCTTCGTTAGTCTATTCACTGTACGTTAACGGGAAATTTCCGGCGTGTAACATTCTTCCCCCCTTTTGGAACATTCGTCCTTCAAGAGAGTTCATACTAATATTAGATAATCGATAACATAAGCATGTTTGAACTAAAGCTAGAGAAAATTGAGTAGCATCTCCTTTGTTTCCACTACTTCCTCCATATCATATATCAACTCCCAAACGTCAATAATAACATTCATAATATCATCATCAATAACTTTTGTCAAATTCATCATTATCCAATCCCCAAAATTTCCTCTCAAGGTCATCCATAATCATGATCATAATACAACATTACAGTTTGTTCTCATCTAATGTTTCTATCATGCTCTTAACATCATTCATAACGTAATTACAATCACAACATATCAATATTCATGATTCACTCCAAACTACTACTCAAAAATGACACTATTCCCACATTCATGACCCATTTCCTATATCCTCCTACAATCTAAGTGTTTCAACTTTTCAATACCTTAAGAAACATGGAAATACCATAAAACTTACCTTTAATAATGTAGGAATAAGCCTTAAGTGGAAATATTTCTCTTGCACCAAAACCCTAGTTCACTTCCATTGGAATTCCTTGGCTTAGATGAACTTTAATGTGTTTCTTACACTTAATTTTGTTGGTTTGATGAAGTTGATCACCAATCTTTCTTGGGTTCTTGTATATGACGAGTATGGAAGGTTCTAGAGAGGTCTTAAGTCGTGGAGAAAAAATGAGAATGGAATAAATGAACTTCGGGTGCTCTTTTTATAAAATAAAAATATGTCCCGACATTATTATACGGACACTTATACGGTCCGTATAAGTGACCATAAAATCATCCCCAGCATCAACTCATTCTGTGACCATTATACGGCACATTATACGGTTCGTATTATTTTATACGGTTCGTATAAGTGACCGTATAATCCCATCAATGAGGGACCTTCACTGTGACGATTCTGCGGACCATTATACGGACCGTATAATTGGTCGTATAATCTGTCTCTTCTCTGATTTTGTTCTCGTCACTTCTCTTGATCTCAAATCCTTATGGAACCTTCTTGATACTTGTTTAACTCCTCGTTAACAATCTAAGGGACATTTTAACTCTTCTCCAAAATATCATTAAGCCATTATTAATTCGATACTAATAAATTTTGCCTGACACACAACATATACCTTGCTTTCCTTAACAACTTTCATCTCCTACCTCAAATGTCTTTGAAATCTCATTTAGAATCATCAAGTGTTATTTCTTACTTATTAAAACATCATATACGTCGTGCCCTTCGTTAGTCTATTCACTGTACGTTAACGGGAAATTTCCGGGGTGTAACACTCTAGCGAAATTTTCGTAGAATTCCTGAGTGCTTAACATTCGAGGACGAATGTTGCAAAATGGGGGGAAGAATGTTACACCTCGAAAAATTTCCCGTTAACGTACAGTGAATATACTAATGAAGGGCATGACGTAGGCGATGTTTTGATAAGTAAGAAATAACATTTGATGATTCTAAATGAGATTTCAAAGACATTCGAGGTAGGAGACGGAAGTTGTTAAGGAAAGCACGGTATATGTTTTGTGTCGGGCAAGATTTATGAGTATTGAATTAATGATGGATTAATGATGTTTTGGAGAATATTTATAATGTACCTTATATTTGTAATGAGGTGTTAAACAAGTGTCAAGAAGGTTCCATAAGGATTGGAGGTCAAACGAGTTGACGAGAACGAACTTCGGAAAGCTGGGAATTATACGGCCCAACCTACTGGCCGTATAAAACATACTGGCCGTATGTTAGGCCGTATGTTGTGCCCAGAATGGAGCCTTCACTGGACCAAATCTACGGCCAGACATACGGCCAGCATAATTTATACGGACCGTATGTTGGTCCATAGAATCTGGTCGGGATAGTTTCTAAATTAAATATAAGGGACCAACCTCATTTCATTTCCGCATTTCACACTTCAACAATTCTCTAGAACCCTCTCCACTCTTCATCCACAAGAACCCAAGAGAAATCTATGATCAACTTCATCAAACCAACAAAATCAAGTGTAAGAAACTCATTGAAGTTCATCTAAGCCAAGAAATTCCAATGGAAGTGAACTAGGGTTTTGGTGCAAGAAGAGTATTTCCACTCAAGGCTTATTCTTCAATTATCTAAGGTGAGTTTTATGATAATTCCATGTTTTGTAAGGTAATGAGAGGTTGAAAGGCTTGGATTGTAGAAGGAAATAGAAAATGGGTCATGAATGTAAGAATAGTGACATTTTGAGTAGTAGTTTGGAATGAGTCATGAATATTGAAATTTTGTGATTATAAGTATGCTATAAGTGACATTTAGAACATGGGATAAGTACTATATGTGAGAAAACGCAATAGTGAACTATGACCATGATTATGGAGGAATTGAAGTGAAATTGTGAAATATGGATAATGTAGATGAATGATGATTGTTGTTTATAATATTGTGAATGTTGTTATGGATGTTTGGGAGTTGATATGTAAAATGAGGAAAGTTGTATAAACAAAGGAAATGCTGCTCAATTTTCTCTAGCATTAGTAAGCACGTTCATATAATCGATTAGCTAATGTTGATGCGAATTCTCTTGAAGGTAGAATCGTGAGCGTTGAAGAAGAACAATCAAGCGGTAGAATTGTTAAATTAAAGAGGTATGTAAGGCTAATCCTTTCCTTCTAAGGCATGACTCCTATGGCATGAATCTTCCTATTTTTCCATGATCTTCCTAAATAACGGAATTTATGAGTCCTTGACTATAAAGAGCTACATACGCACATGATAAATAAAAGAAATACGATACGAGCATGATAATGATGATGATGAGTTTAAGTATAGAGAATCCTAGAGAAATATACGATGTCCATGAGGTTAGTGATCCTAAGTATGGTTCTGTTGATGCTTTTCCTTGTGTACACTCACCTTAAAATGTTAGTCCCCTCAAGGTGAGGCATAATCATTATGATTACTCCATAATGTGATCGGGGGTTCACGACCTTATGTCACCCCGACATAGCCATAGTTGCCTTCAATCTCTAATGTATGTTTTGATGATAAATGTATAATGATGCTAAGTTATGATAAGGTCGTGATATGCCTATGAGATGTATAATAATGGTAAGTTTATGTTGACTATATGTCGATACGATTCCACCATGCCTAGTTGGCCGGGCATGTCACCGCGAAGGCGGGCTGCATACGATTCCACCGTGCCTAAATGGCCGGGCATGACACCGCTAAGGCGGACTGCTATGGTTACACCGAACCTAGAATGTCGGACATGATAACCACTAGTGGGCGGCGTATGATGTTGACCCGGACGTGGGTTAACAATGATGATATATATATATATATATATATATATATATATATATATATATATATATGATACGATGATGTATGCGCTATGATGATACATGTACTACGATTATATATGATATATGTGTGCAATGTATCCACCCTTAAAAGTTACGCAGGTTGTATCTTCATCTTATGTCTTATGATTTCTCTATTATGTTCATTTCATTCATGCCTTACATACTCAGTACAATGTTCGTACTGACGTCCGTTTTCTTTAGACACTATGTTCATGCCCACAGGTAAACAGGGAGGTGATCCAGACTCGTAGGAGCTACTAGCAGACTTTGATAGCACCCCATTATTCCGGAGGTGCCATTGATTTATTCTTTTTTGTATATAAATATTTTGTGCATGACGGGGTCCTGTCCTGTCCCTATGCCTAGCACTCTAGTAGAGGTTCGTAGATACGCATGTGTGGGTAGTACGGTCTCACGATGTCCTTATTGTGTGTATATTATTTTGATAACCGAAGGGCTTATGTACATAAAGGTAATTATGTTTCAAAGTGAAAAGTGGTTTTCCTATGATTTGAGTATAAGATTAGTGAATGGACGCTTGATGAGTATGATGGGTAATGATATGAACGGTGCGTGGTGGTTTACCCCGGGTACCCGTCATGGCCCCTAGTCGGGTCGTGACACCCATGTTCTAAATGTCATTTATAACATACTTAAAATAACAACATATCTATATTCATGACTCATTTCAAACTACTACTCAAATGCCACTATTCTCACATTCTTGACCCATTTTCTATCTCTTTCTACAATCCAAGTCTTTCAACCTCTCATTACCTTAAACAACATGGAATGATCATAAAACTTACCTTAGATAGTGTGGAAATGAACCTTGAGTGGAAATACTTCACTTGAGCCAAAACCCTAATTCACCTTCAATGGAATTCTTTGGCTTGGATGAAATTCAATGAGTTTCTTACACTTGATTTTGTTGGTTTGATGAAGTTGATCATAAATTTCTCTTGGGTTCTTGTGGAAGAAGTGTGGAGAGCTCTCTAGAGTATTCTTGAAGTGTGGAGAGAAAAAATGAAATGAATTAAATGAGATTGGGTCCTTATATCAACTTTTAAAATTTATCCCGACATGAACATACAGACCAACATACGGTCCGTATATTTTATACTGGCCGTATGTTTGGTCCAATGAAGGTCCCATTCTAGGCAGAACATACGGCTAGACATATGGCCAGTACGTTTTATACGGCCAGTATGTTGGACCGTATGTTGCCCAACTTTCCGGAATTCATTCTCGTTGACTCGTTTGATCTCCAATCCTTATGGAACCCTCTTAACACTTGTTTAACACCTCATTCACAATCTAAGTGACATTATAACTCTTCTACAAAACATCATTAATCCATCATTAACTTGTTACTCGTAAATATCTTCCGATACATAATGTATACCTTGTCTTTCTTGGCAAACTTTCTTCCCGTGCCTCAAATGTCTTTGGAATCTCAATTAGGGTCTTCAAATGCTATTTCTTACTTATTGAAACATCATATGATTCATGCCCTTCGTTGGTCTATCCATTGTACGTCAACGGAAAGTTTTTTCGAGGTGTAACATTCTCCCCCCCCCCCTCTTGGAACATTCGTCCTAGAATGTTAAGCACTCGAGAATTCTACGAAAATTTTGCCAGAGTTTCCCCTGTAATATGGCACTACCATCCTGTCACAACAGCCTATAATAACAACCTCATAGGACCACAACATAATAGCAATAAAGTTTGGCCACACACAACCCAAAAGCATAAAAAGCAAACATGCATACCTCATAATCTTGTTGTTTCATCTTGGATCTCTTTCGGAAGTTGAAATAAGTGAGGGTACTTAGACGTCATATTTTATTCCGCTTCCCAAATCATTTCTTCTCAGTTATTATTCCTCCATAAGACCTTAACTGAGGCTACTTCTTTATTTCTAAGTCTCCGTACTTGCCTATCTAGTATGGCAACAGGCACTTCTTCATAAGCCAACCTTTCTGTCACTTGAACATCATCTATCGGAACAATCCTTGTAGGATCTCCAATACACTTACGGAACATTGAGACTTGAAAAACCGAATGGATTGATTCAAGTTCTAAGTATAAGTCCAATTCGTAAGCTACTTGACCCACCTTGCGGATAATTTTGTATGGTCCAATATATCGAGGACTTAGCTTTCCTTTATTTCCAAATCTCATCACTCCTTTCATTAGTGATACCTTTAGGAATACCCAATCATCGATTTGAAATTCTAATTCTCACCGGCGGTTGTCTGCATAGGATTTTTGGCGACTTTGGGCTGTCAACAATTGACCTCGGATTATCTTGACCTTTTCCACTGCTTGTTGAATCAACTCGGGGCCTATTAACTGTACCTCTCTTTCCTCAAACCACCCAATTGGGGATCTACACTTCCTTCCATACAGAGCTTCATACGGAGCCATTTGAATACTGGAATGATAGCTGTTGTTGTATGCAAACTCAATAAGGGGTAAGTGGTCATCCCAATTACCACCAAAATCTAGTACACATGCTCGTAGCATATCTTGCAACGTCTGAATAGTGCTTTCGGCTTGCCCATCAGTTTGTGGATAAAACGCCGTGCTAAGCTTTACTTGAGTACCCAAACCTTCTTGGAAAGATCTCCAAAACTTAGCTATAAATTGTGCCCCTCTATCTGTAATAATGGATATTGGAACACCATGAAGCCTCACAATCTCCTTAAGGTACAACCTTGCATAATCTTCTGCTGAGTATGTAGTTCTGACTGGAAGAAAATGAGCTGCTTTCGTCAATCTATCCACAATCACCCATATAGAATCATACTTGCTTCGGGAACGGGGTAATCCCACAATAAAATCTATGTTTATTATTTCCCATTTCCAATTACGATTTTCACTTGCTGACAGTTTGGACATTGAGCTACAAAATTCTGCTATATCTTTCTTCATGCCATCCCACCAATATATTAACTTGAGATCATGATACATCTTTGTCACTCCTGGATGAATAGAATACCGAGAATAATGAGCTTCTTCTAGAATTCGACGACGTAATTCTGCTACATTCAGAACACATAGCCTACCTCGATATTTAAGAACTCCATCTATAGAAGTTTCAAATGGAGATTCTCCTTTTCATGAAATGCATCTCTATAGTGGCTCAACTGAGGATCTTCATATTGATGCTCTTTCACCTCTATGTCCAAGGATGAAACAGTGGGATTATTAATATCAATTCCCGCACTGCCCGAGTCACTTAAACGAACTCCAAGATTATCTAGTTGCAGGAGCTCATGAATTAATTCTTTCTTCTCCAGAGGAGCTTCACATAGGCTACCTATGGATTTGCGGCTAAATGCATTAGCTCCTACATTTGCCTTCCCGGGGTGGTATAAAATACTCACGTCATAATCCTTCAATAATTCCAACCACCGCCTCTGCCTCAGATTTAATTCCTTCTGATTGAAAATATATTGAAGACTCTTGTGATCTGTGTAAATGTCAACATGCACACCATACAAGCAATGTCTCTACATCTTTAGTGCATGAATAACTGCAGCCAATTCGAGATCATGAGTTGGGTAGTTCTTTTCATGTTTCCACAGTTGTCTCGAAGCATTACCAATAACTTTCTGTGCTGCATCAATACACACCCTAACCCAACCCCAGAAGCATCACAATATATAACATAACCATCTGGCCCTTCTGGGAGTGTCAAGACTGGAGCTGACGTTAATCTGTCCTACAACTCTTGGAAGCTGCGTTCACAAGCATCATTCCACTGAAATTTAACTGACTTCTGGGTTAGCTTTGTCAGTGGGGCTGAAATAGAGGAAAACCCTTCCACGAATCTCCTATAGTAACCTGCCAATCCCAAAAAACTACGGGCTTCCGTGGGTGTTGTAGGCCTTGGCCAAGTTTTCACAACTTCTATTTTCTGAGTATCCATTCGGATGCCATCATCTGAAATAACATGGCCCAAAAATGTCACGAAATTCAGCAAAAACTCACATTTTGAAAATTTTGCATACAATTCTCGAGTTCGAAGAATTCCAAGAACAATACGTAAATGGTCTGCATGTTCTGATTCTGTTCGAGAATATACCAGAATGTCATCAATAAATACGATCACGAACAGATCTAAGAGAGGTCTGAATACATTATTCATCAAATTCATGAACACTGCGGGCCATTAGTTAACCCAAATGACATCACCCGGAATTCATAATGGCCATATCTCATTCTGAAGGCTATTTTGGGAATGTCTTCTTCTTTAACTCTCACTTGATGATAACCTGACCTCAGGTCTATTTTAGAAAACCACTTGGCACCATGTAATTGATCAAACAAATCATCGACTCTTGGGAGAGGATATTTATTCTTTATCGTCACCTTATTCAACTGTCTGTAATCAATACACATTCGTAAAGAACTATCTTTCTTTCGCACAAATAGGACTGGTACTCCCCACGGTGATGAACTATTCTAATGAATCCTTTTTCGAGCAAATCTTTCAACTGTGCCTTTAGCTCTTTCAATTCTGCAGGAGCCATTTGGTAAGGAGGAATAGAAATGGGCTTAGTATCCGGCAACACATCAATAGAGAAGTCAACCTCTCTTTCTGGAGGAAGGCCTGGGAGTTCATCTGGAAATACGTCCGGAAATTCATTCACTACCGGAACGGATTGGAAAGTTGGTGGCTTTGCTTCGGTGTCACGAACTCGAACTAAGTGATAAATATAGCATTTTGCTATCATCTTTCTTGCCTTAAGGTAGGAAACATACCTACCTCTTGGGGATACTGTATTACCCTTCCATTCAAGCACGGGCTCTCCCGGAAATTGAAATCGAACTACTTTCATCCGACAATCAACATTAGCATAATATGAGGCCAACCAATCCATACCGATAATCACATCGAAATCTAGCATTTCCAGCTCAACTAAATCAACTTTAGTCTGGCGGTCACATATCACAATTACCCAATTTTTGTATACTTGTCTAGCTATCACGGGATTATCAATCGGAGTAGATACCTCGAAGGGTTTAATTGGCTCGGGTTTCACCCCAATACGACCAGCAACATATGGAGTAATATAAGATAGTGTAGAACCCGGATCTATCAATGCATGTATGTCATGGGAAAATACAGACAATATACCTGTAACCACATCCTGGGAGGACTCAAGGTCCTGTCGTCCGACTAAAGAATAGATACGGGGCTGAGTTGCACCTAAAGTAGATGCTCCCCCTCTACCTCTACCTCGGCCTGCTGGAATATGGGGAGTCTGCCCTGTCGGGCGCACAGAAGAAGAACCAGCCATTGATCCGGTAGGCTGAACCCCAACTCTATCACTCATCGACGGGCAATCTCGCATCATGTTCCCAACCTGACCACAAGCATAGCAAGCATCTAAACCTCAGCGACACTGTCCGGAATGTAATCTACCGCACTGGCTACATCGCGGTACTGGTGATCTCCTCCGGCTATAATCACCCCCAAACTGGGGACCTGAAGCTCTCCAACTCTGACCCTGTCCTGAAGGAATGGAGCTATCAAATCTCCTACCTAAAAATCGTGGAGGTGCACTAGTCGCCGACTGGCATGAGTGTATAGGATATGTCAGCCTCGATCGCCCTCTAAAATCGCTATCTGCACCCATAGATCTGCCCTATTGCTTTGCCCTCTATCAATATCACGCTCACCCCTTTGTGGATGTTGTTGCCCTTCTAAGTTCTGGGTATGGGCCTGAATGGGGAAAATATCCATCCCATCTTGCAATGAAGCCGTCAAACAATCTTTAAATAGATATGGCCCTAGGCCACTCACAAATCTGTGCACTCTATTCCCCATGTCGGCCACCATAGTCAGAGCATATCTAGCTTGTGAATTAAACTGAAAGCTATACTCTCGGGCCCTTATATTTCCTTACTTTAGATTTAAGAACCTGTCCGCTCTAGCTCAGCGGACCTTAGGTGGCAAATAGTGGTGGATGAAGGCATCTACAAATTCTTTCCAAACTAGAGGAGGCGCATTCTCTTTCCTTGAGGATAACCAATTATTATACCATAAGACCTCCACATCCCGGAGCCTATAAGATGCTAACTCCACAAACTCGTTTCGGAGGCATGAATAATCTTCAATGTTCGCAATATTGCGTCAATAAAACCTTGCAGGTCTTCATCCGGCTTTGACCCAAAAAAATCCGGAGGATTCAAACTCATGAAATCACGAGCTCTAGTACTAGTTGCCCTGTCACTTGAACCTATACCCTACCGCTATGCCTGAGCGGCAACTAACTGTGTCAATAGATGAATAGCATCGGTCATTTGTTGACCCGAAGCAGTCGGTGGAGGAACTATAGGCATAGGAGCTGGAACCGAAGCCCCTTCTTGTTCTTCTATAATAGGCGGGGTAGCAGAAGTATTAGATGGAGCCTCATTATGTGATTCACCCTCCTCTACATTCATTGGCGGCTCCCTTTCTACCCATCTTTTCATCGTAGTCTTGCCCTTCTGGACGGCTGTAGCTTTTCCCGTTGGCGGCATATCTGAAATCATAACATGCTATTAGAGAGGAGAAAATCTTATAGCACAACTCTATCGCACGATCTCATAAGAAGAATGGTTATTTTTCCTAAATGCCCTGTAGCCTCCTGTTTATTAGTGTAGCTGCAACACACCATAAACAAGACTCTACTAGACACGGCTCGTAGACACTTCCTAGGACTGAACTGCTCTGATACCACTTTTGTCACGACCCGACTAGGGCCATGAAGGGTACTCGGGGCTAATCACCGAGCACCGCTGATACTATTACCCATCGCACTCATCCTACGTTCATTTATCACTCTCATACTCAAAATCATAGGAAAGTCATTTCCATTTTGAAACATATTTACCTTTATATGCATAAGACCTTCGGCTACCAAAATATGTATACATATATATATATATATATATGCAATGTGAAACTGTGAGACCATACTACCCACACATATGTATCTACGAGCCTCTACTAAAGTACTAGACATATGGACGGGACAGGACCCCGTCATGCCCCAAAATATGTATACACAAAATCATAAGCATTGGCACCTCCGAAACAATGGAGTGCTCTCAAGTCTGTTGATCTCTCCTATGAACCTGGATCACCTCTTTGTCTACCTGTGGGCATGAACACAGCGTCCGAAGAAAGAGGACGTCAGTATGAGCATTGTACTGAGTATGTAAGGCATAAACAACAATAATACATCAATGAAATAGGGAGGTATCAAATGAAGAACAACCTGTAACTGACTGTCAATTTTAATAGAAATAAAGCATACTAGCTCACTTCATAAACATCATCATATCATGTATGCATATCTATATAAGCTGCCCGACCATATAGGTACAGTGTGATCATCATTAGCCCGCGTCCAGGCCTCCCGCGTCCGGGGTAACCATATCATGCCACCCACTAGTGGTGTCTACCCATGTCATCTAGACATGGTGTATATGTTGCCCGCTTTAGCGATGTTTGTCCGGCCATATAGGCGCGGTGTGATATCATCATATACATCTCATCGACTTATCATAATCTTGTCATACTCTTATCATTATGCATAGGAACTCAAAGATAACTATAGTTTATCGGGGTGACATAAGGTCGTGAACCCCCAATTCCATTATGGAGCATTCTTAAGCATTCTGCCTCACCTTGAAGGAATTAACATATAAGGTGAGGGTATACAATAAACAACATCAATGGATCATAGTTAGAATCATTGGCTTTAGGATCTTTAGACTTAACTTATCATCATCACTATCATGCTTATAACATATCTCATTTCTCTATCTCATGCGAAGCTCTTTATAACCATAGAATCATAATTTCTAGGATGTAAGAAAGTCATGGGAAAATAGGGGAATTCATGCCATAGGAGTCATGCCTTGGAAGGAAGGGACTATCCTTACATACCTTTTGGTTTAGCTACTCTGTCGCTTGATCGTTCTCCTTCAATTCTTGCATTTCTACCTTCAAGAGAGTTTGTATCAACATTAGGTAATCGATTATATGAACGTGCTTACTAATACTAGAGAAAATTGGGCAGCATTTCCTTTGTTTATACAACTTTCGTCATATCATATGTCAACTCCCAAACGTCTATAATAACATTCACCACATCATAACCAACAATTTCATTCATCTACATTATCCACATTTTAAAATTTCACTTCAATTCCTCCATAATCATGGTCATAGTTCACTATTAAGTTTTCTCACATATAATGTTTATCCCATGTTCTAAATGTCATTTATAACATACTTATAATCACAACATATCAATATTCATGACTCATTTCAAACTACTACTCAAATGCCACTATTCTCACATTCATGACCCATTTTCTATCTCCTTCTACAATCCAAGCCTTTCAACCTCTCATTACCTTAAACAACATGGAATGATCATAAAACTTACCTTAGATATTGTGGAAATACTTCACTTGAGCATAAACCCTAATTAACCTCCAATGGAATTCCTTGGCTTGGTTGAACTTCAATGAGTTTCTTACACTTGATTTTGTTGGTTTGATGAAGTTGATCATAAATTTCTCTTGGATTCTTGTGGAAGAAGTGTGGAGAGCTCTCTAGAGTATTCTTGAAGTGTGGAGAAAAAGAATGAATTGTATTAAATGAGATTGGGTCCTTATATCAACTTTAAAATTTGTCCCGACATGAACATACGGACCAACATACGGTCCGTATCTTTTATACTGGCCGTATGTTTGGTCCAGTGAAGGTCCCATTATGGGCATAACATACGGCCAGTATGTTTTATACGGCCAGTATGTTGGACCATATGTTGCCCAACTTTTCGGAATTCATTCTCGTTGACTCGTTTGATCTCCAATCCTTATGGAACCTTCTTAACACTTGTTTAACACCTCATTCACAATCTAAGGGACATTATAACTCTTCTACAAAACATCATTAAGCCATCACTAACTTGTTACTCGTAAATCTCTTCCGATACATAACGTATACCTTATCTTTCTTGGCAAACTTTCTTCCCGCGCCTCGAATGTCTTTGGAATCTCAATTAGGGACATCAAATGCTATTTCTTACTTATTGAAACATCGTATACTTTGTGCCCTTTGTTGGTATATCCACGGTACATCAACGGAAAGTTTTTCTAAGGTGTAATACTTCATATCTTCTTCTGCTTCCCAAGTCATTTCCTCTCTGTTATTGTTTCTCCATAAGATCTTCACTGAGGCTACTTCCTTGTTTTTGAGTTTCCACACTTTCCTATCTAGTATGGTAATAGGTACCTCTTCATAAGACAACTTATCGGTAACTTGAATATCATCCACTGGCACGATTCTAGAAGGGTCTCCAACACATTTACGGAGCAGCTACACATGCAAAACTGAATGGACTAATTCAAGTTTTGGAGGTAAATCTAGTTCATAAGCCACTTGGTCCACCTTACATACAACATTATTTGGTCCAATATATCGAGGACTAAGCTTGCCTTTTTTGCTGAATCTCATTGCACCCTTCATCGGCGACACTTTTAGGAATACGCAATCATTAACTTTGAATTCCAGGTTCCGTCGGCGATTGTCCGCATAAGATTTTTGGCGACTTTGAGCTGTCAACAAGCGATCTCATATAAGCTTGATCTTTTCCATCGCTTGCTGAATCAATTCTGGACCTGTCAGTTGGGTCTCTCTAACTTCAAACTATCCAATTGGCGATCTATATCCTTCCATAGAGAGCTTCATACGGAGCCATCTGGATGCTAGAATGATAACTGTTGTTATAGGAGAATTCAATAAGTGGCAAGTGATCATCCCAATTTCCTCCGAAATCCAATACACATGCCCGCAACATATCTTTCAAGGTCCGAATAGTGCATTCAGCTTGTCCATCGATCTGTGGATGAGATGTTGTTTTGAGTCTCACTTGAGTTCCCAAACCTTCTTGAAAAGACTTCCATAATTTAGCTGTTAATTGTGCTCCTCTATCTGTGATAACGGATATAGGAACACCATGATGTTGCACTATCTCTTTAAGGTACAACCTTGCATAATCTTCTGCCGAATATGTAGTTTCGACCGGAAGAAAATGGGCTGATTTCGTAAGTCTATCAACAATTACCCATATGGAGTCATGCTTACGCCGAGAACGAGGTAAGCCTACAATAAAATCCATATTAATCACTTCCCATTTCCAGGTTGGAATTTCAATAGCTTGCAACAATCCCCCTGGCTTTTGATGCTCAATCTTCACTTGTTGACAATTTAGGCATTGAGGTACAAACTCTGCTATATCTTTCTTTATTCCATCCCACCAATATATTGACTTAAGATAATGATACATTTTTTTTGCTCCTAGATGAACAAAATAACGAGAGTAATGAGCTTCTTTCAGAATCTGACGACATAGTTCTCCAACATCCGGGACACATAGCCTGCTTCGGTACCTGAGAATCCCATATGCCGAAGTCTTAAATGGTGACTCCTCTTTCTGAGGAAGTGTATCTCTATAGTGACTCAATTAGGGATCTTCATATTGGCGCCTTTTCACTTCCATATCTAAGGATGAAACAGCTGGGTTGTGAATATCAACTCCTGAATTGCTTGAATAAATTAAACGAACTCCTAGGCTAGCTAGCTGGTTGAGCTCACGAACTAATTCTTTTTTCTCCGGTTGAATGACACATAAATTGCCTATGGATTTGCGGATAAGAGCATCATCCACCACATTTGCTTTTCCTGGATGATATAAGATACTCACATCGTAGTCTTTCAATAGCTCTAATCATCACCTCTGCCGCAAATTCAACTCCTTTTGCTTGAAAACACACTGGAGACTCTTATGATCTGTATAAATATCAACATGAACACTATAAAAATAATGTCTCCATATCTTTAGTGCATGAATAACCGCAGCTACCTCAATATCATAGGCTATAACTTTCCCGTGCTGCATCATCAAGCAGCCAAATCCGACACCGGAGGCCTCACAATAAACAACATAACCTCCTGATCCTTCTGGAAGTGTCAGGACTGAGGCTGAAGTCAATCTATCTTTCAATTCCTGGAAGCTACGTTCACAAGAATCGGTCCATTGAAATTTTGCTGATTTCTGAGTTAGCTTCGTCAATGGTGCAAAAATAGAAGAAAAACGTTCCACAAATCTTCTACAATAACCCGCTAACCCCAAAAAGCTACAGACTTCTGTAGGTGTTGTAGGCCTTGGCCATGTCTTTACGGCTTCAATTTTCTGAGTATCAATTCGAATGCCATCAGCTAAGATAATATGGCCCAGAAAAGTTACAGAATTCAACCAGAACTCACATTTTGAAAATTTAGCATACGATTCATGAGTCCAAGGAATTCCAAGGACAGTACATAGATGATCTGCATGCTCTGCTTCTGACCGAGAGTATACTCGAATATCATTGATAAACATGATAAAAAATAGATCTAGAAAAGGCCTGAATGCATTATTTATCAAATTCATAAACACTGCCAGTGTGTTAGTCAACCCAATTGACATCACCCGAAATTCATAATGGCCATATCTAGTTTTGAAAATTGTTTTCGCAATGTCTTTTTCCTTGACCCTCACTTGGTGATATTCGGATCTCAGGTCTATCTTTGAAAACCACTTAGCACCCTGCAATTGATCAAATAAATCATCGATTCTCGGAAGTGGATATTTATTCTCGATTGTCACCTTGTTCAACTACCTGTAATCAATGCACATTCACAAAGAACTATCTTTCTTTCTTACGAACAAGACAGGTGCTCCCCATGGCGATGAATTGGGTCTAATAAATCCCTTCTTGAGCAAATCTTTCAATTGTGCCTTTAGCCCTTTCAATTCTGCAGGAGCCATTCCGTAAGGAGGAATAGATATGGGTTCGGTGTCCGGCAGTACATCAATAGTAAAATCAATCTCCCGCTCAGGTGGAAGACCTGGAAGTTCATCTGGAAATACATCCGGAAACTCATTTACTACCGGGACGGATTGAAGAGTTGGTGGCTTTGCTTCGGTGTCATGAACCCGGACCAAATGATAAATATAGCCCTTTGCAATCATCTACCTCGCTTTGAGATATGAAATAAATCTACCCCTTGGAGACACTGTATTACCTTTCCACTCAAGCACTGGTTCTCTCGGGAATTGGAATCGAACCATCTTTGTTCTGCAATCCTCATTAGAATAACAAGAGGCCAACCAATCTATGCCCATAATCATATCAAAATCCAACATTTCCAGCTCAATCAAATCAGTTGTAGTTTGACAATCACATAACACAATCATACAATTTCTATACACTTGTCTAGCTACTACCGGGTCTCCAACAGGAGTAGATACTTCAAAAGGTTTAATCAGCTCGGGTTTCACCCCAATACGGCCGACAATGTAAGGAGTGATATAAGACAAGGTATAACCGGGATCAATCCAAGCATATACATCATAGGAGAATACGGTCAATATACCTGTGACAACGTCAGGGGAGGACTCAAGATCCTGTCGTCCGGCTACGGCATAAATACGGGGCTGAGAGCCACCTGAACTGGATGCTACCCCTCTGCCTCTACCGCGACGTGATGAAGCCTGGGGAGTCTTTCCTACGGGGCGCACGGATGAAGAGAAACCGGCTACTGATCCTGTAGGTTGGGCCCCAACTCTACAACTCATCGATGGACAATCACTCATCGTATGCTCAACCTGACCACAAGCATAACAAGCATTTGTGCCTCGGTGACACTGAGCCGAATGTAATCTATCGCACTGGCTGCATCGCGGTACCGGTGGTCTACTCTGACTGGGATCACCTCCAAACTGGGAACCTCAGACCCTTGAACTCTGACCCTGTCCTAAATAAATGGGGCGATCAAATCTCCTGCCCGTAAACCGAGGAGGTGCACTAGTCGCAAACTGGCCTAAATATCTCGAATATTGTTGCCGCTGACCCCCTCTAAAATCACTACTAGTGTCGGCAGATCTGGCTCTCTTGGTCTGCCTTTTATCCATATCACGCTCACCCCTTTGCGGCAGCTGTTGCTTTTCTAGATTCTGAGCGTCACCCTGAATATCGGAGATGTCCATCCCCTCCTATAGTGAAGCTTTCAAACAATCTTTGATCAAATGTGGCCCTAAGCCACTCACAAATCGATGTACTCGATCTCCCATATCAGCCACCGTGGTCGGAGCATACCGGGTCAATGAATCGAAATAAAGACTATACTCCTGAGCACTCATATTTACTTGCTTTAGATTTAGAAACCTATCAGCTCGGGCCCTTCAAACCTCGGGTGGCAAATCATAGCGAATGAAAGCATCTACGAATTCCAGCCAAACCGGAGGAGGAGCATTTTCCTCTCTCGAAGATATCAAGTTATTATACCATAGAACGGTGACATCCCGCAATCTATAGGACGCTAACTCCACTGACTCAGTATCTGAAGCATGTATAATCCTCAGTGTCCTCAACACCTCATCAATAAAACCCTGCGGGTCTTCATCCGACTTTGACCCGAAAAATTCAGGTGGGTTAAAACTCATAAAGTCACGGGTTCTGGCACTAGTCGCTCGGTCTCCTGGACCCGCATTCTTCCGCTGAGCTTGAGCAGTAACTAGCTGGGTCAATAACTAAATAGCCTCGGTCATCTGTTGGCCCGAAGTACTCAGCGGGGAAACTGGAGGCACTAGATCTGGAGTTGAGGCCCCATCATGCCCCCTATGGGACTCACACTATTCTATATTTATCGAGGACTCCTCTTCATTCCGCCTTTCTGTCGCAGTCTAGCCCTTGTGGGCGGCTTTTGCTTTCCTCTTTACTAGCATCGCTGAAACCGTTATGTACAATTTGGAAAAAAGGAAATCTTACAACATAGATCTATCACACAATCTATGAAGAGCCTCTTGTTTATAAGTGTGGCGCGCTTCACACCCAGCAACAAAACTCTACTGGACACGGCTCGTAGACACACCCTAGGACGGAACTGCTCTGATACCATTTTTGCCATGACCCAACTAGGGGGCCATTACGGGTATCCGGCGCTGACTAATGAGCACCACTTATCATGCTAACTATCATACTCAACCTGGGCATATATCATTTTTAACACAAACTTATCATAGAACGATCTCTGAATGTTTCCCGAAACATGTGTGCATACATAGGCCCATAAGGCTACAAAAATGATGTATAGAAATATACACTGAAGAAGTCTCATAACATGTACTGCCCACACATAAATATCTACGAGCCTCTAACAGGAATACTAAAACCACAAGGACGGGACAGGTCCCCGCAACGCCCCAATATATACATAAAAGAATATACCAATAGGCTGCAACTCCGGAGTAGTGGGGTGCTCATGTAGATCTGCTGAGTAAGCTCATAATCGTCTGCACTGCCTCCCTGTCTACCTGTGGGCATGAACACAACATCCATAAAATAAAAAGGACGTTAGTACGAACAATGTATTGAGTATGTAAGGAATGTATATCAACATAGTAAAGAAGTAAGAGAACATGACATGGAGAGATAACCGGTAACTGATTACCTCTTAAGGCAGAATCATGCATGCTAACAAGAAACATCATATCATGCATACATATATATAAACTGCCCGACCATATAGGTACGATGTGATCAGTATTAGCCCGCGTCTAGGCCTCCCGCGTTCGGGGTAAACATCTCAAGTCGCCCACTAGTGGTGTCTGCCCGGCCAATTAGGCACGGCGTAATCATCATCATAGCTACCCACTACGCCTGTAGTAGTGGTGACTGCCCGGCCAACTAGGCACGGTGTAGTGACTGCCCGACCAACTAGGCACGGTGTAATCTTACATATACATAATCTAAAGCATGAATGGGAGCTCAAGTAAAAGCTATAACTCTATCGGAGTGACATAAGGTCGGAAACCTCCGATTACATTATGGAATAGTCCTCATCACTAGGTCTCACCTTGAAGGAACTAATATCATGAGGTGAGATAACAACAAGAAGTAGCATCAATGACATCATAAAGATAAGAATATCAAGGTCATCATTATCATGGAATATATCTCATCTCTATCTCATGAGAATCTTTAACTTTTATCTTTGGAATGTACAAAAGTCATGGAAATGTAAGGAAAGAAATCGTTATAGATGAGTCATGCCTTTGGAAGAAAAGGGACTAGGCTCATATACCTTTACGTCTCCTTAACGACTAAGTGCTCTCCTTCCAAGCTCACAACTCTACATTCAAGAGAATTTGTAATACATTAGATCATTAGAAACATGCTTAAGCTAAGCTAAGGCGACAATGAGCTAACGAAAATTAGGCAGCATTTTCTTTGTTTCGACAACTTTCTCCATATAATAAACAACTCCCAAATAGAAATAGCAACACCCATAATATTATAATCAATAAACTTCTTCAAGTTAAACATTATTCAATCCTCACAATTCTCTTCCAAATCATCCACAACCATGACTACAATACGACAACATATTCATTTTTCAAATAATACTCCCTCAACGACATTAGCATCATTAATAACAAGACTACACTCATCTCATGCTATGAATCATGACTCAAATGAATTGACTACTCTAAATACCCTTACTTCCATATTTTGGGCTCATATTCTACTTTCTTCTCTAATCCACGTCTTTCAACCACTCAATACTTGTAATAACATGAAATAGATGTAAAACTCACCTTTAATAATGTAGGAATGACCCTTGGATGAATATACTCCCCTTAAGAAAACCCCAACTCTAATACCAAAGGAATTCTTGATCTCTACAAACCCTAGTGAGCACTCATACACTTGATTCTACCAATTCTTGCTGTTTAATCCTTGATTTCTCTTGGATATGTGTTAATATGGTGGAGGGAATATTCTAGAGTTTTCAGAACTTGTGGAGAAAGTGGGATATGAAAAATACGAATAAGGGTCGTCTATTTATAGCTAGGACTGGAATATTCCAGAGAGGAGGTTCGACGAGCGGGTCGACGATCTGTCGACTTGCTCCATCGACTTGCGCCTGCAGATCACCGACTGTAGAAACATGTTGACGGTGCACAGTGATGGTCCATCGACACTGACTGGTGTCTATAGAATTTCCTGAATCAGTTCAAATTGCGTCGATTCGATCCGTTCAACTTATAACCCCGTAAATTACCAGGAATACCTAATGGTACATTTGTACATGGGGTAAGGCACTTTCTACCTTAACTTTCTCCAACAAGCTTTCTTCTCTCATCTCAGATGTCTTTGGAATCTTAATTAGAGTCATTAAGTATCGCTTCTTACTTGTAGGGGCATCATATGCATGTTAACTTGCATTAATCTATCAAAACATTCGGTGGACCAGTAACGGTGTAGAAGTCCAATTTCCCAGTGACTTCTCAGCTCCAGCATCCTGAATGGTTGGTGCTTCAGTACATTCCTCCGGGAAAACAACTTAGTTTTCTTTCTTGAATAGCCCTTTTGTCACTTCCATCAGACCATCTTCTTTAAACTTTTGGATTCGGACAGGAAATGACTGGTGCAAGCAAGAAATAGGCTGAAGTAAATAGGATATATCTGTCTTCTTAGCATTGGCTTCAAAGATATCTTCCCCAGTTGGGACATAACCCAGGATAAATCGGATGTTCTTCTGAGGGAATGGGACAGGCTAGGCTATTCCATCCAAATTCTTTCCCAATCCGCGACAAGGCTCAAAACTGTTCCTCAGCATGGCGGTAGCAAGCATTTTGTATACCGAAGGCATTGGTACTTTTGGTATGAAGTCTTCATATGAGACACTAACTAGCTCTACAATATGATAAACAGTCTCCATCAGAATTTTCTCAATAAACAGGATACAAGCCGCGAACGACGACTTCATAATCCTCCCTGATGAACTTTAGAAGTTGGTGCATAGTGGATTATACTGCCCCTGCCATGTGGTACCATGGTCTTCCTAATAGCAAATTGTAACTTACAGATATATCCATTACTTGGAACTCTGTGATGAATTCAGCAGGCCCTATTTTGATGCACAAATCAACCTCTCTGTGGGTACTTTTTTAGGTGCCATCAAACGCTCTTACGTATATATAACTCAGACGGATCTTTCAAACATCGTAGCCTAGTTGAGTAAGAGTCGATTCTTGGCAAATATTGAGCCCAAACTCATCATCAACCAATACTCTCGCTACAAATTTATCTCTACTAGTGACAATGATATACGGCCTTATTATGCATTGCTCCTTCAATCAGTAGCTCATATTTGTAGAAAGAGATTTGATAGTTCCAAATTACATGGCCCACCATAGTGGCCAAGTTCTCGCTACTGGTCCCCGCCGGTACATGTGCTTCATCAAGAACTTTCATTAGTGTTTGTCGGTGGTGCTGAGAGCTCATTAAAAGAGATAGCATGGAAATCTGAGCCCGGGTCTTCTCCAAGTGCTTGACAATAGAATATTCTTTAGGCTAGATCCATCGCCAAAACTGTTTAGCCTCACCTTCTGTGATCTCCTTTTTTTGGTTTTTTTCTTTCATCTGCACCTCTTTGTTGTGGGACATAATATCTCCCAGAGGGTGACATACTATGTGTTATAGCTGCTTCCACAGCAAACTCTTTTGAGGGAACTATAGAGGCGACTTGAGCGACGACTGGTGGTGCGGCCATGACGATGAATTTCGAATGGGCATCTATGGTTAGTGAAGCCACCGCCTGCTCAATAGATTTGGAGTCTGTCATGATCATGGTATTGCATACGGACCAATCCTTCTCTTTCGATCATATGAATATTATT
This sequence comes from Lycium barbarum, assembly GCF_019175385.1. NCBI lineage: Eukaryota > Viridiplantae > Streptophyta > Magnoliopsida > Solanales > Solanaceae > Lycium > Lycium barbarum. Next base: position 30,370,124 of record NC_083343.1, on the reverse strand, counting down.
CACATTAAGGGCTGGCGCCTGGACCGTGATTACTTTTGGATCAATTAAGTCCTGAATTTTGTGTTTCAGGTTAATGCATCCCTCAGTAGTGTGTCCAGCTCCGCATTAGTGGTAAGCACAATGTTGATCAGCCCGGAAGAATCTTGTTGTATTGATATTCTTGGGATTGACTGGTTGAATCATTCCTCCCACTTTCAATCTTTCAAAGATTTAAGTCTGAGTACACTTCTCACTACACTAAACCAAACCCACAATCTCACAAATTGCTCAAAAAAAAACAAGGGAGAAAGAATTTCAAGGCAACACACTGTAGGAACATATCTCGTTTAGAATTCAAACAACAGGTAAGAATTCGTTCGCCTCAACTTGTAGATAGATAGTAGAACTAGAATTTTGAATAAATTTGCTTAGAAAGACCGGAATTGTAACTCAAAAGTTGGGATTTTTGGGTTTTGGTTGATGAACTTCATGGGTGTTGATAAACTATAATACACAACTTGTCTAGTATTAGTGTCACAACCCGACTAGGGGGCCATGACGGGTACTCGGAGCTGACTACCGAGCACCACTCACCATGTTAATCATCATACTTATCCTGAATTCATAAGATCTCGAAGGCAACACATGCATATATATAAGCCTTCACGGCTACAAAAATGATATAAAAATGTACAATGTAGTCATCATGGGACGTCTGCTACCCACACGTACGTATCTATGAGTCTCTACTAGGGTACTAGACATAAGGACGGGAGAGGACCCCGTTGTGCCCAAATGCATACACAAAATAATATATCAAAAATAGCACCTCCGGAATAATGGAGTGCTCTTGTAAGTCCGCTGATCGGCTCCTATGAATCCGGGTCACCTCCTTGTCTACCTGTGGGCATGAACACAGCGTCCAAAAATAAAGGACGTCAGTACGAACATTGTACTGAGTATGTAAGGCATGAATAATACTAGCATATCAAAGAATCATGAAACATGAGATGAAAATATTACCTGTTTATCCTTTAAAAGAAAACACATGTCATACATATCACATAAACCATCATTGTTAACCCGCTTTCGGGTAACCATCGCATGTTGCCCACTAGTGGTGTCATGTCCAGCCATCTAGGCACGGTGTAATCATACGCATCCCGCTTTCGGGGTGACATGTCTAGCCATCTAGGCACGGTGTAATCGTATGCAGCCCGCCTTCGCGGTGACATGTCCCACCATCTAGGCACGGTGTAATATAATTATCATACACTTATCATGAAGCATGCATAAAAGCTCAAAGAAAAACTATAACTTTATCGGGGTGACGTAAGGTCGAGAACCCCCGATTCCATTATGGGGTAATCATAAGGTGGGTCTAGCAACAATGAATACATCAAAGAATCGTAAAAGGATCATTTGCTACATGGAAATATCATATCATGGACTTTAGGATCTCTAGGCTTAGACTCATCATCATCATTATCAATTTCATAACATATCTCTTATCTTTATCTCATAGGAAGCTCTTTATAAACACTGACTCATATTTTTCGGAATGTAAGAAGGTCCTGGAAAGATAAAGGAAGTCATGTCATAGGAATCATGCCTTAGAAAAGAAGGGAATAACCTTGCATACCTTTACGTTTCGCTAACTTAATCACTTGAACGCTTCCCTCCAATATTCACGTTTCTACATTCAAGAGAGTTCGTACTAACATTAGATAATCGAAAACATGCTTAGGCTTAAGCTAAAGCTAACGAAAATTGGGCAGCATCTCCTTTGTTTCTACAACGTCCTCCACATGATATAACAACTCCCAAACATCAATAACAACATTCCTAATATTATAATCCATAACTTGACAAGTTCAACATTATTAAATTCCCAAAATTCCCCTTAAGGTCACTCATAACCATAGCCATATTATAACACTACATTCATCCTCATATAATGTTTCTCCAATATTCTTGATACCATTTATAACAAGATTATACTCATAACATCTCAAGAATTACAGTTCATGTCACACTATTATTCAAGAACACAATTTCTTCACATATGAGCTCTATATTCTACCTTCTTCCACAATCTACGTCTTTCAACCCCTCAATATTCCAAATAACATGAAATGATCATAAAACTTACCTTTGGTTATGTAGGGACGGGCTTTGGATGGAAATGCTTCACTTGAAGAAAAACCCTAGCTTCAATCCAAGGAGATTTCTTGACTTCAAGCAACCCTAGCTACAATTCTGACACTTCATTCCCTTGAATTTATGATGTTGATCTTTGATTTCCCTTGAATTCTTGTGGATGAAGTGTGTAAAATGTTCTAGAGACTTGGAGAGAAGTGGAGAAGTGAGAAAAATGAAAATAATAACGCGGGGTCTTGTATTTATAATTGGAAAAATCTGACCCGTCGTGCATTCTACGGACACTTATATGGTCCGTATGAACTTACACGGTCCGTATAAGTGACCGTGAAATCACCCCAACAACATCTCATTTCTGTAACCATTATACGGCACATTATACGGTCCGTATAAGTGACCGTATAACTCCATCAGTGATGGACCTTCACTGTAACAGTTATACGGACCGTATAACATTATACAGACCGTATAAATAGTCCTATAATCCACTGTTCTCCGATCTTGTTCTCGTCGCTTCGTTCGATATCCAATCCTTATGGAACCTTCTTGGCACTTATTTAGCACTCCATCAACAATCTAAGGAGCATCATCACTCTTCCTCAAGACATTACTAAGTCGACATTAGCTCAGTACTTTGCAAAACCTTTTTCCAAAACACGGCTTTTTCCTAACATTCTTCAATGAACTTTCTTTTCTTGCCTCAAAAGTCTTCGGAATCTTAATAGGAACAGTTAACTAACCTTTCTTACTTGTAGGAACATCGCATATATCTCACCTTGCGTTAGTCTATCGATCACATGACAACATGAAATTTTTTGAGGTGTAACAATTAGAATAATCCTTACATCGAATATTGTGTAGTTAGTGCACATATTTGGGTTGGGAAACTTGAACATAGTAAAGAATTTTTGCTTTGAAAGAAGGTGTTGGCTTTCATCGAATTTAGGGTTGTTTGTTGCTAGAAATTATTTTCCAAAGGTTGTAAACATCATGCATGCTTGATATCTACTCGATCCGTAGATAATAACAAGTTTTTGAGTCACAAATCGAAGTTGAAATTCTAAAAAAAAAAAAAACCAAAAATTGGATTTTGCGAAGAAGGCAAGGCCGCTGCAATGGCTTGTTAACCGCTACAGCGACTCCGCTATGGCGCTCAAGCCTGCACAAAAGCGGTGTTGGAAGGGATTGCATATGTCCGCTATTGCGATATATGTGCAAGCTATTGCGGCACCGCTACAGAGGTGTGAGTGGCTGCCACAGCGACTCCTGCAACATCAGGCACCATAAACTGCAGCTTAAATTTTCTGATATGCTAGTCCTTTTGCTGAGTCATTTCCACCGTAACATACTAAAATTGACACTGAACTTTGCCAACACGAAATCTAACACGTTTCTATCTCCTTTGCAGGTAATATTGCTCAAAATCAAGAAGAAGTTCCACAAGACGAAGAGGTTTCCACATATGAAAAGCTTCCCACCCCCCAAAGCCAACGCTTACACTTGAGCCAGATGTCTATGCCGTTACTGTTGGAATTGGGTTTCAATATGACCAATGTAGACAAGCGCGCTCCAGACTTCCTCGAGAGATTACTAAGAATCAAGTGGACTCACTTGGTCAGGGATCCCGGTGATTGCAATGAAATGTGGTTGAGGGAGTTCTACGCGGTGCTGCCTACGATCTATTGGAATTCTCCCGAGCTGAAGATCATTATAAGAGGTGTTCCAGTGAAAGTGGGTAAAGGGCGATTAATTAGGTATATAGGCTAGATGATTATCCAGAGGAGCCTTTAGCAGTCAAGGCAGGTGAGAAGAATATGGTGTGGTTGGCTTCTAAATTGGTGCATGAGGATGACATACGGATGGTTTCTTGGGTTCATGTCAAGGTTGCGCTCCAAAGCGACCTTTTTACTACGGAGGCGAAGAGATGGCTGAATATCGTCTCCCCATCGAATTCATCCTTCTAGGAATACCCACGATGTGACCTTCTCCAGGGCTCTTGTTGTAGCTTGCGCCCTTGATGACATACAGGTGAATGTGGGCTCGTGGATAATTGAGGAGTGTAAGGATTTTTTGAAAGTTAGTGTAGTGAGCTTGATGTTCCCATCTCTGATCACTTCCTTATGTAAGAAGGTAAAGGTTCCCAAGAAAGGTGATGATGAATGGGTCTACTCTAATGCTTCATTTCATCCACTACTGGTGAAGGGTCGTGGTACCCCGATCAACATTAGAAAGAAAAGAAAGCTGGACGATACAGGCGACAGAGAAAGTGGAGCTGGGGCCGATACCTAGGCTAAGGATGGGGCTGATTATGTGGTTGGGGCTAAGGTCCCTCACATCCAGGGCCCTTTTGAGCGCATGGGATTACGTTTTGGTGAGGTGATCTTGATCTTTCAGAAAATGTCCATGCCTTCTCATGGGTCCAGTTCATGAGGAGCTGCTGCGGGTTTCGTTACTCAGAAGGAAATAAATGGCTACTTTGATACTCAAAAGGAGATGGGTGAGTCACTTACAACCCTACAGACTGCGTATACCGCCCTGGCCAAGCATCACAACGACCTTCACTGGGACATTGACAAAGATAAGGTGAAGAATAGGTCCCGTGACAAGCTTCACATTAAGGCTTGGAGGGGTATCAAGGGGATGTGGAAGAATATGCACCCCCATGAGCGGATCACGGTGGAGGATGATGATGATTTGGAGTAGTACTCCTTTGAGAGCGTGGCCCGGGGTGATGGTGGTTAAAGTGGATTAGGTGATGATGCCAGTAGCTCAGATGATGATGATACAATAGCAGGATGCCTGCCTAGAGACTCTTCCCCTTCTTTAATGATGTTTTGGTTGCCCTTGTAAGGCTTTCTATTTTCGAACAATTTCGGTTTTGGTTTGCTTTGTTTTGGTTGGATGTTTAGAAAATCTTTCTTGTTTTTTCCGTATTTTGGGTTATAATATTAAGTAGGATGGTTTTCGCCCTTGTCGGGCTTGTTTCTATCGAACTTTGGTTGTGAAATATGTTGGTTTGTTTTTGGTTTTTGCTGAATTTCCTAAATAGGGGAAAATAATAAAACAAGGACAACTTGCAGGTCCCAGATCGAGGTATGTCATTTCTGTAGTTTATCAGACCGCTATGGCAGTCCCGTTTCGGCGGAACAAGGGTACGCAGGAACGGTCAAGGAGTAGGTAAGGTTGCCACTATAGCGGTTTTATATACGCTATAGTGGTAACCCTACATCGGCTAACTGACCACTGTTGCGCTGATCACTGAACAGTGGCATGCACTTCATGCCCAAATCACTTCCGCAACAAGGAAATTAAATGAGTAGTTCTTCCACGCGTATTAGGTATAATCAGCAACATAACATAATTACATGCTTAGATACCAATTGGAATCGTCTAGATACTAATTGAACCCATCAATATATCAATTTGACCGAAGTAGCACGAATAAAATAGAAGAAGGGAAATTTTCCTAAACGTCCTATAGCCTACCGTGGATGGGCACAAACGTTTACGTACCATTCTACGAGACTCTACTAGACATTGCACTTGTACTTGTGAGACCGGTAACCTAAGCTCTGATATTAACTTGTCACGACCCATTTTAGGATCGCGCGAGCACCTACCATTCTCACCTAGGTAGGCGAACCCTAACCCAAAACAAAATCATTTGCAAGTAAAGAACTAGATTCATTATCCTTCAAGATATATTATAATTAAAAAAAAAAGGAAGTCAAACGAATATATTTAAACGAAATAGCGAAAGTATTTACAATAATTTAATAAATACACAGACTCATTTTCCCATGTCCTGGTCTAGACTAGTATAAGAGAGACTAAGATAAAGCACTTAATACAACAAAAAATCTAAAGGCTCAACCTCCATCTCAGAATGAGAATGATGGAGGCCTTCAAGATAGGCACCATGCATATTTCGAAAAACTCCAATGAATCGATATCCTGAAAAGCTCTACACCCCAAAAGGGGTGTAGCAAGAGTAGTATCAGTGCAACACTAGCACTGGTAAGCATCATAGCCCGACAATGGTTAGAAATGCATAAGGGTAATATAATAAATAAATAAATAAATAAGCATGGTAGGCAAACTAAGTCAGCAGTACACTTTACCGACCACTTGTCTAGACAATTTAAGATTCTTATTTCCATTAATTCTTCATAGAGATCCATCTACTTAACTACATTCCTGTTACACCTCAAAAATTTCATGTCGTTGTGCAGTGAATAAACTAATGCAAGTTATGGTGCATATGAAGTCCCTACAAGTAAGAAGGAATAATTAATGTTTCTAATTAAGATTCAAAAGACACTTGAGTTAAGAGAAGAAAGTTTGTCGAAGGAAGTAAAGTATAAGTTCTGTTCCGAAGGATTTTGTATCAACCGAGCTAATGTTGATTTAGTAAAGTCTTGAGGAGAAGCTATAAGGCTCCTTAGATGGTTAATGAAGTATTATACAAGTGCCAAGGAGGTTCCATAAGAATTTGAGATCAAATAAATCGACGAGAATAATTTCAGAAAAGTGGAGTTATACGACCACATATACAGTCTGTATAACTTTATAAGGTTGGTATAACGGTCCGTATAACCTTTACAGAAAAGGAAAATCCCTGATGGTAGTATCTGGTCACTTATACAGACCGTATAAGTGTCCGTATAACTCGATCGGGTCACTCTTTCCAGATTTTTCTATTTCTATATATATATATATGACCCATGACCATTTAATTAATTTCCCACACTCTCCACAGCTCTTGAAAGCTTTAGAACATTCCCCATATCATATCCACACTAATCTAAGAGTAATCAAGGATTAACTACAAAAAATCAAGAGAATCAAGTTAAGGAAGGCTACTAGGGTTTGTGGGAGTCAAGAATCTCTTTTTTGTTTAAGTTGGGGTTTTCTCAAGTGGAGTACCATCATCCAAAGACCATTCCAACATAATCAAAGGTGAGTTTTACACTTATTTCATGTTATTACATGTATTGAGTGGTTGAAAGACATGGATTAGAGAAGAAAGTAGAACATGAGCCCAAAATATGGAAGTAAGGGTATTTTGAGTGGTAAGTTCGTTTGAGTCATGATTCTCGGCATGAGATGAGTATAATCTTGTTATGAATGATGCTAATGTTGTTGAGGGAGCATTATGTGAAAAATGAATATGGTGTTGTATGGTAGTCATGGTTGTGGATGATCCGAAAGATAATTGTGAGGATTGAATAATGTTTAACTTGAAGAAGTTTATTGATTATGATATTATGGGTGTTGGTATTGCTATTTGGGAGTTGTTTATTATACGGAGAAAGTTGTCGAAACAAAGGAAATGGTGCCCAATTTTCGTTAGCCATTTAGTCGCTTTAGATTAGACTTAAGCGTATTTCTAATTATCTAACCTTGGTACGAATTCTCTTGAATGCAGATTTGTGAGCTTGGAGGGAGAACACTTAGTCGTTAAGGAGATGTAAAGGTATGTAAGGCTAGTCCCCGTCTTTCAAAGGCATGACTCCTATATTATGATTTATTCTCTATATTTCCATGACCTTCTTACATCCCAAAAGATGAAGCTTAAAGATTCTTAAGAGCTTCTTATGAGATAGAGATGAGTCATGTTCTATGATAATGATGATGATAGTGATGCTTTCATGCGTTTTATAATCCTATTTATTATGATTTGATTGATGTTACTTCTTGTTTTTGTCCGACCTCATGATATTAGTTCTTCCAAGGTGAGGCATAGCGATGTTGATTATTCCATAATGTAATCGGAGGTTCCCGATCTTATGTCACTCCAATAGAGTTATAGATTTTACTTGAGCTCCCATGCATGCCTCATATTATGTATATGTATGATTACACCGTGCCTATATGGCCGGGCAGTCACCACTACAACAGGCTAGTGGCAGCTATGATGATGATTACACCATGTCTATATGGCATGTGTAGACACCACTAGTGGGCGGCTTAAGATGTTTACCCCGGATGCGGGCTAATGATGATCACACCGCACCTATATGGTTAGGCAGTTTATATATATGTATGCATGATATGATGTTTCTTGTTAGCATGCATTATTTCACCCTTAGAGGCAATTAGTTACAGGTTATCTCTTCATCTCATGTTCTCTTACTTATTTATTATGTTGATAGACATGCCTTACATACTCAGTACGTTGTTCGTACTGACGTCCTTTTCATTTATGGACGCTGTGTTCATGACCACAGGTAGACAAAGAGACGGTGCAGACGCTTAGGAGCTTTCTCAGCGAATTTGCAAGAGCACTCCACTACTTCGGAGTCGCCATTCCTTGGTATATTCTTTTGTGTACATATTGGGGCATGGCAGGGTCCTGTCGCGCCCTTATGATTTCAGTACTTCAGTTAGAGGCTGGTAGATACTTATGTGTGGGTTGTAGGTGCTATGTGACCTCTTCATTGTATACCCTGTACATCACTTTTATAGCCTCGTGGACTTATGAATATATACATGTTTTGGGATATATTTGGAGATTGTTTCATGATAAGTCTTGCGTTGAGGTTGATATATGTCCAGGTTGAGTCTGATAGATAGCATGATGACTGGTGCTCGGTAGTCAGCTCTGGGTACCAATCATGGCCCACTAGTTGGGTCCTGACAAAAGTGGTATCAGAGCAGTTCCGTCCTAGGGTGTGTCTACGAGCCGTGTCTAGTAGAGTCTTGTTTATAGGTGTGAAGCGCGCCACACTTATAAACAAGAGGCTGCGGGGCATTTAGGAATAATGACCGTCTTTCTTCTTCACAGATCGTGCGATAGTGCCATGTTATAAGAATTCCTTTTTCCCCTAATTGTGCGTTATGATTTCAGCGATGTCGGTAAAGAGGAAAGCAACAGCCACCCAAAAGGGCAAGACTGCGACACGAAGACGGAATGAACAAGAGTCCCCGGTGAACATAGAAGATGGTGAGTCCCATAATGAGGCTCCACCTCGGACTTCTCACACTCCACCTGTTTTAGAAGAGCATGAAAGGGCCTCAGCACCGGCTCCAGTTCCTCCACCGGGTGCTTCGGGTCAGCAGATAACCGAGGCTATTCTGCTATTGACTCAACTAGTTGCTGCTCAAGCTCAGAGGCAGAGTGCGGGTCCAGGTGACAGAGCATCTAGTGCTAGAGCCCGTGATTTTATGAGTTTGAACCCGCTAGAATTTTTGGGTCAAAGCTGGATGAAGACCCGCAGGGTTTTATAGACGAGATGTCGGCAGGAGTTTGTAGACGCTTTTGTTCGCCATTATTTTCCACCCGACGTCCGCCGAGCTCGAGCTGATAGGTTTCTGAATTTAAAGCAAGGAAATATAAGTTCTTGAGAGTATAGTCTTCGTTTCAATTCATTGGCCCGGTATGCTTCGACCATGGCAGCCGATATGGGTGACCGGGTGCATAGATTTGTGAGTGGCTGAGGGCCACATTTGATCAAAGATTGCTTGACAGCTTAACTTCAGGATGGGATGGACATTTCCCGTATTCAGTCTCATGCCTAAAATCTAGAAGAGCAGCAGTAGCCACCCCGAGGTGAGCGTGATATTGATAGAGGGCAGAGCAAGAGGGCCAGATCTGCCGGTGCTAGTAGCGAGTATAGAGGGGGTCAGCGGCAATAGTACTCCAGATATTCAGGCCAGCCTGCGACTAGTGTACCTCTTCGTCCGTGCACTCGTAGGGCAAACTTCCCAGGCTTCAGCAGGTTGTGGCAGGGGCAAGGGGTAGCATCCAGTTCAGGTGGCTCCTAGCTATGTTTTAGCTGGACGCCAGGATCTTGAGTCCTCCCCTGATGTGGTTACAGGTATACTATCCATATTCTCTTATGATGTTTATGCGTTGATTGATCCAGGTTCTACCTTGTCATATATCACTCCTTATATTGCTGGTTGTATTGGGGTGAAACTCGAGCCAATCAAACCTTTCGAGGTATCCACCCCGGTTGGTGACCTGATAATAGCTAGACAAGTGTATAGAAATTGTGCGCTTGTGGTATGTGATCGTCAGACTATAGCTGATTTGATTGAGCGGGAAATGTTAGATTTTGATGTGATTATGGGCATGGATTGGTTGGCCTCTTGTTATGCTAATGCAGATTGCAGGACAAAGATGGTTCGATTCCAATTCCCGGGAGAACCAGTGCTGGAATGAAAAGGTAACACAGCATCTCCAAGGGGTAGGTTTATTTCCTATCTCAAGGCAAGAAATATGATTGGTAAGGGCTACATTTATCATTTAGTCCGAGTTCATGACACTGAAGCAAAGCCACCAACACATCAATCCATCCCGGTAGTAAATAAGTTTCCGGAAGTATTTCCAGATGAACTTCCAGGCCTTCCACCGGAACGAGAAATTGATTTCACTATCGATGTGTTGCCGGACACCCAACCCATATCTACTCCCAAATACAGAATGGCTCCTGCAGAATTGAAGAAGCCAAGGCACAACTAAAAGATTTGCTCGAGAAGGGATTCATTAGATCCAGTTCATCGCCATGGGGAACACCTATCTTATTCATAAGAAAGAAAAATGGATCTTTGCGAATGTGTATTGATTATAGGCAGTTGAACAAGGTAACCATAAAGAATAAATACCCGCTTCCAAGAATCAATGATTTGTTTGATCAACTGCAGGGTGCTAAGTGGTTTTCCAAGATTAATTTGAGATCGGGATATCACCAATTGAGAGTCAAGGAATAAGATATTTCGAAAACGGCTTTCAGAACTAGATATGGCCATTATGAATTTCGGGTGATGTAATTTGGGTTAACTAACGCTCCGACAGTGTTTATGAATCTGATGAATAATATATTCAGGCCTTTTCTAGACCTATTTGTGATCGTGTTTATCGATGATATTCTAGTATATTCTCAGTCAGAAGCAGAGCATGCGGATCATCTATGTACTGCCCTTGGAATTCTTTAGACTCGAGAATTATATGCAAAATTTTCAAAATCTGAGTTATGGTTGAATTCGGTAACTTTTCTAGGCCATATTATCTCAGCTAATGGCATTCGGGTTGATACACAGAAAATTGAAGTCGTGAAGACTTGGCCAAGGCCTACAACACCTACAGAGGTCTATAGCTTTTTGGGGTTAGGGGGCTATTATAGAAGAATTGTGGAAGGTTTTCCTTCTATTTCAGCACCATTGACAAAGTTAACTCAGAAATCAGGAAATTTCAGTGGATCGATGTTTGTGAGCTCAGCTTCCAGGAATTGAAAGATAGACTGACTTCAGCACCAGTTCAGACACTTCTAGAAGAATCAGAAGGTTATGTTGTTTATTGTGATACCTCCAGTGTCGGATTGGGCTTTGTTTTGATGCAACACGGGAAGGTTATAGCCTACTCCTTCGGACAGTTGAGGAAACAAGAGAAGAATTATCTGACCCATGATCTTGAAATAGCAGCGGTTATTCATGCCTTAAAGATATGAAGACATTATTTATATGGTGTTCATGCTGATATCTATACAGATCACTAGAGTCATCAGTATATTTTCAAACAAAAGGAGTTGAATCTACTGCAGAGGTGATGGTTAGAGCTATTGAAAGACTATGATGTGAATATTCTATATCATCTGGGAAAAGCAAATATGGTGGCTGATACTCTTAGCCGTAAATCCATGGGTAGCCTATGTGACATTCAACCGGGAGACAAAAGAATTAATCCATGAGATCCACCAGCTAGCTAGCCTAGGAGTTCGTTTAATCGATTCGAGAAATACAGTAGTCGTTGTTCATAACCCAGCTGTTCCATCCTTAGACATAGAAGTGAAAAGGCATCAATATAAATATACCCAGTTGAGCCACTATAGAGATACACTTCCTCAGAGAGAAAAGTCACAATTTGAGGTTTATACAGATGGAGTTCTCAGGTACCGAGGCAGGCTATGTATTCTAGATGTTGCAGGACTACGTCGTCAGATTCTGGAAGAAGCTCATTACTCTCGTTATTCTATTCATCCGGGAGAAACAAAGATGTATCATGATCATAAGTCAATATATTGGTGGGACGGAATGAAGAAAGATATAGCGGACTTTGTAGCTCAATGCCCGAATTGCCAACAAGTGAAAATTGAGCATCAAAAGCCAGGAGGATTATTGCAAGCCATGGAAATTCCAACCTGGAAATGGGAGGTGATCAACATGGATTTTGTTGTTGGTTTGCCTCATTCTTGGCATAAGTATGATTCCATATGGGTAATCGCGGACAGACTTACAAAATCGGCCCATTTTCTTCTGGTCAAAACTACATATTCAGCATAAGACTATGCAAGACTGTATCTTAAGGAGATAGTTCGACTTCATAGTGTCTCAATATCCATTATCACAGATAGAGGGGCACAATTTATAGCTAAATTCTGGAAGTCTTTTCAAGTGAGACTCAGCACAGCATTTCGTCCACAGACCGATGGACAAGCTGAACGCACTATTCAAACCTTGGAAGATATGTTGCGGGCATGTGTATTAGATTTTGGAGGAAATTGGGATAATCATTTGCCATTTATTGAGTTTGCCTACAACAACAGCTATCATTCCAGCTTCCAGATGGCTCCGTATGAAGCTCTGTATGGAAGGAAGTGTAGGTCGCCAATTGGATGGTTTGAAGTCGAAGAGACACAACTGATAGGTCCAGAATTGGTTCAGCAAGCAATGGAAAAGATCAAGGTCATCCGACAATCGTCGACGGAACTTGGAATTCCAAGCTAATGATTGGGTATTCCTAAAAGTGTCACCGATCAAAGGTGTAATGAGATTCAGCAAGAAGGGTAAGCTTAGTCCCCGTTATATTGGACCTTATAAGATTGTGTGCAAGGTGGGCCAAGTGGCTTATGAACTAGATTTACCTCCAGAACTTGAATCGGTTCATCCAGTTTTTCATGTGTCGATGCTCCGTAAATGTGTTGGAGACCCTTTTAGAATCGTGCTAGTGGATGATTTTCAAGTTACCAAAAAGTTGATTTATGAAGAGGTTCCCATTGCTATACTAGATAGGCAAGTGCGGGAGCTCAGAAACAAAGAGGTAGCCTCAGTCAAGGTCTTGTGGAGAAACAATAATAAAGAGGAAGTGACTTGGGAAGCGGAAGAAGACCTGAAGTCTAGATATCCGCAGTTATTTCCACCCCCGGAAGAGATTCAAGAGGAGACATCATTGTCCTAAGGTACGTAATGCTTTCGTTTGATGCTTTTGGTCGTGTGTGGCAATGTTTGCTTGCTATTGTTATTGTAGCCCTGTGAGGTGATGTTATTTTCGGTTGCTGTGACAGGATGGTAGTGCCATATTACAGGGGAAACTCTAGTGAAATTTCTGTAGAATTCTCGAGAACTTAACATTTGAGGATGAATGTTCATAGGGGGGAGAATGTTACACCTCGAAAACTTCATGTCGTTGCACGGTAAGTAAACTAATGCAAGTTACGGTGCATATGATGTCCCTACAAGTAAGAAGGGATACTTAATGATTCTAATTAACATTCCAAAAACACTTGAGGCAAGAGAAGAAAGTTCGTCGAAGGAAGTAATGTATAAGTTGTGTTTGGAAGGGTTTTGTATCAACCGAGCTAATGTTGATTTAGTAAAGTCTTGAGGAGAAGCTATAAGGCTCCTTAGATGGTTAATAAAGTATTATAGAAGTTCCAAGGAGGTTCCATAAGGATTTGAGATCAAACGAATCGACGAGAATAATTTCGGAAAAGTGGAGTTATACGACCACTTACACGGTCCGTATAACCTTTACAGAAAAGGCAAATCACTGATGGTAGTATACGATCACTTATACGGACCATATAAAGTTATACGAACCATATAAGTGTCCGTATAATTCGACCGGGTCACTTTTTCCAAATTTCTCTATTTCTATATATATATATATATATATATATATATATATATATATATATATATATATGTGACCCATGACCATTTAATTCATTTCCCACACTCTCCACAACTCTTGAAAGCTCTAGAACATTCCTCATATCATATCCACACTAATCTAAGAGGAATCAAGGATTAACTACCAAGAATCAAGTGAAGGAAGGCTACTAGGGTTTGTGGGAGTCAAGAATCTCTTTTGTGTTGAACTTGGGGTTTTCTCAAGTGGAGCACCTTCATCCAAAGACCATTCCTACATAATCAAAGGTGATTTTTACACTTATTTCATGTTATTACAAGTATTGAGTGGTTGAAAGACTTGGATTAGAGGAGAAAGTAGAATATGAGACCAAAATATGGAACTAAGGATATTTTGAGTAGTAAGTTCGTTTGAGTCATGAATCTCCGCATGAGATGAGTATAATCTTGTTATGAATGATGCTAATGTTGTTGAGGGAGCATTATGTGAAAAACGAATATGGTGTTGTATGGTAGTCATGGTTGTGGATTATCCGGAAGAGAATTATGGGGATTAAATGATGTTTAACTTGAAGAATTTTATTGATTATGATATTATAGGTGTTGCTATTGCTATTTGGGAGTTGTTTATTAGATGGAGAAAGTTGTGGAAACAAAGGAAATGCTGCCCAATTTTCGTTAGCCTTTTAGTCGCTTTAGATTAGACTGAAGCGTGTTTCTAATTATCTAACCTTGGTACGAATTCTCTTGAATGTAGAGTTGTGGGCTTCGAGGGAGAACGCTTAGTCGTTAAGGAGACGTAAAGGTATGTAAGGCTAGTCCCCTTATTTCAAAGGCATGACTCCTATATTATGATTTCTTTTCTATATTTCCATGACCTTCTTACATCCCAAAAGATGAAGGTTAAAGATTCTGAAGAGCTCCTTATGAGATAAAGATGAGATCTGTTCTATGATAATGATGATGACAATGATGCTTTCATAAGTTTGATAATCCTATTTTTTATGATTTCATTGATGTTACTTCTTGTTGTTGTCTCACCTCATGATATTAGTTCTTCCAAGGTGAGGCATAGCGATGATGATTATTCCATAATGTAATCAGAGGTTCCCGACCTTACATCACTCAGATAGAGTTATAGCTTTTACTTGAGCTCCCATGCATGCATTATATTATGTATATGTATGATTACACCGCGCCTATATGGCCGGGTAGTCACCACTACGACGGGCGTAGTGGGCAGCTATGATGACGAGTACACCATGTCTATATGGCAAGGGCAGACACCACTAGTGGGAGGCTAGAGAGGTTTACCCCGGACGCAAGCTAATGATGATCACACCGCACCTATATGGTCGGACATTTTCTATATATGCATGCATGATATGATGTTTCTTTTTAGCATGCATGATTTCGCCTTTAGAGGCATTCTGTTATAGGTTATCTCTTCATCTTATGTTCTCTTACTTCTTTATTATGTTGATAGACATGCCTTACATACTCAGTACGTTGTTCGTACTGACATCATTTTCGTTTATGGACGTTGTGTTCATGCCCACAGGGAGACGATGCAGACGCTTAGGAGCTTTCTCAGCGGATTTACAAGAGCACTCCACTACTCCAGAGTCGCCATTCCTTGGTATATTCTTTTGTGTACATATTGGGGCATGGTGGGGTCCTATCCCCCCCTTATGATTTCAGTACTTCAGTTATAGGCACGTTGATACTTATGTGTGGGTTGTAGGTGCTATGTGACCTCTTCATGTATACTCTGTACATCACTTTTGTAGCCTCATGGACTTATGCATATATACGTGTTTTGGGAGATATTTGGAGATTGTTTCATGATAAGTCATGCGCTGAGGTTGATATATGTCCAGGTTGAGTATGATAGATAGCATGATGAGTGGTGTTCAGTTGTCAGCTCTGGGTGCCCGTCATGGCCCACTAGTTGGGTCGTGACAATTCCACTCACCTTCTAGCTTATTTAACATATAATAGAAAATTATGCTCAAGTGTCACTAGTCAAATCTCATTAACATAATCACTAAGTTTTAAGGAAAGTCCTCACGTCATTCTACACTCATTACTCACCCAACCTAGCACATTATCCACCATTATATTGAGATAATCTAAAACCACGCTTTCCCAATACAAACCATGGCTTACAGTTATAGTAACTAATCCCCAGAGTAGTCAATCTAAATCAGTACAACACAATTATGCCACGACAAGTCATCCCCTATGTTATAGCATCTAAACCCAATTGTGCCAAGTCTCAATATAATCAATCCGAACAGTATATCACAATAGTTTCACAATATATCACCAGAAACCAGAGGGTACAATGCAATGCGAATATGTATCTATGATGAATGCAATGCATATGCACCTTTGTACAACAAGTGTCGCACGGAATAACTCCACATCTCGACAATCATCACCCATGGGGGACCCGCAAAGCCCATGTACCACTCGCTCCCGAATATGACCTCGGATCATGGGCAAACTCTCGATCCCAGCAAGAAACCTCGGCCATTTTCACTCATGCCGCTTCGGGTCCCTGACCGTGGATCACATACTCTCATCTCTCTTTTACGCTCTCCGGAAGAAATCACGGAGGTTACACTCTCTCATTTATCATCATCAGTACCATAACCATGCATATGTCAATGTATCATGGAAATGCGTATGAATAGGATACAATGTAATATCAGCAACCTATTCAATCCAAAACAGTAACAAACATGGCATGCAAGTAATATGAATAGTAGGGCTACACAATAAGACACAATAGAATCACCCTTCTCATCTTAGTATCAACAAGAAAAGTACCACAATATCATAGCTATGATATATCTCTAGTCACAATTACCAATGTCTCAACGTGTCAACTAACCAACAAGTAAATAGATTAAGACAAGTCAATGACACTGCGGGGTGGGTAGCTCTCAATCTTAAAACAGGGCCCAACCTCAGACTATTATCCAACCTAACTTCAGACTCGAAGGCTCACATGTTTTCTCCGACAATGTCGTCTAAACATACGTTTCGCTAATCGAAATCTCACCACAAAGCAATCATAAATCCATAACTATCTTGGTAATACATAATAACCATTTTTCTTACATGCTATCAATCTAAAGTATCCATCCCAATCTCCAAAATCCTATACATGCATTCTCTGTTTCATCTAACACGCGTATATGAAAATCTAATCGGAGTCTACTACGAAAGGGAAGCTGTAACCTACCTCAGGGACGAACAGGTGCGCGAAGATCCACTTGGATTCGACCTTCCATCTTTGTAGGGAATTTGTATATCCGAGAGGTATAAGAATGATCGATACATTTGAGTAAGCAACAATTGAGAAAATCGGGGTCATAAGGGTAAAGTCATCATTACTAAAATAATCATTCTAGATTCTTGATTATTGCTATTTGACCTCTTTTATGGAAAACAAGGTTTACCTAAGTCAAACTTTCCTCACTAATTCACATAAGACATTATTAGCAACTAACAAGTTAACCCATTTGAGAAATAGCAATGATTTAGGCTTAGAACTAGTTATTAAACTAATTCTTGCAATGAGGAAGCCATCCTAGAGTTATTAATTGTTCTAGGTCAGTCATTACTACAAATACCCAAAGGTCTCATATGATTTGAGAAAGAACCCTCATTTAATGCTCTACTATAATCATAAATGATGCAAGAAGAAGGAGGGAGTTAAAGGAAGTTGAAATGAGGGATTTAAAGAGTTTACCTTCCCAACATTTATGTATCTAAGGCTGAAATTTTCTCTTAGTTGCGGCTGCAAATTTGGGGGAAATCAATATTAGGTCAATTCCATAAATGGGCCTTAAATAGTTATATAACTGCTCGTCAACCCTGATAGTTGGGTCCTACCTCTACCATGTACTGAGGGGCAATCATGCATGATATGGCCTGGTTGACTACATGAATAGCAACCATCTGAGCCCAACCGGCATCGACCCCAATGCAACTCCCACACTGGGAACATCGTGGTACAGGTGTCCTTGACTGGCGTGAATCATCTTTGAACTGAGGTCCTGAATAACTGGGACTCGGCCCTGAACGAGCAGATCTATCAAGGCTCTGGCCTGGAAACCGTGGAGATACACTGGTCATAAAATAGCCTGAATGTCTAGGGAACTGCTGCCTGTGTCCGCCTCTGGACTCACTCATCGGGTCTGAAGATCTGGCCCTCTTGCTATGACCCCTATCCTGCTCGCGTTCACTTCTCCGCTGCTGTAGGCTTTCTTCTAAGTTCTGAGCATGTGCCTGAATGCGTGCAATATCCATACCGTCCTGAAGGGATGCAGTCAAGCATTTAACCATCAAGTGTGGTCCTAGGCCCTTCACAAATCGGTGTACCCGGTCACTCATATTCGTTACCATGGCCGAAGCATACCTTGCCAAGGAATTGAAGCGGAGACTATACTCTAGAGCACTCATGCTACCCTGCCTCAAATTTAAGTGTCACACCCCGAAATTTCAAGGGTGTGATGGGCACCCGACCCTTACTTAGGGCCGAGCGAACCCTCAGACTCCTGCTACACAGAAAATCACATCGAACCTTCTAAATCGGATAAGGTAAAATGCATAGTAAATGTTTTTTGAAATATTCTTTCAAATCAAACAAATACATATAATCATACAGAATCCAATACATAACTCAGACCTACATATCGGCTGATGGAGCCGCTTACATACAAACAACCAATACTCACAACACTGTCTGCAAAGTCTCAAACATAATCCAGAACCATAACATACTGACTCTGACTCGGCAGCACTCCAGAAGAAAATGGAGTTTGCTAACCCCGCTGGATCATCTTCTGTAATAGCTTTAGCTCATCTGGGAGTACCTGCGCGGCATGAAACGCAGCCCCCGAAGAACAGGGGGTCAGTACGAAAATGTACCGAGTATGTAAAGCGAAAATATCACAAGTATAATCATAGCCCGGACCAGAAGCACAGAAATATATACAAAAGTATAACAGGCATAACCGAATCTAAATCCAAGACAGACATACCGAGTTCAACTGACAGAATCATCGCACAGAGCTGGGGCACAGATGTAACTGATACCATCATAATCAGAGACAGAGGTACAGAATGGAACAGACTGAGTCGTGGTCAGGATCAAATTACCAGAAGTATAACATACAGAAACGTAATTTGGCCGGACAGACAGAAGGGTAGCGGACAGAACCATAATCTTATCAGATAGACCAAAATGTACGAATAGAATCATAATCGTATCGGGCAGACCGAGGCGTAACTGACAGAATCAAAATCCAGACGGACAGACAAAATCATACTCCAGACGGGCAGATAGAATCATATTTCAGACGAACAGGTAGAATCAGATTCCCGACGGATAGACAGAATCACATTTCAGATGGACAGACAGAATCAGATTCCAGGCGGATAGACAGAATCATAATCCAGAGTTATATAGAGTCATATGCCATATCAGAACGCCGTAGCGTATCAGATCAGATGTTGCCACCTGTGAATCATATGATGTTTACAAAGAGTGTGCCACCTCGAGCTCAGCCCAGTACAGTGGTCACACCATACACAAACATATCGTATCAAATCATATCAGATCATATCAGAATACGCGTCTACAAGGGGTATGCCACCTCGAGCTCGGCCCAGTACAGTGGTCATCCCATGCAGAAACTGCCCGTTTTTCCCGCTCGAGCTCTGCCCAGTACACGGGTCACGGACCAGTCTCGGGAGCTCGAGCTCCGCATAGTACACTCCCAACGCGTCTGCCTGGTATCAAATCACACAGCGCAGATACTATCCGCTTTGGGGATCGAGCTCAGCCCAGACCACCCCTCACGGTTTTATTTCAAAACACCATAGGCAATATAGGGAAATAGCGCATGACAGCATAGCTTGGTCCGGCTTAGTGAATAGACATGGTAAGGCTTGCACGAACGGAATAGTGAGAGACCAGACACCCATAAACACAGACTCGATAGATACAAACACTTATTGCCATTTGAGGATTATAGACGTATTTCGGAACGATCAGAATTGATACGTGATATTTACGGATACGTTTACCACAGAATCGTTACGAACGTTTCAAAACAGATTTCAATCGACGGATCAGTTCAAGGAATCTGACAATAGTCATAAGGCACATACATAACTTTTTGGATGGCACGATGGAATGTATCAACACACAACGTCTGGAGTCATTTTATATGTCCAAGCATTTTATAAGGCTTGTGAGAGTGATTCAACATACTATCAGAATATTCGTAACGGATTACTCGATCAAGATGTTCATATCCGAATACTCATATCAAAATAGCTCTAACGGAGTACTTGTATCGGAACACCTATACTCGGATACTCGTATCAATAGGAGGGCATACGGTCGGATTGTCATGATTCGTGCGATCAATAACCGGCCCAGGGACCTATGAGCGATATCAAATTAATGGGCACGAGCGGAGTCATGAACGACTAATGCAACTTACGGATCGAAATAGCTATAGGGCCCAATATAGTCATGTGTCGGCCCGTTAATCCAACTAGTCTAAACAAGTGGTCAACACGGGGTTTATTTCACAAAAGTTCTTCCAAAATTATGTTTATAGTTCAAAATGTAAGTTAGAATGTCGAAGTACTTTTGTAAGCTTGATAAAATCATAAGTTGACCCAATAGTCAAAATAATTCGGATAATTAATCAAACAGGGTTCATTTCATAAAAATATTTCCAAAATGGTCGTTGTAGTTCAAAATATGGTTTAAGATATCGTGGTGACCAAAACATTATTTTATGATAGTCAAATTCATAAACGAAAGTCCTTTACCGGCGTTATGTCGAGGTGAACCTTATAGGGCAAACAAAAGGGTTTCGGACTTACCGGGCCCACCTCGGGTCAAGTCGAGGTGGCGGACATGATTTACGGACATTTGAGGTCTATGGAGTCATACATAAGGGTTTCGAAGCGATCCGACTATGTTTGCACAAGTTTCGGACGTTTGGTTACTTTCTAGCCAAAATAGGGTCCTTAAGCTTCAATTGAATTGAATGAATAGTAGCCATTTTCTAATTCGGATTTCGAGGAGCAGAATTTGCTCCCGGGGTTCCGATATCGACCTAGCATGCTAAGACATGCCAAAAGAAGAAGTGGGGAGCCTTACATACCTTTCTTACTTCGTACGCTCGATCAAACTCGATTCCCGTTTCGTCCAAAATCTGCAATTGGTCATTGTTACCAATTAGAATTTTTCAAGGCTTAAGAATGCACTTAACTTCATTTTGTCTACCGAAATTTCGGCAGCATCTCCCCTATAAATATAGCACCCCCGAGAATCATCTCGGCTCAAATAGTAGTAACAACAACCCAACAACATCAACAATGTCCACAATCACCACAATATAAGGCAACTAGTTCTACTTTCAGACACAATGCAATAACGTTCATTCCGACTTCACATTTCCAAACTAATCTCAAATTTTCATATTCATCATTAATCAAGGTCATCACCATATAGTTTAAAAGCATTTCATATCGTTTTCACAAAATATTCACACGATATACAAAATATACAATTTTCCACCAAAACCATATTTCATTCAAAACTCCTAATCTTTGGCATACATATACATAACATGTTTCCATCTTCCAAATCCACCAATGATCATCATAATTGTATCCTTACAACTCCATTTTCATAATGTCATAAAATCATCATAAAACGACATAAACTTCTACTTCCCATTTCAACGCAAACTTATATCATTTCATCTTCATTTACATTGCAAGCATCACATTAACACAATTAACATATTAAACAAAGTGATTCATTTCCATTCCAATTTCAACATCACACGGCCACACTCCATTTTTCCCAACTTCCATCAAATTCATTCAACTTTCATTCTCAATATACATTCCATCCTACACACAACTAGAATGCAACATAAAATTCAACTAATCACACCTATACAATAACACACACACACGGCCACATTCTATATTCCATACCCACTTTGCAAACATCCATTTTTCCACACTTTCTACTCATTTCCATATACTACAACACAAACAAACCTTTATAACATAATAATATGGAATGAATTCTTACCTTTTCTCTTCAACTTCTTCACTCAAATATGTTGTCCCATTGAAGAAACTAGTGCCCTTTCTTCCCAAATAATTGCACCATGTTGTAGAGGGACCTTGAATTAGTGCAAATACCACAAGAAAAATATTTTGGAAGCAAGATTTCAAGGGGGTGAAAGTGAGAGCAAGGGGCCGAATGCCCCTTCTCTCTTGCTCTCCTTGTTTTATTTCCTCTCTTTGGCTTGTTTCTTGAACTTTCTAATGGATAGTGACCCTTATATAATTTTTGCATATGGAAAATTATTAAAATCATGGGTTGGGCCATAGCTTTGGCCGGCCACCCCATTTCTTTTGGGCCTAATTTTATCCCTTATTTTGTGAGCCCAATTCCAAAGAAATCTTATTTTTTTTTATAATTCCCGAAACTAATTTCCGAAGTTCCAATTTTTCCCTTGGCCTTCCTCCGTATTCCCACACCAATATTTTTCATGAACAACACTCACCTATGTGAATTCCTATCAACATATGGCCTCATTCCTTGCAAATCAAAATCATTTCGAATTTTCCCGAACATGCGAAAGTACGGGATATAACATCCTCCCCCCCTTTAAAACATTCGTCCTCGAATGTTAAATTAGCCTTACCGGCCTTACAAACGTCTCAGGGGAGGTCCAACACTCCACATCTTTCACTTCTTGTCACACTCCTCGGTTCCTTACAACGTTATCACAATCCTACGTCATATCAAACAGATTCATAACTGGGGTCGGACATATAGGAGCATACCGGCCAAATTCATAGTCGGAGTCAAATGTACGGGACTGTAGCAGACAGGTTCGTAGTCAAAGTCAGACGTATGGGAGTATGTCGGACAGATCCGTGATCAGAGTCAGACGTACGAAAATTTATCAGACTGGTTCGCAACCAGAGTCAATCGTGCAGAAGCATATCAGATAGGAACGTAGTCAGATTCAAAGGTACAGAGGCATAATAAACAGAGCCTCATCGAAATCAGAGGCGCGGAAATACGACAGACAGAGTTTTGATTAGAATCAGACCACTTCTACTGAGGCTTCCGTGGTTTACGAAAATTTCCTTGTTGACACTTCATTACTCACCCTGATCATCATACCACGAATTATTTCATCAAAACCTGTTCACTCATTCGTAACTCGTTTGTCAAATTGTCCCACAAATAGTTTTATGTGTCGTTTGTTGGCTCTCTCAAAGATCCTGCCTATTCACATTGTTTTGTCCTTCATCTTTCCTGATACCCATACTCATTTTGCCTTCCAGACATCGTCACACACTAGACTAACTTGTAATGTAATCAAGGTTTGTCTATTCCCGTACAACATTCCTTATCGTAGTCGCGATTCCTTTGGTCTCGCTTGTTTAAGTCAATTTTCAGCCCTCACACACTTTTCCCTCGTTTCGTATAATCATACCTCATCCTCTTCCGGAGGTTCGGCTCGGTCATATTTCCTACCTTCCGCTTCCTCCTAATGTTTGACCTTTTTGCTTTTGCTTCACTTACTCTCTTTCCTTCCCAATATCATTATACTGGAACCTTCCAAACTTAATAGATAGGGGGAATGAAAACAGCCTACCCTATAACATACGTACCATTTACCTTTGTTATTGTTACTTGGGGCTCGGTACTCTTATTCAATTGGTGCCTCTCGCATTCTAGCACCGGTTGCGGGGACACACGTATTCACTAATGCAATCACAGATAGGGCATCATGCGCATTCATATGTGCATGCATAATCATTTTCAACTAGACCACACTTTACCCCCAAACATCATTCAAACCTATTCAAATTCCAAAACTGTAGCGTTCTTTCTGTTTCCTTTCTAATCTAACTGATTGCGCGTTGTGTGGCCTTTTGTATGATCTTCAACCATCTCGTATATTCTTGTCTCACTCAGGCCCTTCTAGCTTTCCATTGTTCTCTTACATCAGAATACATAAAATTTTGGCATACTTCCCAGGGGGGTCACCCATCCTGAAATTGCTCCCACCTGAGCACGCTTAACCTCGAAACTGTGGTGAAATCCTGTGCCTTTAAGCAGATATAATCGCACCCGCTTTCTCATATGGCCCTTATTACATGATTTGGGGCTAGTCGAGGTCTTACAGATTTCGAAACACTTTTCGTCACACGCCCTTCCTTTTACAATTACCGTTTTGCCCTTTTATAACCCGTATCACCTTTACAATTTCTTATTATTCGAAATCCGTATGCAACAGATACCCACAGTACTTTACAGAACATACGACTATATGTCACATCCCAGCCGCTCAGAACTTCCGGTTTCAGGTAACAGAACGAATATTTCCAGACTTGCCCTACTGGATTTTCCATATCGTTATTTGCCTCTTACCGTCGTAGGTGAGGCTTACAGAGAGAATCCCATTTTCCTATAACATGGCTCTATCGCACGATCTGAGACAGAAAGAAGGTCAACAATCCCTAAATGCCCCGTAGCCTCCTGTCTATAAGTGTGGCGCGCTACACACCCATAAACAAGACTCTACCGGACACGACTTTGCAGACAACCCCTAGGACAGACCTGCTCTGATAACACTCTGTCACACCCCGACATTTCGAGGGTGTGATGGGCACCCGACCCTTACTTAGGGCCGAGCGAACCCTCAGACTCCTGCTACACAGAAAATCACATCGAACCTTCTAAATCGGATAAGGTAAAATGCATAGTAATTTTTTTTTGAAATATTCTTTCAAATCAAACAAATACATATAATCATACAGAATCCAATACATAACTCAGACCTACATATCGGCTGATGGAGCCGCATACATACAAACAACCAATACTCACAACACTGTCTGCAAAGTCTCTAACATAATCCAGAACCATAACATACGGACTCTGACTCGGCAGCACTCCAGAAGCAAATAGAGTTTGCTAACCCCGCTGGATCATCTTCTGTAATAGCTTAGCTCATCTGGGAGTACCTGCGCGGCATGAAACGCAGCCCCCGAAGAACAGGGGGTCAGTACGAAAATGTACCGAGTATGTAAAGCGAAATTATCACAAGTATAATCATAGCCCGGACCAGAAGCACAGAAATATATACAGAAGTATAACAGGCATAACCGAATCTAAATCCAAGACAGACATACCGAGTTCAACTGACAGAATCATCGCACAGAGCTGGGGCACAGATGTAACTGATACCATCATAATCAGAGACAGAGGTACAGAATGGAACAGACTGAGTCATGGTCCGGATCAGATTACCAGAAGTACAACATACAGAAACGTAATTTAGCCGGACAGACAGAAGGGTAGCGGACAGAACCATAATCTTATCAGACAGACCAAAATGTACGAATAGAATCATAATCGTATCGGGCAGACCGAAGCGTAACGGACAGAATCAAAATCCAGACGGACAGACAAAATCATACTCCAGACGGGCAGATAGAATCATATTTCAGACGAACAGGTAGAATCAGATTCCCGACGGATAGACAGAATCACATTTCAGATGGACAGACAGAATCAGATTCCAGGCGGATAGACAGAATCATAATCCAGAGTTATATAGAGTCATATGCCATATCAGAACGCCGTAGCGTATCGGATCAGATGTTGCCACCTGTGAATCATATGATGTTTACAAAGAGTGTGCTACCTCGAGCTCAGCCCAGTACAGTGGTCACACCATACACAAACATATCGTATCAAATCATATCAGATCATATCAGAATACGCGTCTACAAGGGGTATGCCACCTCGAGCTCGGCCCAGTACAGTGGTCATCCCATGCAGAAACTGCCCGTTTTTCCCGCTCGAGCTATGCCCAGTACACGGGTCACGGACCAGTCTCGGGAACTCGAGCTCCGCCCAGTACACTCCCAACGCGTCTGCCTGGTATCAAATCACACAGCGCAGATACTATCCGCTTTGGGGATCGAGCTCAGCCCAGACCACCCCTCACGGTTTTATTTCAAAACACCATAGGCAATATAGGGAAATAGCGCACGACAGCATAGCTTGGTCCGGCTTAGTGAATAGACATGGTAAGGCTTGCATGAACGGAATAGTGAGAGACCAGACACCCATAAACACAGACTCGATAGATACAAACACTTATTGCCATTTGAGGATTATAGACGTATTTCGGAACAATCAGAATTGATACGTGATATTTACGGATACGTTTACCACAGAATCGTTACGAACGTTTCAAAACAGATTTCAATCGACGGATCAGTTCAAGGAATCGGACAGTAGTCATAAGGCACATACATAACTTTTTGGATGGCACGATGGAATGTATCAACACACAACGTCTGGAGTCATTTTATATGTCCAAGCATTTTATAAGGCTTGTGAGAGTGATTCAACATACTATCAGAATATTCGTAACGGATTACTCGATCAAGATGTTCATATCCGAATACTCATATCAAAATAGCTCTAACGGAGTGCCTGTATCGGAACACCTATACTCGGATACTCGTATCAATAGGAGGGCATACGGTCGGATTGTCATGATTCGTGCGATCAATAACCGGCCCAGGGACCTATGAGCGATATCAAATTAATGGGCACGAGCGGAGTCATGAACGACTAATGCAACTTACGGATCGAAATAGTTATAGGGCCCAATATAGTCATGTGTCGGCCCGTTAATCCAACTAGTCTGAACAAGTGGTCAACACGGGGTTTATTTCACAAAAGTTCTTCCAAAATTATGTTTATAGTTCAAAATGTAAGTTAGAATGTCGAAGTACTTTTGTAAGCTTGATAAAATCATAAGTTGACCCAATAGTCAAAATAATTCGGATAATTAATCAAACAGGGTTCATTTCATAAAAATATTTCCAAAATGGCCGTTGTAGTTCAAAATATGGTTTAAGATATTGTGGCGACCAAAACATTATTTTATGATAGTCAAATTCATAAACGAAAGTCCTTTACCGGCGTTATGCCGAGGTGAACCTTATAGGGCAAACAAAAGGGTTTCGGACTTAGCGGGCCCACCTCGGGTCAAGTCGAGGTGGCGGACATGATTTACGGACATTTGAGGTCTATGGAGTCAACATAAGGGTTTCGAAGCGATCCGACTATGTTTGCACAAGTTTCGGACGTTTGGTTACTTTCTAGCCAAAATAGAGTCCTTAAGCTTCAATTGAATTGAATGAATAGTAGCCATTTTCTAATTCGGATTTCGAGGAGCAGAATTTGCTCCCGGGGTTCCGATATCGACCTAGCATGCTAAGACATGCCAAAAGAAGAAGTGGGGAGCCTTACATACCTTTCTTACTTCGTACGCTCGATCAAACTCGATTCCCGTTTCGTCCAAAATCTGCAATTGGTCATTGTTACCAATTAGAATTTTTCAAGGCTTAAGAATGCACTTAACTTCATTTTGTCTACCGAAATTTCGGCAGCATCTCCCCTATAAATATAGCACCCCCGAGAATCATCTCGGCTCAAATAGTAGTAACAACAACCCAACAACTTCAACAATGTCCACAATCACCACAATATAAGGCAACTAGTTCTACTTTCAGACACAATGCAATAACGTTCATTCCGACTTCACATTTCCAAACTAATCTCAAATTTTCATATTCATCATTAATCAAGGTCATCACCATATAGTTTAAAAGCATTTCATATCGTTTTCACAAATATTCACACGATATACAAAATATACAATTTTCCACCAAAACCATATTTCATTCAAAACTCCTAATCTTTGGCATACATATACATAACATGTTTCCATCTTCCAAATCCACCAATGATCATCATAATTGTATCCTTACAACTCCATTTTCATAATGTCATAAAATCATCATAAAACGACATAAACTTCTACTTCCCATTTCAATGCAAACTTATATCATTTCATCTTCATTTACATTGCAAGCATCACATTAACACAATTAACATATTAAACAAAGTGATTCATTTCCATTCCAATTTCAACATCACACGGCCACACTCCATTTTTCCCAACTTCCATCAAATTCATTCAACTTTCATTCTCAATATACATTCCATCCTACACACAACTAGAATGCAACATAAAATTCAACTAATCACACCTATACAATAACACACACACACGGCCACATTCTATATTCCATACCCACTTTGCAAACATCCATTTTTCCACACTTTCTACTCATTTCCATATACTACAACACAAACAAACCTTTATAACATAATAATATGGAATGAATTCTTACCTTTTCTCTTCAACTTCTTCACTCAAATATGTTGTCCCATTGAAGAAACTAGTGCCCTTTCTTCCCAAATAATTGCACCATGTTGTAGAGGGACCTTGAATTAGTGCAAATACCACAAGAAAAATATTTTGGAAGCAAGATTTCAAGGGGGTGAAAGTGAGAGCAAGGGGCCGAATGCCCCTTCTCTCTTGCTCTCCTTGTTTTATTTCCTCTCTTTGGCTTGTTTCTTGAACTTTCTAATGGATAGTGACCCTTATATAATTTTTGCATATGGAAAATTATTAAAATCATGGGTTGGGCCATAGCTTTGGCCGGCCACCCCATTTCTTTTGGGCCTAATTTTATCCCTTATTTTGTGAGCCCAATTCCAAAGAAATCTTATTTTTTTTTATAATTCCCGAAACTAATTTCCAAAGTTCCAATTTTGCCCTTGGCCTTCCTCCATATTCCCACACCAATATTTTTCATGAACAACACTCACCTATGTGAATTCCTATCAACATATGGCCTCATTCCTTGCAAATCAAAATCATTTCGAATTTTCCCGAACATGCGAAAGTACGGGATATAACATCCTCCCCCCCTTTAAAACATTCGTCCTCGAATGTTAAATTAGCCTTACCGGCCTTACAAACGTCTCAGGGGAGGTCCAACACTCCACATCTTTCACTTCTTGTCACACTCCTCGGTTCCTTACAACGTTATCACAATCCTACGTCATATCAAACAGATTCATAACTAGGGTCGGACACATAGTAGCATACCGGCCAAATTCATAGTCGGAGTCAAATGTACGGGACTGTAGCAGACAGGTTCGTAGTCAAAGTCAGACGTATGGGAGTATGTCGGACAGATCCGTGATCAGAGTCAGACGTACGAAAATTTATCAGACTGGTTCGCAACCAGAGTCAATCGTGCAGAAGCATATCAGATAGGAACGTAGTCAGATTCAAAGGTACAGAGGCATAATAAACAGAGCCTCATCGAAATCAGAGGCGCGGAAATACGACAGACAGAGTTTTGATTAGAATCAGACCACTTCTATTGAGGCTTCCGTGGTTTACGAAAATTTCCTTGTTGACACTTCATTACTCACCCTGATCATCATACCACGAATTATTTCATCAAAACCTGTTCACTCATTCGTAACTCGTTTGTCAAATTGTCCCACAAATAGTTTTATGTGTCGTTTGTTGGCTCTCTCAAAGATCCTGCCTATTCACATTGTTTTGTCCTTCATCTTTCCTGATACCCATACTCATTTTGCCTTCCAGACATCGTCACACACTAGACTAACTTGTAATGTAATCAAGGTTTGTCTATTCCCGTACAACATTCCTTATCGTAGTCGCGATTCCTTTGGTCTCGCTTGTTTAAGTCAATTTTCAGCCCTCACACACTTTTCCCTCGTTTCGTATAATCATACCTCATCCTCTTCCGGAGGTTCGGCTCGGTCATATTTCCTACCTTCCGCTTCCTCCTAATGTTTGACCTTTTTGCTTTTGCTTCACTTACTCTCTTTCCTTCCCAATATCATTATACTGGAACCTTCCAAACTTAATAGATAGGGGGAATGACAACAGCCTACCCTATAACATACGTACCATTTACCTTTGTTATTGTTACTTGGGGCTCGGTACTCTTATTCAATTGGTGCCTCTCGCATTCTAGCACCGGTTGCGGGGACACACGTATTCACTAATGCAATCACAGATAGGGCATCATGCACATTCATATGTGCATGCATAATCATTTTCAACTAGACCACACTTTACCCCCAAACATCATTCAAACCTATTCAAATTCCAAAACTGTAGCGTTCTTTCTGTTTCCTTTCTAATCTAACTGATTGCGCGTTGTGTGGCCTTTTTTATGATCTCCAACCATCTCGTATATTCTTGTCTCACTCAGGCCCTTCTAGCTTTCCATTGTTCTCTTACATCAGAATACATAAAATTTTGGCATACTTCCCAGGGGGGTCACCCATCCTGAAATTGCTCCCACCTGAGCACGCTTAACCTCGAAACTGTGGTGAAATCCTGTGCCTTTAAGCAGATATAATCGCACCCGCTTTCTCATATGGCCCTTATTACATGATTTGGGGCTAGTCGAGGTCTTACAGATTTCGAAACACTTTTCGTCACACGCCCTTCCTTTTACAATTACCGTTTTGCCCTTTTATAACCCGTATCACCTTTACAATTCTTATTATTCGAAATCCGTATGCAACAGATACCCACAGTACTTTACAGAACATACGACTATATGTCACATCCCAGCCGCTCAGAACTTCCGGTTTCAGGTAACAGAACAAATATTTCCAGACTTGCCCAACTGGCTTTTCCATATCGTTATTTGCCTCTTACCGTCGTAGGTGAGGCTTACAGAGAGAATCCCATTTTCCTATAACTCGGCTCTATCGCACGATCTGAGACAAAAAGAAGGTCAACAATCCCTAAATGCCCCGTAGCCTCCTGTCTATAAGTGTGGCGCGCTACACACCCATAAACAAGACTCTACCGGACACGACTTTGTAGACAACCCCTAGGACATACCTTCTCTGATACCACTCTGTCACACCCCGACATTTGGAGGGTGTGATGGGCACCCGACCCTTATTTAGGGCCGAGCGAACCCTCAGACTCCTGCTACACAGAAAATCACATCGAACCTTCTAAATCGGATAAGGTAAAATGCATAGTAATTGTTTTTTGAAATATTCTTTCAAATCAAACAAATACATATAATCATACAGAATCCAATACAAAACTCAGACCTACATATCGGTTGATGGAGCCGCTTACATACAAACAACCAATACTCACAACACTGTCTGCAAAGTCTCTAACATAATCCAGAACCATAACATACGGACTCTGACTCGGCAGCACTCCAGAAGCAAATGGAGTTTGCTAACCCCGCTGGATCATCTTCTGTAATTGCTTTAGCTCATCTTGGAGTACCTGCGCTGCATGAAACGCAGTCCCCGAAGAACAGGGGGTCAGTACGAAAATGTACCGAGTATGTAAAGCGAAATTATCACAAGTATAATCATAGCCCGGACCAGAAGCACAGAAATATATACAGAAGTATAACAGGCATAACCGAATCTAAATCCAAGACAGACATACCGAGTTCAACTAACAGAATCATCGCACAGAGCTGGGGCACAGATGTAACTGATACCATCATAATCAGAGACAGAGGTACAGAATGGAACAGACTGAGTCGTGGTCCGGATCAGATTACCAGAAGTACAACATACAGAAACGTAATTTAGCCGGACAGACAGAAGGGTAGCGGACAGAACCATAATCTTATCAGACAGACCAAAATGTACGAATAGAATCATAATCGTATCGGGCAGACCGAGGCGTAACGGACAGAATCAAAATCCAGACGGACAGACAAAATCATACTCCAGACGGGCAGATAGAATCATATTTCAGACGAACAGGTAGAATCAGATTCCCGACGGATAGACAGAATCACATTTCAGATGGACAGACAGAATCAGATTCCAGGCGGATAGACAGAATCATAATCCAGAGTTATATAGAGTCATATGCCATATCAGAACGCCGTAGCGTATCGGATCAGATGTTGCAACCTGTGAATCATATGATGTTTACAAAGAGTGTGCCACCTCGAGCTCAGCCCAGTACAGTGGTCACACCATACAAAAACATATCGTATCAAATCATAGCAGATCATATCAGAATACGCGTCTACAAGGGGTATGCCACCTCGAGCTCGGCCCAGTACAGTGGTCATCCCATGCAGAAACTGCCCGTTTTTCCCGCTCGAGCTCTACCCAGTACACGGGTCACGGACCAGTCTCGGGAGCTCGAGCTCCGCCCAGTACACTCCCAACGCGTCTGCCTGGTATCAAATCACACAGCGCAGATACTATCCGCTTTGGGGATCGAGCTCAGCCCAGACCACCCCTCACGGTTTTATTTCAGAACACCATAGGCAATATAGGGAAATAGCACACGACAGCATATCTTGGTCCGGCTTAGTGAATAGACATGGTAAGGTTTGCACGAACGGAATAGTGAGAGACCAGACACCCATAAACACAGACTCGATAGATACAAACACTTATTGCCATTTGAGGATTATAGACGTATTTCGGAACGATCAGAATTGATACGTGATATTTACGGATACGTTTACCACAGAATCGTTACGAACGTTTCAAAACAGATTTCAATCGACGGATCAGTTCAAGGAATCGGACAGTAGTCATAAGGCACATACATAACTTTTTGGATGGCACGATGGAATGTATCAACACACAACGTCTGGAGTCATTTTATATGTCCAAGCATTTTATAAGGCTTGTGAGAGTGATTCAACATACTATCAGAATATTCGTAACGGATTACTCGATCAAGATGTTCATATCCGAATACTCATATCAAAATAGCTCTAACGGAGTACTTGTATCGGAACACCTATACTCGGATACTCGTATCAATAGGAGGGCATACGGTCGGATTGTCATGATTCGTGCGATCAATAACCGGCCCAGGGACCTATGAGCGATATCAAATTAATGGGCATGAGCGGAGTCATGAACGACTAATGCAACTTACGGATCGGAATAGCTATAGGGCCCAATATAGTCATGTATCGGCCCGTTAATCCAACTAGTCTGAACAAGTGGTCAACACGGGGTTTATTTCACAAAAGTTCTTCCAAAATTATGTTTATAGTTCAAAATGTAAGTTAGAATGTCGAAGTACTTTTGTAAGCTTGATAAAATCATAAGTTGACCCAATAGTCAAAATAATTCGGATAATTAATCAAACAGGGTTCATTTCATAAAAATATTTCCAAAATGGCCGTTGTAGTTCAAAATATGGTTTAAGATATCGTGGCGACCAAAACATTATTTTATGATAGTCAAATTCATAAACGAAAGTCGTTTACCGGCGTTATGCCGAGGTGAACCTTATAGGGCAAACAAAAGGGTTTCGGACTTAGCGGGCCCACCTCGGGTCAAGTCGAGGTGGCGGACATGATTTACGGACATTTGAGGTCTATGGAGTCATACATAAGGGTTTCGAAGCGATCCGACTATGTTTGCACAAGTTTCGGACGTTTGGTTACTTTCTAGCCAAAATAGGGTCCTTAAGCTTCAATTGAATTGAATGAATAGTAGCCATTTTCTCATTCGGATTTCGAGGAGCAGAATTTTCTCCCGGGGTTCCGATATCGACCTAGCATGCTAAGACATGCCAAAAGAAGAAGTGGGGAGCCTTACATACCTTTCTTACTTTGTACGCTCGATCAAACTCGATTCCCGTTTCGTCCAAAATCTGCAATTGGTCATTGTTACCAATTAGAATTTTTCAAGGCTTAAGAATGCACTTAACTTCATTTTGTCTACCGAAATTTCGGCAGCATCTCCCCTATAAATATAGCACCCCCGAGAATCATCTCGGCTCAAATAGTAGTAACAACAACCCAACAACATCAACAATGTCCACAATCACCACAATATAAGGCAACTAGTTCTACTTTCAGACACAATGCAATAACGTTCATTCCGACTTCACATTTCCAAACTAATCTCAAATTTTCATATTCATCATTAATCAAGGTCATCACCATATAGTTTAAAAGCATTTCATATCGTTTTCACAAAATATTCACACGATATACAAAATATACAATTTTCCACCAAAACCATATTTCATTCAAAACTCCTAATCTTTGGCATACATATACATAACATGTTTCCATCTTCCAAATCCACCAATGATCATCATAATTGTATCCTTACAACTCCATTTTCATAATGTCATAAAATCATCGTAAAACGACATAAACTTCTACTTCCCATTTCAATGCAAACTTATATCATTTCATCTTCATTTACATTGCAAGCATCACATTAACACAATTAACATGTTAAACAAAGTGATTCATTTCCATTCCAATTTCAACATCACACGGCCACACTCCATTTTTTCCAACTTCCATCAAATTCATTCAACTTTCATTCTCAATATACATTCCATCCTACACACAACTAGAATGCAACATAAAATTCAACTAATCACACCTATACAATAACACACACACACGGCCACATTCTATATTCCATACCCACTTTGCAAACATCCATTTTTCCACACTTTCTACTCATTTCCATATACTACAACACAAACAAACCTTTATAACATAATAATATGGAATGAATTCTTACCTTTTCTCTTCAACTTCTTCACTCAAATATGTTGTCCCATTGAAGAAACTAGTGCCCTTTCTTCCCAAATAATTGCACCATGTTGTAGAGGGACCTTGAATTAGTGCAAATACCACAAGAAAAATATTTTGGAAGCAAGATTTCAAGGGGGTGAAAGTGAGAGCAAGGGGTCGAATGCCCCTTCTCTCTTGCTCTCCTTGTTTTATTTCCTCTCTTTGGCTTGTTTCTTGAACTTTCTAATGGATAGTGACCCTTATATAATTTTTGCACATGGAAAATTATTAAAATCATGGGTTGGGCCATAGCTTTGGCCGGCCACCCCATTTCTTTTGGGCCTAATTTTATCCCTTATTTTGTGAGCCCAATTCCAAAGAAATCTTATTTTTTTTTATAATTCCCGAAACTAATTTCCGAAGTTCCAATTTTGCCCTTGGCCTTCCTCCGTATTCCCACACCAATATTTTTCATGAACAACACTCACCTATGTGAATTCCTATCAACATATGGCCTCATTCCTTGCAAATCAAAATCATTTCGAATTTTCCCGAACATGCGAAAGTACGGGATATAACATTAAGAATTTATTGGCCCTAGCTCGCCGAACTTCTGGAGGCATATAATGATGGAGAAAGGCATCAATAAACTCTTGCCACACCGGGGGAGGTGCATTGGCTCCCCGTGAAGCCATCCAGACTGTATACCACTGGACCGAGACATCTCTCAATCTATATGACGCTAACTCCACCGACTCGGTGTCTGAAGCATGTATCAATCGAAGCGTCCTCAACATACCACCAATAAAGTCCTGGGGGTCCTCCTCCGGCTTTGACCCAAAGAATTCTGGAGGGCCGTGACGAGCGCCCGGTGCTAGCCCACCCGGGCACCCCTTGACTCCTTTTATACTTACGTCTAGGTGAACCACATAAATTAACATGCATTCCTGTGCATCAATCGCATTAGTCCCATTGGACGACAACATCTTTAAATCATCATTGACATCTATGCCACATCAAATGTACATAAGCCGGCAAGGCTACCAAAAGATATACAAAATATAGGCCGACAAGGCCGGACATGTCTACCCATATACACGTAACTACGAGCCTCTAAGAAGAGTATAACATATCACCTGAGAGGGACAGGACCCCGCTATGCCCATAATTATATACACAAAAGAATAAGTACCCAAAAGCTACGGCTCCGAATGAAATGGAGCTCGGCTATGAAATCTCTGAGAAAGCAGCTATGGATCAAGTCTATCTCCCTGTGCACCTGCGGGCAGGACGCAACGTCCACAAACAAAAGGACGTCAGTATGAAGAATGTATTGAGTATGTAAAGCATGATCAACATCGATATAGAAGCATAATGAATAACATGTGAAATTGCATAGGGGAGGAGACAATAATATCATCATCATGGCACTTACTTACTTTCCATAGAGACATTCCGTTTCCATTGCGTATCCGCATACATATACCCATATCCGTACTTGGTTACCCTCATGATCATTTACATCTCATATTCATAACATATTAGTACTCTTAATGATGTCATATACATAGCATATACATATATATATATATATATATATATATATATATATATATATATATATATATATATATATATATATATATATATATATATATATATACAGGCATACATAGTGTACCCGACCATAGAGGTTCGGTGTTTCATACATACTTGGCCAACCAAGGCTCAAGGTTATAACTACCTAGCCCTGCCAAGGCTTCAGGGTTATCCGTACCATCTGCAGATGTGTGCGCGCGTTACGTAATCGTATACATACATATACATATATTCTACCCGGCGTTATAAGCTCGGGGTTTCATTATAGCCCTTCATAGGCACACATAAGTATAATAGCCCATAGGCACCTTTAGCATCATTATTATTATCATTAACATTTCTATCATCATTATTATCGTTACGTCTATCTTATAGGCTTACTCGTCACATGAGGAGCGTAGTACAATCGTAGTACATATCAAGGATTATGAGTTTACGAGCTCGGAAGATCAATCATTTGAAGACAACATACTCGTATAGAGGATTTAGAAATTTGGCCAAAGAACCATGCCTTATGAAAGAAGGGTTAGCCTTACATACCTTTTCGTTCGACTATATAGCACTTGCACGTTCTCTTTCAATACTTGCGTTTATACCTTCATTAACGTCATACTAT
Organism: Lycium barbarum; assembly: GCF_019175385.1. NCBI lineage: Eukaryota > Viridiplantae > Streptophyta > Magnoliopsida > Solanales > Solanaceae > Lycium > Lycium barbarum. The sequence goes on along the minus strand of NC_083343.1, from coordinate 30,333,322 downwards.
CGTTAGAATCGACAACTAGCATAAATGGCTAAAGCTAGGAAAAAATCGGACAGCATTTCCTTTATTTATACAACATTCTTCCATATCATAATTCAACTCCCAAACGTCAACAATACATTTATAATATCATAACAATAGCCTTTAGTCAACTACATTATCCATATTCTCAATTCACTTCCCATTTTCCATATTCGAGACCATAACACACGATTTCGTCCATTCACGTACAATGCCTATTTCATGATCTTAACGTCATTTATAACCCATTCAGGTCACAACACAACAACAATCATGATTCAATTCAAACTATTTCTCAAAACGTCATTATTCATCTTTCATGACCCATTTTGCTATACTCTTCTAAAATCCAAGCATTTTAACTTCCAAAGACCTTAAACAACATATAAATACCATAAATCTTACCTTAGATGTTGTAGGAACAAGCCTTAGTCGAAATACTCCTCTTGAGCAAAAACCCTAGTTTTTCTCCATTTGGATTTCTTGACTTGAATGATCTTTAATGGGTTGGCTTACACTTGATTCCTTGTTTTATGTTGTTGATGGCTTAAAATCCTTGAAAACTTGTGTAATAAATGTAGAGAGATGTTTTAGAGTGAAGGGATGAAATGTGGAAATGATTTCATGAACTTGGTCACTTATTTAATAACCCATCACTGATCTGTCGGGGTCCATTATACGGTCCATTATACGGTCAGTATAATCATTATACGGTCCGTATAATTGACCGTAAAACGTGCCTTTCCTTCACCCTTCACTGTGACCATTATACGATCCATTATACGGGCCGTATAAATTTATACGGTCCGTATAACTGACTGTCAAATTCCACCAGTGAGCACCCCTTTCTGTGATGGTTCTACGGTCCATTATACGGTCCGTATAATGAGCCGTATAACCCACCAGTCCACTGAACTTGCTCTCGTCACTTCGTTTGGTCTCCAATCCTCATGGAACCTTCTTAACACTTGGTTAACACTTCATTAACAATCTAAGGGACGTTATAACTCTTTCCCAAAACGTCCTTAAGTCGCCATTAACTCTTTGCTCGTATTTCTTCACTAGTTCATTCACTTGCCTGTTAGCGGAAGATTTTCCGAGGTGTAACATGTCCCCTACTTGCGGTATTTCTTGCATTCTTTCAAATTGTCTTAACCTGTCATTCTTTCAAACTGTCTTAACACTCTCACAGGTATGTAAGGTCTGATCCCCCTAATCCCCATGAGTGTTAAGAAAGGAACCCACTTTCCACGAACGGCGACGTCTTTGGAAACAAACTGTTGAACATCCACTGAATATCTCCTTCTCTCAAATCGGTGAAGATTTGGGCCCAATCTTTCTTGGACCATATCGTTCAAAAATTCTTCAAAATGCAAACGCATTTCATAGAATCCAATATCATTGCCCTTAACTTGGGTGCGGAGGGGAACAAGTCCTTAATAAGGTGTTTAATCATCCACTATTGCAAAAGAAAATTTCATCCTTGGAAGAACCTATGTCCATTTTTCCACCTACCTAAGGATCGGTAGATATCACCGAGCATAATAGGTGCTACGGAGAAGTATTTATTGTTTGTTCATCACGAACACCGTAAAATATGGCATGAGTAACCATGATGATGCGCGGGTCAATTCTGATACTCGAGCCTTGAGGAAATACCATGGTTCCCAATGGATATAAGCAAAAGCCAAGTCTCGTGTTTTCTCCCAATCTTTAGGTGTAAAGAACTCTTCTTCAAACATTAGAAATCTATTAGACCGACCAAAATGGATATAAAAGTCGTCAAAGGATATATTTGAACCCTGTAGCCAGTCTACTTTGAAAAGTGAAAGTTTGTCTTCCATTTCTCGAACACTTGGTCTGTGTGGAACTAAAATATTATGGTCGGCTTTCCTTCTACGTTTCAAACTCATGCCAACACTCTCGAGACATTCTTTAAGCTCTTCTATTGTCGGGGTCAATTCTACATCTTTGAAAAGGAAAATCATCCTTTCACAGTCCCTATGCCTAGTAACGGCTTCTACCAACTCCGGCCATGCTACCATGTTCATTAGTGATGGTACGTAACCTATATGACTGATGCCCTCTCTATGTTGATCTTCACTTAAGTTGACCCACCATTGTTTCAACAACTTGGGCATCTAGGTAACCATACCAAATTTCAAAGTCTTTTGTACTAGAGCCATCTACAAAACAAGAAAACGGTTAGTAAACCCGCCCCCAGGAACAATGGTTCGGATAACTTGGCATATCCATCTTTAAAAATAACACATAGTTAGATGAATGTCTTTGGGTCGTAGACCGTTTCGACACAAGGTGGTCTTCTAATAATTTAATACATCAATGGTATTAAACCAACTTAGCCAATGCTCCTAAAAAAATAATAATAGGTTTTGGCTTCATTCTAATCTTATGTTGATTAGAGTGGGCTTTGAAAAGAGACTGGTACCCGAGGGGAAAATTCGGGGCGGAACAATGATGACTGTTGGCCAGCCCACGACCAACTACCCGTCAGGGTGTCCCAGAAATTGGGTTTTATAGTGGAAAATAGCTGCGAACCCGCATAACCGCTTTTGAGAAGTAATGACAGGTGCCATTTGGCGGAAGTATGCAATGACAATGTACGTATAAAATATACATATAAAGCATAATTTAATGAATAAAGCAAGTAAGGGTTAGCCACAAAATGTTAATAAAATCCTTTAGTTAGAACCTAGATGATATCCCTAACAGAGTCGCCATCTGTTACGATCTACTTTTAAACTTGCGTATAAAAGTGTACCAATAACTTGGCTCTTTGTTCGAACACAGAGTCACCACCTAATTTTTACGGAATTAGGAAACCATTTTGAAAAAAGGTATTTACGAAAACCTTTATTTTAACACCAAAGAAAGGGTAAGGGTTCTGATGATTTCCCAAGGAAGGTACTAAGCATGTCACGACCCTAATTAGCGATCGTACAGGCACCTACCTTATAATCACTAGTAAGCAAACCCTTACCCGTTAACCCATTAATCACTAGCAAATTTCAACTTCTTTAATCATTTATACTCTAACAATCAATAAATAATTAGTCTAACCAAGTCATAAATGATAAATAATATAAATGCGGAAGTCTAACTATTGAATTCCCAAAATCTGAAAGTCATCGTATAAGGATTCTAACCAGCAATGTCTAAAGAATGAAATATCAATCAAATATAATAATGAATAATGTCTAAAGAATGAAATATTTGTCAAATATAATAATGAATAATGTCTGGAATGAAAGTCGATATCTGGAAAGAAAGATCTTCAGGCGACATGGCATGGATAGAAGCTCACCCTCGGATCTGGTCAAGCAAACTAGCTTTAAGCTAGAGATGTGGTCTGCATGAAATCTCTGAAACACAATATGCACTCAAAAAGGGTGCAGCAAGAGTAGCATCAATACAAACAACACGTACTGAGTAAGCATCACAGGTCGACTAAGATTAGTTCACGTATATAAGCATAAAATCAACAAGATAAACAGATAGGCACATAATACTCACATCCAAGTCACAGAATATCCCATAACTAAATCACAACCTAAGATGAAGCTTCTAAACCACAAGTCTGTCCAGTCTTAATAATATCACCCGATAATCATAAGTCCAAGTTCTGACCCTAGGTAGAGTCACTAATCCCCAATTTCTCTCAGTCAATGATCATATTTATACCACAACAACCGTTTCAACAAACCATACCAAAATTAGAACTAAACGAGCCACATAATAATGCAGAATAAAATGTAATGAAGTGCAATGCAAAATATAATGATGTGCAATGCAATGCACTGGCCAAATACTCCAAACTTGTACACATATGCTCTATGGTAATGTTTTCCCCAAATAGTCATGACCTGTGAGGGACCCATGGTGTCCATGCACCACTCCTTCCGGAATGAACCCATTAGCTCACAGCTAGGCCACATCGCCACCCCTGTCAAATGTGCCTTAATAGATGTACGTATATATTCCATATCAAGAACTCATCAACAATGTCTCATGATCGAATCACAATGAATAACTCAATAACACATACCAAGGCCATAAATAATAAAGTACAGTCATAGTAACACAAGTCATGACAAGACTCACCAATAACTCTGCTCAACCATAGCCTAATTATACAACTATCTCAATCAATCAGTAAAGGGTATATATGAACACCTTCCTTTCAACAATCCCAAACCATATCCATAATGTATGAATTTATGAACGCAGAAATAGGTCTAAATATGGTAAATCAACGCTCTAAAATAACGAGAAAAAGTCATAATGCCATAAGTCATATCAAGAATTAGACAAATCGACTCAACTATAAGCATGATCAATCATGAAATCAAATACAAATAAAAATGCAAGTCACAATGCTATAAGCCCTTCCAGAACTTTAGATAAGTCAGCTCAACCATGGAATGAATCATTCAGCCATCTCAATCAACATAAAGAGTCTATGTCCCTTTTTACTTCCAAATATAATGAGTACACCTCATAACTAAGTATTGTATCACTAAGGTGCTCTATTTTTTCATATATCATCATCAATACCAAGTCATAATTCAATATCAGTATACATATGGAATGAGAATGCATGCCAAGTATAATATCACCATCAACCGTAATCCATTTGTCAAGTTTTCATCTACGTATTATGATAGGTTTATATCACAATTCAATTCTAAACTCATTATCCTTCCTTTCTCCGATGATATGTGTCACAATAAAAGAGAATTGGGTACAACACGTATCACAACACAACCATTCAGGTAGTAAGTCTAATCACAATAACAGGGCAGCAAGCCACCATCAACAACAACAAAGCTAATAGAATTCCATCCCGAATCACCACAGTATGAATACAACTACACCTTCACAATGCGTAAATAATGGCGACAAGCCCACATAATCAGAAGTCATAACAAACTAGCTAATATCCATCCAAACAGCATGTTCGAAAACATAATCATGCTTTCTCCCATCAATTCACACAACATATACGTTTCGCTCATCAAATTCTAACTAAAGTAAGTCATAACCTACCTCGAATGTAGAATAGGAGCCACAAACTTCTCCACACAAGCCTTTTTTTAAGCGCCTCAGAATGCTCAACGTCTAGCAATATGATGCTAAGTAAGCGATAAACCTTCTATTCAAAGAAGAACAACAATTTGGGGAAGAAGACCTAATTACTTCTACTCTTTTCAGTTGGTTAATTAATCCTTAGGACCATAATCATCCTAGCTCTAGTCTCGGTCATCATATTGAACCAGTTAATGGGTTTTCTAATCGATTTAACCCTCCTTACATAGCTTTTAGGCCAAAGATTCCATTTTGATGAGAACCCTAGGTTTCAAAAACCAATTTCCATCATTGAATATCAAGTTCTCCTACTATGAAGCGATAATCTCTATCTTAGAAAATTAAACAACATTAAACAAAAATAAACAATACCACATAATATTCCAGGGTTTCTTGGGTATTTATGTTCTACCCTTCAATTCTCATTTAAGGTCCTTTGATTGAAACCAGAATCAAATAAGAACATTACGCGAAGAAAGTTAGTGACTAAGGCTTACCTTTGATGGAGAATGGTGCCCTAGCCTTAGCAAGTAGCCTCTATGCTCTTGGGAACTGTTTTTGGGATTATGTGAGGAGTGAGATCCAAATAAGGTATTTAAATTGGGTTTCTGACTTAAGGAGAACCGCTGTAGCGGTCCCAGCTTCGCTGCAACGGCCATTTGAAAAATCAACCCTTCACCACAGCGGGACCCTTGCTCACTGCAGTGGGCTCATGGCAGCGGAGATTCTTCCACTACATTGGTGCAATTTGGGCAGTGAGCACAAAATTTTCTTCATTTTTATACTTAGTCTCTCAAAATCTTTCTAAGGCCCTATGAACACAAGCCAACAAACAAACAAGTCAAAAACACATCACAGAGTCACTTATAAGTCACAAAACACAATCTAAAACACACCTCAATTTACTTAGGTCCACTCATTCCTAACCTCGGAAAAGTACTAGCAAGGGTAGAATGGTCAACGCACGCATAATGACCATGCGGGTCGTTACAAAGCACCTCGGGAAATCCGCAAATGCGGTTACCGGCAGATTTAAACATTTTTGGCTAAAGGAATGTAAGATATGAAAAATGTGAGCATTTTACAAGTAAAGCTAAAGAGATTGGACATAAAACATACTTTACCCAAAGTGATATAGTGTGAAACGTATATAGATATACTAAATTAGCATATATTAATATTTGGAAAAAGAGCATTTCTTAACTTATCCAGGAAAAACAAAAGAACTTTATGTGGATTAAAAAAACCTTATTTTAATCTCAATAAAAGGTTCTTAGTCTATTTAAGCTCAAACAGTTAAAAACACAAAATATGTGACGTTAATGAACATTAGATCAAACTAGCACTTTAGTAAATCTAAGTTAAGTTATCATGAGAAAAATTCGGAAATTTCCCCCTTTTGGGGACAAGACTTGATTGATTTTTCCAAAGAAGATGTGGATCACTCATTTTTAAATTTTTACTTGGAGTTGCTGAACAAAAAATATGTTACTGGATTGATTTTTATTTTTTAAAAGACTAAAAGATGCTAAGTTTCGAAAAGAAAAAAAAATTAACTGTGAATTCCACTCAATCTTGATGGTGATTTACTCTACGAAAGATGCAACTAGCCAAACTAAAGCCAACAATTTTGGAAAAATTTATAAGGCAGATAGCGAGCATATGTTCAATCTCTGTTGGACTAAGCTAGTAAAATGTTAAGCAAAACAAATACAAAAATATATAAAAATAGTTAAGGGAATCAATTAGACTTCCTGCCCAATCTCTGCTACGCATACTCATGCTTAGCCCGAGAGAGTCTAAAATGCCCTGTCCTAGGTTCTCTTGGACTTCCGCCTGAGATTCTTATTCCCGATCGGCTACTGTTGCATCCTTTATTTTGGGCTCATCGAGACCCAAGTATTTCACTTCACTGCTACTGTTGTTTATCCGGACACCAAGATATGCAGGATTATTACGCTGGACCTGTGTGATAGGTCCAACTCGTAATGAAGAGGAGTTGTCCAAATGGACTCCAACGATATTCCATGCATAAAAATAACAAGAAAATAAATTTGCAAGGGAACGGGAAAAGAAAAAAAAAAAGATAAACACTGACTCAAATATCCAAACACAAAATAGAATAAGTAAACTTGGACAGAGAAAGGTACCGAGATTGATTTTAGGATCACCACACATATTATTGAGCATTTGAAATTAATCATCAACGAAGCTCTAGAAATTAAGTGAGACTAACCTTGAAACTAGTAGAACAATTAATTAACGACTTAGAACAAATGAATTTGTTTGGAACTTGATCAAACCAACTCTATCAAAATATCCAGATTTGCATGAAATAGTTTTCACCAAAAAAAAAAAAAAACAAGACGTTCTGTAGTAGCTTTGAAGGCACAACATAATCAAGTTTAGATCAACTAATTCTATATTCCTTTTTAGATAAAAGTTAAAAAATAAAAAAATAAAACAGAAATGGAACTTGTTTTCCTCATATTGGACTAAAATGCGGTCAAGTACATCTAAGTAGTATTTCATGCTTAAATACATATTTTCATAAGCTAAAGGAAGCAAATGATATCAACCAACTCTATTTTATATTTCTAGAACAAGGCATAAAGACCCACTTCAAAGTTAACTACTTCTGAAATAAACATAAGCAAGCAAAAACAAAAACGCACCAACTGAATTTGACGAAACTAGAGCGGAAAAAAAAACTATCAACTTAAACTTTAAGATAATTAGCATTCAAATTCTAAAACGGTGGCCATTAAGGATAACTTCACTGAAGAACAAAATAGACTTTGGACTAAAAAAGAAAAAAGGGGAAGTTGAAAGAAAACTACACCACTAGTTACCTCATTTTTTAGCCTTCTCAAATATTCATGCTTAGTTTAGAAATAAGACTCAAACCTAAGAGGAACCAGAACCTAATTTTAAACTAGTCCTAAACTCATGATCCAAAATAGTTCCCAATCAAGAACCTCTGTTTTAAACTAAGGAAAAGAGAAAAGCAACAGCTAATCAACTAGAAGTTAATTTTGTTACACCTCGAAAATTCCAATCTCGTACAGTGAATAGACTAACGACGAATACGAGTATACGATGTTTTAATCAGAAGGGAATGACGTTTGACTACCCTGAGTAAGATTTCAAAGGCAATGGGAATAAGAGGTAGGTTATGAGCCCAACGACTATTTATAGGTTCTGAAAATGTGAAAAGTTGCAGATTTGCACTTTGGCCAGTCGATCGTAAAATGAAATACGGACCGTAAAGTGGTTTACGGGCCGTAAACTGCCTTGTCGTCCTTCAACATTCCAAAACTTCAACTTTCTGCCAAAGACTTGAATGGTTAAATACGACTTGAAATACGGACCATAAACTGAAATACAGCCCGTAAACTGAGTTCGTAAATCACCATGTCCTCAGCCTACCTTTCTCGTTCTGTTATGCTTAAATACGCCCATAAAATACGGACCGTAAACTGGAATACTGCCCGTAAACTGAGTTTACGACCACTGTGCACTTTCAACTACTGTCCATTTCGAATCAGATTTTAAGTCATTAAAAAGGAGACCCACGCTCATTAATTCATTTCATTTTCCACACCACTTGTCTCTAGAAACCTCTAGAGTATTATTCACTCTTCCACTACAAGAAAACAAAGAATATCAAAGATCAACATCAAGAATTCAAGTGAATCAAGTGTATGAAACTCATCAAAGTTCATCCAAGTTAAGAAATTTCAAGAAGAAGTGAACTAGGGTTTTGGTGCAAGAAGAGTAATGCCACTCAAGGCTTATTCCTACGACATCTAAGGTAAGTTTTATGGCACTTACATGTTATTTAGGGTATGGAAGAGTTGAAACACTTGGATTATAGAAGGATGTAAGGAATGGGTCATGAAAGTGTGAATAGTAGCATTGTTGAGTAAAGGTTTGAATTGAGCCATGATCATTGACAATTTGTGATTATAAAAATGTTATGAATGACATTAAGAACATGGAATAAGTATCCTATGTGAGAAAAATGCAACAATGAACCATGGCCATGATTATGAGAAATTGAAGACAAATTGTGAAATACGGATGTTGTAAACAAATGATGATGGTTGTTTGCCATATTGTGAATGTTGTTGTGAGCGATTGGGAGTTGATATAGAATGTGGGGGAAAGTAGTATAAACAAAGGAAATGCTGCTCAATTTCCCCTAGAAATAGTAGTGCGTTCTTATAGTCGACTAACTAACGTTAATGCGAATTCTCTCTTGAAGGTAGAAATGTGACATTGAAGGAGAACAAGCGAACGATAGCTTAGTTAAACGTAAAACGGTATGTGAGGCTAGTCATTTCCTTCTAATTGCATGAATCCTATATCGTGACTCTTCTTTCCTTTTCATGAATTCTTATATTCCGGAAAGCAGAAAGTCTATATCCATGAATAGCTACATAAGATAAGAGATATATTATGAGCCTTATAATGATGATGATGAGTTAAAGTATAGAGATTCTAAAACGTATGATATGATGAATCCTATAACGTAAGTGATGTTATTTATTGTGTACACTCACCTTATATTTTAATTCCTTCAACGTGAGGTAGAATGTCAATGAATGCTCCATAATGAAATCGGGGGATCACGACCTTACGTCACCCCGATAAAGTACAGTTGTTCTTGAGTCTTATACATGTGTTATGATGAGCATATTATGATGAGCATACCATGATGAGCATATTATAATGATGATATACACCGCGCCTAAATGGCCGGGCAATCACCGCTAAGGCGGGCAGCGTATACACCATGGCCAGATGGCATGGGCAGACACCACTAGTGGACAGCATGAGATGATACCCCGGACGCGGGAGGCCTGGACGCGGGCTAATGTTATGATTATCACACCGTTCCGATATGGACGGGCAGCTTATACATTATGCACATATGATATGATGATGAGTATGAGTAAGACAGCATGACTTATTTCCTTTATACTTGACAGTCAGACATATATGATCCATATTGATATTTCCCTTTGCATCATTATCTTATTTCATTGTTTATGCCTCTCATACTCAGTACAATATTCGTACTGGCATCCGTTTTCTTTGGACGCTGTGTTCATGCCCACAGGTAGACAGGGAGGAGAGCTCGACCTAGATCCGTAGTAGCTGTCAGCAGATTGAAAGCACTCCTTTGTTCCGGAGGTGCTTAATTATTCTTTTGTGTATATTCATGTATATGTATTTTTGGGCATGACGGGGTCTTGTCCTGTCCTTATGTTTAGCACTCCAGTAGAGGCTCGTAGATATGCAGTGTGGGTTAGATGGTCTCACGAGAGGTTATTATGTATATATATTATTTTGATGGCCGAGAGGCATATGTATATAAAAGTATTTATGTTTCCGTATGAAATATGATTTTCCTACAATTTGAGTATAAATGTGATAAAAGAGCTAAATGAGCATGATGAGAAATAGAACGAGCGATGCTCGGTGGTTAGCCCCGGGTACCCGTCGCGGCCCCTAGCTGGGTCGTGATAAATTTAAACACACAATAGATAGCCACCAGTTAGAATATTAGACATGCTGAAAGAAAAGACAGGGAAATGAACTTATATTTTAACAAAACGAATTTCCTAAGTGTTCAGACCACCGCATATATTCTCCAGTTTTTGGAACAAAGCAGCAAATTAAAATCGCGACTAAACCTGTATTTAAAGAATCATTTGAAATTTTGAACTTAGCGGGTCTTTTAGGAAAACGAGAATTCTTTGAAAGGCAGGTCTTAGGCAAAACAAGTTATGGTTTTGGTTAACAAGTGTCAAGAAGCATATGAGAATAGAGCTCCACCTTTTTACTACATATGATGAAATGACCATTTTAACACCTTGTAAAATGTATTTGAAGATAAAAAGAGGAAGATCTGGCAACAAGTTGACACAGAAGCACATTAGAGTGAAGAAAAAAACTATGTTTAGCAAACTGATTACTACTAGGAACTAGAATTCCAACACAACTTAATCTTTCCCAAGCCAAACTTTGCAATCATCTCATTTTAAACATGACAAAATCAGCCCATTATTTTTAAACAGCTCATTTAGACTTGTTTCTCGCTCATCATAGCTAAACTCTTAAAATCATATCTAGACTAAATATTAAGACAGAAAACACCAACTGATTGAGTAAGACAAGTAACAATATCTCCAAATGTTAGGCAAAACTCCTTTTTTCAGGTTTGGAACTGAGATCCTTTAGTTACGTACTTTTTTTATGTCAAAAATAGAAAACAAGCTCACACTTGCTACTAAAATAGTAAATGACTCAATATCATAGTTAAGAATCTACCACGACTCAACACTTCTGATTTAATTTAAAAAAACTCATGTTTAGATTAAAGAAATTAAAAAAAAATGACAGAACCAGTGGGGGGGAGGAAAAGGTTCTTATCACGGAAGAAAACTGAAAGCGAACTAATATTCTCACATATCAACACTCATCATTTATTCAGCATCCAAAAACAAACCAAAACTTAATGAAAGGAAAAGAAGGAGTTACACTATTTATTTTAAAACACATGAAGCAATGAATTAACTTGAACCAAAACTCGACAGAGACTTTGTTTTAGAAATGCGAAGGGAAAATGTCTTGATCAATTCTTCACTCCTAGATTTTAAGGACTAATAGTTTAAACATGTCTTGCTAAACAAAGTCTTTTTTTTTATCATACCAATGGTGTAGAAAAACAGATTTAAGTCCTTAAACACTTCAACTTTAGATTATGCATTCTTAAAGCTTTCACAAAGTGGAGATTTCTTTTAACATGAGAATCATAACAATAGACCTCAACCTAAACTTTTCAAACAAAACAGAACCAATAACATTAACAAGGCGCAGGTTCAAAACTCTGAGAATATTCATACTTTGCTTCTTTTCATTCTTTAAAAGCAGATAACTAAATATTAGGGAATGAGTTTGAACATATGATTCAAATTTTACAGCAACTAACAAGAAAAACCCGATGTCCATGATTCGAACTATGTACGAATAATAACCATACTTTAGATCAACTTTAAAAATCACACAGACATAATAACTTGAGAAATCATCTACCATTCAATGCAACTAGAAAGCACAAACACAAAATATTCTTATAAATTGGAAAAAGGTACTGGAAGAACATATTTGTGAATACAAACTAATCGAATTACGACGACCTCAACAGAATCAAAAGATAGTGAATATTTAAAGAGTATTACTATTTACCCCGAATTTAGGTAATCAATTGAATTTGTAAATGAGGTATAGGATATGTGGTTGAGCTTTAATCTATTTGATTGGGAGAAAATGGATTAGGATCTGCTATGAGCAAGTGAATAATAATCGATGGTTTACACTAAATGTATGTATTAAATAATATATAGTATCGTTTGATTGAATAAAGCTAAAGAAAAACACACTAAATCCGGACCAAAATCAGAGATGAGAGGGAGAGATTTTATATATTTTGCTATTACAATGTTTTAGATCTGAAGAAGCTAACCCTTGAAAGTAGGGTAATGACCCCTATTTATAGTTTTGCCTTATGCGCCTCATACAACATAAAGCCCTTTTGAATAAAGAAAAACCCTAAAAGGATAAGGTTGAGTCGTACGGTCTGACACCCGTACGATTGGCAGTACAATGTGGCAGAACGGTCTTGACGCGTGACAATTGTGTAACGGATCACCCGGACCAACGGCCACGATCAACTCAGCTATGGAGAAATCGGACCAAACGATTTCCTTCGCTTTCTTTGGATCAAGCACTCCACCGGTCCAAAAGAAATTCTTCCTGCTCGTGCTTGTTTCTTTCTTCCCTCGATCCCCGGTCTAACCGGTCTAGCATATGTCCGATTTCTACCGTATACAGATAGTCCCCACACTTTCCGGACCGTAGTTTTACCGGAGTAACGGGAAGTGGACGAATTAAGAAACCGGCGGTTCCATATGCTCGTTATTATCTTTTCATTTTGGCGGGAACAGTTGCATCATGTCCCTCTGTCATCAGCCATGTGTCTCGTCCCGGATGGTCAGCTCTGACAACCGCCGTAACGCACGTCATTTTAAGTCACTTCTCATTAATTGTGGGACACGTGGCATTCCCCGGTTGGCTGGGATCTGTAACTGCCCCGATCCCCATATCTATATAATTCCTTCCACCTTTTCATTTTTCCATTTCACATCTTCATTTCATTTCTCCCCCATTTTATTTCTTCACTTCTCCATTTTATTTTCTCTTCATTTCATCACTTCTAATCATCTTCCATCTCATATTTCTTGCTGATTCAACCGTTTTATCCCCTTTGATTCATTGCTTATATTACGTGAAAGGAAACCAGCTCTGCCAACTTCTTCATTAGCTGGTTTTGTTTAGAGAGTGTTGCCGCTTTTTCTTCTTACTCTTACCGTTTTGAATTTGTTCTTGACTGCTGCTTCACTCCTATTTTTTAACTTCCTTTTTCAAATTCGCCAAATCTCCTTTTCGATAACTTCTAAATGTCTGCTAACACCGAAACCACCTCCCATGATGTTCCCTCGGTTTCTTCTCAAGAAACCGAGCCAACTTCTCAACCCAAGGGAAAAATCGCCTTCGAGCCCACTGCTTTGGACATTGTACCGTCTAAACCCAACTATAACAAGGATTTCGAGGTTGAAAAAACTTCTCTGGTTTCCGATAGGGGGTTTGATGTAAGACGGTACCGCTCGTCCATTACCGAGGACAAACTCGATCTAGTCCGGGCCGATTACGGATGGGATAACCGTTCGGTTCAAGTTTTTGCCCCCGAACCTGATGAATCAGTCACCGACCATCGGGAGGGCTTCTTATACGTTTACACCTATCCTTTCACCCTCAAACTCGATCCCCCGATCGACCCGGTTATTTTAGATATGTGCCGGACTTATAATGTAACCCTGGCCCAGATTGGTCCGATTGTCTGGAGGACAGTGGCCTGCCTCCGACTGTTGGCCAATAATACGAAAAAGGAGTTCACTCTGGCTCACTTCATCTGGCTATACTCCCCGAGGTTGTTCCGAAGTGGTGTAATAAAGCTTGCTAAGCGAAGCCGGAACCCAATCTTTTCAAAGATGGACGAAGATAGAGACTGGGGTTGGCTGGAGCGTTACGTCCGGGTGAGGACCACGGACATTATTTCGGCCAACTACATGCCCTTTTCGGAGAGGTGGAATGATAACCGTAAGTCTTAGTTCTTTCAATAATTGCTTTTGAATGCTTTGTCAAACACTAGTCCTTTCACATTCTCACTATATGTCCCCGTCTTTATACCAGCCGTGGGTTGGATTCCTCCGGCTGTCCGGAACATCAACGAATGGGTTAGTGCTCTCCTCAGCCAACACACCCACGAAGCACGGACATGGGTACTCCTGTCGCGTGGCCGATGGTCGCTCAAAACCACGGTAATACTTTTCTTCTATCGGTATATATTGCATTTTCTACCTTTCCTTTTCGTAACATCTTCGGCATTTAAGTTTACCCAAGGGCTCGGTGAACCCGAGACCGGAGCCAGCGGCCGAACCTGTTGCGTCGGCACCCGAGTTCGATTCAGTGGGTACATCCCGCATCATTGCTGCCGCCGCCAACAAGATAAAAAACCCTCGGACAAAGGGCAAAAACCGAAGAAGAGGGCGAGAAGCGTCGTTCGGACTCTAAGAGACGAAACAGAGCCCGAGCTCCTCGTTCGGAGGATCGGTGTGACCCCTTCCATTGCTTCTATTCCAGAGGAGGGTACCACCATTTCATCACTTCCTTCAGCCGGGGAAGGACCGGTAACTCCGGCATTGCACACAGGTGGGGAAGAAGTTCATTACCCGATTCCTCTAAGGTCGATTGAATTCGTTGATATATCAGGTGATGCTTCATCCGAAGAAACCCCCTTGCAAAGGACCAGAAGGTCCATGCATGCATCAGCTGCCGAAGCTGGTCAAAGGGCTGAGCCGGTCCCCGACACCGAAGTTCCTATGAATGTTGGTCCACTGCTTGGTGATGAGACTGCTGCAACTTCCGAGATCCCTGTCTCTGCCGAAGCTGCTGAGGCCGCTCCGAGTTC
This sequence comes from Lycium barbarum, assembly GCF_019175385.1. Classification (NCBI taxonomy): domain Eukaryota; kingdom Viridiplantae; phylum Streptophyta; class Magnoliopsida; order Solanales; family Solanaceae; genus Lycium; species Lycium barbarum. The sequence goes on along the minus strand of NC_083343.1, from coordinate 30,318,099 downwards.
TCTAACTCCAGCTTCAAGGTCGGTCATTTTGATGACATGTTCTTGGATACTCCTCCTGCTACGGGGAAAGCTGCCAGTTTTGGACATCTCCCTATTCCTCGGGTCACGAGGGTGGCTAGCCGACCCACCGAGACCGGTGCTAGGGATAGCCTGGTGCGCATCTTTCGGGCCCCAAGTGTGGAACCTAGGAGGACAAGATCGGTCGTGATCACTGTCCCCGAGGACTGCAGCTTTTTGTCTCGTCCGGTGGGTGTAGCAAGCTACCTGAGGTCCCTTGTCTCAAATTCGGACAAACGAAAGATGAACGGAGTCCCCTGGCAGAGTCTTATTAACAAGGGCATGCACGCCAGCAATCGAGTAAGTTTATCGGCCATCCTTGCATAATTCATTGGGAATTTTAGTTTCTCGTTTATCCGAGTTTTAACTCGTTTCTTTTGCAAAGTGTGGTTCTTGTTAATGAAGCCTTCGTCCGCGCTCAGCAAGAAGTCGACGATCTCAAGGGCCAACTGGATGCCCAAGTTTGAGAAACGGAGAAGTTCAAGCACCTTTTGCGGGTGAAGGAGGATGAATTGAACCGAGCTGCTGCTCTTTCCAACTTTCAACCCGAGTTCGACGCGGAGAAGGTCGAAAACCTTCGATTAAGGAATGAGTTGGCCGAGATGGTTGCGAAGAACTGACTTCTAGAAGCGGACAAGGTCGGCCTTAGCCAGGACAACGCTCGTTTTTCCTCAAGGCTTGGTGAGCTCAAAACCACTATGTCTCAACTCCGGGGGGAGCTTGACTCGGTCAAGTCCGATGCCGTGAGCATGGCCGAAAGGAATCGGCTGCTTGAATCTGAGTGTGCCAAGTACAAGGAGCGGATGAGGGTGTTTGAGCAAAACGCAGAGGACAGGGCCCGGATATGTGATGAGCTGCAAACCGAACTCGAGGAGACAGCCGATGCTAATGACCTTCTTAAGGCCGAGCTCGATTCAGCCACTCAAATCGAAAGGGTCTTTGATGAAGAACGGGGTGGACTGGTGGCAAAGCTAGCCTAGGCTGAGGTCAATTTGGCATAAGCCCTAAGGAGTGTGGAGGCTGTCGAGGCTTATACTACGATTGCGGTGGAGTATGAACGGTGGAAGTCTCGGAGGGTCACCCTTGAGCAAGCTGGGCATGGCTTTGCGGATCTTCCGGCCCTAATACTCGAAGCTTAAAGGGTCGAGGAAGAAGCTAAGAGAGCCCTCGATACTGACTCCGAAGACTCCGAGCGGACAGTGTCTGAACACTCTGGATCCAGCCATACCGGATAGACTAGGGCCTGTACTTAGCCTTTAGTTTATTTTTTGCCTTTGTAGGGGTTTCCGGTGTAAAAACCTTGTATAAATGGAACATGCATTTTTCTTGATTTTCTTTATTCTTTTGCTTGAATGCTTGTTATGACTTTTGCCCGAATTGTTGGTCCGTTTTGAGGACAAGCAAAGACTCGGAGTCATCATTTCGAACTACCTGAATATTGGTTTTTCTCTTTGCCCATGGGACTTACGTAATGCTTTGTGAATTTAGACGTCTCCGAATCACGTTAGGCATGTTTTTAGGGCCAGTATTTTTTGGCTATTCATTTGTCATAGATTAGGTTCGGACACCTGAATCCCAGCCTTAGCAAATTCTAATGTAGCAGTCCCCATTCGAGGGCGTTAAAGATTTTGGCTCGGTTCATAGTTACCTTGTTGCCTTTGTCGAATTTCGACCGTAGCGCCCGGAATAGGGTATATGAATGAAGCGATGCTGAAGTACGGCAGTAATCACCGGGGTAGGGTGTTTTAACAAATTGACATATCCGAAATACAATTGTCCGAACTTTCGATAATCTTTGTATTGCAAGTATTTGTATGTACATGATGTGAGGATTTTTTCCGTTCCCTTCTATTTTTTGCCGCAGCAAATACTAAATGGACACGATTCACTCTGATCGTTTGGTCCTTACATCGAAACCTAATATAGAAGGTCCGGTTTTGATTTTGTCGTAGCAAACACTAAGTGGACACGACTCATTCTGATCGTTTGGTCCTTACAACCTAATATAGAAGGTCCAGTTTTGATTTGTTGAGCTCCTCCGTTTTCCACTAATCGGGGTAAACCTCGATGTGGGTACAATAGTCCCCTAGTTCTTATCCAAGCTGCAAGATCGAGTAAGCGCTATCAAGTCCCCACTCGTACGGTGTGGCCCCGAGTTTCCGGGCATTTGTCCTTGTCTTTGTCAAGTAACACGTTGTATTTGTTGCCTCATTAAAAACCTTGTCGAAAAACACATCTTGGGACAAAACCGTACTAAGGAAAAAAGTGCAACACTTGTTTTCAGACCTAGATCCTAACTTTATCCGGTACTTGACGTCCTGCAAAAAAGGAAAAGGTTAATAGATAAACACGGGGTGTCCATACCTTAGCAGTAGTATCTCTTCAAATGAGCCACATTCCAGTTATTGCGCAACCGTTGCCCGTCAATGGATTCCAGCTGATACGATCCTTTGCCCGTTACCTCGGTTATCTTGTACGGTCCTTCCCAGTTCGGATCCAGTTTTCCTTCGTTGGGATTCTTGGTGTTCAAGGTAACTTTTCGAAGCACCAAGTCCCCAACTTGGAAATGTCAAAAATTGGCCCTCCGATTGTAGTACCTTTGCATTCTCTGCTTCTGGGCTGCAATACGGACCAACGCGTTTTCGCGAAGTTCATCCGTGAGATCGGGTTTTACGGCCATGGCCTCCTCGTTTGACTCCTCGGTGGTGTACCTGAACCGGAGACTCGGTTCACTAACTTCTACGGGAATGAGGGCTTCGGCCCCGTAGACCAACGAGAAAGGTGTTTCTCCCGTGCTTGATTTCGATATTGTCCTGTAAGCCCACAATACCTCCGGTAGTACTTCCCTCCAGTGATGCTTTGACGCTTCAAGTCTTTTCTTTAGATTTTGAATTATTGTTTTATTCGTGGATTCCGCCTGTCCGTTCGCACATGGGTGATATGGATTTGATACGATTTTCTTGATCTTCAACCCTTCGAGGAAATCATTAACTTTGTCGCCCACGAACTGAGGACCATTATCACAAGTTATCTCGGCCGGGATGCCGAAACGACAAATAATGTGGTCCCATATAAAGTCAATGACTTCCTTCTCTCTAATTTTTTCGAAGGCCTGCGCTTCAACCCATTTGGAGAAATAGTCAGTCATAAACAAAATAAAACGGGATTTACCTGGTGCCCATGGCAATGGACCAACAATGTCCATTCCCCACTTCATGAAGGGCCAAGGTGACACTACCGAATGCAGCAACTCCCCGGGCTGATAGATCATCGGGGCATGCCTTTGACACCCGTCACATTTCCAGACAAAATTCTTCGAATCTTCCTCCATCCGGTTCCAGTAGTAACCGGCTCTGACAATTTTTCGGACCAAGGCTTCAGCACCGGAGTGGTTGCCGCAGGTCCCCTCGTGCACTTCTCTTAAAACATACTCCGTTTCTCCAGGATCCAAACACTTGGCCAGGGGTCCGAAGAAAGACCGTCGATACAATTTGTCATCTACCAAGCAGAAACGCGCAGCTTTTGTTCTTAGTGACCGTGATTCTTTTGGGTCATTCGGGAGCTTTCCATCTCACAAGTAATTGACGTACTTGTTGCGCCAATCCCAAGTTAAACCCATTGTGTTTATTTCGGCATGTCCGTTTTCTATCGCCGAATTCATCAAGTGCACCGTAGTCCCGGGGTTGATTTCTTCCTCTTCGACTGAAGATCCCAAATTGGCCAATGCATCGGCCTCGTTGTTCTGCTCCGTCGGTACATGCTGCATGGTCCATTCTTTAAACCCGTGTTGTATCACTTGGATTGTTTCCAGATTCCTTTGCACCCGTTCATCCTTGACCTCGAAGATGCCATTCACCTGGTTAACGACCAAGAGAGAATAGCACTTTGCCTCAATTATTTCGGCCCCCATACTCCGGGCTAATTCCAGACCTACAATCATAGCCTCATACTCGGCTTCATTGTTAGTCAATTTAACAGTTCTAATGGATTGTCGAACGGCATCCCCGGCAGGGGTTCTAAGGATGATTCCTAGCCCAGAACCTTTGAGGTTCGAGGCCCCGTCGGTGTGTAGCGACCAAATACCCGAAGCTTTCGCCGAGGTTAGCAGAAGTTCTTTCTCAACCTCGGGGACCATAGCCGAGGTAAAGTCCGCCACAAAATCGGCCAAGATCTGGGACTTAATGGTCGTCTGAGGCTTATACTCAATATCATATCCGCTAATCTCTACGGCCCATTTAGTTAGTCTACCCGATAATTCTGGTTTATGCATGATGTTCTTTAGGGGGTAAGTGGTTACTACACATATCGAATGGCATTGAAAGTAAGGTTTGAGCTTTCTAGAAGCACTTACCAATGCCAATGCCAACTTTTCCAAGTGGGGATAACGGGTCTCCGCATCCCCTAATGTTCTACTCACATAATATATAGGGAATTGCATACCTGATTCTTCTCGGACCAAAACACCACTTACCGCTACCTCAGAAACAGCAAGGTAGAGAAAAAGCTGCTCGTCCGCTTTCGGTGTGTGTAGTAGCGGCAGGCTGGACAAGTACCTTTTCAATTCTTGCAAAGCTCTTTGACACTCCGGTTTCCAAACGAAGTCATTCTTCTTCCTTAGTAAGGAGAAAAAGCAGTGACTCTTATCCGAGGACCTCGATATGAAACGACTCAGCGCCGCTATCCTTCCGTTGAGCCTCTGCACTCTTTTGACGTTATTCACCACCTCAATATCCTTGATGGCTTTGATCTTATCCGGGTTGATTTCAATCCCCCGGTTTGACACCATGAAACCCAAAAATTTACCCGACCGGACACCGAAGGCACATTTTTCCGGGTTAAGCTTCATGTTGTACTTGCGGAGTACATCGAAGGTTTCCTGCAAATGCTTGAATTGTCCTCTGTTTCCAGGGACTTGACCACCATGTCGTCAATATAAACTTCTATTGTTTTCCTTATTTATTCTTCGAACATTCCATTAACTAGGTGTTGGTAAGTTGCACCGATAGTTTTTAATCTAAAAGGCATGACATTGTAACAGTAAGTCCCATACCGGGTAATAAAGGATGTTTTCTCTTGATCCTCCGGGTGCATCCGGATTTGGTTGTACCCGGAGTAAGCATCGAGAAAACTTAACATCTCATGCCCGGTCGTCGCATCGATCATTCTATCGACGTGAGGCAACGGAAATGAATCCTTCGGGCATGCTTTGTTTAGATCCTTATAATCAACGCACATTCGAAATTTATTACCTTTTTTTGGCACCACTACTACGTTAGCTAGCCAGTCCGGGTACTTTACCTCCCGGATAGAGCCTATTTTTAAAAGCTTTGCTACCTCATCCTTTACGAAGGTGTGTTTTGCCTCTGCCATGGGCCTCCTCTTCTACTTCACCGGGGGAAACCTCTCATCTAAGCTGAGCTTGTGGGTTGTTACTTTCGGTGGCACACCTGTCATATCTATATGGGACCATGCGAAGCAATCGACATTAGCTCGAAGAAATTTAATTAACTTATTCCTGAGTTCCGAGGTTAACCCCGTGCCCAGGTATACCTTTTTGTCCGGTAGATATTCGAACAAGGTGAATTGCTCCAACTCTTCTACTGTTGACTTGGTTGCATCCGAGTCATCCGGCAAGACGAATGATCTGGGTACACCGAAATCATCCTCTTCATATCCCGAATCCAACCCCGTGTGTTTTAGTTGCTATTTGGTGTCCTTTCCCTCGGTTGAATCTTCTTCCTTTTAATCCGAATTTTTTGGCAGAGGTGTCGCTTCCTCGACCGCGAACATCTCCCTTGCAGTGGGCTGTTCACCTCGGATGGTTTTTATCCCCTCCAGGGTCGAAGAATGTCGACGGTACGGCCCTTATGCTATGTATCCAAGGTCTACCCAGCAATGCATTATACTTCATATCTCCTTCGATTACATAGGACACTGTTTGCTGGATAGTGCCATCAATGTTGACCGGCAAAGAGATCTCCCCCTTCGTGGTTTCGCTCACCATGTTGAACTCGCTGAGCACCCCGGCTACCAGTACGATCTGATCGAGTAGCCTTAGTTGTTCGACCACTCTCCCCCGGATGATGTTGGCCGAGCTACCTAGGTCAATCAAAATACGTTTAACTTGTGATTTAAAAATAAGTATAGATATTACCAATGCATCATTATACATTGTGCGGTTGAATGATGCCTTTTGCATCCTCGTTGCTGAAAGAGATGGAACCCTCGAGTAAGTAATCTCGGCTGCGCTTCTCACGCACAATAGAAAACTTCGTCCATTTCATCACCGGTCCTCGTGGAGTATCGGTACTCCCGATTATCATGTTGATTATATGCTGAGGTTCTACTAGTTCAGCCCGTTTATGAGACTCCCTTTCCTTGTAGTGACCTTTAGCTCGTTCACTTAGCAATTCTCGGAGATGGCCATTCTTCAGTAACCGAGCCACCTCCTCTATTAGCTAGCGACAATCCTCAGTCCTGTTTCCATGGGTTCCATGATATTCACACATCACGTTCGGGTCCCGTTGGCCCGGGTCTGACCTTAGTGGTCTCGGCCATCTTGCATTTGTGATACGGCCAATAGCCGAGATGAGGTCCGAAGTGTTGACGTTGAAGTCGTACTCCGATATCATCGGCAAGTCTTTGTTGCTGGCCGAGCTTCCGGCATCGCTCCTAAATGAGAGACCTCGGCTGTTCGACGGGCGCTCGGCCCGTCTATCACCCCGACCGGAGAATTGACTCGGGCCAACCCTCTTTTTTTTCCAACTTGAAGCTTGGCTTTTCCGAATGAGAGTATGGCCGATACCTTTCCCTCGATGGTCTGGACTCCGGCTCATAATTTTTTCGGGATCTCTCTGAGCTTTTGTTCATATTCACGGGCCCCGGGGGAAGCTCTAATTGGTCATCCTCTACCCGAATCTTCAACTCGTATTTTTTATGGACATCCGCCTAGGTCACAGCCTCGTATTCCAGCAAGTTTTCCTTTAGTTTGAATGAAATCATCTACCATTCAATGAAACCATACTTTAGATCAACTTTAAAAATCACACAGAGCTTATAACTTGAGAAATCAACTACCATTCAATGCAACTAGAAAGTACAAACACAAAATATTCTTATAAATTGGAAAAAGGTACTGGAAGAACATATTTGTGAATACAAACTAATCGAATTACGACGACCTCAACGTAATCAAAAGATAGTGAATATTTAAAGAGTATTACCTTTGTAGCGGGCAGCGACTGAGGCTAAGTAGATCACAAATCCTTACTTTCACCGCGACACTCAAGTTTTAGTATTCGAATAGAAGCAAGGCACGAGAGTGAATAAAGACGAGATAAAAAAAGTTGAGAAATCAGAGAACAAAAGTAGTAATTGTTTTTTAGATTTTTGGAGAGATGAATATCTGGTTAGCTGGCCACCAAGACCATGTATTTATACTACAACAAGAGAGTATTTGAAATTTGAAAATCATCCAAGGAGGGGGTGAGGGTTCAGTTGAAAAACAAATGGAACAACCAATATGTACAAGAATTGATGATTTTGGTTGAAAAAATTGACATTTCCCGTTAAATCCCTGGATCCTCTGGGATTCGTCACATGTTTTACTTATTTGAAGACTTTTGAGGCTGCTTTTGTGTGAAAAAAATATGAAGGGGCATGGATGGGAGAGTTGAACAACACCTCTGACATGGCTAGCACTAGGGGAGAAGACTTTGGCATAAATCTAGTTGAAAAATTGATGAAGATGGGAAAGAGGTTAGGGTGCCTTCATTTTTTTGGTTGGTTGATAACTGATAGTGAAGGAAGAACGTTAAGGATGTGTTTTACTAAAATTGGGCCAGGTCATGATGGAGTTGTGGGCTGGACTAATTAAATTGGATGATTTTAGAACCGAGGCATTTTGGGCTTGAAGAGTAAAAAAAATATGTTTTAAATGAGACTTATTAGGGAAACAAATATGGTTGAGAAATCACATTTTGAACTAAGCCCTTTTTTGTTGCAATCATGATTAACAACATAGCGAAAATTGAATTAAAAAAAATAATATGAAATTGAACCACTTTTAAAATGTAACTAATTGAGATGAGTCAATTGTCCAATTAATTCACTAGGTTTCTTGAACTTAACAAAGTAAAATATTTATTTGCAATAGCGGACTATTGTAGTAATTAAGTCGTTAATGACTTTAAACTGACAACTAAAATAAATACCTAATTAAACACTTATTCTTTGGGCTATTATGATTTTCAAATTTACAAATATATTTTATACTTAAGAATATAATATGTAAATATACATACAATATTATTTAGGGTATTTTGCCAAATGAAATGGCAAAATAACACTAAATTTAATTAAGAAAATATTTTGTCCTCGCAAACAGTTATCGTACTTTATTTAAAATTAATGAAGCTCAACTAATTAATTAAACATGTGGAGGCTAAAATTTGGTGGGTGTTAACAGGTGCATACCTGATAGTCGTAAGAACCAGGTTCTTTGCCTAGTTTCATCGATGTATGTGTTGTCTGTGCTCGTTTGTCCGTGCCAAGAGTGCATATCATTTTTGTCTTAAGCACTCTTCATATCATATCATCGATGTAATCAGTTCACCTTCACTTTTTACTCCTTAGTTGCTTCTCCTATCCATGTAGGTTTGTATTGTTTTCTGCTTGTTCAACTCCCATTCTTTCTTTGGACCAGTTTCTTTGCAGGTGCTCTTTGATAGATTGTCCTAGCATGCATATTTATTTTCATCATAGTTCATCCTCCTGCCCCTTTTTTTTCATCATGCACCAGGTTCCTACTAATGTTATTGGGAAGACAGGTCCTGATACTTTCTGTAGTGTCTTTTTCAAGACTAATCTCCTCCTTCTTTAAGGAAGTGGACATTGCGGAGTTTACAAACTCCCTTATTCTAAGCCTTTGCTGAGAGGATTCCTTTCCTTTTATTGCCATGGGTGCAGAACACTCACACATGTTCTTGTATCCTCTTACTTTGTCCTAGATATTTGATCAAGGACTGTTGTTAGGGACCTAGTCTTTCTTGGTTCCCCTTCTTCTAGTTGGCCATTGATTTGGGCATACTTCCATTTAAATTTTACCATCTGATGTAGATCCACGTTCAATATGTATTCTTCTCTCAGGATGTTGCTTCTCCTCCTGAGTTATCCTAACTTTTGTTTGATATGATTGTTGTGAGCTTTAGTAATTGTGTGATTTGGATACACACACGTTCTTGTATTATGAGCTATTATTTCTTTGGGAGCTTGCTTCTTCTCTTATTCCTTCTAACTCATCCAGTAGATTTTTATTTTTGCCTTGCTCAGCCTGTAGTTCTCTTCTTATTGTCTTGAGAGTATTTTTCTGGTCCCTCTTAGATTGTTCAGCTTTGTCCTTCATAGTTGTGACGTGGAGTCTCTTCTTTCTCTCATACGAGTGTCTGCTTTTCATATCTCATAATAAGGACCTGTTGCATGTGTCTGTCAATCATCTCTCCTAGTCATTTTTATTGTTCTTCTTAATTTATAATATTCATTTGAAGGGAGTACATTTATTCCATTATTCTTCCTTTTGCCTTTTGAATATATTATAGGCATCAATAAACGATATAGACTACCTGCTGAACACTTTTCCTAGACAATATCTAACAACATCCTAGAATTTTGAGAAGTCTCTCTGGAGGTTCTCCCCTTCTGTGTCTGACTTTTCTATTGCTATCAAGGATCTGTTTGAGTTTTCTCCTTCATCTTCATCATCACTTAAGGAGTTTCCATAGCTTCTAGGGACTTTCTTATGATTTGGTTGGCCAGCCCGGTGGTCATTCTGTTCCTAGGAACCTGTTCCTTCCTTCTTCTGTCCGGTTTACTTCTTCTTCCATTGTCTTCCATTTCTGGACAAACCCTCATAAAGTGGTATATACTTCCACATCTCCAATATCTATTTTGATTATTTCTCTCAGACCCTCTTGATCTTTAGGAGCTTCCTCCATTTTGGAATCCTCCTTTTCTAACAAATTTTTTAAAATTTCTTGTGAAAAGAGCCATGACTTTGTTGTTGAAATTCTTGCTATGATTTGTTGCAAGGACCAGGTTCACATCCTTGGTTGATGGTGAGGTCCTCTATGGTCATCGTGTTTGTAACGACCCGTTTGATCGTTATAGTCTTTTCGGTATTTTTGACCCTTCCCCGAGGTTGTTTAGCCCACATTTTACCCGAGGGAACCGTTGACATGTTTCCCGAGGTATTTGGATATGATTTGGGGGACTTTTTGGCAAATCTGGGCTTAAAGTGAAAAAGAGTTAACTTAAAGTTGACTTTTGGGTAAATGCATCTTTTTCAGGAATCCGTCGATTTCAAGAGGTTCTGATGGTCGTTTAGAATTTGTACGTATATTTGGTTCGGTTCTCAATGCACTCGGGTGCAATTTGGAACTTGGGCTGGAAAGTTGGATTTAAGGTATCGGGGTTTGACTCGGTCAACGATACCTCCATTGGGAATTTTAAGGCTACGAGCACGTTCGTAGTGTATTTTAATAGATGTATGAATATAAAGCATGTGAGTAGATGGCCTCGGGTGATAGTCAGGATTTCGGGTTGAGATTGCGAAACGTTTTTCTAGTGTCTACAGCGGGGCACCAAAACTGCAATAGTGGCACCGCTATAACGGTGGCTGTGCCGCAAAAGTGGTCTAATGCAGTCACTAGTTGACCGCCATAGCGGTCTGAGGGAATGCTAAAGCGGGACAGCTGCAGCGGTCCCGTTGTCACAAAAGCAGATATCAGGCAGTTAGATTCATTAAATGAGTGTTAAAAGCCCTAAGTTCCTAATTCATTACTATTCCAAAAAGTGAGCTATTGGGAGCTTTTCAAGGCATTTCTTGGGGGAAATTCATTGTTGTAAGTCCCTTTACTTTCCTTTCTATTCCATGATTACATTATCACCTTAGGAATCCATTATCATGCTGGTTTCATTAAGAGCTTGAGGATTAAAAGAGGGTTCAATAGGTTCATCATGTTAGGCTATTAAATCTTGATTTATTGATTAGGTTAGCTTCGTTAAGCATGGAATTGATGATTAGAATCTATTATTACATTATTCCTTCCTAAGTAGTGGTTAATTTATGGGATTGGGAGTTAGGGTTCATACCCAAAGTTGAGGGGTTTGCCTAGAATCTGAATTAAAGTATTTTGTAAGCCCTCCTAGCATATTATTGATGGGAATTGATCACCTAGAATATTAATTTCATGTTCAAACCTATAGATTCCTATGTCCATCTTTCTAGTTCATAAACCCATTCCATAGGTTGAGATTTGGGTCTTGAATAGGAGTAAGGTGTGAATGCTGCTCTTCTAAATTCTAATTTCATGATTTGGATATGTTTAGAATTTCATTATCTCGAGGCTCAAAGGAAAGGGAAGAATAAGGTTTGATTTTGGAGACTTTGTTGTTTGGCTCTCTAGGTAAGTTATGGTTTACTTTATGGTAAGACTTCAATTAGTCAAGCATATTTTTAGATGATATTGTCGGAGAATGCATGTAAAGCTTCGGGTATGAAGTTGGGGATATTGTCTTGGGTTGGGCGGTGTTGTATGATTTGGAGGCTAGCCACCCCGTTGTATTGTTGCCTTAACTTGATCTATTTACTTGTTGGCTTGTTTCCACGTTGATACATTGGATATGATATTACCGTACTTTACTTGATTGAGTGTGAGATGAGAATGGTGTTTCCATTATGGCTTATTGTGTAGCCTTACTATTGATATTACTTCTGTGCCATGTGTTGTACTATTTTAGATTGCACTGGTTGTTGACATTACATTTCATCATAATCATATTCATTTCCATGATACATTGATATATGCATGGTTATGGTACTGATGATGATAAGTGAGAGAGTGCTGCCTCCGAGGTCTTTGCCAGAGAACGTAAAAGGGAGATGAGCATACATTGCTCGAGGTTTCTTGCCGAGAACAACTGAGTGTCCGATGCCCAAGGTATTTGCAGGGATCATGAGAGTGGTACATAGACTTTGCGGGTCCCTCATGGGTCATGATCATTGAGACGTGGAGTTATTCTGTCCGGGACATGTTGTATAAAGTTGCATATGCATTGTATTGCATTCATCATACATACATTATTGCATTGTATTGTACTTTCTGGTTTCTGGTAATCTGTTCTGATACTATCGTGATATACTGATCCAGATTGATTACACTGAGACTTGGCACATTTTGGTTTAGATGCTATAACATAGGTGATGACTTGTACTATGGTTACGGATTAGTGTTGACTTGTGCTTGTTGGGTTATGGGTTTATCTTGTTTTGTGTCTTTATATACTTTAGCTAGTCTTAGTCGGCCTATGATACTTACCAGTACTTGTTGTTTGTACTGACATGCACTTGCTGCATTCTTTTATGAATACAGAGTTCCAATTGGGATCGACCTCTACTCCATGTAGCTGATAGTAGTCGAGGATTGATGTTTCGAGTCTTACTGGGTGAGCACGAGGATGTTTGCCGCCTTAAAGACTCTTCTTTTATTATGTCTTTATTTTCGTCCCGAGACATGATTTTTGAGACAATTAATGTATTACTATCATTCAGACTTATAGTATTTAGTTAGATGCTCTCATTGGCCAGACCATCTTTCGGCTACTTTATTCTAATTTGTATCTGGAACAATCGAATGGGTATCTGATTCTTATCTTTTTTCTCATAGATGGTGAGGACTTGAGCCACGATAGCCCGAGATCAGGTGTTGGAGCCTGTAGCTATGCCTAGCACTAGGGGACGAGTGACAGCTAGAGGACGCAGTCGAGATAGAGGCCAACTAAGGGCAAGGATCCTGTGGTAAGGCAGCGGTGTAAGAGATCTCCGTCTCCAGAGCCTGGGATTCAGCAGGTTTGAGACTCGATTGTCGAGGATGATGTGGCTCCAGCACGGGCACACCCCGAGGCTACTTCAGACCAGATGATGCAGGATACTATGGCTATTGCTTTACTTCACTTGGATGCCCTGCAGGCTACCGCTAGTGTTACTTCTTTGGGCAGAGTATCACAGACTAGAGGTGAAGCATAGACCCGCGAGTAGAGGCTGACAAGTACAGCGCATGCTGCTGCGACTATAGCTCCATGTATAGATGCAGTGCCATCCTGGGGAGATGACCTTAGACCTATGGCATGACCTGTTATGACCTTGATTGATCAGGATTTGGTAGGGAGATTCAGAAAAATGGAGACGCCGAGATTCGTGAGTACTTCTGGAGAGGATACATATGAGTTTATCCTGGACATGTATGAGTGTTACACCAGATGGGGATTGTTAAGACCCACAGGGTCGATTATGTGTCATACCCTTTTCGCGGAGACTCAAGACCTGGTGGAGGTGCTTTATTTCTTACAGACCAGAGGGTTCTTCTCCACTTACTTGAACACAATTTCATCGGGCCTTCCTTGAGAAGTATGTGCCTCGCGCTTTAAGAGAGGCTCCTAGAGATGAGCTCCTTCACCTGCAGCAGAGGGGATTGTCTGTTAATGCTTACTTGACTAACTTCTTGTATTTGGCCTATTATTCATCACTTCTGATTCCTACTGAGCCTGCCAGGATTCGACGACTTATTAGTGGGCTCGCTACTACTCTTCAGATTCTATGTCTTCAGCTTGAGGCCATGGGTTCTTACTTCCAGTCCATAGTTGAGCATGCGTCATTAGTTGTGGCTGCCAAGGCCCGCACATTTGGAGGGGTTAGTGAGAAAAGGCAATGACAATTTAGGGGTTATAGTGGTTCCAGCTCGAGGGACGCCGGACAGTCTTCTAGGCAGTATCAACCCTATTCTAGCCGCCCTATGCAGTCAGCTTTGCCGGCTTCTTCTAGTGTGCCATTCAGACAGAGAGCTCGTTCTCTCGACCAACAGACAGAGTTGTTTCGGTTGGGTCTTAAATTTTGGTCTACCAATCTCCGCTTTCTAAGGCTTGTTTTACGTGTGGAGCACTTGGACATATCACTAGAGATTGTCCACGACCCAGACAAGGTTATTAGCCCAAGAGGACTGCGATATCTTCAGGTAGCAGAGGTGGTGCTTCTTCTAGAAGCGGTGCTCAGTCAGGCTGTGGTGGTCTACAAAGTCTTAGAGGTGGGTCCCAAGTTAGTAGAGGTGGATCACAGTTTGGTCGTAGTGGGGCCCAGTGTTAATCGTTCCCAGGTAAACCCGAGGAGAAGGCCTCAGATGCTATCATTGCAGGTACCGTTTTTGTCTGACATAAAGAAGCATCTGTATTATTTGATCCTGGATCCACTTATTCATATGTGTCTGTCTATCGTGCTATTGGCTGGGATTTGACTTGTGATTGCATAGCGGTAACTGTTCATGTGTCTACTCCAGTTGGAGATTCTGTTGTGGTTCATCGAGTCTATAAGTCGTGCTTGGTTACTTTTATGGGTAATGACACGTGGGTAGATTTGATGATACTTGATATAGTGGATTTCGATTTTATCTTAGGTATGACCTGGCTTTCTCCTTATCATGCGATCTCGGATTGTCATACTAAGACAGTCACTTTAGCCATGCCAGACATCCCTAGGCTTGAGTGGAAGGGTACTCCTAGTCCCGCTCCGAAGAAGATTATTTCTTCCTTCAGGCAAAGAAATTAGTCAACAAGGGGTGTTTAGCTTATCTGGCTCATGTGCGTGACACTACTGTTGCATCTCTACCCCTTAAGTCCATTCCTATTGTGAGTGAGTTCGCGAAGGTATTCTTGTCGAATCTGTCGGGTATGCCACCCGATCATAATATTGACTTTTGTATTGACTTGGATCCAGGCACCTCTATATTTCTATTCCGCCATATCGGATGGCACCCGCCGAGCTAAGGGAGGTTAAGGAGCAGTCGCAGGATTTATTGAGCAAGGGGTTGATTAGACCGAATGTCTCCTCTTGGGGTGCTCCTGTGTTTTTTGTGAAGAAGAAAGATGGATCTTTAAGGATGTGCATTGATTATCGCCAGTTGAACAAGGTTACTATTCAGAACAAGTGTCATATGCCTCATATTGATGATTTATTTGACCTGCTTAAGGGTAAGATTGACTTGCGTTTAGGCTACCATCAACTGAAGATTAGGGCTGAGGATATTCCGAAGACAGATTTTCAGACAAGATATGAGCATTATGAGTTCCCGGTGATGTCATTTGGGCTTATTAATGCCCCGACTACATTCATGACTTTGATGAATGGCATGTTAAGACCATTCCTTGACACCTTTGTGACTGTGTTTATTAATGCCATCTTGGTGTATTCCAATAATAGAGAGAAGCACGAGAGACATCTTCGCACTGTGCTTGGGTTGTTCAAAAAGAATAGTTTGTTTGCTAAGTTTTTGAAGTGGGAGTTTTGGTTAGAGTTTGTGGCATTCTTGGGCCATGTTGTGTCTAAAGACGGGATCATGGTCGATCCTAAAACATTTGAGGCTGTGAGGGATTGGGCAAGGCCCACTACCGTGACCGAGATCCGTAATTTCGTAGGGTTGGCCAGTTACTACCGCGCCGATTTGTGAAGGGTTTTGCTTCTATTGCTTCATCATTGACCAGATTGACTTAGAAGGATGTTCCCTTCCAGTGGTCTGATGGTTGTGAGGAGAGCTTTCAAAAGCTCGAGACCCTTTTGACTTCAGCCCCAATTATAGCATTACTCGTGAAGAGTAAGGATTTCACAGTCTATTGTTATGCATCCTGTGTGGGTTTGGGTGTTGCTTTGATACAAGAGGGTAGAGTTATAGCCTATGCTTCCCGTCAGTTGAAGATCCATGAGAGGAATTACCCTACCCATGATTTTGAGTTGTTGGCCATGGTCTTCGCTTTGAAATTTGGAGGCACTACTTGTATGGTGTCCATTATGAGGTTACTTGTATGGTGTCCATTATGAGGTTTTCACCGATAACGGTAGCCTTCAACACGTGTTCACCCAGAGAGATCTTAATTCTAGGCAGCGCCGATGGATGGAGCTCCTGAAGGACTATGACATCTCTATTTATTATCATCTAGGGAAAGCCAATGTTGTTGCTAATGCTTTGAGTCGGAAGGCCATAAGTATGGGCAGTATAGCCTGTTTGGTGGTTTCTGAGTGTCCGTTGGCCGTGGAGGTTCCGACTCTGGCCAACAATTTCGTTTGTCTTGATATTTCAGCCCTAGGAAATGTTTTAGCTTGTGTAGAGGCGAGATCGTCTTTGCTAGATCAGATCAGGACTCATCAGTTTGAGGATGCTCAGTTGAGTGAGATTCGAGATAGGGTTCTGAGGGGTGAGGCCATGATTGATTTTGAGGGCACGTTGAGGATTAAGTGGCGCGTGTGCGTTCCTTGTGTGGGTGAATTGATTCATTTGATTTTGACTGACGCCCATAGCTCTCAATATTCCATTCATCCGGGAGCGACTAAGATGTATCGGAACTTGAAGCAGCATTACTGGTAGCATCGTATGAAGAGGGACATAGTTGATTTCGTGGCTAAGTATGGAAATTGTCAGCAAGTTAAGTATGAAAACCAACGACCTAGTGGTGTACTTTAGAGGATGCTTATTCCCGAGTGGAAGTGGAAGAGGATTGCCATATATTTTGTTGTGGGTCTTTCGAAAACCTTGGGTCAGTTTGATTCGATTTGGGTGATAGTTGATATGTTGACTAAGTCCGCTCTTCTCATTCCAGTACAAGTTTCTTAGTCTGCGGAGAAGTTAGCCAAATTGTACATTCGTGATATTATGAGATTGCATGGGGTTCCCATTTCTTTCATATCTGATCGGGGTACTATTTTTACTTTCCACTAGTATACGTACCCGCACGATGCACAGAATTTTTTAAAGAAAAAAATCCGAGAGAGATAATAAAAACGTGTATGTATGTATGTATGTATATATATATATATATATATATATATATATATATATATATATATATATATATATATATATATATATATATATGTGTGTGTGTGTGTGTGTGTGTGAATCATGTGAAACACATTGCATAATTTATATTCTTATTTTTTGGTATCAGTGTTGCCATGGACTAACATTTTATATGTTATGAGAAGTTGCACACTACTCCTTCATTATTGACCATTTCTTCAAACAGTACAAATATTTCATCCTCCACATGTCAACATCACTCTCAAAGAAAAAGACTCAGTGCTTAATTAAAAACACCATTCAAATCCTAAATGCAAGCCCAACAACAAATCTCATAGGTGCAAGCCCCGTCTATTTTATTGTTTTATGTTCTTAATTTTAGCTTTATCTATTATGATTTTAGTTATGTGATTTTATTCATATTGTATGGTTATTTTCATTGTAACTCAAAAACTTTTTCATAAGCATACAAAACTTCTATGATTGACTCAATTATAGAACGATACACCAAACAAATTGATATTTGATTAATATACTGACAATAAAAGAATATATTATATTGATATAGTATGTTCAAATTCACGGCTTATCTTTCTTGAAATTTTTCATTTTTCGATTATTAAAATGCATATTAACTTTATCAAAATACTATGATGTGACTTTATATATCTATTTTTGGTTTTGATTTTGTGTATTAAACCGTCAATTATGTGGTCTTATTAAAATGTGTATCAACTTTATCAAAATACTATTATGTGACTTTTTCTTAAAGCGACTTGACTAAATATCCCAGCTTATTATCCTCTTAATATTCATAATATCAATTTTATTTTAATATTCAATACATTTGATTTGGCTTTATATATTGAAATTTTATTACATGGTCTTATCCATAGTAGAATTAATCATATCATAATTCAAGAAATTTTCTGATCTCAAATTTAGATATTTTTACATTCGATTCACAAATTAAAATTCAAATAATTTTGTCTTTCAGTACAAATCAAAGTTCAATTTTTTTTTATCTCAAGTAAAAATTTCATGTTTCAATTCAAATTCAACTTACTCTTACCTCAACTTCAAAAAAAAAAATCAATTTAAATATAGATAATTCATCTTTCAATTCAGACTGTAATTAAAAACTTCCAAATGTTTGTATCTTTCGATTCGAATACATTTTGAATTTAAGTGGTCAAAGTATTTATAAATGAATTTATCTTTTATTTTGTAACTTTGTCGTTTGTTTGGGCAAACCGATTTGTTTATACAGTAATGTAACTCCAAAATATTAGGGCTACATTTTTATAGTTAAATTTTAATTCGTACTTTATATTTCAATCAAATTAGACAAATTATGTATAAAATACTTGACTTTCAATTCAAATTAAATTTTTTAGCTTTCAATTAAACACTTTTCTTATATCAGGATCTTATTTCGTGATATCTTGATATACACATACTAAGATATGTTTCAGTTCAAGTTTTTATTCACTTCAAAACATTTTTATGTTTCAATTTCAAATTCGACTTTTTTTAATATCAAATCAAATACATTTATCTTTTAATTCAAATAGTATAATTTTATTATCTCAAACCATTTGATACAATATTTCTCTAGGACTTATTCAGTAGTTCTTATTGATTATCACTGGTCAACCTAAACACAAGCACATAAAATAGGTATATGTATTAGGTAACCAATTTTAAGTGATATATTTTAGGATCCTCATGTGTAATAGAAAAATAAATTATAATAAGTGAAAATGTGAATTTAGATGAGATATATAGCCATACTCAATAACTTACAGAAACAACAACAACAACAACAACAACAACCCAGTGAAACTCAACTATATATCTATAATAAAAAAAGTTAGTGAGATTAAAACAACTAACTAAACTTGTACATTTACACTAATCTAATTAATACTTAATGCAAGTAGTCACCAACTGGTACATCATTGCTTGAGATATCGACTCATCACCTTCAATCCTTTTCCGGAGCATAAGTCTTTGAGTATAATCTATGAAAATAACTTTTAATTAAGTAATATCATTCAATTATTAACTTTCAATTTCTATATCCTGCAAAATATAGGATATGAAAAACTCCATAATATGCTAATTATATCTTTACATTATCACATAAAATAGACGTTCTCCATACTACTTTCTGTCATTAGTTAAACTACTACATCAGATAGTACATTATATTATAAAAAATGAAGATATTTCAAGTCGTATTTTCTTACCATTTGGATCTCTAGGCTTCTCTACTAAAGAGAATTTATTACTCTTGATTAGCTACACGCAAATCAACATAAACAAATCGAATCTCGAAATTTAAGAATTCAAAATTTCAATTTATACTAAATTCAAGCGAAGAGATAAAACGACAAAACTATAAAAAGAACACACTGAATTAATTCATTAACATACCACCAAAAGGTACTAAATATCAATAACATGTACCATCAGAATATGTACTATTCATAATTGAGTAACTCAACTTATATGTTGCACGTTGTATTCTCTTTTAAAATTTATAATTAGTTAAGATAAAATAATGAGTCGTAATTCCCTATTTTGTTATTTGAGTGGAGAGACATGGATTAGTGTTGGCCTACGACTTGGGAGCAATTTTTCAAGGAGACTATAACATGGACGATAAACTACCTCGTAGCAGTTAGAGTGCTGATTTTTTTTTAAAATATATTTGAAGATATAGAGAAAATTGAGTTGAACTTATATTTCATTTATTTTAAATTTTTTATTTTTAACTCAAAATTCAAAATTTACCCACACGTTGTAAGTGTGCGTTAGTGATAACTTGATACTGTGTGTTTAGGTATATTTCAAGTGCTACTTTATTGAAGAGTGCTCCAACTATTTACCTTGCTTTTGCAGTCTTAAATGCAAATTGCAGTGTTAATGACATGCTTTGAGCTTAGAGTTTAATTAATGCAACACACCTGTAACAAAAAACAAACACAAATACAAATAACACAAATAAGTGATAGATTTACCCTCATTCCATAATCATCTGCAACAAAATGAGAAATTAAAAAAATACATAAAACATAACATACTTTTTTAGAACCAATATCTACCATTCTTAACATATATAGTTTTTTTTTCCCGGAAACTTTGGGTAAAAAGAAAGAATAAAAAGATGACTTCTGATGATACTAAAGGCAAGATTATGCCTCGACAAACATACACCAATGTACTTACATATAGAAGTCTTTAATTCCTTGTTGCTGTCATTATATCATAAAATGAAGAGAACATTTTACTTCCTTCAGAGTACCTAATATCCATGGCATATGTGACTTGTGCAGAATCAGCGCAGTTGATTTTTCTTTTTCTCTTTTAAATGTGAAATGGCTACATGGATTTGTCAAAGGAACGACATGAAATGTTCTAAACTACAAACAAATTAAAACTGGATCAATGGAAACAATTTTAATTTGAGTGTTGTGCATATATAAATATGGAGAACATGGTTAGAAGAAAAAGGAAAGACGGAGAACGTGGGTTGATTATGCAAGTATTGGAAGTTATCTTAATTATCAAACGTGCATTAGATGAGCACGATTACCACGATTCAATTCAAAACTTTTACAGTGAAAATTTAAAATCTACGTATAAAGGCAGTTAGTTCCAAAAATATACGTAACATTTGGCTTCTCTTTGAGATGCCACTTAAAACACAACTGTTCAGTTTTTTTTTCCCATTTTAATCAAGATTGATTCCTTTAAAATATATAAATATTTAATTACCTTTAAATTCAAAAACAATAACTAATGGAATAACTAATTAATAACTAATCTAACCACTTTTTGTCCTAAAACTATCCTCTTTTTAATAATATATTGATATTGATTTTTGGAGAGCTTTTCAAGATGAGTTGGGTACCTGAGTAGATCTTAGTATAACTTTCCACCCCCAGACAGATGGACAGTTCGAGCGGACCATTCAGATGCTCAAGGATATGTTGAGGGCTTGCGTTATAGACTTTGGTGGTCATTAGGATCAGTACTTACAGTTGGCAGATTTTGCGTACAACAACAGTTATCACTCGAGTATCGACATGGCGCCTTTTAAGGCTTTGTATGGTAGGAGATGTAGATCTTCAGTTGGTTGGTTTGATGCGCTTGAGGTTCGACCCTAGGGTACGAATATTTTGAGAGAGTCTCTTGAGAAAGTGAGGGTCATTCAGGCCACGCTTGGGGCAGCTTAAAGTTGACAGAAGATGTATTGTGGATCGGAAGGTCCAAGATTTAGACTTCGCAGTTGGTGATCAGGTTCTATCAAGTTTGTTTGAATTTTGGAGAAAGGATGGGCAAGATTTCGTATGATAATTTTGGTCTAACTTGGGGAAAGAATATCTTTTAGCATATAAAGAGTTTTGAAGTAAAGTAAAATCCTAATATGAAATTCATGAAGTCTAGTTTCCAACGCAACAAACTGCTCATCGATATGACATCGCAGGAGAGAGTTATGGACGTTACAAGTTAGGCCGACGGAGTAGAGCCGTGCCTAGCTGCAGTGCACGAAAATTCTAGGTCGGTGCAAACCGACTCTAGAACAATATAAAAAGGGGTTTAGCCCTTATTTTCATCCAAACCACCACTCAAAAATATCCTAAAACCTCTAGAACTTTCTCCCAACTTCCACCTATAAATTTTATCCCAAATCAAGTGTAATCTCGGAATTTAGGTTCGGATAGCTTATAGCTGTGACTATAGTATCGTGTTGTGGTTAATCTTGGCTTGTATACAAGGTGGATATTGAAGATATTGCAGCTCTAGTGGGAATAAGGTCAGAATCTCTTCTTATTTATAGTGATTTAGGTGTATTTAAGAAGATAGAGCTAGTTAATGATCATATAATGAATTAGTTGGTTGAGAAATCGAATAAACATCGTGTGGGATGTTTTATGGAGTATTTTGGTATTGATGATGATGTTGTTGATGTTATTGTTGTTGTTATTATTGTTGGTTGTTGGTATTGTGATTTCGGGCTAGGGATATAAACAAGGGAGATGTTGCCCGAATTTCGGTAGATTCTAAAAGGATTTAATTTAAAGGCTTAAGATAAGCATGTGACGATAAACCTAAAAATAGTATGAATTCTCTTGAATGTAGATTTACGAGCATGGGAGGATAAGTGTTAAGTAGTTAAGGAGACCCAAAAGGTATGTTAAGGCTAAATCCCTTTCTTTCTAAAGGCATGATTCTTTCTTACAAACCTATACGTGTTTTCCATAACATTCTTATTCCCAAAAGCTAGAAGTTCATGATTCTTAGAGTTTCTTATAATGCCAAAGATAAGTATGTTCCATGATGATAATGACGATGATGGTGATTCCATTTTTGGAGATTCCAAAGCTTATGATTTTTATGCTATTATAAGATTGTTGAGTTTATTTCATGATCTTCTTGATTTTACTCATTGTCTTGATCTCACCTTATGTTACTTGTTCCTTCAAGGTCTGATATAACGATGATGATTGTTCCATAAGATAATCGGAGGTTACCGACCTTACGTCACTCCGATAGACTTGTAGCTTTTAATTGGGCTCTCATGCATGCTTTATATATATATGTAATATTTTCTCGCACTGTGCCTATATGGCCGGGCAGCACCACTACGATGGGCGGCTATGGATAATGATAATAACACCGTATCTATATGGCCGGCCAGCACCACTATAGTGGGCAGCTAGGGATAACGATGATAACACCATGTCTATATGGTCGGGCAGCACCACTAGTAGGCAGCGTACGATGGCTACCCCGGACACGGGAGGCCCGAACGCGGGCTAATGACGATATTATGTTTGATATGCATGAAAAGTGTTTTCTTTAAAAAGTAAAGCATGCATTATATCCACCTTAAGGGGCAATCAGATGTACAGGTTATATCTCTATATCATGTTATGTTCCATATCTCTTGTTATGTTGTTATTCATACCTTACATACTCAGTACATTATTCGTACTGATGTCCTTTCTTGTGGAAGCTGCGTTCATACCCGCAGGTAGACAAAGAGACGGACCAGGCCCCTAGGAGTTTCATCAGTGGAGTCTCAAAAGCGCTCTATTTGCTTCGGAGCTGCAGTTTATGTGTATTACTCTTTTGTGTATATACTTTGGCATGGCGGAGTCCTGCCCCGCCCGTGTGAATTCCTGTATTCCATATAGAGGCTCACAGACAGATGTATGTAGTTGGATGTTCCATAACCTTATCAGTTCATACTATTGTATAATAGTTTGGCGGCCTTGTTGGCTTGTGGTGATGGGCATAGTTGTTGACGATTATGTAGAGATGTGTCGTTATCTTGTGACATATGCCCTTACAAATTCTGATTCCCATAAGCTATCTTTGTGGTCCACCTAGAAATGATTATAAGAAGCATGTTCAGAGGTGCTCGGTAGGTTAGCTCTGGGTGCCCGTCATGGCCCTCCGGTTGGGTCGTGACACTGGATTTGAGGTATTGAGGGTTGACTCGTTCAACGAGACCTTCGTTGGGAATTCCGAGGCCACGAACGCTTTCGTAGCTTGTTTTTATGTATGTTTGCATATAAGGCATGTAAGCAGATGGCCTCGGGTGATAGTCAGAATTTTAGGTTGAGATTACGAAACTTGGGAATTTTTAAGATTCTGGTGCCCCGCTATAACGACACTAGAACCGCAATGGCGGCACTGCTATAGCGGTCGCCATGCCGCAAAGCGGCCTCGTGCAGTCACTAGTTGACCGCCACAGCGGTCTGAGGGAACACTAAAGCGGGACCAATGCAGTTGTCCCATTGTCGCAAAAGTAGGTATCAAGTAGTTAGATTCATTAAATGAGTGGTAAAAGCCATAAGTTCCTCATTCATTACTATTCGGAAAACTTAGTTATTGGGTGATTTTCAAGGCATTTCTTGGGGGAAATTCATTGTAGTAAGTCCCTCTACTTTCCTTTCCATTCCATGATTACATTATCACCTTAGGAATCCATTATCATGCT
Source organism: Lycium barbarum (assembly GCF_019175385.1). Classification (NCBI taxonomy): domain Eukaryota; kingdom Viridiplantae; phylum Streptophyta; class Magnoliopsida; order Solanales; family Solanaceae; genus Lycium; species Lycium barbarum. The sequence continues at coordinate 30,294,129 of NC_083343.1, read as the reverse complement.
AGTTTCATTAAGAGCTTGAGAATTAAAAAAGGGTTCAATAGGTTCATCATGTTAGGCTATTAAATCTCTATTTATTGATTGGGTTAGCTTCGTTGAGCATGGAATTGATGATTAGAATCTATTATTACATGATTCCTTCCAAAGTAGTGGCTAATTTATGGGATTGGGAGTTAGGGTTCATACCCGAATTTGGGAGTTTTTCCTAGAATCTGAAGTTAAGTATTTTATTAGTCCTCTTAGCTTATTATTGATGGAAATTGATCACCTAGAAAATTAATTTCATGTTGAGACCATAGATTCCTATTTCCATCTTTCTAGTTCATAAACCCCAGTGCATAGGTTTGGATTTGGTTCTTGAATAGAAGTAAGGTTTGAATGATGTTCTTCTTAGTTCATTATTGTTACCCCTCGAAAAAATTTCCATTGGTACGCAAGTAAACGAACTAGTGATGTGTGCGAGGAGTGCGAGTGTATAATGTTTCATGAGCAATGTGCGTATATGGACGAGAATGATTAGAATGAAAAGTCAAGAAATGTGAAAAGTGGAAAGTTGGCAAAACTGCCCAGTCGTCGTAAAGTGCAAAATACGGACCGTAAAATGGAATACGGTCCGTAAACTGCCATTCAAGGCTTCAACTTTCTGCCCAGTTGAGAAGTGGTAAAATACGACCTGGTGGACGGACCGTAAAGTGATTTATGGCCCGTAAACCATGGTCGTAAATCACCATGCATGCAGCCAAAGTTGCTGGCTTTGCTTAAGGTTAAAGACGACCACGAGGGACGGTCCGTAAACTGGAATACGGACCGTAAACCTCCATGGACGACCACTGTTCACCTCAGCACAGATTTTCAATTCATTAAATATGAGGACCAAGACTTGTTTTATTTCATTTCTACATTACACCACTTCTCTCTAGAATCATCTCTCTACATTTATTTCATAAGTTTTCAAGGATTATAAGTCACCAACAACATAAACAAGTGAATCAAGTGTAAGCAAGCCATTAAATACCATTCAAGTCAAGAAATGCAAATGGAGAAAAACTAGGGTTTTGCTCAAAGTGGAGTATTATTAACCAAAGCTTGTTCCTACAACTTCTAAGGTAAGATTCATGATTTTTACATGATGTTTAAGGTATTGAAGAGTTGAAATACATGGAATGTAGAAACTATGGTCAAGTAGGTCATGAATGATGAATAGTGGCATTTTGAGGAATAGTTTGAATTGAATCATGAATGTTATTGTGTTGTGATATGAATGCATTATAAATGGTACTAAGATCATGGACTAGACACTTTAGACGAATAGGCGAAGTTCGATGTTATGACCATGAATATGGGTGAATTAGAGGCAAATTAAGGAATCTAAATAATGTGGATAACGTGAATGACTAATGGCCATTGTTGTGATATTAATGAAGGTATAGACGCTAGCATTGGAAGGAAACGTGCAAGTGTAGAATAGTCCGACGAAAAGGTATGTAAGGCTAACCCTTCTTTCATAAGGCATGGTTCATTGGCCAAACTCTTAAATCTTCTATATGAGTATGTTGTATTCAAGTGATTAACACTCCGAGCTCATAAGCTCACGACCCTCGATACGTGCTACGAATGTACTACGCACCCCATTGACGAGTAAGCATAAGATAGAGATGTAGCGAAAACGATGATGATAGTGATGACGATGATAATAATAATGATGCTAAAGGCGCCTACGGGCCATTATATTCACATGTGCCTATGAAGGGCTATAATGACACCCCGAGCTTATAATGCCGGGTAGAATATATGTATATGGATGTATATATATATGTATGTATATGATTACGTAACGCGCGCGCACATCTACAGATGGTATGGATAACCCTGAAGCCTTGGTAGGGCCAGGTAGAAATAACATTGAGCCTTAGTTGGCCAAGTACGTATGAAACACCGAACCTTATGGCCGGGTACGCTATGTATGTATATAAGTGTATGGCTATGTTTATAATATGAATATGAATGTGAAAAGACTATGTATAATTCGAATAGGTGCATGTATACGAATACGAGCACTATTATGAAATACGCATGAGAAATGGAAAGTTCCTATGAAAGGCAGGTAAGTGCCATGATGATGATATTATTGTCTTCCCTCCTATGCCACTTCATATATTGTCTATGATGCTTCTATATTGATGTTGATCATGCTTTACATACTCAGTACATTCTTCGTACTGACGTCCTTTTGTTTGTGGACGCTGCGTCATGCCCGCAGGTGCACAGGGAGACAGACTTGATCCATAGCTGCTTATTCAGAGATTACATAGAGAGCTCCATTTCCTTCGGAGCCATATCTTTTGGGTACTCATTCTTTTGTGTATATAATTATGGGCATAGCGGGGTCCTGTCCCGCTAATGTGATATGTGATACTCTTAGAGGCTCGTAGACATGTGTGTGGGTAGATGTGTTGGCCTTGTCGGCTTATGTTTTGTATATCATTTTGTCGGCCACGTCGGCCCATGTACATTGATGTGGCATAGATGCCTGTGGTGATATAAATGTACCTTTGTCCAATTGGGACTAGTTGACAAATGAATGGAAATGTATGTATAATTATGTAGCTCACCTAGATGTAAGCGTAAGAGTAAGCTAAGAGGGTGCCCGGGTGGGCTAGCACCGGGTGCTCGTCGCGGCCCCAAGTCGGGTCGTGACAATTATCTTGAGGCTCAAAGGAAAGGGAAGACTAAGGTTTGATTTTGGGGACTTTGTTGTTCGGCTCTCCAAGTAGGTTATGATTTACCTTACGTTGGGACTTCGATTAGCGAAACGTATGTTTAGATGATGTTGTCAGAGAATGCATGTAAACCTTCGGGTATGAAGTTGGGTTGGATGTTGTCTTAGGTTGGGCCTTGTTGTATAATTTGGGGGCTAGTCATCCCGTTGTGTTGTTGACTTAACTTGATCTATTTACTTATTGGCTCATTGCGACCATGAGACATTCGCTATGATATTGTGGTACTTTACTTGAGTGAATCTAAGATGAGAATGGTGATTCCATTGTGGCTTATTGTGTAGCCTTACTATTGATATTACTTGTGCGCCATGTGTGGTACTGTTTCGGATTGCGTTGGTTGTTGACATTACATTTCATCGTATTCATACGCATTTCATTGATACATTGATATATGCATGGCTATGGTACTGATGATGATAAATGAAAGAGTGCAGTCTCGGAGGTCTTAGCCGGAGTACGTTAAAGGGAGATGAGTGTATGTTGCCCGAGGTTTCTTGCCGGGAATGATTGAGTGTCCTATGCCCGAGGTCTTTATCGGGATCGTGAGAGTGGTACATGGACTTCTCGAGTCCCTCATGGGTCATGATCGCCAAGACGTAGAGTTATTCCGTCCGGGACATGTTGTACAAAGTTGCATATGCATTGCATACATTATTGCATTGCATTGTACTTTCTGGCTTCTGGTAATCTGTTGTGATACTATCGTGATATACTGATTCGAATTGATTACACTGAGACTTGGCACATTTACGTTTAGATGCTATAACATAGGTGATACTATCGTGATAAACTAATACGTATTGATTACACTAAGACTTGGCGCATTTGGGTTTAGATGCTGTAACATAAGTGATGATTTGTACTATGGTTGCAGATTCGTGTTGACTTGTACTTGTTGGGTTATGTGTTTATCTTGCTTCGCTGACTTTGTATACGTTAGCTAGTCTTAGTCGGCCTATGATACCTACTAGTACTTATTGTTTGTACTGACCTGCATTCTTATGATGATTGATATGCATGAATAGGCCTCTCGGCATGTTTGTATGAAAAGGCTCTCTCGACAGTTTGTATGAAATGGCCCTCTTGGCAGTTTGGCCCTCTCAGCATATGTGTATGAAATGCGTCTTTCGACATGTTTGTATGAAATGGCTCTCTCAGCAGTTTGCACGAGTATGGCCCTTTCAGCGTGTTTTTATGAATATGGCCCTCTTGGCAACTAAAAAAAAATATGCAATGGCCCTCATTGAAAATAAGAAAATATGATGGCCCTCATTGCAACAAGAAAAATATGCAATGGCCCTCATGACAAATAAGAAAATATGATGACCCTCATGGCAACAAGAAAAAATATGCAATGGCCCTCATGGAAAATAAGAAAATGTGATGGCCCTCATGGCAACAAGAAAAATACGCAGTGGCCCTCATGGCAAATAAGAACATGTGATGGCCCTCATGGCAACAAGAAAAAATATGCAATGGCCCTCATGGCAAATAAGAAAATATGATGGCCCTCATGGCAACAAGAAAAAATATGCAATGGCCCTCATGCAAAATAAGAAAATACGATGGCTGGCAACAAGAAAAAAATATGCAATGGCCCTCATGGCAAATAAGAAAATATGATGCAATGACAGATATGGCCCCTTCGGCTAAATCGTCTTTCTTTCATTCTTTATGCCAGTTGTGACCCTCATGGTCAAATATGTCGTATTTCTTTGCGATGACCCTCTCAGTCGGATATTTGCCCTTACGGTGTTTATGTCATTCATTAGCCCCCGTGGCCAGATGTTTGCCCTTGTGGCCTTCAAATCTTTTATAGCCCTTGTGGATAGATGTTTGCCCTTGTGGCATTCAAATCCTTTATAGCCCTTGTGGCTTGCTATTTTCGAAAACTCGGTCTTTGGTGGTGGCCCCAATCTCTTCTGGTGAACCATTTTACCTGCACATAAAACAAGGTTAGAGAAATGGATCGTCCTCTTGATTACCTGGGAACCTGCATTAGAAAAGGATTAGTTCCCTATCAAAGTTGATTCATGTTGCCAGCGCTATGGCATCTTTGGTTTTCCTGTACTCAAAAACCCCTTGGACTCGGTATTTGAAAGATGAATTTATTTTTCGTTATGCAGAAAAATAATTCTATGAAAAAATTAGTACGGGGTCATCTACTTATGAGAAAATAAATGTGTTGTTTTAAAAGCTGAGAGATTAGTTGTCATGACATGTGCTTTCGAACGAGGAGCAGTCTTTCTCTATTGCTTGATGGCTGAGGCTTCCTTATTTCCTTGTGCGGAATTTTTAAAATCCTCTTAAAAATTCTGCCCCAGTTTAAATATATTTGGCGAACTTTCGCGCTGAATCTCTAAGATGAAGGAAATTTTGAGGTTTCCTCAAAATTTCATCCCTGGTTTAAAGTATTGAAAAGGTAAGATCTGCCCCAGTTTGAGATTCTGCGTTGGCTGATTCTTGTAGCGGGCTGGCGGCACGAATTTTTGAGACCCTCCAAAAAAAATTATGCCCCAGTTAGGCGTGTGGCGATCTTTGCATCCCTCTTGAATTCTTATCTCTGAGGTTTCCCAAGGGTTTCTTGGGTTTTTTTTTTTGTACGACCGATCCCACAGAGCACCTACATATCCTATTACAGTAGGAATCAGGTCGAACGTAGTTCAGAATAAAGTAAATGAGTTTTGGTTTTACTAATAATGCGATAGGTTCCCAAATAGACTACCTACGTATCCCACTGTGGGGAAGTTAGGACATTGCGTGGCTCATATTATAATAGTTGTTTGGGTTTTTTCTATCTATTACAAATGATTACAAGCAAAATATACTATTACGATTGAAAAGCCTTGTCTTCACGCGTAGTAACGTTTGATTGCTTCTGAGTTGATTAACTTGGGCCACTCTTGCCCGTCTATTAATGCCAGTACTACTGCTCCTATGGACAGTACTTTGTGGACCATATAGGGGCCTTGCCAGTTGGGGGAAAATTTCCCTTTGTATTCATCCTGGTGCGAGAAAATTCTTTTGAGCACCATTTGCCCTATTTGAAAAAGTTGGGTCCTGACTCGTTTGTTGAAGGCTCTCGCCATCCTTTGTCGGTATATTTGGCCATTGCATACGACAACCATCCTCTTCTCATCAATTAAAGCTAGTTTCTCATATCGAGTTCGGACCCAATCTGCATTGGCCAATTCCGCCGCTGGAATGGTTCTTAATCACAGTATCTCGACCTCGACCGGTATAACTGCTTCAATGCCATAAACTAGTAAGGACGGGGTCGCCCCTGTTGAAGTTTGACCTGTATTGCGGTATCCTAATAAAGCATAAGACAACTGCTTGTGCCAACCTTTGTAACTATTTGTCATCTTTCTTAATATCCTCTTGATATTCTTATTGGCTGCTTCTACGGCTCCATTTATCTGTGGCCAGTAAACTGTTGAATTCCAATGAGTGATTTTGAATTGCTCGCAGATGTCCTTCATCAAGTGGCTATTCAGATTTTCTCCATTGTCAGTTATGACGGACTCAAGTATGCCAAATCGGCATATGATGTTGTTCTTTACAAAGTCGGCCACCACTTTCTTTGTCACTAATTTGTGTGATATTGCTTCTACCCACTTGGTGAAGTAATCAATGGCGAATAGAATGAATCGATGCCCATTTGAAGCAGTGGGTTCGATGGGTCCAATGACATCCATACCCCAAGCGATGAAGGGCCATGGAGAACTTATAGCATCGGGCTCACTCGGCGGGACTATGATTAAATCGCTGTGAATTTGGCATTGATAGCACTTTTGCCCAAACTTGCAGCAATCATTTTCCATTGTCATCCAGTAGTATCCAACTCGGAGGATTTTCTTGGCTAGCATGAATCCATTCATATGGGGTCCACAAGTCCCAGCATGTACTTTTTCCAAGAGTTTTGTGGCTTCAATGGCGTCCACGTATCGGAGTAAACCCAAATTCGGCGTCCGTTTACACAACACTTCTTTTTTTATAAAGAAACCATTGGCCATCCTCCTAATGGTTTTCTTTTGTCCACTTGTGATGCCCTCGGGATATTCCCGTTTCTCCAAATACATCTTGATGTCATTGTACAATGGTTTGCCATCTGGCTCTGCTTCCACGTGCGAACAGCAAGCATGTTCTTCTTTCAGACTTATCTCCAGCTAATCAATGTGACTGCTTTCGGGGTGCTAGATCATTGATACTATTGTGGGCCATGCATCGACAAACTCGTTCTGAGCTCCTTGGGTATGTCGGAACTTCATTTTTATAAATTTCTTACACAACCTTTGTGCCAAGTTTACATATGGCAGGATCTTGTCATTTTTGGTGGCCCATTTGCCTTGGACTTGGTGGATCAGCAAGTCGGAATCTCTGATGACCAATACTTCATTTATATTCATGTTCAGTGCCATCCTGAGGCCTAGAATGCAAGTTTCGTACTCATCCATGTTGTTGGTACAACAGAATTTGAGCTTCGCGACCATTGGATAGTGTTGCCCATTTTCTGGTATCAGGACCGCTTCAATTCTGGAACCCTTATAATTGACTGCTCCATCGAAGAACAATCTCCAACCTGTGTATGGTTTCACCATTTCCTCTTTTATGGCTAGTACCCCTTCGTCTGGGAAGTGAGTGCGAAGGGGTTCAAGATCATCGTCTACTGGACATTTAGCTAGCAGGTCCGCCAAGGATTGTCCTTTAATGGCCTTTTGTGCTATGTACACAATGTCGAATTCATTAACAGCATTTTCCATTTGGCCAATTTCCCGATGGGCATGGCCTGATGGAAGACATACCTCAAAGGATCCATCTTGGATATGAGGTGAGTGGTATATGAAGACTAGTAATGCCTCAGCTTCTGGGCTATCCAAGGCAAGGCGCAGTAGGTTTTCTCTATCAGTGTGTATCTCGCCTTGCAGAAAGTGAATTTCTTGCTCAAGTAGTAGATGGCATGCTCCTTTTCCCCCGCTTCCTCGTGTTGTCCTAACACGGACCCGAACACATTTCCAGAAACAGACAAATATAGCAAAAGTGGACTCCCGGGTCTGGGAGGTACCAAAATCTGTGGATTTGATAAGTATCTCTTGATAGTATCAAATGCCTCTTGGCATTCTTCTTTCCATTTTGTGGATGCATCTTTCTTCAGGAGCTTAAGTATGGGTTTCACAATAATGGTGGATTGAGCTATGAATCGTCCAATGTAATTTAGTCTTCCTAGGAAACTCATGACTTCCTTTTTGGTTTTGGGATGAAGTAGCTCTTGGATTGCTTCAATCTTGGTTGGATCTAGCTCTATGCCCCTTCGGATGACTATGAATTTAGTAATTTTCTGGCTGGTACTTCAAATGCATACTTAGCCGTGTTTAGTTTCATGTTGAACTTTCGGAGCCTGTGAAAGAATTTCCTCAGATGTGTTGTATGCTTCGAACTTTCCCTTGACTTGATGATGACATCATCCACGTACACCTCAATCTTTCTATGAATTATGTTGTGAAGATAGCAGTCATGGCTCTTATGTAGGTTGCGCCGGCATTCTTGAGGATGAATGGCATTAACCGGTAATGATACACTCCTCATGGAGTGATGAAAGCTGTCTCTTCTGCATCTTTTTGTCCATCAGGATTTGGTGATAGCTAGCGAAACAATCCACAAATGACTTTAGCTAGTTCTTGGCATAGTTATCTTTGAGTATGTGGAAATTAGGAAGTGGAAAGTTATTCTTTGGACTTTGTTGAGGTCCTGGTAATCCACATATATTCGTATCTTCCCTTCCTTTTTGGGTACCGGCACTATGTTGGCCAACCATGTAGGGTATGAGGTTACTTCTACCACCCCTGATTTGATTTGTTTTTCTACCTCATCCTAGATGCGGATAGTGAGGTTCGGTTTGAATTTTTGGGTTTTCTGTTTCACAAGAGCGAAGCCCGCATTAATGGGCAATCGATAGGATATTACGCTAGTTCTAAATCCCAGCATAGTAACGTATGACCATGCGAAAATATCCATATATTCGTTTAGTAGGCTTATCAATTCCTCCTTTTTAGGCCCTTCTTGGTGCGCACTTATCCTAGTTTCCTTGACGTTCTCTTTGTCACCTAGATTGATTGCTTCTGTTTCGCCCATGTTTGGTTTCTGTTCATTCTCTAACTACTCTACCTCTTCCACAAGACCCTTGGGTAGCATTATTTCTTCGTCGTATTCCTAGTACGCCTCTTCCTCTATACTGCCCGACTCATTCGTTTCATAACATGTCAAGATACTTAGGGCTGCTTTATTGTTTTTATTACTGAAAATTCAAGGCAAAGCAAGGTTAGTATAAAACATGCATGGAAAGTGAATAATAAAATCATTTTTGATGAAACCGAGGCTTCCATTAACTTAATATTAAAAGTACAAACTGTGGTCCTGGCTCGGATCAACATCGAACCATATCTGCTATTTGAAGACATTACGAGGTACATGAAATGACAAAAAAGGTGAGTAATCAGGCCTCGACCAATTCTCTCCATTTTTGAAATAAATTCATTATTTTCTCTACCAAAGAGCCAAAAGTCGGGTAGAGGTGCAATTGGACAGCTGCTCTCCCGGATCAGCATCTCGAATAGTGGGCGCTTCCGCACATTCCTTCAGAATTAATGAGCAATCTTCCTCTCGGAATAGCATTCCTATCCCCTCTTCTATGTTTGCATCACCCGGCTTGTGGAGATCTAGAGTAGGCTTGTGGAGATCCGCAACACCTTGTCTCTTCTTGGTAGATATTTCATCTTCAATTATGTCACGACTCAATTTCACTAAGTCGTGCGGGCACCTACCTTTCCTACCTCGGTAGGTGAACCCTTAACTAAACATTCAAAATTAATATAAAATAGCGGAAGAAAGTAAAATAACGTAAGTCTCGTAATATAATATAAATAAGTGCGGAAGTCAATGAAATCCACCGCAGTATCTGGTCTGGTCAAACAAGATCATGTAAACTAAATACTACAAGTCTGAATAATAATAACACATAAATGGTCTCAAATTATGTCTCAGAATAGAGAGCAAGACATAATAATAGGAAGAGTCTTCGGGCAGCGAACGTCCTCATTCTCACCCGGAAGAGACTCAAATTAGCAAACCTCGAATATCAACCACGAGGAGTAGAAGTGGATCCAACCTAGTACTCTGCATTCATAAAAGAATGCAGCAAGTGCTGGTACGTATCATAGGCCGACTAAGACTAGCTAACGTATATAAAGATAACAAAGCAAGATAAACACGTAACCAACCAAGTACAAGTCAACACAAATACATATCCACGATACAAGTCATCGCTTATGTTATAGCATCTAAACCCAACTTTGCCAAGTCTCAATATAATCAATCCGAACCAGTACATCACAATCATATCACAACAAGTCATCAACTATGTTATAGCATCTGATCCCAACTGTGCCAAGTCTCGGTATAATCATTCCCCACCAGTATATCACAACCATATCAGAACATATCATAGGAAACCAAAAGGTACAATCCAACGCAATAACGTATGTATGATGAATGTAATGCATATACACAGTACACATGTAATCCGACAATGGAATATCACATCTCGGTAGCACAACCCATGAGGGACCTACAAAGTCAATGAACCACTCGTCCCGGCAAAAACCTCAGTGAGGACCACTCTCTCGATCCTAGCAAGTGACCTCTAGCATCGATCACTCATTCGTTCCGGATAAGAAACCTCAGGAAACGTAGACTCATTCCGCTCTAGTAAATGACCTCGGATCACAGACTTTCATCTCTCTTTTACGCTCTCCGTCAAAGATCGCGGAAGCTACATTCTCTCACTTATCATCATCAGTACCATAACCATGCAATATCAATGTATCATGGAAATGAGTATGAATACGATGCAATGTAATAACAACAACCAATTCAATCCCAAACAGTACCACACGGGGCACACAAGTAATAACAATAATAAGGCTACACAATAAGCCACAATGGAATCATAATCTCATCTCAAATCAATCAAGTAAAGTACTACAATATCATAGTCATGATATATCACTAAGCACAAATACCCAATATCTCAACGTGGCAATGAGCCAATAAGTAAATAGATCAAGATAAGTCAACAACACAACGGGGTGGCTAGCCCCCAAATCATACAACAAGGCCTAACCTAAGAAAATAGCCAACCCAACTTCATACCCGAAGGTTTACATGCATTCTCCAACAATATCATCTAAACATACGCTTCGCTAATCGAAGTCTCACCATAAGGTAAACCATAACCTACCTGGAGAGCCGAACAACAAAGTCTCCAATAATCAAACCTTAGTCTTTCCCTTCCTTTGAGCCTCGATATAATGGAAGTCTAAACCTATCCGAATCATGAAATTAGAATCAAGAAGAAACAACATTCAAACCTTAATTCTATTCAAGACCCAAATCCTAACCTTTAGAATGGGGTTTATGAACTAGGAAGATGGAATAACGAATCTATGGGTCTCAACATGAAGTTAATGTTCTAGGTGATCAATTCCCATCAATTATAAGGTAGGAGAACTAACAAATTACTTAAATTTGGATTCTAGGCAAAACCCCCAAATTTATGTATGAACCGTAACTTCCAATTCCATAAATTAGCTTCTAATTTCGAAGGAATCATGCAATTATAGATTCTAATGATCAATTTCATGCTTAATGAAGCTAACCCAATCAATAAATCAAGATTTAATAGTCGAGAATGAAGAACCCATTGAACCCTATTTTAATCCTCAAGCTCTTAATGAAACTAGCATGATTAATGGATTCCTAAGGTGATTAACGAAACAAGGAATGGTACTGAAGATGGAAGGACTTACCACAATGATCTTCCCCTAAGAAATGCCTTGAAATGCTCTCAATAGCTCTATTTTCGGAGTGAGTAATGAATTAAAGACTTAGGGCTTTTAAATAAAAAATCTGGTCCGTCAGCTGCTTCCGCGCTCACTGTAACGCTTCAGAGGTCCCGCTTCCGCGGTCCTATTACCGCTTCTGTGGTCCAGCCCAAATACATAATGTCGTTTCAACGATAGGGTCACCGCTATAGCGGTACCACTGCCGCGGTCCTGGTGACGCTACAGCGGGTCACCAGACACCAAAAATTCCCCAAATTCCATAAACTCAACCCGAAATTTTGACTATCACCCGAGACCATCTGCTCACAAATCATATATGCAGACATACATAAAAACATGCTACGAATGCACTCATGGCCTTGAAATTCCCAACGGAGGACTTGTTGATCGAGTCAACCCCCGATACCTCAAAAGCTATTTTTCAACCTAAGTTCCAAAATGCACTCGACTGCATTGGGAACCAAACTGAATATACATATGAGTTGTAAAAGATCATCTAAACCTCTCAAAATCGACGGATTTTCGATAAGAGTCGTTTACTCAAAAGTCAACTTTACGTCAATCTTTTTTTTCGCTTTAAGCCCCAATTTCCCTCCGAATCATATCCAAAGACTTGGGAAGCATGTCAACGGTCCCGTTGGGTCAAACGTGAGCTAAATAAGCTCGGAAAAGGGTCAAAAGCATCAAAAAAGTAATAACAACCAAACGGGTCATTACAAGTTGGGCCATAATCGAGTTCAAAACGAAAATTATCTTGGGGAATGGGGATCGGCTCAGTGATACCGTGCAAATATTTCCCAGACCTTTCCTGGGTTCGAACCCGTTCTGGGGCATGGTTGAAGTAATCGTTTTATAAACCACAGGCATGGGAACCTCCGGGGAGTCTACCTTGTGGGTAGTTCCCACTAGCTCCATCACATGGAAGTCTATTCCTTTAGGTGCTACCTCTATAACAGGCACAGAGTTATCTGGGTAATTATGTATGCTTCCTTCCCCGTGGATCACCACCTAATGGCCTTTCCAGACAAATTTCAGAGACTGATGGAGCGAAGATAGCACAGCTCCTGCTATGTGGATCCACGGCCTTCCCAAGAGCAAATTGTAATTGGTGGGTATTTCCATAACTTGGAACTCAATGACAAACTCTGACGGACCTGTTTGGATGTTAAGGTCAACTTCTCTGGTGGCATCTCATCGGCCTCCGTCAAATTCTCATATATTTGTACGGCTTTAACGAACCTTTCCGAGGTCATATCGCAACTATACCAAAGTAGACTCGGGAAACATTTAGTCCAGCCCCATTATCGATTAAAACCCGTATTACTATTTTGTTGCGACATATAACAGTGATGTGCAGTGCCTTGTTGTGATCTGTGCCTTCTTTGGGCAATTCCTTTTCTGTGAAGCCAATATGATGTTCCTCCATAACATGGATATCCATTTCCACCAGATTTTAGCTTTTTGTCCCAGTCGGGACGTGGGCTTCCTCCAACACCTTCATTAAGCCCAAGCGGTATTGGGGTGAACTTAGTATGAATACTAATACCGAGATTTGGGGCAAGTGTTTTCTTCAAGTGCTCCACAATAGAGTATTCTTTTGGCTGCTCAACGCCAGAAGTCTTCAGCTTCACTTTCAGTGATGACCTTCTTTGATCTTTGTCTTTTTGAGGTGCCCTTTGGGCTAGATCTTCGCGAGTATAACATCTTCCTGACCTTGTCATACCAGAAGCAGCAGCTACTTGTACCAAGAACTCTTTTCGAGGAGGTGCCGTTATTACTTGAGCCATGTGCGCAACAATAGCCGCAGGGATTAATACCTTAAACTGTGGACGTTCTTATAAAGAAAGTGACTCCACTGTGTGCTCGAGCTCTTCCACAAAATCTTAGATAATAGGCCTACTTGAAACCTAGTCCTCTTCTCTTTCAATCATACGAATCATGTTGTTTCTATGGTTAGGCAGAGGAGTGCTATTCACATTGGGTGGAGTCGTTTGGAGCACAATATCGTTTTTGTCAATCATATCATGTATCTTATACTTTAGATTAATACAATCCTTAGTACTATGTCCTACGCCATTAGAATGGTAGGTATATGTTTGATCAGCTCGGTAGTACCGATTCTTTGAACACACGAACATGCTTTTTCTCAAAGTTCTGACGTAGCGCGTTGTAGGAATTTGGTGATGGTTGGTTTTGGTAATTAGTGTGTGGTTTATTTTGTGTAGGTCGGTAAACGGGTGTGGGAGCTTGGTAATTTAGAGATGGTGTTTGGAACTTCGTTGCGCATAATATATAGGCACCGTATTGTATGGGGTGAGTGAAGCATAAACTTCCATCGGCGAATGGAATTCCTCCCTTCTTTTTTATCAAGGGCTGGGTGTATGGGAGCTGCTTGCCACATCTTCCTTCTTCTTTCTTACGAACCCGGTCGAACTTGATCCGGCAGCTTTCCCAGCTACGCTTATGATCTGTCCTGTTTTGAGACCATCCTCTATGGCCTATCCCATTTTGATGAGTTCAGAAAATGGCCTACCTACCATTGACAACATTCAGTCATAGAAATCCATTTCTTGAGAACGGATGAAAACTGAGACTAATTCTTCTTCGCCCATTGGTGGTTGTACTTTGGCGGCTTCCGTTCTCCACCTACTTGCATATTCGTGGAAGTTTTCGGTGGATTTCTGTTTTACTTTCTCCAAGTAGTACCAGTCCACTACTGTTTCCATATTGAAATGTAATCTTTCCATAAAGGCCGCGCTGGCGGAGCAGGGAGCCTACAGGGAAGGTTGGGCCAATGAGGAGCTAGACGAGTATCTGCAGACCCTCTACCCCATCGACTACATCTATCTCTGAACCAACTGAATATCTACTTGAAAAGGCATAATCATCAGAACCACGCAGCCATATGTTCCCATGTGACCCAGCAGTGTATGTCTTGTGCTGTGAACCACTTGGAGGATTCTCCGGTCAAACTCCAGCTGAATAGCCTTATAATGAACGCCTGATTATCTCGGGCACCGACCAATTAGTCACAGTAGGCTCGCAAATGGGCATTAGGGTCGCCTGTTCCATTGAACAATTCAAAACGAGGCACCTTGAAACCTTCAGGAAAGTCCAAATTTGGATGTATACACAGATCATTATAGCTTAAGCCCGTGCCAGTGAGGGTGGTTCTCATGGACCATTCCAACATTACGGTCATTTTTCGTTCGAGCCTTTCTTCCTGTTTTCCTTGCTTGGCCTTTCATGCCTTTTCCACCTCTTCATTGTGATTGATTTCTTAGTGATCAGGTGAGAAGGTGTTTGGGGTGACGAATGTATGGAAAGAAACTTTTGGGTGTGTAGGGTGATTTTGGTGGATATGTGTAGTTTTGGCAGTCGGTAGTGAGATGGTACTTAGTTGTGTAGTGATGCTGGGATGGGTGTTTTGTGGCGTTTGTTAAGAGGGAACGGAGTGAGTGATTTAGGGAATTTGGGTAGTATTAAGTGGTGGTGGAGTATTGTACGAGGTACCAATGTGTCCATCGGTGACCGGATATCGGGTGAATGGTATAGTGGTTACAGTGGACTGAGTGGGAAAGTGATCGAGTAGCAGTGAGCTTAGAGACGGAAAAGGTGCGGAGCACTTCTTGTTTCAGCAGGTGCTTCTCAGGCAACATTAGCGGCTTTGTTCCGTACGACCTCTTTTTGAAGGTTAGCGATTTTCTCAAACATCATCTTCATAACGTCCTCAGTAGGTGAGAACTCAGGTAATTCTCGAAGAGGTAAATGTCTGAGACCGATGTCAGTTGGGGTAGTCTCATTCTTGGAAGTACCAGTCATTTTTGCTTTGCCTCGGTCTTGTAGGGATAGGGATGCTATTACAGCTTTTGATCTTGTGAAGTATGCCAGTGTGAACATGAATCAACTTTCTCTTCTATAAGAAAAGAACAACTCAAAAGAAAACAATGTTAGTTTGTTAGGCAACGCACATAATTGGCAGTTAAAGCACATAACACATAAATAATCACATGTTTGACTTAAATTCTTGATTTATCTCTTGTTCCAAGTTTTGGGTATTTTGGCTTTGTTAAGTGGGGGAATATAATATTTATAATATATAGTGACTGAGTCTTACGTAGACTGCCTAAGGCCCATCCGTAGTTCAGTTTACATAAAATAAGAATCCCTAACTTAAAACCTACCCATGACCAGGCCCGATAAGGGCTTCTTATTTATCCTTCCTTGGGACATCAGGTCGGCGCAGTTCCTTTTACATATAAAAGGGTGGGGGAGTGGGGGACAGATCTGTGTTAAATAAAAAAAAATGGAATCCCCTCAAATTTAACCAAAAGTTGACCTTTCCCTGAGGTCAGAATGAGTTGTTTGTCCTCTCAACGCTATACCTAGATGGTGCCTCTGTAGACCAGATGCTCCTCAAGAAAAGGGCACTTCTTATGTGCAAGAACCGGAGCATGAGGTGGCAACCTCTCATGGATGACACAAATTATCTCCTGACTCCTAGGTTTGTCCAAAACGTCTTCACTTTTCACGTGCCTGGGCAATACACAGTAGGGGCAAGCCACAGCTTTGAGTGCAATGGCCCACCATTCAGGCGATGTCGGCCAGATGAACTCTACCCGTTCTTCGGGCTCCCCTCTTGGGCTTGCTGGTGTGACAGAGGCAAACTCTCTTAATGGCTACGTCAGTTCTAATAGGTCATACTCCATCTCCTCTTCTTCCAGTTCCTCAACTATGGGAATGTACTCCGAAACTATCCCCTTTCCCTTGTCTAAAACATTCTCGTCTTGGTGTTGTGTTTCAACAGGTTCCTTGGGCGGACTTTCTGCCAAATCCATTAATTCATTGGCCTCTTCAATTTTGGCCTTGACTGAGCGGATCCGTTTCTCAAGATCTTGAATTTTGCGACAGAGCAAACCCTCGCCTTCCCTTCTGGCCTCGTGCTCTGATACGTCTTCGCATCCATCTTCAGATTATAAGAACGTTACTAAGCTTATTATGGGGATCGTTTTCGTTGTTTTTCTTTGGGATAGTGGTCAGTACTTGAGATCAATTAAGCATTTAAACGGAATATATGAAGCAAATAGGTCACGTAAAGCAATTTATACAAGCATAGGTGTACTAATCGCCTTCCTAAGCCTTTTTGAACCAAGGCATACTAATCATTTGAAACATGAATGTGTCATTTGAGTCAAACCGTTTCCCCATAATCATGAAATTTTATTAATAATAATATTCTGCCCCGAAGGGGTACAAAAAGGATAAAATGAATCAGCAGAAGTGTCCTCTGGTGGCTTATGATGAAGGTTGATCAGTCCTTGCCTTCTTTGCCGTTCAAAGGGTAGTTTGGATAGGAAGATGGGCCAATGTCAATGTGGCCTCCATCAGAAAACCCTTCTGTGTAAAAGTCAATAGAGCGACGTCATCCAAAGTCTTCTTCATCCAGTCATCAAGCTCAACCAAACAGTCATTAGTAAACTCTAACTCATGCCTTAAACTAGCTATGATGGCTTTGTCATGCTCAATCTTCTCTAAATACTTGGCATCTCTATCGTCAGCTCTCCTTTGAACCAGACGGGCTCGAATCTCGGCTTGTGAATCCTTATATTGTACACAACTATAGAGAATGGGTTTGGGAGGGAGAGTACCCTGCAAGTCGGCCCTTAACCAATCCTTATACTCCAGCACACACCCAGGACGAAACATATCGGGAGCTAAAGTATTGGGACCCCAAGTCATGCAACCGTTCCACCCGTGTAAGTAATCCAATCTTTCGGTGACCTATCTCTATCATAATCAATGAGGAAATCTCCCATGCCACCGACTTAGGGTATGATTTGGATCCTTCTAAACTATCTTATGACTCAAGCAGACACGTAAGGACGAATATCCTGAATCCCCATAAGTGATAAAAATGGACACTTCCTACCCTTGACCACAACTTTATCGGATACAAAGGCGTGGAACATCCATTGAACACTTTCTTCTTTCAACCTAGAAAAGGTGAAGGCCTAACTCTGCTTGGTTTGGTCCCCAAAGTTTGGACAAAAGTTATGGAGACCGTCCCTTTCGGATGGATTACTTAGGTGTTGGTTACCTCTAACCTTGATCATATGTTTCAGGATCCACCATTTTAGAAGTAGGTTACATCCTTGGAAGTAATTGTAGTGGTTTCTGGAAACTCTTAAAGCTTGGTACAGATCAGCTAGGATAATTGGTGTTAGGTCGAAGTATTTGGTTTCTTCTTGTTGGGTTATGCCGTAGAAGATGGCATGGGTAACTGAAATGACTCGGGTGTCTATGGCTTGTGACCAATATTTAGGAAAGATCATAGTTCCCAAAAAGCTAATGGCAAAGGGTGGCTAACCATTCGGCATAGGTTTTGAACTCCCCCGGATGTTTAACAAATCCACTTGGTTTCCCGAACCTTTTGTACAACTCTCTAAAGGGTACGTTGTGACCGTGGGACCAATTGGCGTAGGATCAGGAAAGCATTTTGCAAATTTGGGAGTAAGTGGGCTTTTCTGGGATTAAGGCATTTTGGTCGGGTTTCTTTCTCCTTTTTCGTGCCGAACCTACTCTAGTCAAAACATCTGTAAACTCCTCCAAGGTAGGGGCCATCTCTACAACACTGCGGAAGCGGAATACCGTTCTATCCCGGTCCCAAAATTTCGTAATTGTAACGGTTCTCATTTCGCAGGCGGGGTTAGCACTCGAAAAGCTACTTCGAACTCATTTGTGCTCTTTCGGACTTTATTTTAAAAGAGTCGCCACCTAATTTTTAGCAAATTAGGAAAGCCAATTTTGAATGGTTTATTCATACACCGTGAAAAATTCTTCTTAATCCAAAGTTCTAGGTAAGGGTTCTAGTGATCCCCTAGGGAAGGTGTTAGACACCCTAGTATTAAGGATCCGCACTATACGGTTGACCTTCGAATTTTAATGTATGAGTATTTACATGAATTTTTTATTTGGTGTTTATTCCCACAAATATTTTGTCATTTACATATCATGTTCTGGAAAAATTTGAATATATTCCCATTACATATAGGGTATTTAGGTTCGGATTTATAATATCCGAGTACAATTAGCTCCTTTTATATATAAGGATAGTAATGGTTTTGAAAAGATATATAAGAGTTTATTGATTTAACGTGTGGAATAAATGGGCTTTTACTCATGCTTGACTCATACATGGTTTGGGTTAATCTATTTAGCACGTTTTCAGAATGTCCTTATCTAAAAAAACTTTATATTTACAAATAGTTTATACGGATTTCAATTTATACATGTGAGGCGTTTGCTTTTATATAACAAAAGCTAATTTTTTTTTTCTCGAATTGAACTTAAGGCCTATGCTTGTAATAGAAAAAATTGTATTTTCACGTGGACTTGGCCCAATTTTATTTCTGAAAAATTGCTTAAGTGTCTAGATGTATTGATTTTTGCTAGAGCCTTAGCCCAAAATTTTATTTTTCTATGGGCTCAGCCCAAAATAGTACTTCCTCTCTTTTTTTTTCTGAAAATTTTGTTAAGTGAGACTTAAAAATGTGATTTTAATTGGGCCTTGGCCCCAAAATTCCTATCGTTCGACTAGGCTTAGTCCAAAGAGAAGACTTGGTTTTCTGGTGCTTGAATACACTACATATATATACAATTTGAAATCTGGGCTTAATCCAAAAAGAAATCTTTTTAGGAAACTGAGTTTGAAGGGAAAAAATCTTCTTTTGGTTTAAAAACGTTAATTTGTTTTTTCTTTGTTAGAAAAATGGTAACAATATTCCATAAGGATGTAATCTTTTTTATCCTTTTTACCGATTTACTCTCTTAGCCATTTTTTTTTTCAAAATCATTTATACTAAGCTCATGTTGGAAAATCGTGTGGGGGCCTAAAGTCGAACTAAACGGTGTAGGCACTGTTGTCCTAAGAAGACCAATTCATGACCATAATGATTCCAATAATATACATGAGTTTTACAATCTTTACAAATACAAGATACAATCAACTGCATATAATAAAAATGCATAAGTAAGGAGAAGGGGAGACTAGGGGCATACCAAGCCCCTAGTTGGCCATTTTCACCCATGGCTGGGCCGTCTCTGCATCCTTAACAATATTAGCTTCCATTTTATTTTCTTGAACTCCACAATCTTTGAAAGAATTTTTCTATTGGGCTAAAAAGCCCAATAGGGTGGCTGGACTCTGCCTAAGTGGCCATGCAGTGAAGGAGAGGAAAAGAAAAGGGACTCCATTAGTTTAAAATTTTCTAAACTTATCACATACATAGATACAAGCATACATATATCAAATTCATTAAAGGGTCACGCAATGAATATAGTTGCATCTGTACTACTGGGCTTTAATAGTTAGGGATTTAGGTAGTAGGAGAGGAAAGTCGTCGCCATCCTTAATCCTGATGCCGCACAAGATCCAAGAGGTTTCATGAGCCTCCGGCATGGCAGGGGACCAAGGGATGGTTTAACACCAAACCCCAAAAGCTACCTTAGTTTCCCAGCCAATATAGCCATAAGTAAAATAGAATTCCATATTCATACATGAGTTTGGTATAGGCAAAAACAGTTTTAGTGTATGCAGTCATAACATAATCAGGAGTAGACAAACAAACAAGCATGCGATAGACAGAAACAAGCGATAACATATGGAGGAAGTATAACTAGAAGCAAAATAAGAGCACACAGATATGGCCTTGGTAACAAAAAACTGCAGGTCTAATGCTTATGGGATGGCACAGGGAAATATTCATTATGGTAACAATAATAAAAAGGGACACATGTAGGATTCATACACAACCAGGCAAACATGCACCTAGGCATAACTCAAGTGAACATATGCAGGACAGGAGGCCATGCAGAAATGATAATTTTTACTTAGAGTGATCATGACATGGGCAGGGCCCAAACAGATAGGTCCAGATTTCTTTGGTTCAAGTATATCTATACAAAAAGTGTAGCACACAAATGAGCAACTATAGTTTCAACAGCCAAGGCACAGGTATAAACAAATTGCAAACAGGTCCAAGAGTGTGAGGAGGATGCAGGATTGCTTTTTAACATTGGCAGTCAAGTTGTCAAGTGGTGACAATCTGCCTTTTAAGATTTTTGGCTCTAAGTTCTATACTTCTTGTGAGTTCTTTCCTACCTGTGTCCAAGCTAAGCACACATGCACCCAGATTCTCTATTTTAAACATAACCAATTATTCTTTAGTGATAGTTTGTTTACAATCTAGGTCCCTTTAGATCTAATGACAGTACTTATATGGTCCCAAGGTTTTCATATGGTAAGCATGTATCCCAAAAGTTTTAAAAGTGCCATGGTGTTCTCTATATTGTGAGGGGGTGTTATGAACCCAAGCATTTCCTTGATTCTCACTTATCCCTCTCCTCAAAACATCTTTTAAAAAGACCTTTCTAAGCCATGTGACCTTCAGCTCACCTAAAGTCCTCTGAAACCATATTAGGTCCTATCACTTCAGCTATTCACAACTAGGTGTTTCCTCAAAAACAAATATAAATACTCACAAGCAGACAAGACTGTTTAGGTATAAATAAGGACCATTCATTGTTATCAGGGCCTAGTTAAGCTCACACTTGGACATGAGATGAATTAAAAGGGTCATTTTTAGCTTTTATAAAAACGAACCATCACAGACTGCTCTAAGCACTTCAACAACGCAAACATATCCCAAATGCTCATCCAACTGAATCACAAAGGTATACACCAACTGAATAGCCAAGCAATAATGACTAATCGTACAAATAAGGTTCTCAAGGATACAAACAACTAGGGACAGTTAAGTGGTAATATTGCATTCATGGGAGTAACCCACCAAAATTCAGGCCAAAGATTCAAACAGTTCAAGCATGGATATGTCATACAGGATCTCATGGAACATGTTCACTCTTAAACAACACAAAGCAAGAAAATTTGAACTCTAAGGCACAAATCTAGGTCCTGATAAAGTCATTTCCCATAGAATTTTGGTCAATGATGCAGTTTTAAATCCCTTTGATCATGACAAAGAATGTGATGGACCCCTATACTTTAATCTAACTTAGTTTTGATAGCATAAAATCTCAAAAGATCCTCCCAGGCATGGTTAAACTTCTCCATGCCAAACATAAAGCCTCTGTATTCCCACAGCCACGGGAATGAAGTTCAAGAGAAAAAAGGAACCACGAGTTCCTAAAAGAGAAGCAGGACAGGGTGAGGTCCTCACCTCCCCAACCTTTTCCTGAATCTTGCTTTCAGTAAAATGGGAGCAAAGGTTGCACTGGTCATTGCTTCTAGTTCATACCTAAGCTCATCTCTTACTCTCCTAAGGCACTTTCAAATCCTTACCTCATCCTCATACCTAGTGACAACTACTAAGACTTTGTAATTAGGATTAGTTTAACCCTGCCTTTAAATCACATCCCAGCTAAGCACTTAGTTGACGACATAATTTAACAGTTTCAATTAACTCCACCTACGATTTTAATTATAAAAGCTGTCTTGAACACTTTTTTGACATTACTTCTTTGGTGAACTTGATTTCTTAACATTATAAACTTAAGCTTAAAATAAACATCAATCCTGAGACTCAAGTAGTTCCATTTCACTGGTTAATTAATCATCTTAACTATCAGAGAGCATATCAGGATTCAATCACCATTTCAATGTCACTAGACCTCTTAGAAGACTCAAGCATGGATCATATATAGAAGGGGGAGGGTCTGATGACATAAACACCAAGACTAGGTTCTGTTCAAATTAACAACTATGTCACATAATTACCCTAGTGGTATCTAGGTGTCCTAATTCATCTTTAATGATTTTACAACTTCATGAGCCAATACTAGCCTCTAATGAACCATTTGGGAGCACGTTGTACCAAACAAATAGACCTTGGTCTCAATCTTCATTTTAGAATTTCTATATTAGGTTCAGGGGTATTGATTGATTTATATCTACCTTTAGTGTATAATAGACAACTATTCAAAGTTATTTTAGGACAATTCAACCATATTTAAACAGACTTAGGTAGACAGAGGCCTACTCAAATGTAATTAGACCTCATTCACTCTCATTCTAGTACCTTGACCGCATCTTAAGACTCATGTAAGTATGCTTAAATTCATTAAGTCTTGTATCATTAAGTCCCGTTTTATTCCAACTATGATTCTTTACTTATCCCAATCATGACTTACACCACTAAATATGACATAAACAAGTGTGTAGGGACTCAAGAAAAGAAAACAGATTGAAGACACTAGGATAGCACAATCCCATCAACAAACTAACAACCACCTTAAACTACTCAAAATGGGTCATCACAGTTCTTTAGCAGTTTCATACATTTAAACAGGATTAATACTAATCTACAAGGTTACCAAAGTTATTATTAGTAATCATATAACCATATTTCATCATGTTTAAAGGATGAGCAGCCAAGCAAGAACCTTAGCATCTAATAAAGCATACCTCAGTCTCTACATCTTTGCCAATGAAGCAACGCCAATAAAAATTATGTAGGGACACACATTTAGTTCATACTAACTAGCACTACTAACGCTAAGTAAATCATTAATGAGGACAAGAATGTGATCTCTATCTCAAGCTCCTGGTGAATTTTTTAGCATTACTAGGGCAGCAAATCACCACTAATCAAACCCAAAACAAACTAACAGCAAACAAAATATTATCATATAACAAAGCTATTGAAAACAACAAAAATAAGTAGCAAGATTAAAATATTACCTTTTAGGTGCAGCCGCGGACAAGAACGAATTTGAAATCTGTGTGCTCCCAAATCCCAAACTCAGCCACAAAAATGAACAAAGACACCAATTCTTAGAACTAAAAAAAAGAGACTCGAACTTTAAAAGCTATGTCTTAAATTTTTTTTACTAAGAAAGCCTAAATCTCGAGTTTTATACTCAAGTTCAGGCTTTTTTGGTTGTTTTTCCAACTTGTTTAAATGGTGAGGGACGGGGTTCTATTAACAGAACCCCAAAGTCTATTCCCAGACTTGAAATTTCAATGCGGTACCAAGTGGATTTTTAGATGCAAACACTCAATATACGTATTAACGACTGAGATTCAAAGTAAAATAACACATACATGGCCGGATCTGACTGATCTGGGTCGATCCAAGGCATTTCCTCATTAGCCAATGAAAATGCAGTTCGTACAACACCAAAAATCCAGAAAATCGCATGCTTGATTCGAGGAAATAAAAGAAAAGTAAAAGTATTGAAGATTAGTACCGTATTTAGAACAAAACAAAGGATTTCAGGTTGAAACTTTGAGGGTTTCACGCAAATGAACCCGCAAAAGCTTATTTTGGCTCTGTGCACTCTAAACTATGCCATTTTAGGAAGAGAGAGGGGAGAGAGAAAAAAAAAAAAAAACAGCTACTAGGGTTTTATGTGGGATAGGGGAAAGAGGATAGACGAGAGATAAGGGTTGTTTGGTGTGAATGAAATGAAAAGGGGATATTACCCCTTTAAGCTGATGCGAGACTGGGCCAGGTCTTGGTCCGTTTTGGACTGGACTCGGTCCAAGTCATAAAAAAAATAAGGCTGGCCCTTTTATGTATATAATGATACATATATATGTATATCTAATGTATACACACATATATAGAGTAAAGTGGGTAATTTAATAAGCGGGCAAAACTAAAATATTGATTATTGATAGTAATATTTCAATTATAATCAAATTAGGACATAATTAACCTATTAAATAATTTTTTTAGAAAGCGGCCAATTGCGTAAATGGGCTTAATTTTGCGAATATGACCTTAATTGATTTTAATCTGATTGATTATTTCAATTATGGCCATATTTGGCTTTATTAGCCAATTTTAAAATTAAATTCCACTAATGACCTTAATTAATTTGGGCCAATGAATTTGGTTATTTCAGCCAAGGTCATTAAGAGGCTAAATTTACAAAAAAAATGACCCAATTTCCTTAAACCCATGAATTGGTTAATTTAATTGTGTCCATAAAAAAAAACAATTCAAAATTAATTTGCAATACTGACCATCTAATTGATTAATTAGCCTAATTAAAACATCTATAGGCAATTACAAATAATTTTAACAAATTATACAATTATAAAAAATTAGAGATTAAAGGGTGAAATGGTTAATTATTTTAATCACTCAAACTCGTTGAATTGAAGGGAATAATGTATTTGCTAATTTTTATTTTTGACAATTTAAACAATTAAACAAATGATTATTTTTAAAAATGCATTTCTTTCATTAAACCTAGCAAGTATCTCCTAAATGTCATAAAAAGTACCAATTAATTTCTAAATAATTTGTGATGTCATAAAAAACCTCTTTATCAATTTAGAGGCGTAAAATATTGACTTGAACAATTTATATAAAAATTATTTAAACCTTTTAAGGTGCATAGATCATTTTATTTATTATCCAAGGACTCTGAGTGATTAAAATAAATTATGGGAGGTCAAAAATTAGGTGTCAACAGCTGCCCCTTCGGTGTTCGGGGATGGCGGGATCATTTCAGAGCAACTAAATTTGACTAACCCAAATTTTTTATTTACCCAACTCATTCTACCCTTCATCTTCATGCAATTTTCACATACGTGGCCGGACCCTGGATTTTGGGTTTCCTACATATCTCGGGCCGTACGAGAATTCAGGCCACTTGTAGTTCAACTCAACTAAGGACTTTTAAGTGATTCGGCAAGAGAGTCTTGAAATCCCCGGTGAATTGATCGGGATTTCTCTAGACAGTTGTTAGTGTGTGACTGACTCTCTGATCTTGAGCCCACCTACAAATCCCTGGTCTCTGAGAATCAGGTCACATGTAGTTCAACTTGAGGAAGAAGAGTATGTCCCTTATGCGGGAATGCCTTCATATTTCCCGGTGTGTGTCCAACCGGTCGCAGATTTTAGTAAATAAAATAAAACAAGACAAATTGTGGCTGAGCCTGAGATTGGATGGCCTGGCCGAAGAGCTTAACTCTCATGGGCACCCTATCTTGATCGGCTGCGTAAGAAAAAGTTCCACGTTAGCTCCGTAATTTGTCTAGATTTGGTTTGGCAAGTTGTCTCCTTTCTGGCAGTTGTGTGCCTATCTCTTGGAGTTGACAGCATCGCATATATTCTTCGTGATGTTTGGATGAATGACCCTCTTGGCTGCTTGTATGAATGGCCCTTTTGGCTATTTGAATGAATGGCCCTTTTGGCTTGTTTGATATGAATGGCCCTTTTGGCTGTTAGAATGAATGGCCCTCTCGACTCTTCGTATGAATGGCCCTTTTGGTAGTTTTGTATGAATTGCCTCTCGGTAGTTTGTATGAATGGCCCTCTCGGTAGTTTGGTACGGATGGCCCTCTTGGCAATTTTGTATGAATGGCCCTCTCCGCAATTTGTATGAATGGCTCTCTTGACAGTTTGATATCAATAGACCTCCCAGCAATTTTGTATGAATGGCCCTCTCGATAGTTTGTATGAATTGCCCTCTTGTTAGTTTGATATGAATGGCCCTCTCGGCAATGTGTATGAATGGCCCTCTCGGCAGTTATATGAATGGTCCTCTCGGCAGTTTGTATGAATAGCCCTCTCGGCATGCAATTGACAGGTATGGACCTTGTGTCTTGATAATCTTTCTTTCATCCATTGTATTTGGTTGTTGACCCTTGTGGTCGGATATGCCCTCTCATCCTTTTCATGACCCTTTTGGTCGCATGTATCTTTATGCTCATTCATTGTGACCCTCTTGGTCTAACATACCTTTGCCATTCGCTGTTTGTGTGACCCTTTTTGTTAGATTTGTCTTCACACTCATTCATTCTTTGCATGGCCCTTTGGTCCTTCTCTGCCTAGCTGAGTTTACTTTTAGCCTTTACTGTGAGTAAATCGGATGATGACGCGTCTGTCGTCCTGTTAAAAAACCTGCATTCGCAGAAAAATTTTGAGTTTCCTAAGAGGCCAATTAGCATTATTCTCCTCCCGTCCGATGTCTTTTCTTAATGCTCTTTTGAACCCTCTTGGGCTCGGTATTTCGAGAGATAGTTTTAGGACGTACTTATGCTAATTTTTAAAATTTAAAGCAAAGTTTGAAAAATGCGCGTTGTTTTCCTTTGTAGGAATGTTTTATTTAGTTTTGTGTCACGATGTGTGTTTTCTTCCAACGAGATATTCTTATCTTCCAGGAGATGCTGTTGCTGAGTCTTGAACTGGTAGAATTTTTTAGGTCTTTCTCAAAAATTCCGCCCCTGTTTCAGGTCTTGCTCTGATTGGCTCAGGTATTGTCTTGTTAGGCAGGAATTTTTGACGTTCCCTAAAAAATTCTACCCCTATGTATGGCTTTGCCCTGCCCTCTTTTTTGTTGATTTTTGGTAGGAATTTTTGAGGTTTCCTAAAAAATTCTACCCCAGTGTAGGATTGATGCTGGCTGATTCTCGTGTCGACCCTTATAGCTTGATCTTGTTGATTTCTCCTCTTTATTGTCTCCGAGACTTTCTAAGGGTTTCTTGGATTTTTCTTTTATGACGACCGAGCTCGAAAGCGCCTACGTATCGTATCGCAGCAGGAATTCAGGTCGAACATAGTTCAAAATAAAGTAATTGAGTTTTGGTTTTTACTAATAATGCGACCGGGTCTGATATGGACTGCCTACATATCATACAGTGGGGAGGTCAGGTCATTGCGTGGTTCATTACATGGATAATTGTCTTTCCCTATTCTATTACAAGCAAAAGCTATGATTACAAGGAAATGATGATACAATTATAAGCAAAATACAATCCTAAACATAGTATCTCTTGAGTGCATCTGCATTGATAGTTTTGGGCCACTCTTGTCCGTCCATCTCGACTAGGACTACGGCTCTTCCTGGGAGTACTTTCCTGACCATCTATGGCCCTTGCTAGTTTGGCGCAAATTTTCCTTTGTATTCTTCTTGGTGGGGGAAGAATCGCTTGAGCACAAGTTGCTCAATTTGGAAGGGTCGGGCTCTGACCCCTTGTTGAAAGCACGAGACATCCTTTGTCTATACAGCTGTCCGTGGCACACCGCCACTATTCTCTTTTCATCTATCCTAGCCAGCTGCTCCTAGCGTTTTCTGACCCATTCTGCATCATTTAGCTCTGCCTCTTGGATGATCCTGAGTGAAGGTATTTCCACTTCTGAGGTTATGACCGCTTCTGTACCGTAGAAAAGGAGGTATGGGGTTGCCCCAGTGGAAGTTCGGGTTGTCTTTCTGTACCCCAACAAAGCATAAGGCAACTGCTTGTGGCAATTCTTGTAGTTGTCGATCATTTTTCTCAATATTCTTTTGATGTTCTTATTGGTAGCCTCTATAGCTCTATTCATCTGTGGCCGGTAGGCGGTAGAGTTTCTATGGGTGATCTTGAATTGTTCACAGATGTCCTTCATCAAATGGTTGTTCATATTGGCACCATTGTCTGTGATGACGAATTCCGGTACACTAAGACGACATATTAGATTTTTTTTAACGAAGTCTGCCACGACTTTCTTGGTCACTGACTTGTGTGAAGTTACGTCTACTAATTTGGTGAAGTAACCGATGGCGACCAAGATGAAATGATGTCCATAAGAGGCTGGTGGCATGACGGGTCCTCCGATGTACGTTCCCCATGCCACGAATGGCCAAGGCGAGCTCATCTCATGTAATTCTATGGGGGGAACCTTGATCAGATCTCCATGTATCTGACGCTGAATGCACGAATTTACAGAATTCGTCCATGGTCATCCAATAATATCCTGTCCTCAAGATTTCTTTGGCGAGGATAAATCCATTCATGTGGGGTCCGCATGCCCCCGCGTGCATCTCTTTTAGCAGTTTCGTAGTCTCTCCAGCATCCACGCACCGGAGTAACCCAAGGTCAGGGGTCCTTTTGTACAACACTTCTTGTTTCAAGAAAAACCCATTAGCCAACCTCCTGATGGTCTTCTTTTGATTCGTTGAACTCTCCAGTGGGTACTCTCATTTCTCCAGGTAAGCTTTCATGTCTGCATACCTTGGCTGGCCATTCAGCTCGGCTTCTACATAGGCGCAGTGAGCCTGTTCTTCTCTTAGTGTGATCTCTAGTGGATCAATGTGAGTACTCTTAGGGTGCTGGATCATGGAGGCTATCGTAGCCAACGCGTCAGCAAACTCATTTTGAGCCCTCGGAGTATGTCTGAAGTCAATACTTTTGAATCTCCCACACAATCTTTGTACCAGATTTACATATGGGAGTATCTTATTATATTTGGTTGCCCAATTTCCTTTCACTTGATTTATGACCAGAAAGAGTCCCTGATTACTAGCAACTCTTGTATGCTCATGTCCAATTGAGGCCGAGGATACACACTTCATATTCCACCATGTTGTTGATACATCTGAAGCTGAGTTTTACTGCCATCGGATAGTGCTGTCCTATATGTGATATTAACATCGCCCTGATGCCGGATCCTTTGTAATTGACTGCTCCAGTGAAGAACAGTCTCTAACCTGAGTATGGTTCTGACACCTCTTCTTCCATAGCCATTAGTTCCTCATCTGGGGAAAAAGTCCATAATGGTTCAAGGTCGTCATCGACGGGACTTTTTGCTAGTAAGTCAGCTAAGGCTTGTCCTTTAATTGCCTTTTGTGCTACGTATACGATGTCGAATTCACTCAGTCGCATCTTCCATTTAGCCAATTTTCCTACGGGCATCCGCTGCCAGAAAATGCATCTTAATGGATCCATTCTGGATATGAGATGAGTAGTGAACACTGATAGGTAGTGCCTCAGCTTTTGAGCTATCCAGGTCAGAGCACAACAAGTTTTCTCTACGAGCGTATACCGCGACTCGCAGGATGTGAACTTCTTACTTAGATAGTAGATGGCATGTTCCTTTTTGCCCTCTTCATCGTGCTGGACGAGCATGCACCCAAAAGCATTTTTTGACAACTACAGGTACAGTAACAGAGGACTCCCTTGCTTAGGCAGCACTAAGACGGGAGGATTTGAAAGGTATCTCTTGATTTTGTCAAATCCCTCTTGGCATTCTTCCATCCAAGTTGTGGGAGCGTCTTTCTTGAGCAATTTAAGGATTGGCTCCATAATCACAGTTGACTGGTCTATGAACCGCCCAATGTAGTTTAACCTTCCCAAGAAACTCATGACTTCTTTCCTGGTCTTGGGAAGCGGAAACTCCTAAATTGCTTTGATTTTGGTAGGATCCAGTTCAATACCCCTGCAGCTAACTATGAATCCTAGCAATTTACCCACAGGCACTCCACACAGATCCGAATCTTTTCGTCCTTTTTAGGTGCTGGCACTATGTTGGCCACCCAAGTGGGGTAGGATGTCACCTCTACTATTATAGACTTGATATGTTTCTCTACTTCATCCTTTATCCTAATACTCATGTCTGGCTTAAATACTCGCGTCTTTTGCTTGACTCTCAATCCCGACATATGACCAGGCGAAGATGTCCACATATTTCTTCAACAGAGTTATGAGTTCTTCTTTCTGTGGGGCTCCCAAGTGAGCACTGATTCGTGTCTCTTTGACATCCTCTTCGTTACCGAGGTTAATCTCCTCAGTTTAGTCCATATTCAGCTTCTTTTTATCTTCTAACTCTATCAATTCGTATACCAGTCCCTCTGGGATCATTGTTGTTTCGTCGTACTCCTCGTACTCCTGTTCACTATTCCCCCCGTACGTTTCACGACACGTCATGACATTTTCGGTTGTTTTATTACGGTTACTACTGAAAAGGCGAGGCAAAGTAAAGTTCGGTTTATTATTGTTCATTATGCATGGTTAGTTAGAAAATTTTCATTATTATTATCTGATAAAGATAGCAGTTTTACACAGACCAAGGCTTTTTATTAATTCAAGAGTTATTAGTTGCAAACTGTGGTCCTGGTTCGGAACAACGTTGGACCATATCCATTTTTAAACATCACGAAGTAATTTGGAAAAGGCAATCATTCGAGACTCTGCCGATGTTGCCACTTTTAGCAAAAGATTTTACGGAAAATCTATCTCTCTGTCGAGGAGCCAAGAGAGGAGTAGATGTCCAATTGTTCAAGCGCTCTCCTGGCTTCAGATTGCGTATGGCGAGCAGCTCCGGTCTTTTTTCAACGATCGCGTAGCATCCTTCTTCTTGAAACAATGACTCGAGATCCCCATCAGTTTCTTCTCTATTTAGCATCGGTATTTTTTTGGGAAATGACTGGTACAAACTCGGAATTGGACGAGCTAGATTTTCCATTCTAGGTTCCCTCTTGACAGCCTTTGTGAGCTCGTCTTCGCTAGGAGTATACCCTAGACCGAAGTGGTAATATTATTTTGGGATTGGCACAGGCTCTGTTATCCCTTCGAGGTCTCTTCCTAGGCCTTTTCCTGTTTCAACACTTCTCAGCATGGTGGAGGCAATCATTGGGAAAAGGTTCATATTTACCCCCCGTTATACTATCAGCCCATTTATACCCCTACCGTTACAATAGTTGAAACATTTGCCCCTATTTTTAACCCCCTGTCCACCGTGGCCAATGGCTTTTTTAAATAAAGGGAAAAGGGCCTCATTTACCCCTCTACTTTGGGAAAAGGTTCATATTACCCCCCGTTATACTATCAGCCCATTTATACCCCTACCGTTAATGAATTACCAAAGAACAAAAATAGTGTAAATAAATCTACATCTACCAAATCAGAGTAACATCCAAAGTATCAATGTTCTAGGTCAAACAATTATAAAAACACAAAGAACAGAAAAAGAAATCCAAAGGAACTAAGAAAACTGTTTGAATGGGATTCTTGGGTGCCATATGCTTTTTAACTATAATAATGATATGTACTAAAGAAGGGTGAACAAAAGTCTTCTGAAGATTGCACAAAAATGTACTGTTTACTTCAATGGGGATGATGGATATGAGGTGGCTCATGGTGTGGATAGGCAAGGAGTACACTTTTGTTCACCCTTCTTTAGTGCATATCATTATTATAGTTAAAAAGCATATGGCACCCAAGAATCCCATTCAAACAGTTTTCTTAGTTCTTTTGGATTTCTTTTTCTGTTCTTTGTGTTTTTATAATTGTTTGACCTAGAACATTGATACTTTGGATGTTACTCTGATTTGGTAGATGTAGATTTATTTACACTATTTTTGTTTTTTGGTAATTCATTAACGGTAGGGGTATAAATGGGCTGATAGTATAACGGGGGGTAAATATGAACCTTTTTCCAAAGTAGAAAGGTAAATCAGGCCCTTTTCCCTTTATTTAAAAAGCCATTGGCCACGGTGGACAAGGGGTTAAAAATAGGGGCAAATGTTTCAACTATTGTAACAGTAGGGGTATAAATGGGCTGATAGTATAACGGGGGGTAATTATGAACCTTTTCCTAAAGTATAGGGGTAAATCAGGCCCTTTTCCCTCAATCATTTTGTAGACTGCTGGCATTGGTTTATCAACCTCCCCTTCTGCATGGGTGGCCCCAACGTATTCCACCATATGAAAGCTTGACATGTGGAGACTCCTCTCAATAACAGGTATGATGTTGTAAGGATACTTCTTGATATCCTTCTAGGTTGTGACCATAATTTCTTGTCCTTGCCATTCAAATTTTATGGCTTGGTGCAGAGGTTATGGGACTACGCCGGCGGAGTGTATCCAAGGCCTTCCCAGAAGCATGTTGTAGTTGGTCGTGATCGCCATGACTTGGAATTTTGTTGTGAAAGAGGCAGGACCAACTTGGATCTGCTGGTCTACTTCTCCGAAGGAATCACTTTAGGATCCATCAAATCCTCTAACGTTTGTCCCTCTCTAGCGATTTTTGTTCATCATAGCCAAGCTGTGTTAATGTAGTGATGGGGAAGATACTGACGCCTGGTCCATTGGCCATAAGCAGTCTCCCTATTACCTTGCCACGACACTCTACGGTGATTTTAAGAGCTCTGTTGTGAGAGGTTCCTTCTATTGGCAACTCCTTTTTTGAGAAGCAGATTTTATGCTCCTCGATGATGTGGGCTACCAACTCAGCCAAGTCTTCGCTGGTCGTACCAGGCGGTATGTGTGCATCATCTAACACTTTCATGAGGTCCGCCTATGTGATGGGAAGCTGGCCAGTAATGATAACTCTGATATTTGTGTCGGTATCTTCTTCAAATGCTCAACGATGGAGTAGTATTTTTGTTGCATGTACCGCCAGAAATCTTCATCTTCTCCTTCGATTATTGCTCTCTTTTGAGTGTTTTCTTTCCTGGTGGCATTCTGAGCCAGCCTTCAGGAGTGTTAAACTTCCCTGAGCGGTTATGCCTTGAGCCATGGCTACTTGTACAGTGATTAGCTCTCTGGGTGTAGGTGTAATTTGTTGTCTCGTCTGTGCTACCACGGGTGCTGGGATCAAAATTCTGAACCTCGACATAGCTTTTGCTGCTCCTGGTGCTGGAATCAAAACTTTGAAATTGGGGCGCTCTTGGAGTGTGAGGAAGGCCACTGTTTATTCCAGGGATTTGACTGTTTTGGGGACCAATGGTCTGCAAGCTTCCCAGTCCTCGTCCTTCTCAATCATGTGTACTCCGTTGTTTCCATAGTTGGGTAATGGGTTTGTGTTTACATTTGGAGATGCGGTTTCCGAAATGATTTTCCGTTTGTCGATCAGATCCTAAATTTTATGCTTGAGATTTATACAGCCCTCTGCGCTGTGCCCATTTCCTCCTGAAAGGTAGGCACAAGACTGATTAGTCCTGTAGAATATGTTCCCCGGCTGAGCTGGTTTTTGAGGGACCTTATGGATTAGGCCCGCGGCCAATAGCCTTTCGAAGAGCCAAGCCCTGGGCTCGAGAAGTGTTGTGAATTCTCTTGCTGGCCTTCTCTCGAAAGCAAGACTTGGAGCATTATATGTTGGGGGCGGTGGTTAATTTTTGTAGTTCTGATGTGGTTGATATGCTTGTGGTGGGTTATTTGGTGGTGGGCGGAAGTTTTATTGAGATGGTGGTTGATATGTTCGTTGTGACGGTGTTTGGTAAGCAGAAGCAGACACACGAACATTAGGCGGAGCCGTGTAAGCTGGTGTAGTGATAGTGAAGCTTAGCTGTGCATAATGCACATATGTTGGATTATAGGCAGGTGTGGAGTAATTTATGAGGGGGCGGAGTTACGTGGGAGGATTGCGGTTCTTTTGGGCTTGGATTTGGAATGTGGGATATACTTGCCACGTCCTCTTTCTTCTTGCGAAAGATTCCTACAGTAGCTTATACAGATGCCTTATTGAAGACACTGACTATTTTCCTAAATTTGAGACCATCTTCTATGGCCTCTCCCATTTTGACCAACTCAGGAAATGGCCTATCAACTATGGATAACATTCTGTCGTAGAAATCAGGTTCCTGGGACCTAATGAACACGGAGACTAGCCATCCCTCACACATCGGTGGCTACACACGGGCTGCTTTAGCCCTCCACCTACTGGCGAAATCTCTATAGTTTTCTGTCGACTTTTGTTTGACCTTTTCAAGGTAGTAGCGGTCGGGTACTGTTTCAACATTAAAGCAAAATCTCTCCATGAAGGATTCTGCCAGGTCTTCCCAAGTGAGCCATTGGCGCATGTCTTGAGTTGCGAACCATTCAGCGGCTTCCCCAGTCAGACTACGACTAAATAGTCACATAATCAAAGGTCTAATATTTCTTAACTCCGACCAATTGGTCACAGTAGGACCGGAGGTGTACCTTTATATTCCCTATTCCATTAAACATTTCAGATTTTGGGATTTTGAACCCTTCTGGTAAGTCCAATTCCAGATGCATGCATAGGTCATCATATCTTAGACCTGTACCCTTCCTTGCAGACCTATTGGATCTCTCCAGTAAATCCTCCATCTTCTTTTCCATATCTCTCTCGCGTTTATCCTGTTCGGCCCTCCAGGCCTTCTCCATTTCCTCGTAATGATCTAGCTCTTAATGCCCTGGGGAGAATTCACTTGGGATATTTAGAGTGAAGAAAGATACTTGGTGGGTGATATGGTTGAGGGGGGCAGTGGTGGTCTGCCCAGTTGGTGGGGCTGGAACACGTACTTGGTTCGCCGGATTGATGAAAACCGGCCGACGAACCTGGTAAAATGGGACTGAGTGAGTAGTCCCTGGGATTTGAGTGTATTTTGTTGGTGGTGGGGTGCGGTAGGAAGTACCAGCATGGTTTGGGTTGGTGGAGCTTAGTGGAGGTGGGATGGTCCCTGGTAGGTATATAGGAAAGTGATTGGACATTGGGGAGCTTAGTGAATGGAAGGGAGGAGGAGGCATCCTTTCTTCCGTCGAGGCGTCCTTATCCATATTGGTCGCCTAATTCCTAGCCACCTTTTTTTGGAGGTCCCTAACAGCAGTCAGTAATGTCGGAATCACATCTTCTTGGGACAATACTTCGTGTGGGTCTTAGGTATCTCCATCGCGGAGAACGAGCTCATTTTCATTATCTGGTGTACCAGTCATCTTCTCTTTTCATTTGTCTGAGAGGGATGCTAACGCGGCTTTAGACCTCGTGAAGTATGCTAGTTTTCGATACGACCCTAATCGATCTTGTTCTATAAGATAAGAATAACTCAACGGCAAACAAAGTTAGTTACTTGGATATAAATGAAAAACAAGATGTCACACTTGGTATTTAAAGGGCACGTAGCACATAAAATCATATATTAAAGGTTGAATATTTTTTGATCCTTTGTTCTGAAGGTTTGGATGTTAGGGGCCTTTTACGTTTGGGTGGATATTGGTCCAATGGGTTTTATGGCTGACTTACTTTGGCAAACCCTTTCCTGTTGCAAAAAATTAAACAAATGGGGGGATTATAATTTATATTATATAGGGGCTGAGTCTTACGTAGACTGCCTCTGTATCCCACCACCAAGGGAATATCAGGCCCTATCGTAGTTCATTTACAAAAAAAGGATATACACTTTCCTTAAATATCCTTTGGGCTAAACCTAGCTAAAGACATCCTCAGACCAGGCCCGGCTAGGGCTTCCCGTATATCCCTCCATAGGGATGTTAGGTCGGCGCGGTTCCTTACAATATTTATGGGGGAGGGGATAACTTTTTATATGCAAAAACTGGGGACACCTAATAGCTACCCAAAATATAGCTCCGCGAGTCGCTATCCTTTCAAACTCGCTCTCTCATTCCCCTTTCTTCTTAGTACTACGGTGGGAGGATGACCAAGATCCCCCATGTACTGATCTTGTACTTGAGCTCGAGCTTGAATGCGTAACACTCTGCTATGCCGTGCTCCATGGCTCCAGTATGATACAAGCAAAATTTATTCCTATTGGACCCTAATGGCCCTGGCTCGTGGGCAGGTTCCACAGGTCTGATGTTTCTTAAAGTAGCCAAAGTCGATAAGATGCGGGCGTACGATTCCTCGAATGCAGTGAAATCATATCGCCAGATCTGGGTACCTATGCTGACCCCTTCTTCGGGAATAATAAGGTTATGTAGTAACAGGGTGTGTGGTCCCCATAACGTCCCAATGATCATTTCATCGATCAAGCTATAAATCCTCTTCCTTAGTCCTAGGCACTCATTCAAGGAATGACCGGCCTATTTGCGGTGAAACGGACACCTTTCGTAGGCATACACCAACTCGGGTGGTGGAAACCTAGCCCTAGTCGTGTAAGACACTCCCGTGGCGACCATCCTTTCGAATACTTCCTTACAGATGATGGGCTGTGGGGCCACTCTGAATGGAGAGGAATGGGCTTTGAAGGCTATGCCTCACCAAACGGGTTCGGAAGGGCCTGCCCTTCCAAAATTCTCTGATGCCATATTAGAGGCTGTAGGTACCAGCATGGGTGAGGGTGTATAGAAGTCAGATCCCTCATTGGTTAGGTCATAGTAGTCAGATTCATCATTCTCTTCTTCTTGAAACTTAGGAAACATCTCAAATGGTTACTCTTCTCCCTCGACCTCTATGTCGACAGCTCTAATTCTTCTTCCTCCATATCTTAGGGCTTTTCTTCTTCCTTTTCTGCTTCTTCTTCCTCCATGGGTTCTTCCTCCTTAATGGGTTCAGAAGCTTCCTATTCAGGCTCTGACTCTTCTTGCGGGCCTGATTCCATCACCAACCGGTCTAACCTAGCTCCCTGGTTTTTATTCACTCCTTCTGGAGTCCATTCTCTAGGCGTCACAAGCCTTTTCTCTTAGGGTATATAATTCAACACCAATTCTCTCACTTTTTTCTGGACATTCCCATAATACTGCTCTTAGGTATGCCTTCTGGCGGGTTTCCAACCATTTCCAGCAACTTGTCTACCTCCTCAATTTTCTTTCCTATTTCCTGGAGGTGCCTTTCCATTGTAGCACCTTATCCCTCAACATCTCAACTGTCTCTACTAAAGTTCGTGCTTTCTGTTCTCCTTGACTCGCCATTGTAATTCAACCTTTAGTGGACATAAATTCGGGAGCTTTGTGGTTTTTCTTTTGGGTATGTAGTTTAGATCATCGGATCAATTTTACTTAAGCTTTAATATAAGATAACACACATAACAAGTAGGCATGTGAAGCATGTAGCAAGTATTCATGTAATTTGTATGTATTTAAACTACTAGCGTTCTTAAGGACTTTTTGAGTTAAAGCTCTCTTAACCGCTTGAAACATGTAAGTGCCATTTGTGAAGATGAACCATTGCCACGAAAAATCATCGTTAGTTAATAAATCATAAAAATATCTTCCCCGAAGGGATTACTGTTACACCTCGAAAATTTCCCCGTGAAGGTACAACGAATAGACTAACGAAGACTACGGGGTATATGATGTTTGAATAAGAAGGGAATGACGTTTGACGACCCTAAGTAAGATCTCAAAGGCAACTGTAATAAGAGATAGGTTATGCTCCACAATGACTAATCATAGGTTTTGAAAATGTGAAAAAAAATAAAATATTGCAGATTTGCATTTTGGCCAGTCGGTCGTAAAATGACATACGGACCGTAAAGTGGTATACGGCCCGTAAACTGCCAGGTCGTATTCCAACTTACAAAACTTCAGCTTTCTGCTAAATGTTCAAATGGTTAAATACGACTTGGAATACGGATCGTAAATTGAAATACGACCCGTAAACTACGATCGTAAATCACCATGATCCTCAGCATACCTTTCTGGTTTTGATATGCTTAAATACGACCACGAAATACGGCCCGTAAACTGGAATACGGACCGTAAACTGGGTTTACGATCACTGTACACTTCAGCTACTGTTTATTCCGGATCAGATTTTAAGTCATTAAAAGGAGACCCAAGCTCATAAAATTCATTTCATCTCCACGACATTTCTCTCTAGAAACCTCTAGAATACTCTCCACTCTTCACTTACAAGAAAACAAAGAAAATTAAGGATTAATATCAAAAATCTAAGTGAATCAAGTGTATGAGACCCATCAAGGTTCATCCAAGTTAAGAGATTTCAAGAGAAGCAAACAAGGGTTTTGGGTGCAAGAAGAACAATACCACTCAAGGCTTGTTCCTACAACATCTAAGGTAAGTTTTATGGCCTTTACATGTTATTTAGGGTATAGAAGAGTTGAAACACTTGGATTAGAGAAGGATGTATGAAATGGGTCATTAATGAGTGAATAGTGTCATGGTTGGATGATAGTTAAATTGAGCCATGATCATTGATAAATTGTGATTATAAAAATGCTATGAATGACATTTAGAACATGGAATAAGTGTCCTATGCGAGAAAAATGCAACAATGGACCATGGCCATGATTATGGAGAAATTGAAGACAAATTATGAAACACGGATATTGTAAACGAATGATGAGTGTTGTCTATCATACTGAGAATGTTGTTATGAATATTTGAGAGCTGATATAGAATATGGGAAGAGTTGTATAAACGAAGGAAATGCTGCCCAATTTTCCCTAGAAATAGTCACGCGTTCTTATAGTCGATTAACTGACGTTGATGCGAATTCTCTTGAAGGTAAAGACGCGAATATTGAAGAGGAACGATCAAGCGGTAGAATAGCTAGAGGAAAAGGTATGTAAGGCTAGTCCTTTCTTTCCAAGGCATGAATCCTATGATATGATATTATTTCCCTACATTTCCATGGCTTCCTTATATTCCGAAACTAAGAGCCTATGTTTGTGGATAGCCACGTGAGATAAGAATAAGAGACATGTTATGAGCACGATAACGGAGATGATAAGCTTAAGACTAAAGATTCTAGAGTTCATGGTATAATGTTTAAACAAAGCTAAAGACATTAACTACGATCTATTGGTAATGCTTGATGTATACACCCACCTTATATACTAATTCCTTCAAGGTGAGGCGGAATACCTATGAATGCTCCATAATGTAAGCGGGGGGGGGGGGGGGGGGGGCTCAACCTTACGTCACCCCGACATTGTTATAGATTGTTCATAAGCCTCGATGCATGTCCTATGACCAATGTTTCGAGAAACTACGAGTCTATGTTCATAAAGGATTTCATGTGAGATAAAGGTAAGAGATACGCTATAGAAATGATAATGGAAATGATGAGCTTAAGCCCAAAGATTATAAAGACTATCATACGATATTTATACGAAATTCGTGCTACGAATATGATGTGATTTTCATAGATTGTCTTTAAATTTAAATGTGTGCATTAATGAAAAGTTACGATAAGCTTATGAGATGTATGTGATGGCAATGATAATGATGAGATATATTGATCCTTGTATGATGCATGTGATATGGTCGAGCCACTACGTGGCCGATTACGGAAGATATGTATGTGATATTGTCGAGCCACTACGTGGCCGAATACGGATACTGTCGAGCCACCACGTGGCCGAATACGAATATTGTCAAGCCCTACGTGGCCGAATACGGATAATGTTTTATGTGTATGAGAAGTTACGGTACTACGATGATGAGTTATATGACATGATGATGTATACGCTGTGATGATTCATGTACGATGATTATGTATATGTGATATATGTATGAAATGTATTCATCCTTAAAGGTCGCGTAGGTTTTGCCTTCACCTCATGACTTATGATTTCTCTATTATGTTTGTTTCATTCATGCCTTACATACTCAGTACAATATTCGTACTGACGTCCATTTTTTTTAGACGCTGTGTTCATGCCCACAGGTAGACAGGGAGACGGCGCAGACCTTTAGGAGCTGTCAGCAGATTTGCAGAAGCACTCCATTATTTCGAAGGTGCTAATCGGGTTTATACTTTTGTGTATATATATATATGTATAAATATTTTGGGCATGACGGGGTCTTGTCCCGTCCATATGTCTAGTACTCTAGTAGAGACTCGTAGATACGCATGTGTGGGTTATATGGTCTCACAAGGTCACTACTGTATATATGTAGATATGTGTACATTATCTTTTGATAGCCAAAGGGCTTATGTATATAAAAGTATTTATGTTCTTTAATGAAAATGATTTCCTTATGATTATGAGTTTATGAACGAAAAAGGAGGCTTAATGAGTATGATGAGTAGTAGAACGAGCGGTGCTCGGTGGTCAGCCCCGGGTACCCGTCATGGCCCCTAGCTGAGTCGTGACAATTACAAAGATGATGAAGCTGACATGGGGCTTGATATAAAGCAATAACTCAGCAAGGTCCTCCTCTAGTGGTTCATGTCAAGGCTTAGCTTGTCTTGGCCTTCTTGACCCTTCAAAGGATGGTCTGAATCCGAAGTCGTGCTTGATACATCTCCATTCTGACTATCACCGGGTCTGTTTCTTTTAAAATCTTGGCCAAATACTCATATGTTCTTTTCAAACATTCCTTCAAACGTTTTTCTTCTCAAGCATCGTGAGGAAGTATGGGCCCTGGGATGGATGCACGGGCAAAGTATCCCCGTAACTACTTATAATACCCTGGGTCACACCCTGCCATGAATCTGTCTACAACCAAAGTGTCTGGATCCCAACTCACACAACCATTCCATTTCCTGATAATTACACCAGCATTCTTGATTTTCTGCTCGGTATGCTCGATAATAAATTGCTCAGGGTTCCCCATCTGGGATATCACTTATCTTCTACCAAATTGCCTTAAAACCAAATATGGATAATAAGGACGGATTCGTCAAATTCCAACTAATGGAACAAATGGGAAATTTTTGCCTCGAACTACTATGCTTTCAAAAATGAAGTCAGGGAACATCCACTGGATCCTATCTTTAGTCAACTCTGCAAAGAAACGGGCCCACGCCACTTTGGACATGTAACCAAGGTTCGGACAGTAATTTGTAAGGCGGTCTATCCTGTTGTTGTTGTTGCTCAGATACTGGACTCCTTCGGCCTTATTGATGTGTTTGATAATCCACCACTGTAGGAACATGTTATACCCTTGGAAGTACCAGAAATAGTTCCGGCAATTGTCTAAAGCCCGGAAAATATCTGCCAGGATGATGGGTGCTAGGTCGAAATACTTGGTTTCCTGATCCTTAGCTATACCATAAAAGATTGCACGAGCTAACTAGATCAGTCGAGTGTCTACGGCCAGTGACTCATTCTTCAGGAATATCGTGGTGCCTAATAGGGCTATAGAAAATGCTAAAGGTCTAACAGCTTCCTATTCTTCTCTATTATTGAACTCCCTCGGATACAGATTATACCCAGTGACGTCCCTGAACCTCGTTACAGATCCCTAAAGGCTATAGTGGGTGCTTGCGCCCAGGGCGCCTCAGTTAAGGCGAGAAACTTCATGATTTGGCCGACGGTGGACCTTTGTGAGAATAACAGGTTATGATCTGGCTTGTGTCATCTCCTTAGATAGGTTCCATTGTTATCTATGGCATCCCTAATCTCTTCCAGGGTCGGAGTCATTTCGATATCACCGAAGCGAAACAACATTTTCTTGTCGTTCCAATGCCCAACTAATACCTCTATTAGCTCCGAACGACCCTTCATTGTCATGATAGAGGGTAGGTGACCTCTATGCAGCTAACTGTTCTTCGATGAGTATCACCCAACCAGTCCCTCCAAACTCTCAATAAATCCGGAGCTTCGGTAACTACATCGAAATGGACTTTGCATTCCATCTACAAAACAAAACACGGTTAATATTCTCTCGTCCCTGTAGGATTAATGGTTCATCACATAGGCACATACATGCTTCCACATAGCACATAAATGAAATGCGGTGTTATTCGGGTAATAGACCATCTGAACACAAGGTGGTCTCTCTTAATCAGCCCAAAATAGTATTTCCTCTTTTTTTTCTGAAAATTTTGTTAAGTGGGGCTTAAAAATGTGGTTTTAATTGGGCCTTGGCCTCGAAATTCCCATCTTTCGAATGGGCTTAGTCCAAAGAGAAGACTTTGTTTGCTGGTGCTTGAATACACTACATATATATATACAATTTGAAATCACTTTTCTGACTGGGCTTAATCCAAAAAGAAATCTTTTTAGGAAACTAAGTTTGAAGGGAAAAAAATGTTCTTTGGTTTAAAAACGTTCATTTGGTTTTTCTATGTTAGAAAAATGGTAACAGTATTCCATAATGATGTAATTATTTTTATCCTTTTTACCAATTTACTCTCTTAGCCATTTTTTAATTTTTCAAAATCGTTTATACGAGCCCTCGAATTTGAAAATCGTGTGGGGGCCTAAAGTCAAACTAAACAGTGTAGGCACCGTTGTCCTAAGATGACTAATTCATGATCATAATGATTCCAACAATACACATGAGTTTTACAATCTTTACAAATACATGATAATATCTGTTGCATTTAACAAAAATGCATATGTACGGAGAAGGGGACACTAGGGGCGTACCAGGCCCCTAGTTGGCCATTTTCACCCATGGCTTGGCCTTCTTTGCATCCTTAACCATATTAGCTTCCATTTTCTTTTCTTGAACTCCATAATCTTTGAAAGAATTTGCCTATTGGGATTTTAGCCCAATAGGGTGGCTGGACTCGGCTCAAGTGGCCATGCAGTGAAGGAGAAGAAAAGAAAACGGACTCGGTTAGTTTATAATTTTCTGAACATATCACATACATAGATACAAGCATACATATATCAAATTCATTCAAGGGCCATGCAATGAATATAGCTGCATCTGTACTACTGGGCTTTAATAGGTAGAGATTTAGGTAATAGGAGGGGAAAGTCGTCACCATCCTTATTCCTGATGCTGTACAAGATCCAAGAGGTTTCATGAACCTCCGGCATGGCAGGACACCAGGGGATGGTTTAAGACCAAACCCTAAA
Organism: Lycium barbarum; assembly: GCF_019175385.1. Taxonomy (NCBI): domain Eukaryota; kingdom Viridiplantae; phylum Streptophyta; class Magnoliopsida; order Solanales; family Solanaceae; genus Lycium; species Lycium barbarum. Next base: position 30,251,237 of record NC_083343.1, on the reverse strand, counting down.
AGCTACCTTAGTTTCCCAGCCAATATAACCATAAGTAGAACGGAATTCCTTATTCATACATGAGTTTGGTATAGGCAGAAAGAGTTTTGGTGTATGTAGTCATAACATAATCAGGAGTAGACAAAACAAACAGGCATGGGATAGACATAAACAAGTGATAACATTTGGAGGAAATATAACTAAAAGTAAAATGAGAGCACACAAATATGTCCTAGGTAACAACAAACTGCAGGTCTAATGCTCATGGGATGGCACAAGGTAATATTCATTATGGTAACAACAATAAAAGGGACAAATATAGGATTCATACACAACCAGGCAAACATGCACCTAGGATGAACTCAAATTTCCCTGAACTCAAGTGAACCTATGCAGGACAGAAGGCCTTGCAGAAATGACAATATGTACTTAGAGCGATCATGAAATGGGCAGGGCCCAAATAGATAAGACTAGATTTCTTTGGTTCAAGTATATCTATACAGAAAGTGTAGCACACAAATGAGCAACTGTAGTTTCAACAGCTATGGCATAGGTACAAACAGATTGCAAACAGGTCCAAGTGTGTGAGGAGGATGCGAGATTGCTTTTTTTAACATTGGCAGTCAAGTTATTAAGTGGTGGAAAATTTGATTTTTAAGATTTTTGGCTCTAAGTTCTATACTTCTTGTGAGTTCTTTCCTACCTGTGTCCAAGCAAAGCACATGTGCACCTAGATTCTCTATTTTAAACATAACCAATTATTCTTTAGTGATAGTTGGTTTACAATCTAGGTCCCCTTAGGTCTAATGACAGTACTTATATGGTCCTAAGGTCTTCATATGGTAAGCATGTATCCCGAAAGTCATAGAAGTTCCATGGTGTTCTTTATATGGTGAGGGGGTGTTATAAACCCAAGCATTGCTTTGATTCTCCCTTATCCCTCTCCTCAGGACATATTTTAAAAAGTCCTTTCCAAGCCCTGTGACCTTTAGCTTACCTAAAGTCCTCTGGAACCATATTAGGTCCAGTCACTTAAGATATTCACAACTAGGTGTTTCCTCAAATACAGATATAAATACTCACAAGAAGAAAAGACTGTTTAGGTATAAATAAGGACCATTCTTTATTATCAGGGCCTAGTTAAGCTCACACTTGGACATGAGAAGAATTAAAAGGGTCAGTTTTAGCTTTTATAAAAAAGAACTATCATAGACTACTCTGAGCACTTTAACAAGCCCAAACATAACACAAATCCTCATCCAACTGCATCTCAAAGGTTTACACCAATTGAATAGCCAAGCAATAATGACTAATCACACAAATAAGGTTCTCAAGGATACAAACAAGTAGGGACAGTTAAGTGGTGATACATCATTCATGTGAGTAAGCCACCAAAATTCAGGCCAAGGATTCAAACAGTTCAAGCATGGATATGTCATACAGGATCTCATGGAACATGTTCACACTTAAACAACACAAAGCAAGAAAATTAGAACTTTAAGGCATGAATCTAGGTCCTGGTAAAGTCATTTCCCCTAGAATTTTGGTCAATGATACAATTTTTAATCCCTTTGATCATGACAAAGAATGTGATGGACCCTCATACTTTAATCTAACTTAGTTTTGATAGTATATAATCTCAAAATATCCTCCCAGGCATTGTTAAACTTCTCCTAACCAAACATAAAGCCTCTGTGTATTCCCACAACCATAGGAATGAAGTTCAAGAGAAAAAGGGAACCTCAGGGTCCAGAAAGAGAAGGAGGACAAGGTGAGGTCATCACCTCCCCAATCTTTTCCTGAATCTTGCTTTCAGTAAAAAGGGAGCAAAGGCTCCACTGGTCATTACTTCAATTTCATACCTAAGCTCACCTTTTACTCTCCTAAGGCACTCTCAACTCCTTACCTCATCCTCATACCCAGTGACAACCCCTAAGACTTTGTAATTAGGATTAGTTTAACCCTGCTCTTCAATCACATACCTGCAAAGAAACTAGTTGACCACATAAATTAACAGTTTCAATCAACTCCACCCAGGATTTTAATTATAAAGCTGTCTTGAATTCCTTTTTGACTTTACTTCTTTGATGAACTTGATATCTTAACATTATAAACTTAAGCTTCAAACTGAACATCAATCCTGAGACTCAAGTAGGTCCATTTCACTGGTTGATTAATCATCTTAACTATCAGAGAGCATATCAGGATTCAATCACCATTTCAGTGTCATTAGACCTCTTTGAAGACTCAGGCCTGGATCACATATAGAAGGGGGAGGGTCTGGTGAAACAAACATTAAGACTAGGCTGTGTTCAAATTAACAATCATGTCAAATAATTATCCTAGTGGTATCTAGGTGTCCTAATTCATCTTTAATGATTTTACAGCTTCATGAGCCTATGCTAGCCTCTAATGAACCATTTGGGAGCACATTGTACCAAACAAATAAACCTTGGTCTCAATTTTCATTTTAGAATTTCTAAATTAGGTTCAAGGGTATTGATTGCTTTATATATACCTTTAGTGTATAATAGAAAATTATTCAAAGTCCTTTTAGGCCAATTTAGACATATTTAAACAGACTTAGGTAGACTTAGGCCTACTGAAATGTAATTAGATCTCATTCAATCTCATTCTAATACATTGACCAGATCTTAAGACTCATGTATTCATGTAAATATGCTTAAATTCATTAAGTCCTATTTTAGTCCAACTATGATTCTTTACGTATTCTAATTATGACTTACACCACTAATTATGACATAAACAAGTGTGTAGGGACTCAGGAAAACAGATTGAAGATTCCAGGATAGCACAATCCCATCAACAAACTAGCAACCACCTTAAACTACTCAAAATGGGTCATCACAGTTCCTTAGTAGTTTCATACATCTAAATAGGATTAATATTAATCTACAAGGTTACTAAAGTTATTATTATTAATCATATAACCATATTTCATCATGTTTAAAGGATAAGCAGCCAAGCAAGAACCTTAGCATCTAATAAAGCATACCTCAGTCTATACATCTTTACCAATGGAGCAATATCAATAAAAATTATCTAGGCACACACATTTAGTTCATACTAACTACCACTACTAATGCTAAGTATATCATTAACGAGGACAAGAATGTGATCTCTATCTCAAGCTCCTGGTGAATATTTGAGCATTACTATGGCAGCAAATCACCGCTAATCAAACCCAAAACAAGTTAACAGTAAACAGAATATTATCACATAACAAAGCTAATGAAAACAACAAAAATAAATAGCAAGATTAAAATATTACCTTTTTTTGGTGCAGCCGTGGACAAGAACGAATTTGAAGCCTGTGTGCTCCCAAATCCTAAACTCAGCCACAAAAATGAACAAAGACACCAATTTTTAGAACTAAAAAAAAAGAGACTCAAACTTTAAAAGTTAATCTTAATTTTTTTTTTTTTTACTGAGAAGGCCTAATTCTCAAGTTTTATACTCAAGTTCAGGATTTCTTGGTTGTTTTTCCAACTTGTTTAAATGGTGAGGGATATTCTATTCCCGGACTTGAAATTTTGATGTGGTACCAAGTGGATTTTCATATGCAAACACTCAATATACGAATTAACGACTGAGATTCAAAGTAAAACAATACATACATGGTCGGTTCTGATCGATCCAAGGCATTTCCTCATTAGCCAATGAAAATGTAGTTCATACAACACCAAAATCTTGAAAATTGCATGCTTGATTTGAGGAAATAAAAGAAAATTAAATGTAATGAAGATCAGTACAGTGTTTGGAACAAAACAAAGGATTTGAGGTTGAAACTTTGAGGGTTTCACGCAAATGAACCCGCAAAAGTCTGTTGTGGCTATGTGCAGTCTAAACTTTTCCATATTAGGAAGAGAGAGGGGAGAGAAAATGTTACACCTCGGAAAATTTCCCGTTGGTATGCAAGTAAATGAACTAATGATGTGTGCGAGGAGTGCGAGTGTATAATGTTTCATGGGAAATGTATGTAAAGGGATGTGGATGATTAGAATGAAAAGTCGAGAAATGAGAAAAATTGAAAGTTGGCAAAACTGCCCAGTGGTCGTATAGTGCAAAATACGGACCGTAAAGTGCAATACGGTCCGTAAACTTGACGTCGTAAACTGGCATGTCCAACTTTAACTTTCTGCCAGCTGAGGAAATGGCTAAAATACGACCTGGTGGACGGACCGTAAAGTGATTTACGGCCCGTAAACCATGGTCGTAAATCACCATGCATGCAGGCCAAAGTTTCTGGTTCTGCTTAAGCTTAAAAACGACCACGAGGGACGGTCCGTAAACTGAAATACGGACCGTAAACCTCCATGGACGACCACTGTTCACCCAGCACAGATTTTTCAATTCATTAAATATGAGGATCAAGACTTGTCTTATTTCATTTACAACATTACACCACTTCTCTCTAGAACTTCTCTCTACATTTATTATATGAGTTTCCAAGGATTATAAGTCATCCATAACATTAAGACAAGTGAATCAAGGATAAGGGAGTCATCAAGGATTATCCAAGTCAAGAAATCCAAATGGAGAAAAACTAGGGTTTTGCTCAAAGAAGAGTATTATCAACCAAAGCTTGTTCCTACAACTTCTAAGGTAAGATTCATGATTTTTACAAGATGTTTAAGGTATTGAAGAATTAAAATACATGGATTGTAGAAAATGTGGTCAACTAGGTCATGAATGATGAATAGTGACATTTTGAGAAATAGTTTGAATTGAGTTATGAATGTTGTTGTGTTGTGATATGAATGTGTTATAAATGGTATTAAGATCATGAACTAAACACTTTAGACGAATGGACGAAGATGGGTGTTGTAATCATGAATGTGGGTGAATTAGAGGCAAATTGAGGAATCTAGATAATGTGGTTAATGTGAATGACTAATGGCCATTGTTATGACATTAATGAAGGTATAAACGCTAGCATTGGAAGGGAATGTGCAAGTGTAGAATAGTCGACGGAAAGGTATGTAAGGCTAACCCTTCTTTCATAAGGCATGGTTCTTGGTCAAATTCCTAAATTCCTCTATATGAGTATGTTGTCTCCACATGGTTGGCATTCCGAGCTCATAAGCTCACGACCCTTGATATGTACTATGATTTTACTATGTTCCTCGCTTGACGAGTAAGTCCATAATGTAGATGTAACGATAGTGATGAGGATAGAAATGATGATGAGAGTAAAATGAGATTAAAGATGCTTACGAGCTATGATGTATGTATATGTGCCTATGAAGGGCTATAATGATACCCCGAGCTTATAACGCCGGGTAGGATATATATATATATGTATATGATTATGTATAAAGTATGTATACAATTACGTAACGCGCGCACACCTCTGCAGAGGGTACGGATAACCCTGATGCCTTGGTAGGGCCAAGTATGTATGACCTTGAGCCTTGGTTGGCCAAGTATGTATAAGACACCGATCCCATGAGGTCGGGTATGCTATGTAAATGCTATGTATATGAAATGACTATGTATATAATATGAATATGAATGTGAAAAGACTATGTATAGGAATACGAATAAGGACATGTATACGAATATGAGCACAAGTATGGTACGAGTATTATTATGGGATACGAACGACGGTGTGTGCAAGTAAGCGACATGATGATGATATTACTGTCTCCCCTCCTATGCTATCTTCATATGATATCTATTATGCTTCTATATTGATGTTAATCATGCTTTACATACTCAGTACATTCTTCGTACTGACGTCCTTTTGTTTGTGGACGCTGCGTCATGCCCGCAGGTGCGCAGGGAGACAGATTTGATCCTTAGCTGCTTATTCGGAGATTTCATAGAGAGCTCCATTTCCTTCGGAGCCATATCTTTTGGGTACTCAATCTTTTGTGTATATAATTATGGGCATAGCGGGGTCCTGTCCCGCTAATGTGATATGTTATACTCTTAGAGGCTCGTAGACATGTGTGTGTGTGGGTAGATGTGTTTGGCCTTGTCGGCCTATGTTTCGTATATCATTTTGTCGGCCACGTTGGCCCATGTATATTGATGTGGCATGAATGCCTATGATGATATAAATGTGCGGTTGTCCATATGGGACTAGTTGACGAATGAATGGAAATGCATGTATGATTATGGGGATCACCTAGATGTAAGTATAAGAGTAAGCTAAGAGGGTGCTCGGGTGGGTTAGCACCGGGTGCTCGTCGCGGCCCCGAGTCGGGTCGTGACAGAAAACAAAGGCGGCTACTAGGGTTTTATGTGGGACAGGGGAAAGAGGAGAGAGGAAAGATAAGGGTTGTTTGGTGTGAATGAAATGGAAAGGGGATATTACCCCTTTAAGCTGATGCGAGACTGGGCCGGGTCTTGGTCCATTTTGGACTGGACTCTGTCCAAGTCATAAAAAAAATAAGGTTGGCCCTTTTATGTATATAATGTATACATATATATATGTATATCTAATCTATACACGCATATATAGAGTAAAGTGGGTAATGTAATAAGCGGGCAAAACCAAATTATTGATTATTGATCATAATATGTCAATTATAATCAAATTAGGACATAATTAACTTATTAAATAATTTTTTTAGAAAGCTGCCAATTGCTTAAATGGGTTTAATTTTGCGAATATGACCTTAATTGATTTTGACTTGATTGATTATTTCAACTATGGCCATATTTGGCCTTATTAGCCAATTTTAAAATTAAATTACACTAATGACGTAAATTAATTTGAGCCAATGAATTTGGTTATTTCAACCAAGGCCATTAAGAGGCTAAATTTACAAAAAAATGACCCCAATTTCCTTAAACCAATGAATTAGTTAATTTAATTGTGGCCATAACAAATATAATTAAACAATTAAAAATCAATTTGCAATAATGACCATCTAATTGATTAATTAGCCTAATTAAAACATCTACAGGTAATTATAAATAATTTTGACAAATTATGCAATTATACAAAAATTAGAGATTAAGGGGTGAAATGGTAATTTATTTTAATTACTCAAACTCCTTGAATTGAAGGTAATAATGTATTTGCTAATTTTGATTTTTGACAATTTAAACAATTAAACAAATGATTATTTTAAAAATATTTTTCTTTGATTAAATCTAGCAAGTATCTCCTAAATGTCATTAAAACTACCAATTAATTTCTAAATAATTTGTGATGTCATAAAAAACCTCTTTAGCAATTTAGAGGAGTAAAATATTGACCTGAACAATTTATATAAAAATTATTCAAACCCTTTAAGGTGAATAGCTCATTTTATTTATTATCCAAGGACTTTGAGTGATTAAAATAAATTATGGGAGGTCAAACATTAGGTGTCAACAGTAATTACCTCTATCAACTTTTTTCAACCCGTCATTGTCATAATAGATGTCAAATTTCCTAAATGACATGAAGTACCCTTCTTTTCCTCTTGAGACATTTCGACCTACCAAATATGTAGTAATTCCGGTGTAGTAAGAACCATATAAAATTCCAAATTGACCGGCATCTATAAAACAAAAGCTATGTTTAATTCTCGCCCCCCCCCCCCCCCCCTTCCCCCACCAATAGGCAATAGTTAAACTCATAGGCACATTACAATTTTCCAAATAGCACATAATATGAGATGCAGTGGTTTTTGGATCATAGACCGTACTTGACACGGGGTAGTCTTCCTAACTGGTTTAGATACGTCTAAAATATCCAAACCCCCTGGTCTAATTCATCTTTGGATTTAGCTTAGCTCTAATCCTAAGCTTATGCAAGAGTGAGTTTTTCGAATTGACCTTAGACCGGAACGGACTACTCGGGGTGAACCATTATCAAGTGTTGGGCGACCGCACACCAGCTTAATGGCTGACGTATTCCAAAGAAAGGGTATTTCAGGTTTTTTAGTGAAGGCTAGACCACGATCCCACGTGTCCCTTTTAAAATCATATATGTTTTTCCAGGAGTGGCATAGTTTATGATATGTTATGAATGACAGTTTAAAATTGCGGAATTTAAACACATAAGCAAATAAATATAGTTAAAATCACATTATATTGAAACCCTTATGGTTAGAACCTAGGAAATCCCCAGCAGAGTCGCCATCTGTTACGGTTCACTTTTCCGCGGATGCATAAAAGTTACTATGAGGTTGTTGGTGCTCTAAATTGAATTTTAGTATTTCTAGAGTCGCCACCTAATTTATTATAGGAAAATTAGGAAAATCGGGTAAAAGGATTTTTTAAGCAAGAGAGAAACTCTTTGGTACCAAAGTTCGAGGTAAGGGTTCTGGTGATCCCCTAAGGAAGGTTTTACGCACCCTAGTATTAAAGATTTGTAGAATACGGTTGTCCTACGAGTTTCAATGTGTGATATATTGTGATTATTTTCTAAAATGTTTACTTATTGCTAAACTTATCATGCTAATCATAAAATTCAAAATTTCGATAAAATTCCCCTCAAAAAAGGGGTTTTCGTTTCAAAAATTCATATAAGGGTTCAACTCACTTTATTGCCGGACTAAGACATACTCAGGATTTCTCCCAAATAGAGTCACTACTATTTTAGTCCTAATAAAATAAGTTTAGTACTTAAAGGTTTTAATACGTATATATAAGAAATTATGGAGTATATCTCCTATTTTTGTAATATAAGTATCTAATAGGAAAAAATGAAGAAAAAGGGTTTTGTTAAGTTAATTTTAGTCCCATTGAAGCTCATATGTGTCAAACGTAGCCCAACCGAATCCTTTTTGTTCTCAATTTGGTCCAACTGTATTTCCTTTTATTTTATCCTTTAATGTTTTGACTTGGGTCCAGAAATGCTTTTCTTCCCTTTTGGGAGTTTACTTCAAAACAAAAAATCCATGGTTTTCTTTAAGTTCATGCCCAAAATCTAAAATCCACTTTTTCTTTAATCATACTCCAAATAAATCTCAGACCCAAATCCTTTTTGCAGTTCGTTTTTTGTCCAAACTTAATATCAAAGTTCAAAGAGTATGGTTTAGTTATGCAAATTTCTGAAAATAGTCCATGAATGGACTGTAGACCCCAAAATTAATTTTTTTTTCTTCTTATTTAATCACGTTTCCAGAATTTTGCAAAGGGGAGAAGTCCCCAAAACACGTAACTTAAGTTTGAAGTCAAATGAATCTGTGTTCCTCAAAAAAAAGTTTTAGACTTAAGCAAACATTAAATTCATGCCAGTTTTAGAGATTAAACAAGTTTGAAAGCAATTTGAGCGACTTCCTAATAATACTAAATGTTTTCTACGTTCTAACTCCTATAGTGTTCCAATATGTCATACAATTGTTTATATATACAATATATATACATGCGAAGATGTACATAAATAAGGAAAGACGAGAGAGTGAGAATTTGGACTAGTGGGCCTACCCAAGCCCACCAGTGACCATTTTCACCCATGGTTGGGCCTTCAAAATATTAATATTTACTTCCCTTTCTATTTTGTCACACAGACTCGATCAGGGACAGCAACGTTGGGCTTCTAGCCCAACAAGTTTCAATGCAGAAGAACAACCCAAGTGGCCCACGATGTTTTCATATGCAAGCACAAAAAAGGGAAAAAAGAAATTTGAGGTTAGAAAGTATCTAGGACTTAACTACTAGCTTAATATAAAAACAAATCATGCACATATAGGTTATTCGAGTTAACACATAGAAAAAAACAATAGGTATATCGAGGCAGTGCCCATGCATAGGAAAATATTCGGTCTATATCATTATTAAAGGGCAGAAGTCACATAACACGAATGAGCCCAATCGCAACAATAAAAAAATGACCCAACTAAGGACTTGCCGTAGTAAGGTAGGAGTAAAACAGGGGGTTGAGCAAAGTCAGGGCTAAGCCACATTCTAGTCACATCTATGTACCAAACACACCCTAAGTGTGTAACGACCCGTTTGGTCTTTATAGTCCTTTCAATAATTTTGACCCTTCCCCGAGCTTGTTTAGCTCACTTTTGACCCAAGGGGACTATTGACACGCTTCCTGAAGTGTTTGGCTATGATTCGGGTGACTTTTTGGGAAATTTAGGCTTAAAGTGAAAAAGAGTTGACTCAAAGTTGATTTTTAGGTAAACGGACCTTTTTAGGGAGTCCGTATATTTGAAATTGGCCTTTCGGATGGTCTTTTAGAACTTGTGCGTATATTTGGCTTGATTCCCAATGCACTCGAGTGCATTTCGGAACCTGGGTTGGAAAGTTGATGTTGAGATATCGGGGGTTGACTTGGTCAGTGAGACCTCCATTGGGAATTGCGAGGCCATGAGTGAATTCATAGTGTGTATTTATGTATGTTCTGCATATATGGTATGTGAGCAGATGGCCTCAGGTGATAGTCGAGATTTTGGGTTAAGATTGTGAAAACTTGGGATTTCTGGTGTCTAGCGGCACCAGCACCACGGCAGCGGTACCGCTTTAGTGGTAACCTTGCCACTGTAGCAGCTTAAGTAATTTGGGCATGACCATTGTAGCGGTAATGGGACCGCAGAAGCAGTGCCGCTGAAGCGGTATGTTGGTCGAGGAAGCGGGTGACAGACAGTTAATTTTATTAAATGAGTGTTAAAAGCCATAAGTTCCTCATTCATTACTCTTCCAAAATCTGAGTTATTGGGAGCATTTGAAGGTGATTCTTGGGGGAAATCTTTGTGGAGTCCTTCTATCTTTTTTACTATTCCATTGTTCATAATCACCTTAGGATTCCATTATCCTGCTAGTGCGCTAAGAGTTTAAGAATTAAAAGAGGGTTCAATGAGTTCTTCTTTCTAGGCTTTGTAATCTTGATTATTGGTTGGGTTACTTCATTAAGCATGGAATTGATGACTAGAATCTATTATTGCATGATTTATTCCTAATTAGTGGCAAATTTATGGAATTGGAAGTTAGGGTTTATACCCAAATTTGGGGGTTTAGCCTAGAATTCGAAATTAAGTAAATTTTTGTTCTTATATCTTGTAAATGATGGGAATCGATCACCTGGAGTGTTGTTTTCATGTTGAGACCTTTAGATCTCTAATTCGACTTTCTAGTTCATAAACCCAATCCATAGGTTGGGAATTTGGGTTTTGAATAGACGTAGAGTTTGACTGATGTCCTTCTTGATTCTAATTGCATTTTTCAAATATGATTAGACTTTCTTTATCTCAAGTCTCAAAGGAAAGGAAAGATTAAGGCGTGATTGTTAGAGACTCTGTTTTTCGGCCTTCCAGGTAGGTTACAGTTTACCCTATGGTGTTAATCGAAGCATATATTTAGACGATATTTTCGAAGAATGCATGTAAACCTTCGAGTATGAAGTTGGGTTGGATATTGTCTTAGGTTGGGCCTTGTTATATGATTTGGGCTAGCCAACCCATTGTGTTGTGACTTATCTTGTTCTATTTGTTGTTGACTCGTTGCCCCGTGGAGATAGTAGTTATCGATGACTAGTGATATATCTTGATGATGATATTTTTTTGGGTAAATAACTTTATATTAACCAAAAGTGAGAAATTACAGCTTAAAGGGAGCTATACTACTGGACATAATGCCCTAGTAGTCAGCTCAAACTCAGTTACCTACTACCTCTAAAATCAGAACAAATACATCAAAACTATACTAAGTTGGGCATCCCAGTCCACTAACTACACTGGATAAAAGTTGAAATTGGCCAACCATCTTGCTATCTTGGGTTTGCTAGTTGTTCTTTGGTGCACCTCCTGAATGATATGCTTGATAATGGGATTACTGCCTTGTTGTTTATGTTGGAAAAACCTTTGATTCCTATCCCTCCAAATATTATACATTAATGTTGCTAGCATCATTTGATAGACCTCAGCCTTTGGTGTTTTGCCTTTTGCATTCAGCTCTGCCCAGCAAATTTCCTCTTGCCACCCTTTGACAGAGCTATTGATTCCTATCCAAGAAAATAGTTTGCTCCACACCTATATCAGAAATCACACAAGAAGAAAATATGGTCTAAGATTTCATCTTTAGATGCACACAGTGGGCATATCTGCTCAGTAGTCACCCCCCATTTCAACAACCTGTCCTTGGTGGATAATCTTCTTTGAGCTGCTAGTGTCAACACAAAGATCCATCTTGGCAGTCCAAGGTTATTACATACTATGTTCCTCCATGTAACTTTCTGAAATCGGCCCCTCGTTTTGATATAGAGGTGTTTGATGGAGAATTGGTTCATATTCTGAACTGCACTCACAGAATAACCAGCTTTGTCCAAGTACTTTATTGCTTTCAAGATTCTTTGGACAACCCAAGAGGCTTGCTTTGGAACATTATTGAACATATCCCTATTTCTTCCATAGTAGCTATGGAGCCATTTCACCCAAAGTTTATCCTGTTTTACACAAATATTCCACAGTAGTTTGCAGATTACTGCTTTGTTCCGTATTTCCAAATCCAAAATATTAAGCCCCTCAGCTGATCTAGGATAACAGACCCTGTCCCAAACAAGAAGTGCCTTTTTTTACATGTCAGTCCCTCCAGTCCACAAGAAATTTCTGCAGGTAGCTTCAATAGCTTGTATGATTTTCTTTGGCAATACAAACACTTAGGCCCAGAATACTTGTATGAAAAACATAACAGATTTGATCAACTGTGTTCTTCCAGCATATGAGAGGAATTTAGTGGTCCATGATTTAATTCTGGCTAGCATCTTGTCTAATAGGGGTTGACATTGGACAATTGAGACCTTTTAGTACTTAGGGGGACACCTAGGTATCTAAAAGGCAGTGACCCCTTGCTGATACCCAATAGATCCACTATTTCCTATTGCATACTGTCTTTCGTACCCCCACAGTACACTGAGCTCTTACCAAGATTGGTAATAAGGCCAGATGCTTTAGAAAACAACTTGAATTTCTAAAACAAGCGTGTAACAAATTCTATCTCACCTATGCAGAATAGGAGTAAGTCATCTGCAAATCCCAACTGAATGATATTCAACCTACTACACTTGGGGTAAAAATGAAACTGTGGGTTTTGTCCCAGCTGCCTTAGCAATCTACTTAAATATTCCATAGCCATTACAAAGAGAAAAAGGGAGAGAAGATCCCCTTGTCTCAACCCTTTCTTTGCTTCAAATGGTGGAGTGGGTTGACCATATTGAGTAAGATACTGACTTACACACATCATGATCCATTGCACAAACACACTTGAGAAATTCAAAGCTACCAGAACTTGTTCCAGAAAACCCCATTCTAAGGAATCATAAGCTTTCTGCATATCTATTTTGAGCATGCATCTAGTTGATATTCCTTTCCTAGAGTACCCTTTAACAAGTTCATAGCTTAGTAAGATGTTATCAGTAATGACCCTTCCAGGTACAAAGGCTGACTGACTACTATCAACCATCAATTATGCTATTCATTACACCTTGTAGTCCTTTGGTTAGTAAATTAGAGATCAATTTATGCAACATTGTGCAATAGGAAATGGACCTAAACTCTTTGACATAAGAGGGATTTTGTACCTTAGGTATTAAGGTCACAGTAGTGTAGTTTATTACCCTGAACATCTTTTGTGCTTTGAGTGTATGGAGAACATCATCAGTCACTTCATCACCTATGATTGCCCATGTTTTCTTAAAAAATATAGCATTGAAACCATCACATCTCGAGGCTTTTAGATCTGAGATATCTGCCAAAGCATCTTTAATCTCCTGCTTGGTAACTGGTGCCATGAGCATGAGTTGTTGCTCTTTTTTTAGGACAGGCCCAGTAGTCATGACATCAGGTTGTATACCAGGTAGCTTATCAACACAAAATCCAAGCAGTTTTTTATAAGACCCTATGATCTCTGCTTCAACTTTCCCTTTGGTCTGTAGGATTTTGCCACTGTCTGTGACTAGCTTTTTAATGTGGTTCTGCTTGATTCTACTCTTCACACTAGCAAAGAAATAGGTGGAGTTTGAGCCACCCAGACCTAGCCATTGTACCCTAGACTTCTGTCTCAGAATACTCTCCTCTACTAGGTTCCATTTTTCCAAGTCAAGCTTAAGTTGTTTCTTTCTATCATATAATAATTGATCATCATAAGTTCTGTATTTTCTCCTCTAATTTTGAAAACTTCTTATGGTTTAGCTTCTTCATAGCTCCCTTTACTAACTTAAATTTCTTCAGACCCTTTCCATTGGACTCCTTTGAATCTGTTTACCTCACACATCTGTCACACATGGTAAGAAATCCTTATGCTAAACCAAGTGGTTGAGGAATCTAAATGGTTTAGCAGCTTGAGTCTGATCTTGCTCTATTGTCACCTTATTTGTTGATGTTTTGAGATGAGGATTGTGATACTATTGTGGCTTATTATGTATCCTTTGTATTGACATTGTTGGTGTGCCCATGTGTGGTACCGTTGAGATGATTTAATTATTGACATTGAATTCATACATTGCACGCATTCTCATCCTTCATGATATATTATTGATACATTGATGATATACAAGGAAACACCGTTATGAGCTGGGCTCAGTTGGAGGAGAGTGACATGAGGATCGATGTCCGATGTTTATCTTGAAATCGAGGTATGAGTGCTGGTAGCGATTGCCGAGGTCTTTTCCGGAATCGTGAGGATTGGTACGTGGAATTCGCTGGTCCCCCATGGGTAGTGATGTTCCAGCATCGGAGTACATGTGTTTCAGTGCATATGCATTGCATCCATATTTCATACATTATTACATTACATTGTACCTTCGCTTCTTATGATATTGTTGTGATATTCGGATTGGATGTACTGAGTCTTGGCACAGTTAGGTTTAGATGTTATAACATAGGTGATGACTTGTACTCGGTTACTGGCTCGTGTTGTCTTATACCTTGTTTATCTTGCTTTATTGTCTTGGTATATGTTAGCTAATCTTAGTCAGTTTATGATACCTACTAGTACGTGTTGCTTGTACTGGCCCACACTTGTTACATTCTTTTATGAATGTAGAGTATCAGGTGGGATCGACGTCTAACCCTCGTGGCTAAGAGTTCGAGGCTGTTGATTCGAGTCTTATTGGGGTGAGCATGCAGACGCTTCGCTACCCGAAGACTCTTCTTTTATTATGTCTTACTTTGCTATTCTAAGACATATTTGAGACTACTGATTTATTATTATTAATTCCACACATATAGATTTTAGTTAGATGCTCTTGCATGACCAAACTAGATACAGGGTGGTTTTTGATGTACTTCCGAATTTATTATGTATTCATATGTCAGACTTACGTGACTTTAATCTTTTTCTACTATTTATGTTGTCTTGTGAATGTGGAGATAAGGGATCGCAAAACGAGATGGGATAGGAAAGTGCCCGCACGACTTTGTGGAATTGGGTTGTGACAAAGTGTAAAGACCCGTTTGGTCGTTATTGCATTTCTAACCCTTTTTGACCCTTTTTTGAGCTTTATTAGCTCATATTTGACCTGCGGGGACCATTGTATGCTCCCCGAGGTCATCACAGTTGATTTGGATAAGTTTTGGGACAATTTGGCTTAAAATAGAAAAATACTTGACTCAAAGTTGACTTTTGGGTAAACGGTCCTTTTCCAAGAATCTGTCGATTTCGAGAGGTCTGAATGGTCATTTAGGACTTGTGTTCATATCTGGTTCGGTTCCCATTGCACTCAGGTATATTTTGAGACTTGAGTTGGGAAGTTGGAATTTCGGTATCGGGGGTTGACTCGGTCAACGAGACCTCTGTAGGAAATTCCGAGGCCACGAGTGCATTCGTAGCGTGTTTTTATGTGTGTCTGTGTTTGTGGTTTGTGAGCAGATGGCCTCGGGAGCTAGTCGAAAATTCGGGTTGAATTGTGAAACTTGGGAATTTTCTGGTGTGAGGTGCCCGCTTTGGTGGCTGCGGTACCGCTATGGCTGCCACCTTAGAATGACCGTTGTAGCGATGAAGGGATCACTGGGGTGGCGCCGCCCGCTGGAGCGGTAATCTCGTCACGGAAGCGGCTGACGGGCAGGTAGTTCATTAAATGAAGTGTTAAATGCCCTAAATCCCTCATTCATTGCTATTTCAAAAATTGAGATTTTGGGAGCAGACCTAGAGTATTCTTGGAGAAGATTCTTGGTGGTAAGTCCTTCTAATCTCTTTGCTATTCCATTACCCATAATTATCTTAGAATCCTTTTACCTTGTTAGTTCATTAAGCGATGGAATATTAAAAGTGGGTTTAATGAATTTTCCTTCTAGGCTTCTAAATCATGAATTATTGGTTGGGTTAGCTTCCATAAGCATTGAATTGATGTTTAGAATCCTTTATCTCATAATTTCTTCCAAATTAGAGGCTAATTTATGGATTTGGAAGTTAGGGTTTATACCCAAATTTGGGGGCTTTGCCTAGAATCTGAATTAGAGCGATTTGTTGATTTTTCTAGATTGCTAATGATGGAATGATCACCTAGAGGTTTAATTTCATGTTGGGACCTTTAGATCCCTAATTTCACCCTTCTAGTTCATAAACCCTATCCCATATGTTGGGGATTGGGTCTTGATAGAAGTAGGGTTTGTTTTGATGTTCTCCTTGATTCTAATTCCATAATTCGAATATGCTTACACTTTCTTGATCTCGAGGCTCAAAGGAAAGGAAAGGCTAAGGAGTGATTGTTGGTGTTATTGTTGTTCGGCCTTCCAGGTTGATTACGACTTACCTTATGGTGAGACTTCATTTAGTGAAGCATATATTTAGATAATATTGTCGGAGAAAGCATGTAAATCTTCAGGTATGAAGTTGGGTTAGATATCGTCATAGGTTAGGCCCTGTTGTGTGATTGAGTCTAGCCACCTCGTTGCGTTGTGTTTGATTTGTTCTATTGTTGTTGGCTTGATGTCGCGTAGTGATAGTAGATATTGGAGACTATTGATATATCTTGTTCATGATATTGTGATACCTCACTTGTTGATGTTTGATACGAGGATAGTGTTCTATATGGCTTGTGTAGCCTTTTCATGATATTGTTGGTGTACCCATGCTTGGTACTTGTGATATATATCTTATCATTGATGTTGAACTCATACATTGCCAGCATTCTCATCCTTCATGATATACTGTTGATACATTGATGATACTTGAGGAAACACTATGATGAGTTGGGCTCAATTAGATGAGAGTGACGTGAGGACCGATATCTGATGGTTGTCCCAAAAACGTGATTGTGTGGTAGTGATTCCCGAGGTCTGTACCGGGATCGTGAGGTAGCAGTATCTAAGTTGTTGCCGGACCGTGAGTTAAATGGACTTAGCCGGTCCCCCATGGGTTGTGCTACTGAGACGTCGATACTTCCGTCCGGAGTGCATGTGTACACAACATTGCATCATTACATTTATGTGTCATACATTATTGCATTGCATTGGACTATGGCTTTATGTTGATGATCTGTTGATATACTAGTGTTAGTTTGATTCGGATTGATAATATTGAGACTTGGCATACTTGGGTTTAGATGCTATAACCTAGGTAATGACATGTACTTGGTTTCTGATTTGTGTTTGAATTATGCTTATTGTTTTACCTGTATATCTTACTTTATTGTCTAGATTATGTTAGCTAAACTTAGTCGACCTATGATACCTACCAATTCTGTGGTTTTGTACAGACCTTCACTTACTGCATTCTTTTATAAATGCAGAATTGTTGACACCTAATTTTCACCTCATAAAACGCGTATTTTAATTTTCAAATTTCTCGAGTCCAAGACGGATTAAGGATGCCCTTAAAAAATTAAAAATTTAAAAATCCCGAGAAAATTGCAAAAATTGACGTTTAATTATTATTTTCATAAAAATTAACAATGGCAAGAAATTACGAGTTATTTACTTTCAGAAACGTGATTTGAAAAGAAGATACATATCCTGCTCCGTCTAACTCGGGAAAAAATTATTAATTAAAAATGACGGATGAATTACTGCTCATTTTGACCGCATTTTTTCACATTTTTAAATATTGCTCGGAAGTATATATCAATATTGGGCCCGTTTTGAAGCTCGTATTTTAAAACAACGTATTATAATTTTATTTCGTCAAAATATTATTTTACGAGGGGTGTGTTAGAATAATTAACCTAAAACTATATAAAAACTATGCAACATTTTTATAAAAAATTAGAAGGGAATTTTATCCATTTGTACCTTTGTTGGTACTATTTGGATAAGGTCTTTTTTTGGGTGTGTGTGTGTGTGTGTGGGGGGGGGGGGGGGGGGGGGAGTACGGCCTAGTGGCCTATTTTTGTCCATAGAATTCTAAATGCTTAGTTGGATGATCTTGAAAATTTGAATAAGGATTTTTTTTTTTGGGGGGGGGGGGGGGGGAGTACGACCAAGTGGCTTATTTTTGTCCATAAAACTCTAAATTCTTAGTTGGATGATCTTGAAAATTTGAATAAGGATTTTTGAGGGGAAAAGTACGGCTAAGTGGCCTATTTTTGTCCATAGAATTCTAATTGCTTAGTTGGATGATTTTTAAAAATTTGAATAAGGATTTTGGGGGAAAAGCTATGGCCACATGGCCTATTTCTGTCCATGAAATTATAAATTGGCTTGCCTACAAATAGAAGGGATGGACGTTAAGAAAAGAAGGAGCTTTTTTTAGAGGGGACGTTTTTTGAGAGAAAAGAAGGGGGGGGGGGGGGGAATCTTTTTTTTTTCTTCTATTTTTGGGAAAAAGAGAAAAAAGAAAAAGCGAAAACAAAAACAAAACAAAAAGAGAGAGAGAGAGAGAGAGAGAGAGAGAGAGAGAGGAAAAAACGAAAAAGAAAAGAGAGTTCAAATTTGGCATCCTAAAAGCTAAAGTTTGATTTATATATTCGAAGCTTAGCAACAAAAGATACAAATATAAGATATACATATAGGAAAAAAAGAAAAAAAAAGAAAAAAGAAAAAGGGGTTTAAAGATTTGTAAAGTGTTCGGTGCTTGAAGTAGATTGAACCAATCCTCATTTTGATCTTTAGTTGCCCCATCAAAAGGTAACCTCTCATTCTATCCTTTATTTCATTTCTAGTTATGTTATATGATACTTGTGTTAGTTAAAAATAATTCTTTGCTAGCTTAGTCTTGTTTGATGATTAAGTGGATATTATGTGAATTTTCTACCATTTGAAAAATGAAAATAAATTAGAAGTTTGATTTAGACAATGTTAAGTGATTTTAGGTTAGTTACCTTGATATCCTTTATTTCATTTCTAGTTATGATTATATATTTATTATGATACTTGTGTTAGTAAAAAAGAATTCTTTGCTAGCTTACTCTTGCTTGATGATTAAGTGGATATTATGTGAATTTGATACCATTTGAAAAAAATGAAAATAAATTACAAGTTTGATTTAGACAAGGTTAAGTGATTTTAGGTTAGTTAAATTGATAAAAATAAGAAAAAAAAATTCATCCTTTATTTCATTTTAAGTTATGATTATATATTGTTTATGATGCTTGTGTAGTTGAAAAGGATTAGGTGCTAGTCTAAGTTTGTTTACATGATCAAGTGAGTATCCTATGAATTTATTACTATTTGAAAAAGTAAAAATAAATTAGAATCTTGATTTAGACAATGTTAAGTGATTTTAGGTTAGTTAAATCGATAAAAATTAGAAAAAGAAATTTCATCCCTTATTTCATTTTAAATTATGTTTATATGTTATTTATGATTTGTGTAGTTGAAAAGGACTATGTGCTAGCCTAACTTTGTTTACATGATTAAATGAGTATCCTATGGATTTATTACTATTTTTGACAATGTTAAGTGATTTTAGGTTAATTAAAATTGATAAAAAAAAAAAAGTAGCTTAAGTTAGAATTTTGACATTGTATTGATAGGTTTAGTGTGATTTATTCATTCTTGTTAGCTTTAGATATATATAAAAAATAAAATAAAATAAAAAAACCTTAGTTCTTGTGAGTTTGTTACTAATTCATAGCAACTATTGGGCCTTTTGCATAAATTGTCCTCTTATTTATAAGGAATTTTTACGCGTTATAACTACTTCTAATACATAATTAGTGATAATAACTACCTTTTATTTTAATTACTGATAATAACTAAATACCTTTCTAATTTAACTATTATAGCTACACAGTAACTTTCAATTACTATTTCACCAATACACCTAAAAATTAGTACCCCCAATCCCATATCCCCTTTTAATGGTAACAATATTAATCACTTAATATACATTACCATTATCTCTCCTTTTTCATAAATTCTTACCTTTTTAAAAAAAGAAAAAATCTGTGAATGCCTAGTGAAATAGTCGTCTTCTTCTTCTCTTCTCCCTTTTGCAAAAATTTCACTTCCATTCTCACCAATCAAGAAGATTCGTCGTATTCTTTCTTCTTCCTTTTAAAAAAAAAACCTTAAAGTACTCTTCTTTCTTCTTTTAAAGTTCCAGTATATCAATCGTCACCTCAGCTTCTATTGCCTTGTGAATTATTAAAAATCACAGTAATTCGATTTTCTATTTTGGGGTATTGCAATCCGAAACGGTATTTTCAGTACGGTTATTTCGATTCAAGGCATATGTGGTCAAAGTTGGCCTCTTTCACGTTCTATCCCATCTCGTTTGTTTCATGAAATTTTCGCTATTTGTGTTATTATTCTTTCACAAAATCAACTTGGTGGAAGTGATTGTTTTTGTTCCAAGCCGTGGTGGTGGTTATGGCGGCGCACACGAGAGAAGGGGAGAGAGAATTTTTTTAGGGTTTTGAGAAGATGAAAAAGATATGTATTTGTGTATGTTCTATGATATAACTACTAATTGTTGTGGTTGGTGGTGTAATTTTGTAAGTTTTTCTATATATTTGTGTATTTTGTTCAAATTAATTCCATCAGTTCATCTAGTTTCAAATACACGGGTGACACAAAGACATGGTAAGTTTTCTATATATTTATGTATTTGTTCAAATTAATCCCATCAAATACACGGCTGATGCAAATTGTTACTCATGCAAATACATGAGATTTAATATAAAATACATGGGGTTTGATTGGAAACTTCAAATACATTAGTTATGCTATCAAATACATGGGTAAATAAAAAATGAAATCAGTATTGAAAACTTCAAATACATTACCACTAAATACATGGGTGATGCAAATTGTTACTCACACAAATACATGATATTTAATATAAAATACATGGAGTTTGATTGGAAACTTCAAATACATTAGTTATGCTATCAAATACATGGGTAAATAAAATACGAAATCAATATTGAAAACTTCAAATACATTGGCTGTTGAATGTTTTCAAATTTCAAATTTTTGATTTTTTACGTTTGAATGTTAGAGATTGGATGAAGGACTAGAAAACAGTTATGGAAAAGAAATCTAAAATCTGATAATGTGGAAGAGTATGGTAAAAGTACCAATTAATAACTAATTAAATGTATGGTAAAAAATACCAATTAATAACTAATTAAATGTATGGTAAAAAATACCAATTAATAACTAATTAAATGTATGGTAAAAAATACCAATTAATAACTAATTAAATGATCCCACCGTTATAGCCTAAAATCAAGGAATATGTTTTCTTTTTTACTGTGTTTCTATGAATTTACACGCATCAAATACATATGAAAAAATACCTTAATTTGGGAAAACATAGCTACAAATGGTAATATTTAAAATGATAGCTATAAATGATAGGAAACTACCATAAGGTAGTCATTTGAGTAATTTTACCTATTTATAAATATGATAATTCTAGGCTTGGTTTAAAAGTATTGTAATTCATCTTTTTGGCTTTGTAAATTAAATAATTGACCTCGGCCTATTACTAATGTTTTGTACACCTATCTTTTGTGACCCCCCTCCCCCCCCCCCCCCCCCCCCAAATTTGTTAGTGATCGTTCGAGGCCCGCTAACATTTCTAGATCGAGTCAACCCCTATCATGGAAGGACTAAGGCATTGGAGCATAATTTGGAGTAGAAATATTTATTTGTGAATTTTTATATTGGGTTTGATCGGCCCAATTCCTTACTCTTTGTATTATTTACTTGATTATATATATGTATGCTTATATATAAATTGGAATTCTTAATGAGATTATCACTCCTAAGAGTTGCTAAAATTGATTTTCAAAATTAAAAAAAAAGAAATTAGGCAAATTTAGGATTGCGGATGATTTTGAGGATTTTGGATACCTTTGATATGATTTTTAACTTATAGGCAAACTTTAGGACTACTATGATTGATTTGAAACTTGAGTTGGAAAAGATGTTTTGTAAACTTGGATTGTCATTTTTGGTGACCTAGTTTAACTATTAAAAGGCTAATGAGTTAACTTTGACACTTTTTGTAAATATTAAAATCAAGAATTGGATAAAAGTTCTAAAAATATGGCTAACCTATGGACTATATTAGTATGCCTATAAAAACTATTTTCAAAAACTTAAAAATTTTTGTTATAAAAATCTTTTTTTAAACTCGGGTGGGCTTACGTAGTGTTCTACTTGGGTTAACGCCCTCGGGTTTTAACCTAGGTGCTCTAGTCCGAATTCCAAAAAAGACCCAATTCTGGGCAAAACTCTACCATTTTTCGTTTCTTGAAAAAGGAGTGTTTTTGGCATGAATGACTAATTTCTATTTGCAAAAATATGAAACAAAAACTGTTTTTTTATCACAAGCTATTTATATCTACAAAGGCATACTATTAGAACCCGTAGGTTAAGCGTATTTTCCGAATCCTTAATACGGGGGTGCCTAACACCTTCCTCGGGGGATCGCCAGAACGATTACCCATACTTTGGTTAGATTAGGATTCTTATAGAGTTTAACCATTTTGAATGAACCCTTTTCGAACTGGTTTTCCTAATTTCCTAAAAATTAGGTGGCGACTCTAAAAACATTATCCATTTAGAGTACCATTACGTAGAGGTATATTTTTTGTTTTTCCTGGTACGATTGACAACCGTACTTCCCCGAGACACTTTTCTTTTCAAATGAGGCAAGTGCAATTGCGAATCGGAAAAAATATCGAACCGCAACAGATGACGACTCCACTGGGGACAATTAAAGGTTCTAACTATAAGGGTTCCAATAATTTGTGTGTCTTGTATGATATAATTTGTCTAAGTGATATAAATTGTTTATGTGTTTAAATTTCCGCAAAATATAACTGTCATTCATGCATGCATACTCCGCCACTCCTAGCATTTATTTTACATTTTTTCTAAGGGTGACGATGCGTGATGAGCTGCGGTCATACCTTCACTAAAAAACCTTTTGCTATATTCTTTGGAGGTCTTTAAGGTCGAGTGGGCATGCGGTCATCCCACAGCCTTAGAGAGCCCTCCCCCCCTCCCCCAGCTTATCCGCTTGGGTAACCGGTGTCATTTGCTTGAAAAACCACTCTAGAATAACTAGTGTAGAGCGAATCCAAATCCCTACTAGTATCGCGCATACGGACCATAGACCGGTTTAGGTATCTCAAACCTTCCTGAATCGGACAAGAAGACTGTCTGCATCCAACTATGTGAAATATTGAAGGATGTACATGCCGTTATATGAACCGTTTGCCCTTGGGTTTGGGTTTTTACTTTTTAGTTTGGGAGTTGTACCCCCGTGCGGGACTAATATTCTGTATACCCCGTTCCCCAATTATGTATCCCCATTTGATATTTATCAATGTTGTATATATTGGGGAAAACGGAATGTCTTAACGGTACTTGCATCCTTCAAACGATAGTATACTTTTGTTGATATATTGACTACATGATATATATTGTTTACATGCTACGTGCTATATACTCTGCTTTGCCATGCCTATTTTTTATTTACGCATTTAAAGACATCTGCTTTGCTTCAAACACGAATAGTCCATAGTTCGGTTCCCAAAATCTTAGAATGTCGTCAAAACGCACCCCAAAGTAAAATCTCAAAACACCACATCAAAAGTCAAGTTTTCTAAAACTTCTAAAATGTCGTTCGATCATCATCCAATCCACGTGAACCATGTCATTTCCAAAAGCACATTTTTAACACTCAATATTGCTAAGAGCCGCATCCCTCGGTCCTCGCAACCTCTAAAGTTTTAAGACAAATAATCCAGCCGTCACAAATTGCCGACAACTACTTCATTCCTAAAAAATCATTCTTATCAGACCCAAAAGATCGTTAAGGTCATACTTTGCCCTTTCAAAGTCCAAACACTTCAAGTCCAAAATGGTCGAGTCATCATCCAATACTCATTGACCTTATCATCCTCAAAGATCACTGTCACATACAAAGATTACCAAAGTCGCACAAAAATCAATCGAATGGGCAAACTCCTGTCCATCTTGGTCATCTCCAAAAGTCTCTATGTGAGCCAAAGTTTGGCCAATATGTTTCAAGTAAAACAGATGTTACATGTCTTATTATGATTAACGAACTAATACGTTTACCTTTTGAGTTTTTCTTCTCTTTTGATTGACTCATGGGGACCACCGAGAGGTTTCGGTAACGAAACTTAAGTCGTGATCCATTTTAGCCCATCCATGTGCTACGCTATCATGATCTCACAAAATTCAAATCACAACTTTTTTTTAGCTCACCCATGCGCTACACTATCATGATATTACAAAATCCAAATCACAACTCCTTAAAAAATTCAAGATTACGACCTTTTTTAGACCACCAATGCGCTATGCTAAAATGTCCGACATCCAAAAATGACAAGCCTGTGCTTATTCATATAAACAAGCCAAATACGTCAATTTCGAATCCCGAACTATTTCAGACTTGATTCTTGTTCCAGCAAGATACGTAGGCAATCCTATATAAGGGTGCGGTCTCCCCACTGTTTCAAACCACAAACCCCGATAAGGAATCGGGGTACGTCTTTGATCTAGTCTTCAAAACATCATTCTTCCACTATTTCAAAGTATGGACTCTCCGAGTATATCTGGAGTATGTCTTTGAATCAGGCAAGCTATTCAAATTTTCAAGCGCAAACATCTTGAACTAAGTGCCCTAGGACTGGAAGCCGGGGCGACTAGTTCAAAATAGTTCCACAATTTTGATATCTTCATTCATTATAGTTGCCCAATCAAACGAACAACTCCTTCCCTTATGAGAATCCAAAATAAGAACGTAAGTGACTTCTTTCAGACGAACGATTCATCCTTTAATAGAAATAAGAAAAAATGGAACGTGCCTTACGCGATGTCCTATATCGGTTATTTAGCCTTCGACTCACTCAATACTTATCCCGGGGGTCACATTCCCGCTTCCTTCAGTCTATCATGACACGCTCGGTGAGGTCAACACGAGTCAATCACTTTTACTCTAAAGAAATTTTCTTTGGGCACAGGGAAAAGGAAGCAACAAAACAACAAGCCTCAAGTCGACGTCAAGTCCAACCAAAGGCGTTATTGAATCTACTATCGCCTCAACTCTATAAGCCAAAAACGGCTTTATTTCTAACTTAGCCTTCAAATTGGATTCCTTTCACTTCGTTATGTTCACTAACACTTGCTCTTAGAATATTGTAGGTTATGACATTATGTAAAGTTGAACTCGGGAATTAAGATTATGAGACGCTAGATGGATCCTCACCACTCCACATAAGCCAAGACGGCTTCATCACTAACCTTTTGCATTATCCTCTTCAAAACAAAACTATGATTCTACTGACAATAAAGTCGAATCTCGCAAGGATCATGCATCAACACTGCTAAACACTAGCACACCACGACTAAGGGATCAACAACATCACTTGCTCGAGCGTAATCATCATAAAACAAGTAAAACAAGCATCAAGCCTTCAAAGACGGCCGAAAATCTCAAAAGCCTATTTAATGGCCTAGGACGAACGACGTCATCTCCAACTCTTCTCCAAATTTTTAAAGGCTAGTTTTAACAACTTTGCTTTAAAAATTTGCAGAGTCAACTTCAAGTCATCAATGACTCCCATTGACCCCAAAACGAGACAAATTGCTTCGGAGGATTGCTGAATGTTCCCGAAAAATAGGAGCGCCACATCAGGCTACAAAGTATGGTCGAAGATCGAAAAAGCCGACAGAGAGCAAGGCCTACCCCTACCAAAGCAAGCAATTGCTCAACGGTTTCGTATATCTTTCTAAAGTCCTTTTTAGATTATCTTGACTAAAGTCACTAGTAAAGCGACCACGTAGCTACTAATCATCTTCTTTAAGTATAGGTGATTGCTATAAGATTAAGAGGCATCAAAGTAGTGATTGTCCTCAATGTCAAAGGAAATGAGTCAGTTAAGCCAAAGGGGCTATAAAAGGACAAAATACCGCAAGGGCGACACAATTGAGCTGAAAGGGTTATAAACAAAATCAAGCAAAAGAAGCTACAAATGGACAAAGCGCCACAAGGGCGATGCCATCAAGAAGGGCTATAAGATAGATATAATGTTGTAAAGACGGCATAAAAGAGCCAAAAAGGGCAAAAAAAAACAATCTAACCCAGAGAACCACAGTCCTCGGGGGTCGAGATAACGACAAAGAAGTCAAGAAGGCTACGAAAAATGTCGAGAAAGCCGTTCTTAAGCGATACGAAGAAGGTTATAACTATAAATCAAATCGATGGGTTATAACTACGCGAGTATGGTAGAATAGAAACAAACTTATGTTCGTGATAAAGCAGGGTTGTCCGCCCTAAAAATGTGACAAGCAGGATCGTCCGCCCTAAAAATGAGACAAACCGGGTCGTCCACCCTAAAAACGTGACACTTACCTGTTAAGTAGACATTGCCTATCTCTAAAGTGGATTGTCATAGGACGATACGCTGGTCTCGAAAATTTGAGATGACGTCATAAAAATATTACCACTAATTATGTTTATGACATAATTCCCAAAGTGGGATTACATAGGCATTTTTTGAGTTTGGTCGCACCAAACGAAAATCGTAGATATCTCTAGATAGAAACTGGGGCAGAAATTTTGAGATCTTTTTGGGAGATCTCAAAACTTCCTGACAACTCGACACGATAGGTCACCGATGCAGCTTTAACTGGGGCAGAATTTTTGAGAGGATCTCAAAAATTCTTTCGGTACGGCAAGTTTAAGAATTAGCGAATACACTTCTACACTGGGGCAGAAATTTTGAGGAAACCTCAAAATTTCCATTTTTCAAACTCAGAATAATGTCATTACCAAGTGACATGATACTATAAAAGGCATTAACCAGACAAGAGTGGTCACGTCAAACGGTTTCATATCTAACTTTATCTGTCATACCTTACTAACTTTAGTATAAGGGTTTGCAGGTAACGCCGTCATACATCGAGGACATGCCCAAAAATGACGAACAAAAGTGGACATCAAATCCGCAACAACGACAAGAAAAATCAAATAAAGCCTCTCGAATGGCGAAAGCCGAACGACTACATTTTGAATTCTCTTCTTCTCCTTTATGAATACATTGTCGTTTCTTTTGACTAGTTTAATGCCTTTTTGCTTCAAGTTTTGTAAAAAGTTACCATTAAGTCATTAACGACTTCCTTTGACTGCAAATAGGAGAAATTTGTTGAAAAGGAATACCAAACTCTTCAGGAAAAGTAGAGATCCTACAAAGTGCATCAAGGACCACCACAAAGAAAAAGCATGGAAAGCGCGGCCTGCTATAACGAGCAAAATATGCTCGGTGGTAGGACCATCAGAACGGACTTTGGCAATAATATTAAAAATTCAGAAAGGCATCAAGATAATCGCCATATAACAAGGATTCAAAGAAAGCAAAGGAGAGCATTTTGGCCACCCACATTGACACTGAGAAATAACCATGTCAAACATATGGTTCTCAGTATCTCAATTTATTTTTACCAGGACAATATTTGCTTGTCCACCTTAGAAAGGGTTGACAATATTTGCTTGTCCACCTTAGAAAGGGAAAATACTCGCTCATCCACCTTAGAAAGGGACGTATAACTGTTTGTCCACCTCAGAAAGGGACGTATAATTTGTCCACCTTAGAAAAGGACATACTTATGCATCCACCTTAGGTGAACTTTTATACCGTATTATCTACTGATAAGATTTCTAAGGTTTTGCAGTTTAAACATGCTAAGGAGATGACACATATAGCCAAGAGGGTCATTCATTCAAACTGCTAAGAGGGCCATTCATTCAAACAAAATGCCGAGAGGACCATGCATTTAAGACAAAATTCAAAGGAAGAACAACATAAGCTGCAATTAAATGAAGGAACACCCGAAAAGGGTAACAAAGCTATTTAAATGGAGTTTTTTCCACTGACTTCTTTGTTCAGTGATTAAGACAGGAAATGGCGCTAGTGGAACAAAACAAAGCAAAAAACCAAAGGCGAAACAATAAAAGCAAAAGCAAAGACGAAAAATTTGAAGACAAAGAAATATAAGCGAGAAGCATGAGAAAATGGAATAATGATGACGAAGCAAAACGAAGACAAAAACTTGAAGAGATGTAAGAAAGCAAAAGCATTTGAGAAAGGGTAACAAAATTCTCCCTAAGTAAAGTTTGTTTTACACTAACAAGTTTGTTCATTTTGCAGAGCACAAATTTTTTTACAAAAACAAAAAACTTTAAGACCACTGAAAGATATAGTCACGGTACCAAAAGCCTGGTCTCCACTAAATAGTATTGTGTCAAGGTATTGAGACCACGACCTAGACGTCGCATAGCTTGCCTTGATACATTGGACGATTAGACATCATAAAAATCTAAAAATTTAAAACAGCGCGTTGATATCGATATCGAAATACCACGTTCACAATCGAGTCTAGTCCTTTTGGAAGATGTAAACCCTGTCGACGGGCGGGTATTCTTCCTTGGAGTAAAAAAAGAAAGGTGTCTGTCTTGCAACTGAGGTAAGCTTCATTCCTCAAAATGACGATATGGATTAAATGACTACATGCCGAAGGGGCTAAATCATCATCCATATATGGCTAAAAATAGGTAGTATAATTCTGAAGTTGATGTCCACAATCGTTGAAATGCGAATGTGATTACGACATCAAGAAATGTGGTCGCTATCGCAGTTTATTTCAAGTTAACATAATCATGGTTCAGGGATAGTGGTTGTCATGAGAAAAGGCTTCGCACTTGATATGACAAAAGGCTCCGCACTTGAATATGCAGTAGTTAACTTAAATATTCTGACTAAATGTTGTAATTGTGGACACAGAGGTTAGTAGTCATCATGAAAGGAATATGATACTGCAATCGGATGTGCAGTCTATATTTGGGTATTTTTAACTATAAGTGATGTAGTCCCAAACTGGTATACCACAAGCTTAGTATGAGGATAACGATGCAGTCGACACTAGATTTGCGACAGTCACCGCAATATGCGAAAATGATGTGAGTCCAAATTTTCAGGGGTGGCGGATGTCACAAGAAATAAAAATGACCCCGCACTTGAAAACATGATTTTCATTAGTAACATCTTGCTTACGAAAACGACAACCGGACTGGGGTGTGTAGGTTCGCAATAATGCGGTATAGCCTGACCCAGATCCCAATAGAAGTTATCATTGAACAATAAAAATATCTGAAAATGACGAAAAAAGAGCCGATCAAAGTATCATGATTATTATCTAAAGTAGATTATTTTTTTCAAAAAATACACGGAAAATACACACTTATAGGAGAAAAGAAAGAAGACGGACAAGCATTTGCGAAGAGGCAGACATAATAATGGAGGATGACTTCAGTGTCAACAAAATAGCAAAATGCCATTCAGGTATGACTACATTAAAATCAAAATTTTCAAAACAAACCAACACACAGGACTCAGCATTTGGAGATGGCTAAAAGCTACAAAGATAGGAAGAAAAACACGGGTTCAAAACATGCGGAGCGTACGTGGAACTTTTCTTAGGCAGCCGGTCAAAAACCGTGTACGAGAGTCAAGCTTTCTACCCCATGGATTGGAGATCACTTCAAGCATCAACACTAATAAATCCTTTCCAAAAATCACCTCCGGTTCGGAATTTCAACCGGAAGTAGCCAAAGGGATTCCCACATAAAGAGATATTCCTTTTCGAGCTATCGAGTCGAACTACAATTGGCCTGATTCCCAAAGCCAGGGATATGTAGGCTACTCAAGTTTCGAGGATTGGCCATATTCCTATAATTATCTCGAGATACCTCGAGGTAGTTTAAAAAAAACTCTTATTTTTCATAGTCCTCATAGAGTCAGAAATACAAATGGCCTAAATTCTCATGTAGCTTGAGATATGTAGGAAGCCTAGAAACCGGGGTCCGGCCATACTTTCAAAATTTTAAGCAAAAGAAGGCTGTAATTTCTTTTATTTAGTGAAAATTAGGTTTGTCAAATTCGAAGCTCAAGGATGGCCTTGCCATCCTCAAACTCCAAAGGGGTAGCTGTTGACACCTAATTTTCAACTCATAAAATGCGTATTTTAATTTTCAAATTTTTCGAGTCCAAGACGGAATAAGGATGCTCTTAAAAAATTAAAAATTTAAAAATCCCGAGAAAATTGCAAAAATTGTCATTTAATTATTATTTTCATAAAAATTAACAATTGCAAGAAATTACGAGTTATTTACTTTCACAAACGTGATTTGAAAAGAAGATACATATCCCGCTCCGTCTAACTCGGAAAAATTGTTAAGTAAAAATCACGTATGAATTACAGCTCATTTTGACCTCATTTTTTCACATTTTTAAATATTGCTCGGAAGTATATATCAATATTGGGCTCGTTTTGAAGCTCGTATTTTAAAACGACGTATTATAATTTTTATTTCGTCAAAATATTATTTTACGAGAGGCATATTAGACTAATTAACCTAAAACTATATAAAAACTATGCTACATTTTTATAAAAAATAAGGAGGAGATTTTATCCATTTGTACCTTTGTTGGTACTATTTGGATAAGGTCTTTTTTTTTTCTGGGGGGGAGGGAGGGGGGGGGGGTGAGTACGCCAAGTGGCTTATTTTTATCCACATAATTCTAAATGCTTAGTTAGATGATCTTGAAAATTTGAATAAGGTTTTTTTTTTTTTTGGGGGGGAGGGGGGGGGGGGGGGGGGGGCGGGAAAGTACGGCCAAGTGACCTATTTTTTGTCATAGAATTCTAATTGCTTATTTGGATGATTTTAAAAAATTTGAATAAGGATTTTGGGGGAAAAAGCTATGGCCACATGACCTATTTTTGTCGATGAAATTCTAAATTGGTTTGCCTACAAATAGAAGGGATGGACATTAAGAAAGGACGGAGCTTTTTGTTTCAGGGAGATTTTTTTTTTAGGGGGGGGGGGGGGGGATGTTTTTTGAGAGAAAAAAAAGGGGAATCATATTTTTCTATTTTGAAAAAGAGAAAAAAAATGAAAAACAAAAAGAAAAAAACGAAAAAAAAAGAGAGTTCAAATTTGGCATCCTAAAAGCTAAAGTTTGATTTATATATTCAAAGCTTAGCAACAAAAGATACAAATATAAGATATACATATAGGAAAAAAAGAAAAAAAAATTAAAAGAAAAAGGGGTTTAAAGATTTGTGAAGTGTTTGGGGCTTGAAGTAGATTGAACCAATCCTCATTTTGATCTTTAGGTTGCCCCATCAAAAGATAACCCCTCATTCTATCCTTTATTTCATTTCTAGTTATGTTATATGATACTTGTGTTAGTTAAAAATAATTCTTTGCTAGCTTAGTCTTGTTTGATGATTAAGTGGATATTATGTGAATTTGCTACCATTTGAAAAAATGAAAATAAATTAGAAGTTTGATTTAGACAAGGTTAAGTGATTTTAGGTTAGTTAAATTGATAAAAATAAGAAAACAAAATTCATCCTTTATTTCATTTTAAGTTATGATTATATATTGTTTATGATGCTTGTGTAGTTCAAAAGGATTAGGTGCTAGCCTAATTTTTTTACATGATTAAGTGAGTATTCTATGGATTTATTACTATTTGAAAAAAATGAAAAAAAATTAGAAGTTTGATTTAGACAATGGTAAGTGATTTTATGTTAGTTAAATCGATAAAAATTAGAAAAAGAGATTTCATCCCTTATTTCATTTTAAGTTATGATTATATGTTATTTATGATGTTTGTTAGTTGAAAAGGGGTATGTGCTAGCCTAACTTTGTTTAAATAATTAAGTGAGGATCCTATTGATTTATTACTATTTTTGACAATGTTAAGTGATTTTAGGTTAATTAAAATTGATAAAAATAAGAAAAATAGTAGCTTAAGTTAGAATTTTGACATTGTGTTGATAGGTTTAGTGTGATTTATTCATTCTTGTTAGCTTTATATATATATATATATATATATATATATATATAAACTTAGTTCTTGTGAGTCTGTTACTAATTCATAGCAACTATTGGGCCTTTTGCATAAATTGTCCTTTTATTTATAAGTATGATAATTATGGGATTGGTTTAAAAGTATTGTAATACATTTTTTTGGCTTTGTAAATTAAATAATTTACCTCGGCCTATTACTAATTTTTTGTACACCTATATTTTGTGACCTCCCCAATTTGTTGGTGATCTTTCGAGGCCTACTAACAGTTCTAGATCGAGTCAACCCCTATCACGGAAGGACTAAGGCATTGGAGCATAATTTGGAACAAAAATATTTATTTATGCATTTTTCTATTGGGCTTGATCGGTCCAATTCCTTACTTTTTATATTATTTACTTGATTATATATATGTATGCTTGTATATAAATTGAAACCCTGAATGAGATTATCACGCCTAAGGGTTGCTAAAATTGATTTTCATTTAAAAAAAAAAAACGTTTAGGCAAATTTAGGATTGCGGATGATGTTGAGGATTTTGGATACCTTTGATATGACTTTTAACTTATAGGCAAACTTTAGGACTACTATGATTGATTTGAAACTTGAGTTGGAAAAGATGTTTTATAAACTTGGATTATCATTTTGGGTGAACTGTTTTGACTATTAAAAGGCTAATGAGTTAACTTTGAGACGTTTTGTAAAGATTAAAACCAAGAATTGGATAAAAGTTCTAAAAATATGGCTAACCTATGGAGTATATTAGTATGCCTATAAAAACTATTACCAAAAACTATTTTCTATACTTAAAAATATTTTTCCTAAAAATCCTTTTTTTAAACTCGGGTGGGCTTACATAGTGTTCTACTTGGGTTAACACCTTCGGGTTTTAACCTAGGTTTTCTAGTCCGAATTTCCAAAAACGCTCAATTTTGGGCAAAACTCTACCATTTTTCGTTTCTTGAAAAAAGAGTGTTTTGGCATGAATGACTAATTTCTATTTGCAGAAACATGAAATAAAAATTGTTTTTATCACAAGCAATTTATATCTACAAAGGCATACTATTAGAACCCGTAGGTCAACCGTATTGTACGGATCCTTAATACCGGGGTGCCTAAAACCATCCCAGGGGATCACCAGAACCCTTACCCATACTTTGGTTAGATTAGGATTCTTTTAAAATTTAACCGTTTTGAATGAACCCTTTTCGAACTGGTTTTCCTAATTTTCTAAAAATTAGGTGGCGACTCTAAAAACATTATCCATTTAGAGTACCATGACGTAGAGGTATATTTTTCCCTTTTCCCGGTACGATTGACAACCGTACTCCCCCGGGACACTTTCCTTTTCAAATGAGGCGAGTGAAAATGCGAATCAGAAAAAATATCGAACCGCTACAAGAATTCCAGGTGGGATCTACTTCTGTTTCTCGTGGCTGATAGTCACTCCGAGAGTTGCTTAGAGTCCACAGGGTGAGCACGAGACGTCCGCCACCTTGAAGTTTCTTCTTTATTTTTTGTCTTACTCTCTGTTCCGAGACATATTCAGACTTTGATGTGTTATTGATATTCCAAACTTGTATACTCTATTTAGATGCTCTTGTATGGATTGGACCAGACTCTGGGGTGTATTTTCCTTACTTCCGCATATTTCTATACTATTATCGTCAGGTTTACGTGATTTTATCTCTTCCGCTTATTTAACTAATTGATTGTGTTTTTACTATCGTTGGGTTGAGGGTTTGCCTACCAAGGTTGGAAAGGTAGGTGCCCGCGCGACTTAGCTGAATTGGGTCGTGACACAAAGTGACAGCCTTCATTATTGGTTTTTAGCTCCTATTTTTAGTTACTCAAATATAAACAGATTCTGGTTATGCACAACTAGGTACAAGTGTTTCCAGTCATAGTTTTCTCAAGAAAATGAGTTAAAAACTTTGAGTGAGAGTGTATATATATCTTTTCAACTGATTTTTCATGAACACAACCCAACACTTTAAACAACAATAGAATATCATTTCTTTTTTTTTTTAGTCAAGCCAAACTATAAGGAAACATTACACTATGTGTTTATATAGGGTAAGTAGAGTGTTTACTAATGTTCAAGGCAACAGATACAATCAACAAACATACCAGAAGACTATTTAAATGAATTTTATACTTGTAGGTAACCAAATGAAGTGCATATGTCATCTCTTACACAGAGTTGCAAACTCACTAATGATCATGGTTTGACTATCACATAAACTAGGCTTAGTCAACTGCAATCATAATTTGGCAGACTTGCATAAGGCCAACATGGACTCCACGGACCTTAATAATCAGTTAAGTATACAAATATGATCAAAAGCCATAAATCAATCGAACTTAGACAGCTTAAGGGACAGACAAGACCAATGATCATGAATCCATGAACCTCAACAGTAAATAGACACTCTCATATAGGATTAACAGATTACAAGTTAACTGATTTTAGATAAGACAAGTAAACACACTGACATATTAACCAAACCCAACTAATCTCTGACATGGCAAGTATTTAGACATGATTAAAAGATTGTAAGTCAACTAATTATAAACAAATGGATATGGAGACATGATCCACATAGGCTATGAACCATTATCCCTAATTAAAGCATATAAACAGGATTATCACTAGCCGCAAATACCTAATCTCACATAAACAGGATAAACAAACAATTATCTAGACTAATCAATATAATCTATGTAAACTACATGATTAAACAACTAAGTAATCACAGAAAACTATACTAAAGCAAAACTAGACTAGACTAAAATGAACTAACACAATAAGACAGAAAATAACTCACATAAAAGCAATTTAGAGCATAAATACTAAAACATAAGAAATTTAACTAAAAGGGAAAAGAATTACCTTTTTTGGAGTGAAGTCTTGATTGAGCTTAAACCTTAGAGATCCTTTGCTCCTCAAACCCACGACTCAGCCACAAAATATAAAGAAACTATTTTTTTTTTTTAAAAAAATAACTTAAACTCGAAATCAAAGTTTCAAAGCAAGAATCTGCCAAAACTTAAAGAATCGAGTTTTTTATTATGAATACTTGTGAATATTCCAATTTCCTGGTCTCTCAAATGGTAGAAATGGGGTTCTTAACATAGAACCCTCAAATTTCTCAAACCCTATTCCCAAATAGATGTGGGACGTTCCACCACATCTCATAATAGGCCTTTGCTCCACAAATTAAAGGCTGTGATTTACTCATACAACATATCAAAGGTCAGGATCAACCCACTTTTGGGTCAATCCACTTGGTTCTTCACGAACCAGTGGAAACCCAGTATTCAAATCACTAGAAAACAAAATCAATTAAAAAAATCCAGGTTAGCCGTTTGAAGAATGCAGAAAAAGTGAAAAAGGAAAGGAGATATATCGTGTTTGGGGGTCGTTCAATGATGGTGTGAAGAGAGAGGGTAAGAGAAATTAATGCTCTTACACAAAAAATATGAGCAAAGACTGAGGCGAGGTGGGGTTGCCTGACGCCTTGCCATTTCCGGTAACTTCATGACGAGGGGAGAGGAATTCTTTCTCTGGCAGCGCTAGGTTTTGCAAGAAACCCTTGTGCCTTGTTGAAATGGATGAAAAGGGGTTTTTTTGTTTATATATTTTTACGTTGTTGGGTCGGGTTAAGTCCAAACGGATTGGGCTCGGCCAACAAAATAAGGTGGGAGGGGATAGATTTGTCATATATATATGATATACATGAGTATACATGTATACTCATGTCTATTCATGTATATATGGGTATATGGGCTGGGGAAATATGCAAAATTTAACAAGTAGCCAAATTTAAACAATGTCCATTAATTGAACATTTTAATTATGACCATGTTATAACTAATTGACCAATTAAAAGCTAATTTAGCAAAAAATGACCTGAATTGAATTAAGCCATGAGATTGGCTATATCAGTTATGGCCATAATCGACTGACAATTGATTGTCTCAATTGTAGCCACTATTAGCCATGTAACAAACAACTTATGGAGTTTAACCTAAATTAAACGCTTAATTAATTACGATTAATACTAATGCACACAGAGTAAGCAAAAATAAGAATTGGGGGGGGGGGGGGGTAAAAATGATTTATTTATTTAATTAATTAGGTTCTTTGAATTAAATGGAGTAAAATGCTTACTAATTGATTTTTTTTGGTAATTTTAACAACTAAATAAATAATTATATTAAATTATCATCTTGATTAATTTCAGCAAATATCTCATACATTTGCAAAAAATATAAATTATTTTCCAAATGATTTATAGTATTATAGAAGGTATTTTGCCAAATGAAATGGCAAAAACATTATCTAAATAATTTTATAAAATCATTTTAACTTGTAGAAAATGCGTATTTCACTCCGTTTAATATCCAAGGACTCTGGGTAATTAAGATAAGTCGTGCGAGGTAAAACATTAGGTGTCCACATCAACTTCTAATCAAATCACAATCATCGTCACCGTTTAACCATTTCTCGAACCCACTCAATAGAATACAACATAATCATAAGTCTTGCAAACTAGTCGAGTCACTCCTGGAGATAGCAACACGCCACACACTAGAGTTCCCTTCATTCACTCAACTCTAAACTGTAAACTTTCTAAATCCAGCATTTCATATAAACAGCCCAACTAATGTCCCCACACATCTTTACTAAGGTGCCTTTGCTCAAATTCCTCTAACTCAAATCCTGAAATGTTATCCAAAACTCGAATCTATTCAAACCTCATCATTGAACCCTTATGTCTATTCTACCAAGTATGACCGCAACATAACTCTCAAATCAACTAACTCTCGATTCCACGATATGTTAACCAGTCCTCTAACACGAAGATCCGGTGAACACACGCTTTACTGAAGGACCAAGAACACAGCTGCCCAATATCTTAGGTCTTCACTCAACACAATTAACCTTGCTTTCCGATCTGGAACCGACAATCACTTTCCTGAAGGAAAACACAACCCACTACCATATAGTCACGTTGAAGCCCAACTTAAATTTTCACGGCCGAATACAGAATCCACTCTCTTACAAATTGTAACCTTATGCTGACGAGCACGTCAGATACCAATTGTTCCCCTCTTAGAAACGGAGAGTGATCTATCCCAATTCTCTTCCTTAGTGATCTATCCCAATTACTCCTCTGTCACATAACACAAGGTACTCTTACCAATAAACCCAAAGAAATCTTACTTCGCTACACGTTTCGCATAAAAGTCGTCCTTCATTTCCTTATTCTCAACTTCCCTTCTTATTACATACGGTCAATGTACTGTTTCCAAATCTAATGATTCTTACCGAACTTACACTCGTTCCCTCATATCGACATCTAATACCCTGCCACTGATGAATTATTGACCTACTATATGTACACCCGTGCCACGCACACCATCATAATGCCTTGACGAAGCTGAAACTTTTCCCAAAACTAATCATATCATCAAACAAATCACTCTGGTTAAGCCATAAATGCATTTTTACTACTTCCGAGCAACATAACGCTGAAAACATGGAAATCATTTGACCCTTTGCACCATCTTTCCCATTTCTTAAGAAACCCTCACAATAAACAAGTCTAACCACGATCCCACACAACCGAAACCTCAAGCTATAGCTAGAAACTGAACTTGGTCACGCGTCCAAATCAGGAGGACACATCTCGTATCATACTAAGACATTTCATAACAAAACCGCTGGCATAAGAAT
This sequence comes from Lycium barbarum, assembly GCF_019175385.1. Lineage (NCBI taxonomy): Eukaryota > Viridiplantae > Streptophyta > Magnoliopsida > Solanales > Solanaceae > Lycium > Lycium barbarum. Next base: position 30,213,303 of record NC_083343.1, on the reverse strand, counting down.
TTAAGAATGAGTTTCCACCATTAATAAGAGAACAAGACAAAGATATTTAGATACCAAATGGAATCGATTCGATACCAATTCGAATGAAGTAGCATGAAAGGAATGGAAGAAATGGAAGTTTCCTAAGTGTCCTAGAGCCTCTCGCAGATAGGTACGGAGCTCATCGTACCAATCCACAAGACTGTACTGGACATGCTCTTGTACTCATGGACCGGGTAACCTAGGGCTCTAACACCAACTTGTCACGACCCAAAATCGCTTATTCGTGAGGGCATATACCATTTCCCACCTTGGTGGGCGAACTCTTCCCTTATCCAACAAACAAACTGTAGAATACGAAAGAACAAACTAATTAATGATAAATCTCAATATCAATTAAAAGAGAATAAGTGAAGAATACATATTCTACCTAAGGCATCTGGTCTAAGTCGGTACAAGAGCTACTAAATAACACATAATTCTGAATTTATAATATGAACTATCTGAATGTTGCCATACAAGGCTCGAAACATCAAAAGGAATACTATCCGGAAGTGGAGGACAAGTATTCGAAGAATGGAAACTCAGGCTGCTGATTTGGTAGTAGCTCACCCTAAGTCTCCAAAAACACCGTCTTGGGAAACACTTTCGAGGATCAGAAATAGAACCCGTCACACACTTTGCACCCCGAAAAGGAGTGTAGCAAGCTAGCATCAGTACAAACAACACGTACTGAGTAGGCATCATAGGCTGACAACCGTTAGCTATATATAAATGAAGAGACTAAAGAATAGACATTCTCACAATCAAGTATAAACACCACAAAGTACAGGAATAACAACTCAAGTGCATAAAGATCAAATAGCTTAATCATAACCTATAGTGAAACACCTAAACACAAGTCTGCCTTTCTCTTTCCAACGATTCCTCAGAATAACCATAAATACCAGTACAAAAAAAAAATAGTACTCCGTTAACCTCAAGTCATAGCCTAGGAGAAACTCTCTACTCCTCGAGTCCATCAATCCCCAAGTATGTATTAATCAGGCATACGGCGATCTCAAATCAGTAATTAACTAGGAAGTCAATGTCCACGTGCACCATACAATACAATAAATAACCACAACTAGAATCAAATGTATGAGTGAATGAAATGGGAATGCAAGAGCGATGCGATGTAATGCAATGATACGCACATCCTCCGGGCGGAATACCTCCACGTCTCAACAATCATGACCCACTGGGTACCTGCAAAGTCCATATACCTACTGCGATGTATAGCCCGATCCCATATATGTTGCGGAACGTGCAACCTGGTCTAACATATGTTATAAAACATGTAACCCGGTCCAATATATGTATATACATGTGTTGTAGCGCGCAACTCGATCCAAATATATGAGTATGAATGTATACATCATTTTGATACCAACTAGAGTATACCAATGACAATTGTGCCACATATGGACCCATATCCCAATGTCAAGGTCAATATCCATTCCTTCCTCTTTATAAATTAATAACCAATAACTGATAGATACGGGTTCAAAACCATGAATAAGTCACCAAGTATCACAACTAGTATCACACACGTGACAGCAAGCCAATAAATCACATCAAGGAAACAAGCCATAATCAACAACAATACCAAGCTCAGCTCATATTAGATTATCATGAAAGATGAGAATGAGTACACTGCATAATATAAATGAATGATGACAACATATCAAATCAAACGTGCCACACATGGACACATCTCTCGATATCAGTAACACGTCAAGTTCTTTTCTCTATCCAAGATATTACCCAATAAGTAAGGGATAGAAATTACACAATCATGATAAGACAACTAAGTATCAAGCTTAACATCACACACTGGCAGTAGGCCAATAGATCACAACAAGGCGACAAGCCCACAATCAAACATTAGTACCAACCTAGGTAATCCATCCCAACTTCATACCCGAAGGCGTAACATGCTGTCTCTGCCAATCAATATCTCTACATATACTTTACTAGCCAAGATCTAACCATAAGGTAAGCCCTAACCTACCTGGTAGCTAAGCAGGAGTCACGAAAAATCACACATTTGCCTTGCCCTTTTGTAGCGCTTCCAATACTCAAAGTCTATTCATAATCAAGCTCCACATTAGAAATAAAGAAGAACACACCTATATTGCTATACTTATCTTTCGAATCACATTCAACTATGGAAAAAGAGGGAAATAGGCCCATAAGGGTAAAACAAGTATTTTGAAAGTGAAATATGCAATTCAGTATTCTAGGAGTTCAATCATATTAATCAATTGCTAAAATAACTAAAGCATTGGTCAATTTCTGTCACGACCCAACCCGCCATGACTGGCACCCGCAACGACCTAACCCGCCATGACTGGCACCCGCACTAACTCTTAGTGGGCGAACCGATATGTAAAACCCTCTACTCATTCAAGTCCATTTTTATATTAACCAATTCAATCAGTTTATAACCATTCAAGCACAAGATAAATCAAAATTTAGCCATGCCATAAAATAATAACGTAAATGCGGAAGTCCTAACTATTACAACTCCAAAATTCGGAAGTCACCATACAAGGACTCTAATCCAAAACATGTCTAAGGAATGTATACTGTCAGAAATAAATAATCATCAATGTCTGAAATAGAAATAGATATTAATAAAAGAAGATCTTCGAGCAGCCTGGCATGGATGGAAGCTCACCCTAAATCTGTCAGTAAATGGCCTCAACGCTAAATATGAGGTCGAGTAGCAGTCTCTGGATCACAATCTGCACTCAAAGAATGCAGCAAGGTAGTATCAGTACAAACACTATTTACCGATAGATATCATAGGCCGACTAAGATTAGTATCATGCATGAATCATAAAATCAATAAAATAGACAGACCAGTTAACAACACAAAACCAATAGCCCAACAAAACGTCAACCAATGGTAATAACAAACATGTCACCCAATGATATCAAATCAAGTCAATGGAAACAAATAACATAATTAAATCTACAAACAACCACCAAATACACGTTGTACACACATGCTAACTTATGTCATTTCTCAGTAGTCATGACCTGCAGGGGACCCATGATGTCCATGTACCACTCGTTTCGGATTCACTCCTTGGACCCGAGCTCATAACTAGGCCACATCCTCACCCCCGATCAAATGTGCCTGTTCATAGCTGTCAAATGATATATATATATATATATATATATAGTTGTGTCTATTGTCGCATATTTTTCAATAATCAAATTATCATTTTGTACCTCAATTTCACCAAGAAGATCAAATTAACTTCTCACAACAACATCATCAACCTGTAGGTTCCAACACAATGAATAGTGGCACGAAGCCCACATAATAACTCAATCAATAGTTTTACACCTCGTACTTTCAGAGCATGAGCATGCCATATAATTCATCGTATAAATGGAGTATCGAAGATGTCCTATGAATTTTTGGAAGGTAAAAGTCATGGGAAGTATGTAACAATGAAGTAAAGGATGAATTACGATCTTGTAAGTCGTAACCGGGAAGGATAACCTTATAACAAAAGGACATGACCATTATTAAGTATGATTAATGATAAATATCATGTATGGAGAGTTTCGAAAGATTTCGGGATCAAGCCAATCGAAGAAAATAAGTTTGTCAAAAAATTTGGAAAAAGTTAGCTGAATTTTGGATAATTTTTTTGGGTCAACTTCAAAGAGGTATATCTCCGGGTATATCAGGAGTTTTGAGGTGTTTAAAAAGCCTTAATTGAAGTTTAGGAAGTCTAGTTTCCAACGCAATAAACCTCTCATCAAAATGACACCGGAGTAGGGAGTTATGGGCATTTTAAGATGAGCCTCCAAACTGCCAAATGGCTTTCGCAGGTCCCACTTGGGAAAGTCGGTGGAACCGACTTTCAAGGGGTATAAAAACCCCATCATCCCCATTTTTCCATCATTCAACACTCTCATGAGTCCTATAATCCTCCTAACATATCCCCTAAATACTTATAGCCCATTAAATCAAGAATTTAACAAGATTACACAAAACCAGTTCGTGGAAAGTGATGGTTCTTGTTTCTACTTGATGTTGTGGTGAGTTTGGCCTTAAAGAAAGTTGGTGTGGCTAACGTTCTTCAATTATAAGGTATTTTATTCATCCTATCTCTTATGTTGAGTTGATTTGAAGGTTTAGCAAGTCTTAAAAGTGAAAATAGTTATGGAGGAGCGGTCATAAAGTGTTGTGTTATAGTTGTTGAGTTTATGGACTATTTTGGAGCATGTTGTGGCAGTATGATTGGGCTGATTTCCATGTATATGGATAGTATCTAATTTTGTTGTTGTGTTGATGAGATTATGCTCCTTGATTGGGAAGAAAGGAAGTGTATATTGTTGTTGTATGTTGAAAAACATCGTGTGGGATGTTTTTTTGGAATATTTTTGTAGTGATGATGATGTTGTTGATATTAGAATTGCTATTGTTGTTGTTTTGTTGGTATTGTTATTTCGGGCTAGGGATATAAACTGGGGAGATGCTGCTCGAATTTCGGCAGATTTTAAAAGGAATTAATTTCAGGGCTTAAGACAAGCATATGACGATAAGCCTAACAATAGTATAAATTTTCTTGAATGTAGATTTACGAACTCGAAAGGATAAGAGTTAAGTAGTAGGAGACCTAAAAGGAATGTAAGGCTAAACTCTTTCTTTCTAAAGTCATGATTCTTTTTTTTTTATGAACCCATATATGTTTTCCATAATATCCTTAGTCCCAAAAGCTAGAAGTTCATGATTCTTAAAGCTTCTTATAATGCCAAAGATAGACGTGTTCTATGATGATGATGATGATGATTCCATTTTTGGAGATTCCAAAGCTTATGGATTTGATGTTAATATGAGATTATCGAGCTTGTTTCATGATTTCCTTGATTTTACCCATTGTTGTTGATCTCACCTCATAATACTTGTTCCTTCGAGGTGAGATATAGCGATGATGATAATTCCATCTCTAATGCTATCCAAGTTCATCGTTCTTGATACTCTTATGACACTATTGGTGTCACGACCCGTCTAAGGGGACCGCGACGAGCACCCGGTGCTAGCCCACCCGGGCACCCCTAGACTTACACTTACTCTTACATCTAGGTGAGCCACACAATTAAACATACATTTCTATTCATCAGTCATACTTGTCCCATTGGACAACAATGCCTTTATATCATCATTGGCATCTATACCACGTCAATGTACATGGGCCGACAAGGCTAACAAAATCATATACAAAATATAGGCCGACAAGGCCAGACACATCTAACCACGTACACATGTTTACGAGCCTCTAAGGAGAGTATGTCATATCACATAGGCGGGACAGGACCCCGCTATGCCCATAATTATGTACACAAAAGAATAAGTACCCAAAAGCTATAGCTCCAAATGAAATGGAGCTCTGCTATGTAGTCCCTGAGAATGTAGCTACGGATCAATCCTGTCTCCCTGTGCACGTGTGGGCATGACGCAGCGTCCACAAACAAAAGGACGTTAGTATGAAGAATGTACTGAGTATGTAAAGCATGATCAATATCAATGTAGAAGCATAATAAGCAACATGAAAGATAACACGGGATGGGAGATAGTAATATTATCGTCATAAGCACTTACTTGCCTTCAATAGGAACTTTCCATTCTAATGCGTATTTGTGTACATATATCCATATCCGTATCCATAATTGTATCCGTTCCATATTTATACTCATATTCGTATACATACTCGTGTCTATGTCATATATACACTCATATCATATTCAAGCATTTACATAACATACCCGACCATGCAGGACCGGTGTTTCATACATACTTGGCCAACCAAGGCTCAAGGTTATACATACCTGGCCCTACCAAGGCGTCAGGGTTACATCTACCTGGCCCTACAAAGGCGTCAGGGTTATATCTACCTGGCCCTACCAAGGCGTCAGCGTTATATCTACCTGGCCCTACCAAGGCGTCAGGGTTATCCTTACCATCTGCAGAGGTGTGCGTGCATTACATAATCATATACATATTTATTTACATATCCTACCTGGCCTCATAAGCTCGGGGTTCCATAATACTCATACATAGATACATATATATAATAGCTCATAAGCGTCTTTACTATTCTAGCTACTATCATCGTCGTCATCGTTATCGTCATCGCTATTACCACCACAGTCGTCTTCCATATCATTGTCACTATTATCGTCATTCATCACATCTATCTTTATAGGCTTACTCGTCATACGAGGAACTTAGCACAATCGTGGCGTATCAAGAAACGTGACCTTACAAGCTCGGAAGATCAAATCATTTGAAAGATATGATAGTCTTATAGAAGATTTAGACGTTTGGCCAAAGAACCATGCCTTATGAAAGAAGGGTTAGCCTTACATACCTTTCCGTTGAACTATTCTACACTTGCACGTTCTCCTCCGAAGCTCACGTCTCTACCTTCATTAAAGTCATACTATCATTAGAATCGATAGCTAGACTATATGACAAAAACTAGAGAAAATCGGGCAACGTCTCCTCTATTTATACGAAATTCCTCTATAGCGTATATCAACTCTCAAACGTCAATAATACATTCACAATACTATAATGATAGTCATTATTCATCCACATTATCCATATTTCTAGACTTACTTTCAATCATCCATATCCATGGCCATAACGCACGACGATGTCTATTCTCATACATTGCTCATCTCATGTTCTCAACATCATTTATAACATATTTACATCACAACACATCAAGAATCGTAACTCAAGTTAAGCTATTTCTCAAAATGGCACTATTCCACATTCATGACCCATTTTTCTATACCCTTCTACAATCCAAGTATTTCAACTCTCAAATACTTTACACAACATAGAAATATCATAAATCTTACCTTAGATTTCATAGGAACAAGCCTTGGTTGATAATACTCCACTTGAGCAAAAACCATAGTTCATCTCCAATGAGATTTCTTGACTTGTATGATCTTTAATGGGTTTTCTTACACTTGATTCACTTGGTTAATGTTGTTGATCACTAATAATCCTTGAATTCTTGTGGAATAAATGTAGAGAGATGTTTTAGGGAGAAGGGGTGAAATGTGCAAATGAAATAATAAACTTGGTCCCCCTTTTAATAACCCAAAATCTGATCTGAAATGAACAGTCGTCGAAAGTGCAACAGTGGTCGTAAACTCAGTTTACGGTCCGTATTCCAGTTTACGGGCCGTATTTCGTGGACATATTTAATCATAACAGAACCAGAAAGTCAGGCTGAGACATGGTGATTTACGAACACAGTTTACGGGCCGTATTTCAGTTTACGGTCCGTATTTCAAGTCGCCTTTAACCATTCAAGCATTTGACAGAAAGTTGAAGTTTGGAAGTTGAAACACAACATGGCAGTTTACGGCTCGTAAACTACTTTACGGTCTGTATTTCATTTTACGATCAACTGGCCAAATTGCAAATCTAGAACTTTCCACATTTTTTCAGAACCTATAGTTAGTCATCATGGAGCATAACCTACCTCTTATTGCAATTGCCTTTGAATCTTACTTAGGGTCGTCAAACGTCTTTCCTGTCTTATTAAAACGTTGTATACGCTATGCCCCTTGTTAGCCTATCCACTGTACGTTCGCGGGGGAAAAGTTTTAAGGTGTAACATTCTCCCCCCCCCCCCCCCCCCTTTTGGAACATTCGTCCTCGAATGTTAAACACTCGGGATCCTGCGAAAATTTTGCCAGAGTTTCCCCAGTAATTTGGCACTACCACCCTGTCACAACAACCCATAATATCATCACCTCGCAGGGCTACATCATAATATCAACAAATCTATGGCCACACACGACCAAAAGCATGTAAAGTAAGCATATATACCTTATATCGTTAGTGTTTCATCTTGAATCTCTTCTGGGGGTTGGAATAAATACGGGTATCTGGATCGCATACTTTCTTCCGCTTCCCATGTCATTGCCTCTTGTTTACTACTCCTCCATAGAACCTTAACTGAGGTCACCTCTTTGTTTCTAAGCCTCCGTACTTGCCTATCTAGTATGGCAATGGGTACTTCTTCATAAGTCAACTTTTCTGTCACCTGCACATCACTTATTGGCACGACCTTAGTAGGGTCTCCAGCACATTTCCGAAGCATCGAGACATGATAAACTAGATGGACTGACTCCAAATCCGGAGGTAACTCTAGCTCATAGGCAACTTTGCCTATCTTCCGTACAATCTCATAGGGCCCAATGTATCGGGGACTAAGCTTCCCCTTTTTGCCAAATCTCATGACGCCCTTCATTGACGACGCTTTCAAGAATACCTAATCTTTAACCTAGAACTCCAAGTCCCTTCGACGATTATCTGCATTGGACTTCTGACGACTTTGAGCTGCTAATAACCGAACTTGTATGAGCTTGACTTTCTCTATAGCTTGCTGGACCAAGTCTGGTCCTATCAACTTAGTCTCTCCTGGTTCAAACCACCCAATTGGGGATCTACACTTCCGCCCATATAGGGCTTCATACGGTGCCATATGAATGCTATAGTGATAGCTATTATTGTAAGAAAATTCAATGAGCGGCAAATGGTCATCCCAATTACCTCCAAAATCTAGCATACATGCCCGTAACATATCTTCAAGAGTCTGAATGGTGCGCTCAGCTTGCCCATCGGTCTGCGGGTGAAATGTCATTCTAAGGCTCACTTGGGTCCGTAAACCCTCTTGGAAAGACTTCCAAAATTTTTTGTAAACTGAGCCCCTCTATCAGAGATAATAGATACGGGAACACCATGGAGTCTCACTATCTCTTTAATATAAAGCCTTGCATAATCTCCTGCCACATAGGTCATTCTGACCGGTAAAAAATGAGCTGACTTTGTGAGCCTATCCACAATCACCCATATAGAATCATACTTACGTCGAGAACGGGGTAAGCCTGCAATGAAGTCCATGTTAATTACTTACCACTTCCAAGTTGGAATTTCTATGGAATCTTCGTATTGTCGCTTCTTCACTTCTGCTACTAGCGACGAGACTGCTGAATTCTGAATAGTAGTTCCCTTGCTACCTGAGTCCACTACTCGAACTCCTAGACTAGCTAGTTGCTAGAGCTCACGAGACGTTTCTCTTTTCTCTGGTCGTACATCACATAAACTTCCCATAGATCTGCGGCTAAGGGCATCAGCCACAACATTTGTCTTTCCGGGGTGATATATGATATCGACATCGTAGTCTTTTAGTAATTCCAACCATCGTCGTTGCCGCAAATTCAACTCTTTCTGCTTGAAGATATACTGACGACTCTTATGATCTGTATAAATATCCACATGGACACCATATAAATAATGTATCCATATCTTTAATGCATGAACCACTGCGGCCAATTCTAGATCATGGGTAGGGTAATTCCTCTCATGTTTCTGCAATTGCCTTGAAGCATACGCAATCACCTTACCATGTTGCATCAATACACAGCCTAGCCCAACACCTGAAGCATCGCAATAAACAACATATCCTTCCAATCCCTCTGGAAGTGTCAAGACTGGGGCGGAAGTCAATCTACCTTTCAACTCTTGGAAGCTACGTTCACAAGCATCTGCCCGTTGAAACTTTGCTGATTTCTGGGTCAACTTTGTGAGCGGGGTAGAAATAGAAGAAAAACCTTCAACAAATCTCCTATAATAACCTGCTAAGCCCAGAAAGCTACGAACCTTCGTAGGAGTTGTGGGCCTTGGTCAAGTCTTCACGGCCTCAATCTTTTGACTATCCACTCGATTACCATCGGCTGCAACAATGTGCCCCAGAAATGTCACTGAATTCAACCAAAACTCACACTTTGAGAATTTTGCAAACAACTCTCGAGTTCGGAGAGCTCCAAGGACTGTACGCAAATGATCAGCATGTTCTGCCTCGGATCTAGAATACACCAAGATATCATCGATGAATACAATCACAAATAAATCTAGAAAGGGCTTGAACATATTGTTCATCAAATCCATATACACTGCCGGTGCATTGGTTAGCCCAAATGACATTACCCGGAACTCACAATGACCATATCTTGTTCTGAAACCTATCTTAGGGATATCTTTCTCCCTAACTCTCACTTGGTGATATCCGAATCTCAAATCTATCTTCGAAAACTATTTGGCGCCTTGCAATTGATCAAATATGTCATCAATCCTCGGGAGAGGATATTTATTCTTAATCGTCACCTTATTCAATTGCCGATAATCAATGCACATTCTCAAGAAGCCATCTTTCTTTCGGACAAACAATACGGGTGCTCTCCACGGGGATGAACTAGGCCTAATAAAGCCTTTCTCAAGAAAGTCTTTCAACTACTCCTTCAACTTTTTCAATTCTGCGGGTGCCATTCTGTAGGGAGGAATAGATATAGGCTTAGTGCCTGGCAACACATCAACAGCAAAATCAATCTCCCGCTCGGGAGGAAGGCCTGGAAGCTCTTCCGGGAAAACATCCAGAAATGCATTTACTACAGGAACTGACTGAAGAGTCGGTGATTCAGCTTCTACATCTTGAACCCGAACTAGATGGTAAATGCAACCTTTCGTGATCATTTTCCTTGCCTTTAGATAGGAAATAAACCTACCTTTTGGTGACGCCGTATTTCCTTTCCATTCTAAAACTGGTTCTCCCGGAAAATGGAAACGAACCATTTTCATTCTACAATCAACGTTGGCGTAGCAAGAAGCCAACCAATCCATGGCCATAATAACATCAAAATCCACCATTTCTAACTCATGCAAATCAATCATGGTACGACGATCACAAACTACAACTACACAATTTCTATATACTCGGCTAGCAATTACCGATTCACCAACGGGTGTAGACACCTCAAAAGGTATGATCAACTCCGGTTCGACTCTAAATCGACCCCCAATAAATGGAGTAACATATGACAATGTGGAACCCGGATCAATCAAAGCATATACATCATGAGAGAATACCAATAATATACCTGTGACCACGTCAGGAGAAGACTCAAGATCTTGACGTCCAGCCAAAGCATAAACACGGTGCTGAGGGGCAATCACGCATGATATAGCCTGGTCGACCACATGAATAGCAAACATCTGAACCCAATCGGCATCGACCCCAATGCAACTTCCCATACTGGGAACATCGTAGTACGGGTGGCCTTGCCTGACCCGAATCATCTCTCAACTGAGACCCGAATAGCTCTGACTCGGTCCAAAACGAATAGATCTATCGAATCTCTGTCCGGAAAACTGTGGAGGTACACTAGTCATAGAAAAGCCTGAGGGCCTAGAAATCTGCTGTCTGTGCCCACCTCTGTACTCACTCAACGGACCTGAAGATCTGACCCTCTTACTATGACCCCTATCCTGCTCGCATTCACTTCTCTGCCGTTGTAAACTTTTTTCTAAGTTCTGAGCATGAGCCTGAATGTGCGCAATATCCACGTTGTCCAGAAGGGATGCAGTCAAGCACCTATCCATCAAATGCGGCCATAGGCCTTTCACAAATCGGTGCACTCGGTCACCCATATCCGTTACCATAACCGAAGCACACCTAGCCAAGGAATTGAAGCGGAGATTGTACTCTATAGCACTCATGCTACCTTGCCTCAAATTTAAGAACTTATCGGCTCTAGCTCGCTGAACTTCTGGAGGCATATAGTGTCGGAGGAAAGCATCAACAAACTCTTTCCATACCGGGGGAGGTGCATTGGCTCCCCGTGAAGCCATCCAAACCGTGTACTATTGGATTGAGACATCTCTCAATCTATACGACGCTAACTCCACCGATTCGGTGTCCGAAGCATGTATCAGTCGAAGCGTCCTCAACATACCATCAATAAAATCCTGAGAGTCCTCCTCCGGCTTTGATCCAAAGAATTCCGGAGGGTTTAAGGTAATGAAGTCACGGGACATTGCACTAACAGCCCTATCACCTTGCCCTGCACTTTGCCACTGAGCCTGAGCAGCAACCAATTGAGTAAGCAAACGTATGGCCTCTTTCACATCTTGGCCTGAAGCATCCGGTGGAGGAGCCGGAGGTGCTGGAGCCGGAGCTGAGGCTCCCTCACGCTCCTCTAATATAGGTACTGAATGAGAGGACTGAGATTGAGCCGCACTCTGGGACTCACTTTCCTCTACTACCGGTGGCGGTGCTCTTTCAGCCCGCTTTTCTGCCACCGTCTTGCCCTTTTGGGCGGCTGTAGTCTTTCTCTTTACAGGCATTTCTGAAATACACAACACACGATTAAGGAATAAGAATTTCTTATATCATAGCTCTATCGTACGATTCTTATGAGGAAAGAAGGTCAATCATTCCTAAAATGCCCGCAGCTTCTTGTTTATATGTGTGGCGCGCAACACACCCATAACCAAGACTCTACTAGACACGGCTCGTGCACACCCCCTAGGACTGAACTGCTCTGATACCACTTTTGTCACGACCTGTCTAAGGGGGCCGCGACGAGCACCCGGTGCTAGCCCACCCGAGAACCCCTAGACTTACACTTACTCTTACATCTAGGTGAGCCATATAATTAAACATACATTTCTATTCATCGGTCATACTAGTCCCAATGGACAACAATGCCTTTATATCATCATTGGCATCTATACAACGTCAATGTACATGAGATGACAAGGCTAACAAAATGATATACAAAATATTGGCCGATAAGGCCAAACACATCTAACCACGTACACATGTCTACGAGCCTCTAAGGAGAGTATGTCATATCACATAAGCGGGACAGGACCCCGCTATGCCCATAATTATGTACACAAAAGAATAAGTACCCAAAAGCTATAGCTCCGAATGAAATGGAGCTCCGCTATGTAGTCCTTGAGAATGTAGCTATGGATCAATTCTATCGCCCTGTGCACCTGCGGGCATGACGCAACGTCCACAAACAAAAGGACGTCAGTACGAAGAATTTACTGAGTATGTAAAGCATGATCAATATCAATATAGAAGCATAATAAGCAACATGAAAGATAACACAGGACGGGAGATAGTAATATCGTCGTCATAAGCACTTACTTGCCTTTCATAGGAACTTTCCATTCTAATGTGTATTTGTGTACATATATCCATATCCGTATCCATAATCGTATCTGTTTCATATTTATACTCATATTCGTATACATACTCGTGTCTATGTCATATACACACTCATATCATATTCATAGCATTTACATAGCATACCCGACCATGCAGGACCGGTGTTTCATACATACTTGGCCAACCAAGGCTCAAGGTTACACATACCTGGCCCTACCAAGGCGTCAGGGTTACATCTACTTGGCCCTACCAAGGCATCAAGGTTATATCTACCTGGCCCGACCAAGGCGTCAGAGTTATATCTACCTTGCCTTACCAAGGCATCAGGGTTATCCGTACCATCTGCAGAGGTGTGCGCGCATTACATAATCATATACATAATTATTTACATATCCTACCCGGCCTCATAAGCTCGGGGTTCCATAATACTCATACATAGATACATATATATAATAGCTCATAAGCGTCTTTACTATTATAGCTACTATCATCGTCGTCATCGTTATCGTCATCGCTATTACCACCATAGTCGTCTTCCATATCATTGTCACTATTATCGTCATTCATCACATCTATCTTTATAGGCTTACTCGTAATACGAGGAACTTAGCACAATCGTGGCGTATCAACAATCGTGAGCTTACAAGCTCGGAAGATCAAATCATTTGAAAGATATCATAGTCTTATAGAAGATTTAGACGTTTGGCCCAAGAACCATGCTTTATGAAAGAAGGGTTAGCCTTACATACCTTTCCGTTGAACTATTCTACACTTGCACGTTCTCCTCCGAAGCTCACGTCTCTACCTTCATTAAAGTCATACAATCATTAGAATCGATAGCTAGCATATATGACAAAAACTAGAGAAAATCGGGCAACGCCTCCTCTATTTATACGACATTCCTCTATATCGTATATCAACTCTCAAACGTCAATAATACATTCACAATACTATAATAATAGTCGTTATTCATCCACATTATCCATAATTCTAGACTTACTTTCAATCATCCATATCCATAGCCATAACGCACGACGACGTCTATTCTCATACATTGCTCATCTCACGTTCTCAACATCATTTATAACATATTTACATCACAACACATCAAGAATCGTAACTCAAGTTAAGCTATTTCTCAAAATGGCACTATTCCACATTCATGACCCATTTTCTATACCCTTCTACAATCCAAGTATTTCAACTCTCAAATACCTTACACAACATAGAAATACCGTAAATCTTACCTTAGATGTCGTAGGAACAAGCCTTGGTTGATAATACTCCACTTGACCAAAAACCCTAGTTCATCTCCAATGAGATTTCTTGACTTGTATGATCTTTAATGGGTTTTCTTACACTTGATTCACTTGGTTAATGTTGTTGATCACCAATAATCCTTGAATTCTTGTGGAATAAATGTAGAGAGAGGTTTTAGGGAGAAGGGGTGAAATGTGGAAATGAAATAATAAACTTGGTCCCCCTTTTAATAACCCAAAATCTGATCTGAAATGAACAGTCGTCGAAAGTGCAACAGTGGTCGTAAACTCAGTTTACGGTCCGTATTCCAGTTTACGGGCCGTATTTCGTGGACGTATTTAATCATAACAGAACCAGAAAGTAAGGCTGAGACATGGTGATTTACGAACACAGTTTACGGGCCATATTTCAGTTTACAGTCCGTATTTCAAGTCGTCTTTAATCATTCAAGCATTTGACAGAAAGTTGAAGTTTTGGAAGTTGAAACACGACATGTCAGTTTACGGCCCGTAAACTACTTTACGGTCCGTATTTCATTTTACGATCAACTGGCAAAAGTGCAAATCTAGAACTTTCCACATTTTTTCAGAACTTATAGTTAGTCATCATGGAGCATAACCTACCTCTTATTGCAATTGCCTTTGAATCTTACTTAGGGTCGTCAAACGTCGTTCCCGTCTTATTAAAACGTTGTATACGCTATGCCCCTTGTTAGCCTATCCACTGTACGTTCGCGGGGGAAAATTTTCAAGGTGTAATATTCTCCCCCCCTTTTGGAACATTCGTCCTCGAATGTTAAACACTCGGGATCCTGCGAAAATTTCGCCATAGTTTCCCCAGTAATTTGGCACTACCAACCTGTCACAACAACCCATAATATCATTGCCTCACAGGGTTACATCGCAATATCAACATATCTATGGCCACACACGACCAAAAGTATGAAAAGTAAGCATATATACCTTATATCGTTAGTGTTTCATCTTGAATCTCTTCTGGGGGTTGGAATAAATGCAGGTATCTGGATCGCATACTTTCTTCAGCTTCCCATGTCATTTCCTCTCGTTTACTACTCCTCCATAGAACCTTAACTGAGGTCACCTCTTTGTTTCTAAGCCTCCGTACTTGCCTATCTAGTATGGCAATGGGTACTTCTTCATAAGTCAACTTTTCTGTCACCTGCACATCACTTATTGGCACGACCTTAGTGGGGTCTCCAACACATTTCCAAAGCATCGAGACATGAAAAAATGGATGGACTGACTCCAAATCCGGAGGTAACTCTAGCTTTTGTACAATCTCATAGGGCCCAATGTATCGGGGACTAAGCTTCCCCTTTTTGCCAAATCTCATGACACCCTTCATTGGCGACGCTTTCAAGAATACCCTATCTTTAACCTGGAACTCCAAGTCCCTTCGACGATTATCCGTATAGGACTTCTGACGACTTTGAGCATCTAATAACCGATCTTGTATGAGCTTGACTTTCTCTATAGCTTGCTAGACCAAGCCTGGTCCTATCAACTTAGTCTCTCCTGGTTCAAACCACCAAATTGGGGATCTACACTTCCGCCCATATAGGGCTTCATACGGTGTCATTTGAATGCTAGAGTGATAGCTATTATTGTAAGCAAATTCAATGAGCGGCAAATGGTCATCCCAATTACCTCCAAAATCTAGCATACATGCCCGTAACATATCTTCAAGAGTCTGAATGGTGCGCTCAGCTTGCCCATCGGTCTGCGGGTGAAATGCCGTTCTAAGGCTCACTTGGGTCCCTAAACCCTCTTGGAAAGACTTCCAAAAATTTGTTGTAAACTGAGCCCCTCTATCAGAGATAATAGATACGGGAACACCATGGAGTCTCACTATCTCTTTAATATAAAGCCTTGCATAATCTCCTGCAACATAGGTCGTTCTGACCGGTAAGAAATGAGCTGACTTTGTGAGCCTATCCACAATCACCCATATAGAGTCATACTTACGTCGAGAACAGGGTAAGCCTGCAATGAAGTCCATGTTAATTACTTCCCACTTCCAAGTTGGAATTTCTATGGCTTGCAACAATCCACCCGACTTTTGGTGCTCGATTTTCACTTGCTGACAGTTGGGACATTGAACTACGAATCCAGCTATATCTTTCTTCATTCCATTCCACTAATATATAGACTTAAGATCATGATACATTTTCGTCGCACTGGGGTGAACAGAATAACGGGAACAATGAGCTTCTCTCAATATTTGGTGGCGTAAATTTGCCATATTGGGAACGAATAATCTGCCTCGACATCAGAGAACTCCGTCTCCAGAAACCTCAGATGATGACTGCTCTTTCTGAGGGAGTGTATCCCTGTAATGCATTAGCATGGAATCTTCGTATTGTCGCTTCTTCACTTCTGCTACTAGCGACGAGACTGCTGAATTCTGAATAGTAGTTCCCTTTCTACCTGAGTCCACTACTCGAACTCCTAGACTAGCTAGTTGCTGGAGCTCACGAGCCGTTTCTCTTTTCTCTGGTCGTACATCACATAAACTTCCCATAGATCTGTGGCTAAGGGCATCAACTACAACATTTGTCTTTCCGGGGTGATATATGATATCGACATCGTAGTCTTTTAGTAATTCCAACCATCGTCGTTGCCGCAAATTCAACTCTTTCTGCTTGAAGATATACTGAAGACTCTTATGATCTGTATAAATATCCACATGGACACCATATAAATAATGTATCCATATCTTTAATGCATGAACCACTGCGGCCAATTCTAGATCATGGGTAGGGTAATTCCTCTCATGTTTCTGCAATTTCCTTGAAGCATACGCAATCACCTTACCATGTTGCATCAATACACAGCCTAGCCCAACACCTGAAACATCGCAATAAACAACATATCCTTCCAATCCCTCTGGAAGTGTCAAGACTGGGGCGGAAGTCAATCTACCTTTCAACTCTTGGAAGCTACGTTCACAAGCATCTGTCCATTGAAACTTGGCTGATTTCTGGGTCAACTTTGTGAGCGGGGCAGAAATAGAAGAAAAACCTTCAACAAATCTCCTATAATAACCTGCTAAGCCTAGAAAGTTACGAACCTCCGTAGGAGTTGTGGGCCTTGGCCATGTATTCACGGCCTCAATCTTTTGATTATCCACTCGATTACCAACGGCTGCAACAATGTGCCCCAGAAATGTCACTGAATTCAACCAAACCTCACACTTTGAGAATCTTGCAAACAACTCTCGAGTTCGGAGAACTCCAAGAACAGTACGCAAATGATACGCATGTTCTGCCTTGGATCTAGAATACACCAAGATATCATCAATAAATACAATCACAAATAAATCCAGAAAGGGATTGAACACATTGTTCATCAAATCCATAAACACTGCCGGTGCATTGGTTAGCCCAAATGACATTACCCGGAACTTAAAATGACCATATGTTGTTCTGAAAGCTGTCTTAGGGATATCTTTCTCCCTAACTCTCACTTGGTGATATCCAGATCTCAAATCTATCTTCGAAAACTATTTGGCGCCTTGCAATTGATCAAATATGTCATCAATCCTCGGGAGAGAATATTTATTCTTAATCGTCACCTTATTCAATTGTTGATAATCAATGCACATTCTCAAGGAGCCATCTTCCTTTCGGACAAACAATACGGGTGCTCCCCACAGGGATGAACTAGGCCTAATAAAGCCTTTCTCAAGCAAGTCTTTCAACTGCTCTTTCAACTCTTTCAATTCTGCGGGTGCCATTCTATAGGGAGGAATAGATATAGGCTTAGTGCCTGGCAACACATCAATAGCAAAATCAATCTCCCGCTCTGGAGGAAGGCCTGGAAGCTCTTCTGGGAACACATCCGGAAATTCATTTACTACAGGAACTGACTGAAGAGTCGGTGATTCAGCTTCTACATCTTGAACCCGGACTAGATGTTAAATGCAACCTTTTATGATCATTTTCCTTGCCTTTAGATTGGAAATAAACCTACCTTTTGGTGACGCCGTATTTCCTTTCCATACTAAAGCTGGTTCTCCCGAAAATTGGAAGCGAACCATTTTCATTCTACAATCAACGTTGGCATAGCAAGAAGCCAACCAATCCATGCCCATAATAACATCAAAATCCACCATTTCTAACTCATGAAAATCAATCATGGTACGACGATCACAAACCACAACTACACAATTTCTATATACTCGGCTAGCTATTACCGATTCACCAACGGGTGTAGACACCTCAAAAGGTTTGATCGACTCCGGTTCGACTCTAAATCGACCCGCAATAAATGGAGTAACATATGACAATGTGGAACCAGGATCAATCAAAGCATATACATCATGAGAGAATACCGATAATATACCTGTGACCATGTCAGGAGAAGACTCAAGATCTTGGCGTCCAGCTAAAGCATAAACACTGTGCTGAGGACTGCTAGAACTGGGAATTCTCCCTCTGCCTCTACCATGGCCGACTGGCGCATGTAAACCTGGCCTCATAGGGCGCACAGATGCTGAAGACCCGGCTGCCGAACCTGAAGGCTGGGTCCTACCTCTACCATGAACTGAGGGGCAATCACGCATGATATGGCCTGGTCGACCACATGAATAGCAAACATCTGAACCCAATCGGCATCGACCCCAATGCAACTTCCCACACTGGGAACATCGTAGTGCGGGTGGCCTTTCCTGACCCGAATCATCTCCAAACTGAGACCCCGAATAACTTTGGCTTGGCTCGAAACGTATAGATCGATCGAATCTCTGGCCGAAAAACCGTGGAGGTGCACTAGTCATAGAATAGCCTAAGGGCCTAGAAATCTGCTGTCTGTGCCCATATCTGAACTCACTCATCGGAACTGAAGATCTGGCCCTCTTGCTATGACCCCTATCCTGCTCGCGTTCACTTCTCTGCTATTGTAAACTTTCTTCTAAGTTCTGAGCATGAGCCTGAATGCGTGAAATATCCATGTTGTCCTGAACGCAGTCAAGCACCTATCCATTAAATGCGGCCCTATGCCTTTCACAAATCGGTGCACTCGGCCACCCATATCCGCTACCATGGCCGAAGCATACCTAGCCAAGGAATTGAAGCGGAGACTATACTCTAGAGCACTCATGCTACCTTGCCTCAAATTTAAGAACTTATCGGCTCTAGCTCGCCGAAATTCTGGAGACATATAGTGTCGGAGGAAAGCATCAACAAACTCTTGCCATACCGGGAGAGGTGCATTGGCTCCCCGTGAAGCCATCCAAACCGTGTACCATTGGATCGAGACATCTCTCAATCTGTAGGATTCTAACTCCACCGATTCGGTGTCTGAAGCATGTATCAGTCGAAGCGTCCTCAACATACCATCAATAAAATCCTGAGGGTCCTCCTCCGGCTTTGATCCAAAGAATTCCGGAGGGTTTAAGGTAATGAAGTCACGGGCCCTTGCACTAACAGCCCTATCACCTTGCCCTGCACTTTACCGCTGAGCCTGAGCAGCAACCAACTAAGTAAGCAAACGTATGGCCTCTTTCACATCTTGGCCTGAAGCATCCGGTGGAGGAGCCGGAGGTGCTGGAGCTAGAGCTGAGGCTCTCTCACGTTCCTCTAATATAGGTACTGAACGAGAGGACTGAGATTGACCCGCACTCTGGGACTCACTTTCCTCTACTACCGGTGGCGGTGCTCTTTCAGCCCGCTTTTCTGCCACCGTCTTGCCCTTTTGGGCTGCTGTAGTCTTTCTATTTACAGGCATTTCTGAAATACACAACACACGATTAAGGAACAAGAATTTGTTATATCATAGCTCTATTGCACGATTCTTATGAGGAAAGAAGGTCAATCATTCCTAAAATGCCGGCAGCTTCTTGTTTATAAGTGTGGCGCGCAACACACCCAAAACCAAGACTCTACTAGACACAACTCGTAGACACCCCCTAAGACTGAACTGCCCTGATACCACTTTTGTCAAGACCCGTCTAAGGGGGCCGCGACGAGCACCCGCTGCTAGTCCACCCGGGCACCCCTAGACTCACACTTACTCTTACATCTAGGTGAGCCACATAATTAAACATACATTTCTATTCATCAGTCATACTAGTCCCATTGGACAACAATGCCTTTATATCATCATTGGCATCTATACCACGTCAATGTACATGAGCCGACAAGGCTAACAAAATATATACAAAATATAGGCTGACAAGGCCAAACACATCTAACCACGTACACATGTCTACGAGCCTCTAAGGAGAATATGTCATATCACATAAGCGGGACAGGACCCCGCTATGCCCATAATTATGTACACAAAAGAATAAGTATCCAAAAGATATAGCTCCGAATGAAATGGAGCTCCGCTATGTAGTCCCTGAGAATGTAGCTATGGATCAATCCTGTCTCCCTGTGCACCTGCGGCCATGACGCAGCGTCCACAAACAAAAGGATGTCAGTATGAAGAATGTACTGAGTATGTAAATCATGATCAATATCAATGTAGAAGCATAATAAACAACATGAAAGATAATACGGGATGGGAGATAGTAATATCATCGTCATAAGCACTTACTTGCCTTTCATAGGAACTTTCAATTCTAATGCGTATTTGTGTCCATATATCCATATCCGTATCCATAATTGTATCCGTTCCATATTTATACTCATATTCTTATACATACTCGTGTCTATGTCATATACACACTCATAGCATATTCATAGCATTTACATAGCATACCCGACCATGCAGGACCAGTGTTTCATACATACTTGGCCAACCAAGGCTCAAGGTTACACATACCTGGCCCTACCAAGGTGTCAGGGTTACATCTACCTGGCCCTACCAAGACGTCAGGGTTATATCTACCATGCCCTACCATGGTGTCAGGGTTATATCTACCTGGCCCTACCAAGGTGTCAGGGTTATCCGTACCATCTGCAGAGGTGTGCGCGCATTACATAATCATATACATATTTATTTACATATCCTACCTGGCCTCATAAGCTCGGGGTTCCATAATAGTCATACATAGATACATACATAATAGCTCATAAGCGTCTTTACTATTATAGCTACTATCATCGTCGTCATCGTTATCGTCCTCGCTATTACCACCATAGTCGTCTTCCATATCATTGTCACTATTATCGTCATTCATCACATCTATCTTTATAGGCTTACTCGTCATACGAGGAATTTAGCACAATCGTGGCGTATCAAGAATCGTGAGCTTACAAGCTCGGAAGATCAAATCATTTGAAAGATATGATAGTCTTATAGAAGATTTAGACGTTTGGCCAAAGAACCATGCCTTATGAAAGAAGGGTTAGCCTTACATACATTTCCGTTGAACTATTCTACACTTGTGTGTTCTCCTCTGAAGCACACGTCTCTACCTTCATTAAAGTCATACTATCATTAGAATCGATAGCTAGCATATATGACAAAAACTAGAGAAAATCGGGCAACGTCTCCTCTATTTATACGACATTCCTCTATAGCGTATATCAACTCTCTAACGTCAATAATACATTCACAATACTATAACGATAGTCATTATTCATCCACATTATCCATATTTCTAGACTTACTTTCAATCATCCATATCCATGGCCATAACGCACGACGACGTCTATTCTCATACATTGCTCATATCGTGTTCTCAACATCATTTATAACATATTTACGTCACAACACATCAAGAATCGTAACTCAAGTTAAGCTATTTCTCAAAATGGCACTATTCCACATTCATGACCCATTTTTCTATACCCTTCTACAATCCAAGTATTTCAACTCTCAAATACCTTACACAACATAGAAATATCGTAAATCTTACCTTAGATGTCGTAGGAACAAGCCTTGGTTGATAATACTCCACTTGAGCAAAAACCCTAGTTCATCTCCAATGAGATTTCTTGACTTGTATGATCTTTAATGAGTTTTCTTACACTTGATTCACTTGGTTAATGTTGTTGATCACTAATAATCCTTGAATTCTTGTGGAATAAATGTAGAGAGATGTTTTAGGGAGAAGGGGTGAAATGTAGAAATGAAATAATAAACTTGGTCCCCCTTTTAATAACCCAAAATCTGATCTGAAATGAACAGTCGTCGAAAGTGCAACAGTGGTCGTAAACTCAATTTACGGTCCGTATTCCAGTTTACGGGCCGTATTTCGTGGACGTATTTAATCATAACAGAACCAGAAAGTCAGGGTGAGACATGGTGATTTACGAACACAGTTTACGAGCCGTATTTCAGTTTACGGGCCGTATTTCAAGTCATCTTTAATCATTCAAGCATTTGACAGAAAGTTGAAGTTTTGGAAGTTGAAACACGACATGGCAGTTTACGGCCCGTAAAGTACTTTACGGTCCGTATTTCATTTTATGATCAACTGACCAAAGTGCAAATCTGCAACTTTTCACATTTTCAGAACCTATAGTTAGTCATATGGAGCATAACCTACCTCTTATTGCAATTTCCTTTGGAATCTTACTTAGGGTCGTCAAACTTCGTTCCCTTCTTATTAAAACATCGTATACGCTATGCCCCTTGTTAGCCTATCCACTGTACGTTCGCGGGGGAAAATTTTCAAGGTGTAACAATTGGTCTCATCTTACGATAGTTGATCCTCTAAGGAAAGATATGGTGATAATGATAATGATGATGATGATGTGCTTTTATTTATGTACACTTATGTATGTCTATATATAGTCATGTGTGGCCGAGCCCCGAAAGGACCGAGTACGGATATGACCGAGTCCCGAAAGGGCCGGGTACGGATACCACCGAGCCTTACTATGGCCGGGTACGGATACTACCGAACCTTACCATGGTCGGGTACGGATAATACCGAGCCTATATGGCCGGGTATGGTATTTCATTGTATTGTATTGTATGGGTACGTGTGTGGATACATGAAATGTTTCTTCTATAAAAAGGTTAGGTAGGCATGATGAATGTTTTAAAAGGTATCATGAGGTATAAACGGTTTTTTTATCTTACGCTATTCTTCCTGTTTTTATCCTGTTACTATTCATGCCTTACATACTCAGTACATTACTCGTACTGATGCCCTTTCTTGTGGACGCTGCGCTCATGCCCGCAGGTAGGCAGGGAGATGGATTAGATTCGAAGGTGCTTTATCAGCGGATTCTCAGGAGCACTCCATTTACTTCGAAGCTGCAGTCTATTGGTATTGATCTTCATGGTCACTTGTATTCTATGCAGAGGCTAGTAGACATGTGTGTGCAGTTAGACGTTTCAGAACCCTACCGGTTCATATCGTTGTATAATATTTTAGAAGCCTTGTCGACTGGTGACGATGGGCATAGTTGTTGAAGATTATACAGAGATGTGTCGTTATGTTGTGATATATGCCCTTACAAATTATGATAACCATGAGCTATCTTTATGGTCCACCCAGAAATGTTTATGAGATGTATATTTAGAAGTGCTCAGTGTGTTAGCTCCGGATGCCCGTCATGGCCCTCTGGTTGGGTCGTGACAATTAGAATATAGGAATTTCAACCACGCACATCATGTTTGAAGACTAGACATGCTTTCTCCTTCAAATTTAGGAATTTCAACAACGCACATCATGTTTGAAGACTAGACATGCTTTCTCCTTCAAATTTGACAACACATACAATCAACTAATCAAAGTCTAACTCAAGTAGACCGTAACCTACCTTAACTGTAGAGTTGGAACAATGCAGATTACTCCACTATAGCCTTTCCATTCCGTAAAGCCTCGGAATGCTCAAAGTCTAGCAATTAAGATGCTAAATTAGTCAAAAATACTCTAGTCACAAAAATCAATTCAAAGAACACCCTTCCCTTTTGCCCCCATTTCAATGGGTGAATGGTTTCTAGGTGTAAATCAGCCTAACATTGGCCTTAGCAACCACAAACTATCATTTTACAAGGCTATTTAATCAAAACATCTATTACACGCAGTTTCCATGGTCAAGGTACCATTTTCGTGAAACCCTAAGTCGTAATTCAGTTAGCTCATGTCTCTAAAGGTTGAATTCTTGATTAAAAAGTGATAACCCAAGACATTAGATGATAGACACACGATGACACTCATTACCCATCAACTATTGAAAGTCTATTAAGATCTAGGGTTACTATTCCTAATTCACTATTGTAAACCCATAAAAGGTATGATAATCATAGAGATAAAAGCGTAATGATGAAAGAAATGGTTGAGACTTACCTCTCAAGGATATTCTTGCCCTAGCTTGGAATTTCGCCCTAGGTGCTTGTGGGGAATTATTTTGGAGTTTTATGAATAAATAATTCGTAACTAAGTGTTTAAAATCGAGATTCTATCCCCGTCGACTGCTGCGGCGGTCCATCCGTTGCTAGAGCGGTCCCGCTATAGCAAGCAAGTGCCCGCTGTAGTGGACCTCACTAATTTCGTCCCTCCACTGTGGCGGGCCTGATCCCGCTATAGAGCCATCGCTATAGTGGTCCAGTGCCCGCCATAGCAGATATACCAAGACTCGACTGACCACGTTGGTGGTCCAGCCGCAACGGTACATCCCCCACCGCAGTAGTACCACTGAGCCAGTAAGCTCATAAATTTCCCAGTTTTTCAACTCTACCACCCAACATTTCATCTAGGACTCACAAACACTAACAAAACATGAACATAGATATAAAAACACCATACAAACTCACTCGTGGTCTCGGAATTTCCAACGGGGTTCTAGTTTCCTACGTCACTCCCCACATGGACTAAACACAACAAATAATAATCACATACAAGCCAAGTTTTCAGTTCTTGGACTTATACGCTCGAGTTTCTACTAGGTCGTTCTACCCTTGGAAAGGTTCTATCTGGTAGGGTGGGCCTATATTTTCCATAACGACCGGGAGGGTCATTACATCAGATACTATTTAAAACACCGTTCATCCCCAAACGGATAAGGATGAGTGATACGCTCGAATTACACCTATGAATGGTATAACGCGGACGTTGTCAAATATAGTAACCCAACAAGGTTGGGGTCGAATCCTACAGAGAACAATATGTAGGAAATTTAAGCAGATTAGGAATTATCACTAACAATAGCTAGACCGAACACATCAATTGTGGTTTTTGATAAGATACGGAGATATAAATTCTAATCTAGAAAGCAAGTAAATTGATCAATGGCCACAAGAATAGAATAAAGGAAACTACTTCTCAAGTAACGATCCAATATAATTCACGAATTATAAATAATAGCAAGTTTATGTTATTCAGCCTTGGATAATGACTCTAAATTAACTTCTCCCGAAGATTAACTAGACTACCCAATTGAAGATCCCTCAAGCAATTAGGAGCATTAAGAACACCCGAATATGGCTACAAGCGGTATCGCCTATTCCTAGGTCAATTTCCATTAGATGAGGGTTAACGCCCCAAATTCATATTAATTATTCTATCCCAATCCCGTTTTTCCTCTTCCGAATTTCAAACAAAACAAATGGGTGAGTCCTAGGGTTAGCTACTCCCTTGAGAAATGTTGAAGAACAAGAATAATTAAAATAACAAGAACTTACTTGAATATTTAATAAAGTCGATGAATCAATAAGCACAACAAAAGTATCCATCTTAATTGTCACCAAGAAATTCCCATAAACAAGGATTAAATAAAAGAAAGAATATTTACGTAGGAACCCTAGCCTCCAAACTTGTGTTTTATGCCAAAGATAATTTTACAATACCCTCAGTTGGCTTTTTAAAAGAACTGGAATAGCAAAAATCGTCAAAATCCAAGTTCTGTTCGGACTGGGCCGAAAAACCTTCAACGTGAACGCGCCACGTGTCTGCGCGATCGCGTGGATGATGTCAGCATCCCTCTGTTACTTCAGCGCGAACGCGTGAAATAATACCGCGAACGCGCAGATTCACCGATGCGCGTGGGCGCGAACGCGCAGAGTAATTTTCCACAAAAATTTCCAGAATCTCCAGTTGTTTCCAGTGATCAACTTTTTTTCTTTTTTTCGCTTGTTTTCCACACTTAGGCTCTAAGGACCTCGTATTACCTGAAACATAATAAAAACAACGTAAAATAACATAGACTTGCTTAAAAACAAGGAAAACTTATAGCCGAAAAGCATCGATTGTGGCGTAAAATCACGACACATCAATGAGGAATCTAGAAAAAGTTACCTGACTCGACGAAAAGCTGAGGATACTTGCTATGCATATCCGATTCTATTTCTGAAGTAGCTTCCTCAACTGGGTTTCACCGAGGCTATTTCCTTCGATCTTAGTTTACGATCATCTCTATCTAAGATCGCCACAGGATCTTCCTTATACGTCAAGTTCTCATCTAGCAAAATCGAATCCCAACGAATTATGTACGAACCGTCACCATGATACCGCGCTCAACATCGATACGTGAAATACCTGATGAACGCCTGATAAGTGCGGAGGTAAAGCCAACTCATAAGCTACCTCCCCCACACGCTTGAGAATCTCAAACCCAATGTATCTCGAGCTAAGCTTGCCCTTCTTTCCGAACCGCATCACACCCTTCATGGGTGAGACTTTCAACAACACTTGTTCTCCCTCTCCGAACTCATGATCTCGGACCTTACGGTCCGTATACTCCTTTTTCCTACTTTGCGCTACCAGAAGCTTAGCTTGAATCACCTTCACCTTCTCTAAGGACTCTCTCAGAAGATTCATGCTCCAAGGTCTTACCTCAAACGCATCGAACCAACCCATAGGAGACTTACATCTCCTCCCATACAACGCCTCAAATGGGGCCATTCGATGCTTGAGTGGTGGCTATTATTATATGCAAACTCTGCCAAAGATAAGAACTGATCCCAGTGGCCACCAAAGTATATCACACAAGCCCGAAGCATATCCTCAAGAACCTGAATAGTTTGCTTGGGCTGCCCATTAGTCTGAGGGTGGAAAGTTGTACTAAGGTCCAACCTAGTACCCAATTCCTCCAGCAAAATCTCCCAAAATTGAGATATGAATATTGTGTCCCTGTCGGACACGATGGAGATAGGAACCCCATGTAGCCTAACCACCTCACAAATGTAGATTTTGGCTAATTTCTCCGAGTCATAAGTTATCCGTATCGGAATAAAGTGGGTAGACTTAGTCAACCTATCAGCAATAACCCAGATAGAATCAAACTTCCCCAACGTCTTCGGAAGACCAACCATGAAATCCATTGCTATTCTTTCCCACTTCCACTCAGGAATGGGCATCTTCTGAAGTACACTGCCAGGTTTTTGATGTTCATACTTCACATATTGGCAGTTCAAACACTGAGCAACAAACTCCACTATATCATACTTCATCTTAGACCACCAGTAATGTTGTCTCAAATCGCGATACATCTTAGTAGCACCAGGATGAATAGAATACCTCGAACTGTGAGTCTCTACCAGAATAGTCTTTCATTAAATCACCCACACGTGGCACAAAAACTCGCCCCTTAATCCGTAGCACCCCCTCTTCGTCAAGAAGCACCTTGTCATGAATTTTACATAACTTAGCGTCCTCAAGCTGCCTAACCTTAATTTGCTCCAAAAATGATAATCGAGCCTCAACACAAGCCAACACCCTGCCCGTGTTCAAAATATCTAGTCTCATAAAACTGTTAGCTAGAGTCTGAACCTCTCTAGCTAACGGACGCTCCGAAGAGATTAAAATGAGCTAGACTTCCCATGCTTGCTGTCTTTCTGCTCAACACGTCTGCCACCACTTTTGCCTTACCCGGATGATACAAAATGGTGATGTCATAATATTTCAGTAGTTCTATCTATCTCCGCTGTCTAGAGTTCAGATCCCTCTGAGTGAACATATGCTGCAAGCTATGATGGTCAGTGTACACCTCATAGTGGACACCATACAAGTAGTGCCTCCAGATTTTCAGTGCGAACACAACCGCTGCCAATTCTAAGTCATGAGTAGGATAGTTCTTCTCATGCACTTTTGACTGTCTAGAAGCGTAGGCAATCACCTTCTTTTCCTATATCAAAAAAACACCTAAACCAGAGCGTGAAGCATCACAATAAACAATAAAATGCCTGCCCTCCACGGGCAACGCTAGGATATGAGCTATTGTCAACAATATCTTGAGCTTTTGAAAGCTATCCTCACACTTGTCGGACCACTGAAACGGTACATCTTTCTGAGTCAAATGGGTCAAATGAGAAGCAATAGAGGCAAACCCTTTGACAAACTGACGATAATAGCTAGCTAGACCCACAAAAGTATGAATATCGGTCACTGATGTGGGCCTAGGCCATTCCCCGACTGCCTGAATTTTTTGCGGATCCACCATAATACCCTCCTTCAAAATCACATGCCCCAAGAAAGACACAGAAGACAACCAATATTCAAACTTGGAGAACTTAGCATACAACCTGTTCTCCCGCAATACCCTAAGAGCAATCCTCAAATACTTTTTATGCTCCTCCTTACTTCTAGAGTACACCAGGATATCATCAATGAACACTACCATGAAAGAATCTAGAAAGGGCTTAAAAACACTGTTCTTCAAATCCATGAACGCGGCTGGGGTATTAGTGAGCTTGAATGACATAACCAAGAACTCATAGTGTTTATACCTAGTCGTAAAGGCTGTCTTAGGAACATCTTCTGCCCGAATATTTAACTGGTGATACCCTGACCTTAAGTCAATTTTAGAGAACACAGAAGTTCCCTGTAACTGATCGAACAAATCATCAATATAGGGGACGGGATACTTGTTTCGGATAGTGACCTTATTCAAATGGCGGTAATCAATACACATACGCATAAACCCATCCTTCTTTTTTAACAAACAACATAGAAGCACCCCAAGGAGAGGCACTCGGGCGAATAAACCCCTTACTCAAAAGATCTTGCAACTATTTTATCAATTCCCTTAATTCTGCTGGCACCATCTTATAGAGTGGAATAGAGATAGGACGAGTCCTTAGGTCTAAATCAATCCGAAAGTCAATGTCACGGTCAGGTGGCATACCTGGAAAGTCCACGGGGAACACATCCGCAAACTCGCGTACAACTAGAACTGAATCAATAGATGGAGTATCTGCGCTGGTATCACGGATATGTGCCAAATAAGTTAAACACCCCTTCTCTACTAGCTTCTTAGCACGATCGAAGGATATGATTTTCTTAGGGAGAGGACTAAGGTTACCTTTCCACTTAAGTCTAGGTGCCTCATGTATAGCTAAGGTAACAGTTTTAGAGTGACAATCAAGAATTGCATAATGCGGGGACAACCAACTCATGCCCAAGATGACATCAAAATCTACCATGTGTAGGATCATTAAATCTGCTCAAGTACTATATCCCGTAAATGTAATCGCACAAGAAGGGTAGACTCTATCTACCACCACAGAATCCCCGAACAGAGTAGATACATGGATAGGGGCATCAAGAGTATCATAAATCATATCCAAACCCAAATATCAAGACACATATGAAAAAGTAGAACCTGGACCAAATAAAACAGAAGCCATCCAATCATAAGCTGAGATAGTACTTGTGATAGCAGCATCGGAGGCTTCAACCTCGGGTCTGCCTGGGAAGGCGTACAAGTGACCACGCCCTCAAGTAGCCTGCGAACTACCGCGATTACTATGTCCACTCTGAGCCCTACCTATGCCGGGCTACTGTCCACCCCTGCCTCCCTGAGGATCGCCTCGGTTAGGCTGAGCGCCACCCCTACCAGCGGTGTGGCTGCCCCGCCCTGTTGGTGCACGATCCTTACGTACCCTATCTGTTGCAAATGGAGCTCGAGGAGCCTGATAATGGGCCCCCTAATAACCTATCTGAGTTAGGAGAAAAACCTCTTAATATGCCCTACCTCACCACACTCATAACAAGCACAGTTCTGTGTAGGTCACTGAACAGAAGCTCATGAAGCAGTATAACCCCCATGCTGACTCGAAGACTGATAATTTGCCCCTGATGGGCCCCCAACAGACACCTGCATAGCGAACTGAACCAGACGCCCAAAATACACCTGTGAACTCTGACCCCTCAAGAAGGAAGTTGGTGAAATTCCCACCCCTTCGGGCTTTCTTCTCTACCTGCTTTGCATGACTCTCCTGTCTAATCCCCTCAATAACACGGACATGCTCCACTACCTCCTGGAATGAAGCCCCAGTGGCTACAAGCTTAAGAGCTGATAGCTGAAGTTCAGTGTTCAATCCCTTCACAAATCGCCTGATCCTCTCCTTCTCAGTAAACTGTAACTGAAGAGCATATTGGGACAAGGAATGGCAACGGGACTCGTAAACAGTAATAGATGAGTTTCCCTAATCAATATTAGCAAACTCATCCTTCCTTCTATCCCTCAGAGTACCCGGAACATACTTATCTAGAAACACTGAATAGAACTGAACCCAAGTCAACAGAGGTGACCCAGCTGGCCTGCCCTCCATATATGCCCTCCACCACAACTTGGCATCACCTAAGAACTGAAAGGTCACGAACTCAGCACCATACTTGTCCATCGTCCCTATCTTATAGAACCTCTCATATCAATCTATGATGAACTCGTACGCATCCTCTGACTTAGTACCACAGAAAATTGGAGGCTTCATTTTAGTGAACCTCTAAAATAAATCATGCTCCTCACCAGTCATCACCGTCCCTGCAACTAGCCTCGAAAATGCCTCGAAACTCGAAATTTCATCCAAACGATGTGCCACTGCTGCGACATGCTGAACTCTCGAAGCCAGAACTCTATCCGGACCTGGGGCTGCTATCGCTGCACCCCTACCTACTGCACGGCCGGTATCGCCCCAGTCTGCGCCAACCCATGCAACCAGGTCAGCACTTACGCCATCGCTTCAGGTATATATGGAGCAGCTGTAGCCCTTAGCAGAACTGGCACTGTCGCTGGCTGAGCTGGTGCAGTTGCTTCTCCCGCGGCCTCATTAGGAACCACTGGAGGCATGGGATTAACTGCTAGGACTTCGCCCGAAGTCGGTGCTGCCCTTGTACCTCCACCTCTACCTCTGGCTGCTGTCGGGCATGTTCTTGCCATATGCGAGAGAATAAAGGATTATCAGACACCACTTTGAATCATCCAGATACCAATTGGAATCAAGTAGCAAGAAAGAAAGAAAGAAAAAGGAATTTTTCTAGTGCCCGGTAGCTTCTCAAAGATAAGTACAAATGTCTCTGTACCAATCCGTAAGACTCTACTAGACATGTTCTTGTACGACGGGATTGATGAACATAAAGTTCCGATACCAACTCTATCACGACCCAACCCGCCATGACTATCACCCACACTAACTCCTAGTGGGTGAACCAATACGTAAAGCCCTCTACTCATTCAAATAGATTTTTATATTAACCAATTCAATCAGTTTGTAACCATTCAACCAAAAGATAAATCAAAATTTAGTCATGCCATAAAATAATAACGTAAATGCAGAAGTCCTAATTATTACAACCCAAAAATTTGAAAGTCACCGTACAAGGACTCTAATCCAAAACATGTCTAAGAAATATATGCTCTCTGAAACAAATAACCATCAATGTCTAGAATAGAAATAGACATTAATAAAAGAAGATCTTTGGGCAGCCTGGCAAGGATAAAAGCTCACCCTAAATCTATTAGCAAACGGCCTCAATGCTAAATATGAGGTTGGGTAGCAGTCTTTGGATCACAATCTGCACTCAAAAGAATGCAGCAAGGTAGTAAAAGTACAAACACTATGTACCGGTAGATATCATAGGCCGGTTAAGATTAGTATCATGCAAAAGTTATAAAATCAATAAAATAGACAGACCAGTCAACAACACATAATCAATAGCCCAACAACAAGTCAACCAATGGTAATAATAAACAAGTCACCCAATGATATCAAATAAAGTCAACAGAAACAAATAACAGAACTAAATCTATAAACAACCACCAAATACACTCTGTACACACATGCTAACTGATGTCATTGCTCAGTAGTCATGACCTGCAGAGGACCTACAGTGTCCATGTACCACTCGTTCCGGATTCACTTCTCACACCCGAGCTCATAACTAGGCCACATCCTCACCCCCGGTCAAATGAGCCTTTTCATATATATATATATATATATATATATATATTCGTATCTATTGTCACATTGTTTTCAATAATCGAATTATCATTTTGTACCTCAATTTCACCAAGAAGATCATATTAACTTCTCAGCACAACATCATCAACCTGTAGGTTCGAACATAATGAATAGTGGTACGAAGTCCACATAATAACTCAATCAATAGCATATAGGAATTTCAACAACACACATCATGTTTGAAGACTAGACATGCTTTCTCCTATCAATTTCACAACACATATAATCAACTAATAAAAGTCTAACTAATGTAAACCGTAACCTACCTCAACTGTAGAGCTGGAATAATGCAGATTACTACACTATAGCCTTTCCCTTCCGTAAAGCCTCGGAACGCTCAAAGTCTAGAATTAAGATGCTAAAAAAGTCACAAACGCTCTAGTCACAAAAATAAAAAAAGAACACCCTTCCCTTTTGCCCCATTCCAATGGGTGAATGGTTTCTAGGTGTAAATCGGCCTAACATTGGCCTTAGCAACCACAAACTATCATTTTACAAGGCTATTTAATCAAAACATCTATTACACACAATTTCTATGGTCAAGCTACTATTTTCATGAAATCCTAAGTCTCAATTTACTTAGATCATGTCTTTAACGGTTCAATTCTTGATTAAAAAGTGATAACCCAAGACATTAGATGATAGACACACGATGACACTCATAACCCATCAACTATTGCAAATCTATTAAGTTCTAAGATTACTATTCCCAATTTACCATTGTAGACCCATAAAAGGGATGATAATTATAGATATGAAAGCGTAATGATGAAAGGAATGGTGGAGACTTACCTCTCAAGGATATTCTTGCCCTAGCTTGGAATTTCGCCCTAGGAGCTTGTGGGGAACTATTTTGGAGTTTTATGAATAAAGGATTCGGAACTAAGTGTTTAAAATCGAGATTCTATCCCCGTCGACTGCTGCGGCGGTCCATCCGTTGCTAGAGCGGTCCCGCTATAGCAAGCAAGTGCCCGCTGTAGTGGACCTCACTAATTTCTTCCCTCCGTTGTGGCGGGCCTGATCCTGCTATAGCACCATCGCTACAGTGGTCCAGTGCCCGCCATAGCGAACATGCCAAGATCGATTGACCGCAGCGGCGGTCCCGCTGTAGCAGGACATCCCCCTCTGCGCTACCACTTAGCCAGTAAACTCGCTAATGTCCCAGGTTTTCAACTCTATCACCCAACATTTCATATGATGCCTCACAAACCTAAACAAAACATGCACATAGATATAAAGACACCATACGAACTCACCCGTGGCCTCGGAATTTTCAACGGAGTTCTAGTTTCCTACAACACCCCCCACATAGACTAAACACAACAAATAATAATCACACACATGCCAAGTTTTCAGTTTTAGACTTATACACTCGAGTTTCTACGATCTCGTTCTACCTTTGGAAAGGTTCTATCTAGTAGGGTGGTCTTATATTTTCCATAACGACCGGGAAGGTCATAATAATTTTGTTAATCAAGTCAAAACCCTCAATTTGGGTATAAATCCTAACTTTCAAACCTTCAATTTCATCAACAAGAATGAAAATTTCAAGCCCTATTATTTACTAAATCATCAAATTCCATGATTAGATTAGACAAATCCGCCAGCAAATCCCATATAGAAAGACTACAAACTCATTTTATGAAATAGGCATCAAAACCCTTCTTCCTTCTTAAGTTCTATGAATTTTCTATCATGGATTCATCCTTAAGGAATGCAAAAGAAAGAATTCAAGCTTAAGGAACTTACCCTTAAGAGGAACAAGCCAAGAATCTCCTCAATTTTGCTCAAAAGTGATTAGGAACAAGAAGTGAAAGAACGGGAAATAAAAGGGTTTCACTTAGCATTTAATAGGTTCTGGTCCTCATCATTTCGCTGCAGGGCCCGCTACAACGGCCCACCCTCACTATCACGCGTCCACCACAGCGGATCACCATCCGCTGTGGCGATCCCTCTCAAACGTCACCACCCCAGTATAGCGGGTTCGGTATGGCGGATCTGGTGCCGCTACAATGGACACCAGACACCAGAATAATCTTGATTTTTCACTATCTCAATCCCAAAATCGAATAATTACCCGATACCTCCCAGATACAAAATAGAAATGTAACCATACATAGAAACACGCTACAGATTCACTCGAAGTTCAGAAATTTACAGCAGAGGTCTATTTGACTGATTCAGCACCCAATGGCCAAAACCAACTTTCCAACCAATAACTCAAAACACTCCCAAGTGCCTTGGGGATTGAAACGAACATACAACCAAATCACAATCGACCATCTGAACCTCTCAAAATTGATGAATTTTTTAAAAAGGTTCGTTTACTCAAAAGTCAGCTATTGGTCAAATAGTTTTCACTTTAAGGCTCTCTAATTCATCATAAATCTCGCCCGATCATCTCGGGAATTGTACTTCCCATCCCCACTGGTTAAAAACATACTAATAAGGCTCAAGGAAGGGTTAACAATGGTAAATGAGTCAAATGTGCAATAACGACCAAACGGGTTGTAACACTAATCAAGAAGAGCAAATGGTACCTACTTGTATTACACCCTCTAATTTGCCATATTATGTCCCATTTGGTTGTCCACCACCTCTTGAGTTACTGGTTAGATGAGCGAGGTGACAAGTCCATGGTGGCAGAATTCATCTAACTTACCCAAATAAAAAAAAACTAAGGTAAGAGCGCCTCTTATAGAAAGATCATCAATTGTGATCTACGTTGCTCGGGCTCTTCAAAAATGTTGCCGCACCCGTGTCGAATTGTCCAAAAAATGCACTACTTTTGAAGGATCTGACACACACTCCTCGATATTTTTGAAGAGTCCGAGCAACATAGATTGGGATCACATCGATGCTTGCCTTTTTTTCCAACTCCTCTATGTCATCCCTAAGGTCCAAAGCAATCTGGTAGCAGATTTTATGTATTATAGCTAGTAACAAAGATGATGTTGTCAACAATGAGCTCATATAAAATTTAAATACTGGAGAGGGGTTAAAAAGAACCTTTGTTGTTCATTTTAATGAAAAACCTATTGAGACATGTGACGAGGCCAGATAGCACTCCCTTTATTGGCCTCGACAGCACTGGCGTTTTCTCAAAATAATCACTTTAGTTATTTGGATAGCTGTAGATTATCAAAGGTTCAATACCAACAAGACATATTTATACTTGTATCGGTTATTGCTGGATTACTAAACCAAGTTGCAGGATCTTGACTTTATGGTGCTAAAAAATGCTATGAATGAAGCTTGTTCCATATAAGTGATTTATGCCTCTTTTTAGATTGGATTGACTAGAGAATTTGATTTCAGCTTTGAATAGTTCCTTCAAATCAAGCGAACCACATGTTCAATACATGTTGTTTACTTCATTTGAAGCCACTCTGTCTATTATATCACATACATATATTGGTATTGGCAATATCAGTTTTAAGTATTCCACCTATTCTACTCACATTAGATAAAGAGATATTAAAACTCTCTTTACTATCCTATTGGTGCAACCAAAGAGAACACCAGTCGTTTTGACAAATTTAGATGCTCCAAATAACATTTTCATTCCTATGTAATGAGTGACAAAGGTTCAGAATATTCTCATCACATTTAACAACCCAGATTACAACATTATATGATCATTCAAACTTCTTTTCACCAAACCAAAATTAATGAGCATCAGCTGCCAAATCAAATAAGAAAACAACTGCATATGCCAAGCGGCCAAGAAAGTAAGTCGCACAAAATGAACGAAGTAATATAATTATGATATGTACAGAACTCAAAGCTAACAACATATAGGAAAGTCACTCTACCTCATATGTAGTATAAGCACTTGATCGGAAATAAAAAGGAATTTGAGGATTACAATTTCTACATACTGATTTGCTTCTATTAACATAAGTATATTGAGATTAGATGCTTATCAGTTTAATATTTTATAGATATTATCAGTTTAATATATATAAATACAACATATTTGATTCTACCAGTAAATCCATTTTCTTTCATGTGAGGGAAAGTCACAAACTATGAATCGAAGAAACGAGCACTCATCGCTATAATTGGTTGAAATTAAAAGCCTACAATGTTAGCTTCACCAATTTTCTTACCCTTCGAATTATAATAAAGAAATAGCATAGATTCTTTTAGAAAATGGAGAACACGAACAAAACAAAAAGAAAGAGCCATTGCAGCACGACGAGCACATGACATTGGATCAAAATTGTACAGATAGTCATGGCGACTGGTGTGGACCTTGAAGAACCCTACTCATTGTTTCTAGCAAAATTGAATTCAAAAGTTAGCAATGTCTTACAAATGGAACTGGTAATAACCGGAAACTTGTTGCACGCTAATAAAAGATAGTGCTAATTGTTTTCTTTTCCAAAAGAAAGTGCTACGTTAACTTAGTTCCCTGCTACTCTCTTTGGTTCTTATTTTCCTAAGCAGATCAAATACCATCCAAAAAAAATTTAATAAATAAGAATAGAGATGGAGGGAAATAAAAAGCTCCTAAAGACAAAACTATGATTCAAGGTATAACGCCCCCTTCCCAAAATAAAGAATTGAACAATAGGAAAAGAGATGGAATTCAAGTGACATCACTAGAAAAGCATCAAATCTTGCAAGAGTTGATGCCTTGCCAACCAACCATTCCTTTACCTCCGCAATTCGTCAAGTATCTTGTGTACCACATATCATCTTTTGATAACTGCAATCTCTCATTCATAAAGATATAAGTTGACTCCTCACCATCCCAAGGATAATCGATTCTAACATGGTTGTAGAGGACATAAAATCACCCTTTATGTAGAACAAAGGGAAGAAAATAGTTTTAATATTGACAAATAATTGTCCAAGATGCAGAGCTGAAGTTATGACAAGCATTGACAACGCCCAAAGGTAATCAGTCTACTACACCACTTTAAAGTGCTTAAGATTGTAACTAAATTGCATTAAAGTGTCACTTTAAGCAAGGGGCATTGTTGGAGAACACGTGTGAAAAGAGAAAAAAGAAATAAAATTTCAGTTGTGTCAAGCACATCATTAATCATATCGGGTGCATTAGTACCTCTAGCAATCAAGAGTCATATGTATGAAATACTCAAAAGTAAGAAAATAGAAAATAGTAGAAAATGAAAATGCCAACACATTGAGAAACTCTACAACATATCTTCAATCATTAATGAGTTAATCATCACCTAATATCTAAATCCATTTTTGTCAATCTATACATAGCACAAGTGATCTTTGTTGAGAAGATGAATGGCAAAATCTGCATTTTGATGAAACGTCGGCTAGTCTCAACTACATTGTGTCTTTTACAGATCAGAAATAGAACAAAGAAACAAAAATTGTATCCAGCAGAGTGGAAATTTTTTACAGTAATGCTGAAAAAAGGTCTAGCTAGAATCAAGAGAAGAAAAACTGCAACATCCCCACAATAATATAAAATCACTTACCATATCTGAAATATTCATATGTAAAGAATTTTGCCTTCTACCAAACTACAAATAAAGAAGCATTGGTTAGAGATAAAATTTGCAAAATATATATAGAACGAGAAAAAGAAATGAATCAAAAAAAGGAAATATATTAGGACAAACCACCATCTAAACCGAGGAAAATTTACTGAAAAAAGAGAAAGAGAAGACAACGAAGGAATCAAAGGAAGAGGTGGTCCTATGGGTTATGCCTTTATGGAAGGAACTAAAAGTAAGACACGTGTGTTTACATCAGTACTAAAAATGCTACACGTGTATTTCTAAAAACTACTAAGGAACAATTACTGATTACTCTTTAAAGAAACCATAATTACCACATTGGCCTCTAAATGAATCATATGATTCAAAATTCAAAGCATCTAATACGGTAGCTTGATAAGAAGACAAACCTAGAAAATTTCATAAATTTTCTAATAATTATACATAAAAGTTAATTACTTGAGATGGAAGAACCTAGATTTCAGAAAAATCCTAACAATAAAATAGTTTATTCTCTTAAGCCAAAAATAATCAAAATTTATAAAAGTTAGAAACTAATTATCACTTTTATGAGTATTTTAGTTATTAGGTTATCAATTGATCCAAAAAATTAGAGAGTTGTACATTAGTCATTTTGCTACCCAGAAAATACTTGGGCATTTGGCAACAGTTAAAATTTGTGAGAAAAGAAAAATAATATAAAATTTCTTATATTTATTTTAGGCATATCTTCATATAACTTGGATGCATCAATTGTAAAAACTTAGGATTTCATCTGCCTTTGTAAGAATTTTAGAAGATAAAATAATTGAAAGAACAAAGGAAATGAAAAGCAAGAATACATTAAGATGGAAGAGAGAAGAAAAAATCATCACAAAATTATAGGTACAACACAAGCCAAAAACACAAAGCAAAACTGTGAAAACCAACACATTTCTCCAAAATTACTAAAAAGCTCAGCACAACTCACAAGCACAACAAACCCAAAATCAAAAAGCAAATGAAGAAATCTAAAAGTTAATCAAAAGCTAATGGCCAGAGAGACGAATAAACTAAGGAGAAAAGCTAAGAAAAGCCAATAATCAAGCAAAATGGCTTTAGAACAAACACAAATTAAAACTTCAAAGAGGAATTTTACCCGGGTTCTATACATTGATTGTGGTGGGTTATTTTGAATTGTTATCGCGTTGATATTTCTTGATGACATACTTTGATTATGATGGTTTATGGTGGATTGTTATTATACTTCTCTTTCTCGGCGCATTGGGTCGATAATGGCAGATCCAATGGTTATGGTGGGTTAAGCCAAGAGAATTATGGAATGTAGCTCTCAGCTTGAAACATATGCTAAATTCAGGAGAGGGCGGTGATAACTCTCATGGAATAGAAATAATGTTTTGAAGAGAAAAAATAAAACTGTCACGACCTTTTTTGCCTAAGCCGTGCAGGCACTTACCTTTCCACCTCGGTAAGGGAACCTCAACCAACAATAAATAAAGTCCCAAATACATAACCAATCAACGGAAAGAACAGATAAGTAAGTCTTCACGATATATATATATATATATATATATATATATATATATATATATATATATATATATATATATATATATATTATATTGCGGAATGATAATAATACCCCCCAGGTCTAGTCTGAATAATACAAGAGTATCTAATAAAGGGGAATAATACAAGTAGATATTACTAAAACATAAATGTCCATGTCTCTGGATAGAATAGGACATAAAGATAGAGAAGTCTTCAAGGTAGCGAACGGCCATGATCCCCCTGGAGACTCGAAGATAATACTGAAGTGACTATCAGTCACACGTCACAAAAGTGGATGCAATCTGGTACTCTGCATTCATAAAGGAATGCAGCTAGTGCAGGTCAGTACAATCAACAGTACTAGTAGGCATCATCGACCGATTAAGCATACCTAAAACAATTAAATAATAAATCAGACAAACCAACAAGTATAAGTCAATGTAATCAAATTCAAGTATTCGTCATCACCTATGTAAATCATCTAATCCCAAATGTGCCAAGTCTGAATATATCCAATCCAAATCTATCACGACCAGACTAGGGGGTCATGACGGGTACCCGGAGGTGACTAACGAGCACCACTCATACTGCTAGTCATCATACTTATTCTGCATTTATCAATTACTCTCACACTTATAGCCATAAGGAAAACCATTTTTTTTTAGTTTCAAACATATCTACATTTATATACATAAGCTCTTCGGTTATCAAAATAATACATATACAATGAGGAAATCGTGAGACCATAATACCCACACATACGTATCTATGAGCCTCTACTAGAGTACCAGACATAAAGACGGGACAGGACCCCGTCGTGCCCAAATATGTACACAAAATAATAAATCAAATAGCACCTCCAGAATAATGGAGTGCTCCTGTAATCTGCTGAGAGCTCCTACGGATCTGCACCATCTCCCTGTCTACCTGTGGGCATGAACACAGCGTCCAAAGAAAAGTACGTCAGTACGAACATTGTACTGAGTATGTAAGGCATGAAAAGAAACTGTCATAATAAAGAAATCATGAACATGAGGTGAAGATACAACCTGCTTAGCCTTTGAGAGTAAATGCATTTTTATACATATCACATATATCAACATATCACATGTACCATCGTCATTAACCCGTGTCCGGGTAAACATCATACGTCGCCCACTAGTGGTGTCATGTCCGGCCCTCTAGGCACGGTGTAATCATAAGCAGCCCGTCGTTGCGGTGACATGTCCAGCCTTCTAGGCATGATGGAATCGTATGCAGCCCGCCTTCGCGGTGACATGTCCGGCCTTCTAGGCACGGTGGAATATCATCATTATATATATCTCATAAGCCTATCATAAATCTTATCATCATCATCATATATTCATCATAAAACATGCATTAGAACTCATGGATTGTCTATAACTATATCAGGGTGACGTAAGGTCGAGAACCCCCGATTCCATTATGGAGTCACCATATTCATCATACCTCACCTTAAAGGAACTAGAATCATAAGGTGGGTCTAGCAATAAATAATAACATTAAAGGATAGTGTAAGGATCATTAGCTTCGTAGGAGTACCATATCATAAGCTTCAGGATCTCTAGGCTCAAACTCATCATCATCATTACCATATTCATGGCGTATTTCTCATCTCTATACCTCAAGAAGCTCCCTATCAACATTGATTCGTAGTTCATGGAACATAAGAAAATCATGGAGAATAAAGATAGTCATATCGTAAGAATCATGCTTTAGAAGGAAGGGACTAGCCTTACATACCTTTTCGTTTAGCTATTCTATCGTTTGGACGTTCTCCTCCAATGTTCACGTTTTTACCTTCAAGAGAGTTTTTGCACTAACATTAGACAATTGATAGCTGAAGCATACTTGAACTAAGCTAGAGAAAATTTAGGCAGCATCTCCTTTGTTTGTTTGACTTTCTCCATATCATATATCAACTCCCAATCATCAATGATAACATTGATAATTTCATATCCAACAATATCTATCAACCATTCGTTATTCAAGTCTCCTAATTCCATTCCAAAGGCATCCATAACCATGGCCATAATACAACATTGTATTCATCCTCATATAATGTTTCTCCCATATTCTTAATATTATTCATAACATAATTATAATCACAACATATCAAGAATCATGATTCATACTAAGCTATTACTCAACAATGTCACTATTTTCTTGTTTGTAACCCATTTTCTATTTTCTTCCATAATCCAAGTCTTTCAACCTCTCCCAGTCCAAATAACATGAAATAATCACAAAACTTACCTTTGATAGAGTAGGAATGAGTTTTGGATGAAAATACTTCTCTTGAGCAAAACCATAGTTCCACTTCCAATGAGATCCCTTGTCTTGGACGAACCCTAATGAGTTTCGTGCACTTGATTCTCTTGGATTTATGATATAAACCTTTGATTTCCTTTGTATTCTTGAAGATGAATTGTGTGGAACCCTCTAGAAGCCTTGAGATAGATGGAGAAGTGTGAAAAATGAAATTATTAAAGTGGGAACATGTATTTATACTTGCAACTTTATTCAGCCCGTCGGGACTTCCACGGACACTTATACGGTCCGTATAACATTGTACGGTCCGTATAAGTGGTCGTGGTTCACCATCATGAAAAACATCTTCCTACTGGGGGTTATATCGACCCCTTATACGGACCGTATAAAGTTATACGGACCGTATAAGTGGTCGTATAACTCCATTTCCCCGAAATGGTTTCTGTCGTTCGTTTGATCTCCAATCCTTATGGAACTTTCTCGACACTTGTTTAACACTTCATTACCAATCTAGGGATCGTTAAAACTCTTCCTTAATACATCATTAAGTCAACATTAGCTCGGTATTTTACGGAACTTTTCCAAAACACAACATATACTTTGCCTTTCTTAAGGAACTTTCTCCTCTCACTTCCAACGTCTTTGGAATCTTAATTAGAATCGTTAAATAACCTTTATTACTTATTGAAACACCGTATATTTCTTACCCTGCATTAGTCTATTTACTATGCAACGACATGAAATTTTCCGAGGTGTAACATCCTTCCCCCCTTTAAAAACATTCATCCGCGAATGTTAAGTTCTCGGGAATTCTATGAAAATTTCGCTAGAGTTTCCCCTGTAACATGGCACTATCACCCTGTCACAACAGCCCACAATAAACATGCCTCATAGGGCTACAACACAATAGCAATAAACTTGGCCACACACGATCCAAATACATGAAAATAAAATATACATACCTCACAATATTGATGTTTCATCTTGCACCTCTTCAGGGGATTGAAATAAGTGCGGGTACTTGGACTACATATTTTCTTCCACTTCCCAAGTCATTTCTTCTAGGTTATTATTTCTCCATAAAACTTTGACTTAAGCTACTTCTTTATTTCTGAGCTTCCGCACTTGCCTATCTAGTATAGCCATAGGTACCTCTTCATAAGCCAACTTTTCTGTCACTTGAACATCATCTACTGGCACAATTCTAGTGGGATCTCCAGCACATTTTCAGAGCATTGAGACATGGAAAACTGGATGGACTGCTTCAAGTCCTGAGGGTAAGTCTAATTCATATGCTACTTGGCCTACCTTGCGGATAATCTTATAGGGTCCAATATATCGAGGACTCAATTTTCCTTTCTTTCCAAACCTCTTCACGCCTTTCATTGGTGATACCTTCAGAAATACCCAGTCATCAACTTGAAATTCTAAGTCTCACCGACGATTGTCCGCATAGGATTTCTGGCGACTTTGGGGTGTCAATAATCGATCTCGGATAATCTTAACCTTTTCCACTGCTTGTTGAATCAATTCTGGACCTATTAATTGTGTCTCCCCGACTTCAAACCACCCAATTGGGGATCTACACTTTCTTCCATATAGAGCTTCATATGGAGCCATTTGAATACTGGAATGATAGTTGTTGTTGTATGCAAACTCAATAAGAGGTAAGTGGTCATCCCAGCTACCACCAAAATCTAGCACACATGCCCGTAACATATCTTCCAAGGTCTGAATAGTGTGTTCGGCTTGCCCATCAGTTTGTGGATGAAATGCCCTGCTAAGCTTTACCTGAGTACCCAAACCTTCTTAGAAAGACTTCCAGAATTTAGCTGTAAATTAGACTCCTCTATCCGTGATAATAGATATCGGGACTCCATGAAGTCTCACAATCTCCTTAAGGTACATCTTCGCATAATCTTCTGCAGAGTATGTGGTTCTGACTGGAAGAAAATGG
This sequence comes from Lycium barbarum, assembly GCF_019175385.1. Lineage (NCBI taxonomy): Eukaryota > Viridiplantae > Streptophyta > Magnoliopsida > Solanales > Solanaceae > Lycium > Lycium barbarum. The sequence continues at coordinate 30,169,559 of NC_083343.1, read as the reverse complement.
GATGATTTCGTCAATCTATCCACAATCACCCATATAGAATCATACTTGCTTTGGGAACGAGGTAACCCTACAATGAAATCCATGTTTATCGCTTCCCATTTCCAAGTTGGAATTTCTATTACTTGTAATAATCCTCATGGCTTTTGATGTTCAATTTTCACTTCTTCATTCCATCCCACCAATACATTAACTTGAGGTCGTGATATATCTTTGTTGCTCCTGGGTGGATAGAATACCGAGAATAATGAGCTTCTTCTAGAATCCGACGACGTAATTCAGTCACATTCGGAACACATAGCCTACTTCGGTATCCAAGAACTCCATTTATAGAAAGTTCGAATGGAGACTTCTCTTTCTCATGGAATGTATCTCTATAGTGGCTCAATTGAGGATCTTCATATTGACGTTCCTTCACTTCCACATCCAAGGATGAAATAGTTGGATTATTAACATCAATTCCTGCACTGCCTGAGCCAATTAGACGAATTCCAAGGCTGGCTAGTTGGTGGAGCTCATGAATTAATTCTTTCTTCTTTGGAGGAACCACACATAAACTTCCCATTGATTTGCGGCTAAGTGCATCGGCTACTATATTCACTTTTTCGGGGCGGTATAAAATACTCATATCATAATCTTTCAATAATTCCAACCACCGTCTCCATCGAAGATTCAACTCCTTCTGTTTGAAAATATACTGGAGACTCGTCTGATAGTATAGATATCAACATGTACACTATACAAGTAATGTCTCCACATCTTTAATGCATGAATAACCGCAGCCAACTCAAGGTCATGGGTCGGGTAATCCTTCTCATGTTTCCGCAACTGCCTTGAAGCATAGGAAATGACTTTACCGTGTTGCATTAACACACATCCTAACCTAACACTAGAAGCATCACAATACACAACATAACCATCTGGCCCTTCTGGAAGTGTCAAGATTGGGGCCGAAGTTAATCTGTCCTTCAATTCTTGGAAACTACTTTCACAAGCGTCAGTCCATTGAAACTTCGCTGACTTCTGAGTTAGCTTCGTCAATGGTGCTGAGATGGAGGAAAACCCTTCCACAAATCTTCTATAATAACCTGCCAACCCCAGAAAACTACAGACTTCTGTAGGTGTTGTGGGCCTTGGCCAAGTCTTCACAGCTTCAATTTTCTGAGTATCAACTCGAATGTCATCAGCTGAAATAACATAGCCCAGAAAAGTCACAGAATTTAACCAAGGACATTTTGCATAAAATTCGCGAGTACGAAGAATTCCAAGGACAATGCGTAAATGGTCTGCATGCTCAGATTCTATCCAAGAATATACCAGAATATCATCAATGAACACGATCACGAACAAATCTAAGAGAGGCCTGAACATATTGTTCATCAAATTCATAAACATTGCCGGAGCATTTGTCAACCCAAATGACATTACCCAAAATTCATAATGGCCATATCTTGTTCGGAAAGCCATCTTAGGAATATCTTCTTCTCTAACCCTTACATGGTGATAACCCGATCTTAGATCGATTTTAGAAAACCACTTGGTGCCCTGTAACTGATCAAACAAATTATCAATTCTTGGTAGCGGATATTTGTTCTTAATCGTCACCTTATTCAGCTGCCTATAATCAATGCACATTCATAGGGAACCATCTTTCTTTCTCACAAATAGGACAGGTGCTCCCCACGGTGATGAACTGGGTCTAATGGACCCCTTTTCAAGCAAATCTTTCAATTGTGCCTTTTGCTCTTTTAATTCTACAGGAGCCATTCGGTACGGAGGAATAGAAATAGGCTTGGTGTCTAGCAATACATCAATAGCAAAGTCAATCTCTCTTTCCAGAGAAAAACCTGGGAGTTCATCTGGAAATACATCCGGAAATTCATTCACTACCGGTTCGGATTGAAAAGTTGGTGGCTTTGCTTCGATGTCATGAACTCGAACTAGGTGATAAATGTATCCCTTAGCAATCATTTTCCTTGCCTTAAGGTATGAAATAAACCTACCTCTGGGAGACGCTGTATTACCTTTCCATTCAAGCACGGGTTCTCCCGCAAATTGGAATCGAACAACTTTCATTCGGCAATCAACATTGGCATAACATGAATCCAACCAATCCATACCCATAATCACATCAAAATCTAACATTTTCAGTTCAATTAAAAACTTTGGTCTGGCGTTCACATACCACAATTACACAATTCCTGTACACTTGTCTAGCTATCACGAGATCACCAACCGGAGTAGACACCTCAAAAGGTTTAATTGGCTTGGGTTTCACCCCAATATGACCAGCAATATAGGGAGTAATATAAGATAACGTAGAGCCCGGATCTATCAACGCATAAACATCATGAGAGAATATAGTCAATATACCTATAACCACATCCGAAGAGGACTCAAGATCCTGTCGTCCAGCCAAAGCATATATACGGGGTTGAGTACCACCTGAACTGGACGCTCCCCTTCTACCTCTACCTCGACCTGCTGGAATCTAGGGAGTCTGCCCTATCCAGCGCACAGAAGAAGAACCAGCCGCTGATCCTATGGGCTGAACTCCACCTCAATTATACCTCGAGGGACAATCACTCATGGCATACCCCATCTGTCCACAAATATAACAAGCATCTGTACTTTGGCGACATGGCCCCGAATATAACTTTATGCACTGACTACATCGTGGGACCGATGGTCGCCTCTGGCTATAATCACCCCCACATTGAGAACATGAGGCTCTCGAACTCTGACCCTGTCCTGAGTGAATGGAGCGGTTGAATCTCCTGCCTATAAACCTAGGAGGTGCACTAGTCGCTGACTGACCTAAATATCTGAAATATGACTGCCTCGATCCCTTTCTATAGTCGCTACCTGTACCCATAGATCTGGCCCTCTTACTTTGCCCTCTATCAATATCGCGCTCACCCCTTTGCGAATGTTGCTGCTCTTCCAAATTCTGGGCGTGGGCTTGGATACGGGAAATATCCATCGCCTCTTGTAATGAAGCTGTCAGACAATCTTTAAACAAATGCGGCCCTAGGACCCTCACAAACCTATGCACTCTATCCCCTATATCAGACACCATAGTCGGAGCATATCTAGCCAATGAATTAAGTGAAGGCTATACTCCTGGGAACTCATGTTTCCTTGCTTCAAATTTAAGAATTTATCCGCTCTGGCCCGATGAACCTCGGGTGGCAAATAGTGGCGGGTAAAGGCATCTACAAATTCTTGGGGGGGGGGGGGGGGAGGTGCACTTTCTTTCCTTGAAGATATCCAATTATAATACCATAGGACTGCTACATCACGAAGTCTATAAGGTGCCAACTCCACAGATTTAGTTTCAGAGGCATGAATAATTTTCAATGTCCTCAACATCTCATCAATAAAACCTTGCGGGTCTTCATCTGGCTTTGACCCAAAAAACTCTGGAGGGTTTAAACTCATAAAATCCCGGGCTCGAGTACTGGTCGCCCTGTCACCTGAACGTGTGCTCTGCCGCTGTGCCTGAGTGGTAACTAACTATGTCAACAAATGGATAGCCTCAGTCACTTGTTGACCCGAAGTGGCCGGTGGAGGAACTAGAGGCATAGGAGCTGGAACCGAAGCCCCCTCTTGTTCTTCTATAATAGGTGGAGTATGAGAGGTGTTTGATGGAGCCTCATTATGTGATTCAACGTCCTCTACATTAGTTGGCGGCTCCCTTTCTACCCACCCTTCTATCATAGTCTTTCCCTTCTGGGCTGCTATAGCTTTTCTATTTGGCGGCATCACTGAAATCATAGCACACCATTAGGGAGGAGAAATTCTTAAAAAATGGCTCTATCCCACGATCTCATAAGGAGAAGAATGATCATTTTTCCTAAATGCCTTGTAGCCTCCTATTTATAGATGTGGCACGCAACATACCATAAACAAGACACTACTAGACACGGCTCGTAGACACTTCCTAGGACTGAACTACTCTGATACAACTTTTGTCACGACCCGACTAGGGGGACATGATGGGTACCCGGAGCTGACTACCGAGCACCACTCAAACTGCTAGTCATTTATCAATTACTCTCACACTTATAGCCATAAGGAAAACCATTTTTTTTTAGTTTCAAACATATCTACATTTATATACATAACTCTTCGACTATCAAAATACAACATATACAATGAGGAAATCGTGAGACCATAATACCCACACATACGTATCTACGAGCCTCTACTAGAGTACCAGATATAATGACGGGACAGGACCCCGTCGTTCCCAAATATGTACACAAAATAATAAATCAAATAGCACCTCCGGAATAATGGAGTGCTCCTGTAATCTGCTGAGAGCTCCTATGGATCTGCACTGTCTCCCTGTCTACCTGTGGGCATGAACATAGCGTCCAAAGAAAAGGACGTCAGTACGAACATCGTACTAAGTATGTACTAACAATCCTTGAAGAAGGTTGCATTGAATGTGGGAACGATTTCAGATAGCATAGAGTAGACAAAAGTCTTATAGTGATAAACAAGATTGTGATTTAGAGCTTATAAAAGGGAGTAGTTTGAAAGTTTTCAATACGAAATGAGTCATGAGATTCAGTCGAACGGTAAGTAAAATCTTAGGTATATTATTTCTTGTGGGATTTGGATCGAATCAGGTTGGTGCATGTGAACTTGCTTTACCTCTGTGATGGTCTGTTGTTCATATCTCGTGTTTCGCGTGTCCATGCCTAGATCATATGTTGGTGATGATAGCCAGAGGATTTGGAGCTTGATGAGAATTTGACTTATAAGGAGGGTCCGATATCAATTCTTGATAGGCAAGTGCGACAATTGAGGTCAAAGAAGGTAGCTTCAGTCAAAGTGTTATGGCGTAATCACCTAACTGAGGAGGCTACTTGGGAGTCCGAGGCGGAAATGCGAGATAAATATCTTCATTTATTTGACGCGACAGGTATGATCTAGATCCGTTCGAGGAAGAACGTCATTTTAAGTGGTGGAGAATGTAATAACCCATATTAAATTAGGGGTTATTTTGGTATTTAATCAAAATAGAAAAAATAGAAGAATTAAATGGTATTAAATAAAAGAAAAGGAGAATAAGAGTGTGAAAAAAAAGGAATTAAAGGGAGATAAATGGGCCAAGCCCAATGAAAAGGAAAGGTCTTCAACCTAAATCATTGATTTGAAGGGGAAAATAGTGTCAGATTTTAGACTTCGATATATCGTTGGAATTGTCTCATTAAGACCTTTCCGAAAACCTGTGTCTTGTCGGGTTTCGAACACATTGACCAGAGGGCGTTTTCATCCTTTAAAATTTGACTTTAACCGTTTAAGCCTCTAAAAATATAGAAGTGGTTTATCCTAAGGGTTTTGACCATTCTAAATCCATTTTTGTGTAGTTTGAGGCAATCCAGAGACTCGAGAACGCAGTTTTGATTTACTGAGAAGTGTGCGTGAATTGTGAATTTGAGGTAAGTGAAACTTTAAACTTTGGGTACTTGCTTTTCAAAACCCGTTTTAAAAAATATGTTTTGTCTGCCTAGTCCATGTGTTGGGACGAGCGTGTGCTTGGCAGAATCGGTGGTCCTTCAGGCCAGCCGCATGTATTTTATTTTCAAATACTCTAAAACTCTCTTTATAAATTGTTTCGTAATGTGATACGGCTGTGAGCCATGAGATTGGGGCATTGTGTATGCTTCCCTTTGGCATTGTGTATGCTTCTTAATTTTACTGGGCATTGTGTATGCTCCCCTTAGCATTGTGTATGCTTCTTGATTTTATTGAGGCATTGTGTATGCTTCTCGAGCATTATGTATCCTTCTTGATATATTTGACACATTGTGTATGTTGTTGTGGATTCGTGGTGTTGATAAATTCTTTAACTGCTGTTATGACAGGTCCTTAGTGTAAATTGTGTTGAGATATATACTATTCTTGATAAACGATTGTTTGGACCTTGTTGGATATTATATTACGATATAATTCTTGTGTATAATATAAAGTGCTTGTTGTATGTTTGTATTTTCTAACAGTATTTAGAGTGGCGGGTCGTGGATCTTACTGGGTTATATTTACATATAGCTCACTCCTTATTTGCATGTCCATGCAGATATTGTTGGTGACGACGAAGCTAGTAGCTCACGAGTTTGCTAGAGTTAATCTGTTGGTTGAGGTGAGTCGCCGCTTTGTTCGTGGAGGCTACCAAAAGTGTCTTTATCATTTATTTATTAATGTTTTTTTTTTCTTTTGGGATATACAAACCCGAGTCTTTTGTAATTCTCTTAGATGCTCCATGGTCTAGAGTGGGATTTGGGCAAGAGTATTTGATTAATATTTTGAGACACTAATTATCTGTAATAAATTATTATATTATTTGAGTGCTTATTTAATTTGGTTAATGCTGCAAAATTATGGTTAAGATATGAAAATGTGGTTCGCCTGGCCGGTGGTGTGTGATGGGTGCCAATCACGTCAAGGGGGTATTTTGGGACGTGACACCGAGGTTCATGAAACCTCTTGGAACTTGTGCGACATCCGGAATAAGGGGGGTGATGACTTTGCCTTCCCACCACCTAGGTTTTAAGATGAGTTTAAGGACATGGACATACATATGCACATTGTGTGAGCTTGTGAATAAATAGGACATTATGCTTGTATGTGTATATTTGTGTATATGATAGGACTTATGAGTGAATATGGATTGTTTATGTACGTGTGTATAGCTATACCTGTGATAAGATCAGTAAATATGAACTAACCGGGGTATTTATTTCTTTCCTTCTTCACTACATGGCCATTTGGGCCAAGGTCCAGCCACCCTATTGGTTCAAAGGCCCAATAGGGAAATTCCTTCAAAATTCGCTGAGTCTAGGAAGAAAAGAAAAAGGGGAAGCTAATATATTGAAGGCCCAGTCATGGGTGAAAATGACATGAAGGCCCAATCATGGGTGAAAATGGTTACTAGGGGTTTGGTACACCCCTAATCTACCATCCTTTTATTATTCATGCCATTTCTACTTGCTTAAAATTTTTTTCTGTATTGTAATAATACTTGTAAAAAACCCACGGTATTATTGGAATCGTTTATGTTTCGAATTAGGCATCTTAGGCAAAAGGTGCATATGTCGTTTAGATGACTCTAGATCCTTAAAACAATTTCTTTTGAAAATCTAGAAAAAAACACGTACTGATTTTGAAACTTAAAATGGGAAGCAAACTGCGTCTGTTTTTAATAACAACAAGACTAAAGATCTTTTTTTTTAAGAACAAAATAATATGATGCATTGTTCAAGACTAAAGAGGATAAGTAAATTAGACAAAATCCTTTTCAATGATAAAACAAGTTTTCTGGGTTTTGAGTTGGCAAAATATGGTAGTTTGGGCTAGAGTCCACCTAAGTTCTTTTTTAAGAAAAAGCAGATGTTCAAAATATTCTTGGGCCAGAGCCTATATAGCTTTGTCTTTTGAAAAATCAATGATGTAAACTCCTTCTGGTATAAATCTATGGTTAAGAAATTTTGGGCCAAGGCCCACGTTTTAAATAACTGAATTAGGTATTTGGGCCAAAATTGATTAAACAAAACAAGTGGACTTCAAGCCGAATTTTTTCCTTAAAATAAATCTGGGACTTTACCCAAAAAATGACGAGCACCTTTTTTCAAAAATATATAAATCATTTCTCCATAGAACTCAATTCATTTTTTAAAGAATAATGTTCAATATGTCTAAAATTATGAAAAAACCTCTTTTGGCAAACCAAACGGTCAAATTTTATACACCCAAGTTACAAAGTTTTAGATAAGGATGTTCTAGAAATGTATTAAACAGATTAACCCGGTCCATTATGAGTCAAGCATGAACAAAACCTATTCACCCCAGAATATAAAAATAAACTTTCTATCTTTTATAGAAAAAACTACTATCCTTATATATAAAAGAAACTAGTTGTATCCGGATATCATAAATCCGAATATAAATACTCTATATGTAAAGGGAATATATTCAATTCTTTTCAAAATGATATGTAAAATATAACAAGACGTTTTCGGGAAATAAACACTAAATAAACAGTTCATGCAAACACTAACACATTGGAATTCGAAGGTCAACCGTATAGTACAGATCCTTAATACTAGGGTGCCTAACACCTTCCCTAGGGGATCACCAGAACCGTTACCTAGAACTTTGGATTAAAAAAGTGTTACACCCTGTATCTTCGAAGAACACTTATCAAATTTGAAACATAAGTACGTTGAGTTAGGGTTAAGTAAAACCACTTTGGCATATAATGTTACACCTCGGAACTTTGGGTTTGCTCAGCGGTGAAGGGACTAACGTAAGTTAAGGTGGACATGATGCCCCTACAAGTAAGAAGGGATACTTAATAATTAGAATTAAGATTCCAAAGAAGTTAAAGGCAAGGGAGAAAAGCTCGTTAAATGAAACTTCACCGCAGTTCTGCGAAAGGGGGTTCGACGGTCATTCTTTGTACCGTCGAACGAGTCGACGCTTCGTCGATCGTGCCGTAAAATTGAGCTGGAGCGAAGACCATTCGACGAATAGGTCGACGCTCCGTCGATTAGTTCGACTGACCGTTCTTCTCACCGTCGAATGAAAAGAAACAACATATTGCTCACTGGAAATTTAACGACTTCAACGACCAGATCGACGCTCCGTCGATCGTACCGTATATCTTGGTCGGGACTGATTTCATGATTTAATATAAGGACCCTCCCTCATTTTATTTCATTTCATTTTCATTCTCCACACACCAAAGAAACCTCTAGAACCTTCTCCATCATTCATCCACAAGAAATCAAAGGAAAACCATGGTCAACTACACCAAATCCATGAAATCAAGTGTATGAAACCCATTAAAAGCTCATCTAAGCCAAGAAAACTCAAGAGAAGTGAGTTAGGGTTTTGATGCAAGAAGAGAAGCTCCACTTGAGTATTGTTCATCCATCATCTAAGGTGAGTATTATGACTCTTTTATATGGTTTGAGTGGTTAAAAGTTGAAACACTTCGATTGTGGAAAGACATAGAAATTGGGTCATGAATGTGTGAATAGTGTCATTGTTGAGTAGTGATTGGATTGAATCATGAGTGTTGGTATGCTGTGATTGTGAATATGTTATAAGTGACATTTAGACCATGGAGTAAGTATTATATATGAGAAAACGCGATAACGAGTTATAATCATAATTGTGAAGAAATCAAAGAGAAATGGTGAATTGTGGTAAGTTTGGATAAATGATGATTGTTGTTGCTATATTGTGAATGTTGTTATTAACTTTGGGAGTTGATATAGAATGTGGGAAAAGTATTATAAACAAAGGAAGTGCTTCCCAATTTTCCCTAGAAATAGTGAAATGTTCTTATAGCCGAGTAACTAATGTTAATGCGATTCCTCTTGAAGGTAGAAACGTGGGCACCAAAGGAAACCAAGCGAATGATAGATTAGTTAAGCGCAAAAGGTATGTGAGGCTAGTCCTTTCCTTCTATGGCATGAATCCTATAGCATCACTTTCTTTCTTCTCCATGAATCTCTTAAGTTCCGGAAAGATATGAGCCTATAAACCTAAATAGCTACACAAGGTAATGAGTTAAAGTATAGAAGTTTTAGATGCTCATGATATGATGTTCCTAAAGTGTCAATGACATCATTTATTGCCTACACTCACCTCATATACTATTCCCTTCAAGGTGAGGCAGGATGTTAATGAGTGCTCCATAAGGAAATCGGGGGATCACGACCTTATGTCACCCCGATAAAGCATAGTTGTCCTTGAGTCTTTATGCATGCACTATGATGAGCATATTATGATGATGATCTAACACTGCACCTATTTGGCCGGACAGTCACCGCTAAGGCGGGCAGCGCATACACCATGGCCAGACGGCACGGGCAGACACCACTAGTGGGTGGCATGAGATGATACCCCGGACGCGGGAGGCCTGGACGCAGGCTAATGATTATTACACCGATCTGATATGGAAGGGCAGCTTATATATTTATGCATATATGATATGATGATGATTATGAGTAAGCCAGCATGCACCACTTCCTTTATATTTGACAGTCAGATACAAATGTTCCTTATTGATGCTTCTTTTATTTCATTGATGTGATATTATTGTTTATGCCTCTCATACTCAGTACAATGTTCGTACTGACGTCCGTTTTCTTTGGACGTTGTGTTCATGCCCACAGGTGGACAGGGAGGTGATCTTGATCCAGACTCGTAGGAGCTGTTAGCTATTTTAAGAGCACTCCATTGTTCCGGAGGTGCTTATGGTTATCCTTTTATGTACATGTATGTTTTGGGCACGACGGGGTCCTGTCCCGTCCATATGTCTAGTACTCTAGTAGAGGCTCGTAGATACGCAGTGTGGGTGGTATGGTCTCACGAGGTTGCTACCATGTATATATATGTAGATGTTATTTCAGATGACCAAAAGGCTTGTGCATATAAAAGTATTTATGTCTTTGAATGAAAGATGATTTTCTCATAATTTGAGTATAATTTTGATAAAAGAAGCGTTTAATGAGTATGATAAGTAGTAAAATGAGGGGTGCTCGGTGGTTAGCCCCGGGTACCCGTCGCGGCCCCTGGTCGGGTCGTGACAAAAGTGGTATTAGAGCAGTTCAGTCCTAGGAAGTGTCGACGAACCGTGTCTAGTAGAGTCTTGTTTATGGTGTGTTGCGCGCTACGCTAATAAACAAGAGGCTACTGGGCATTTAGGAAAATGACCATCTTTCTTCTTATGAGATCGTGCGATAGAGCCATGTATAAGATTTTACCCTCCCTAATAGTGTGTTGTGATTTCAAAAATGCCGCCAAAGGGAAAAGCTACAGCCGCGCAGAAGGCCAAGACTACGACAAAAAGGCGGGTAGAAAGAGAGCCTCCGATGAATGTAGAAGAAGGCGAATCACATAATGAGGCCTTGTCTAATACTTCCTCCACCCCGCCCAATGTAGAGGAGCCAGGAGGAGCTTTAGCTCTAACTCCTCCACCGGTTGATTCGGGTCAACAAGTGACCGAGGCCATCCAATTATTGACACAATTGGTTGCCACACTGGCACAGCGGCAAAATGCGGGCCCAAGTGATCGGTCAGCTAGTACCCGAACCCGTGATTTTATGAGTTTGAATCCTCCGGAGTTTTTTGGGTCAAAGTCGAATGAAGACCCGCAAGGTTTTATTGATGAGATGTTGAGAACATTGAGAATTATTCATGCCTCCGAGACTGAATCCGTGGAGATGGCATCTTATAGACTCTGAGATGTGGCGGTGTTGTGGTATAATAATTGGATAGCATCGAGAAAAGAGAATGCGCCTCCTCTCATTTGGAAAGAATACATCGATGCCTTCATTCACCATTATTTGCCACCCGAGGTCCACCGCCATTATTTGGCAAGTTTGAATCCTCCGGAGTTTTTCGGGTCAAAGTCGAATGAAGACCCGCAAGGTTTTATTGATGAGATGTTGAGAACATTGAGAATTATTCATGCCTCCGAGACTGAATCCGTGGAGATGGCATCTTATAGACTCTGAGATGTGGCGGTGTTGTGGTATAATAATTGGATAGCATAGAGAAAAGAGAATGCGCCTCCTCCCATTTGGCAAGAATACATCGATGCCTTCATTCGCCATTATTTGCCACCCGAGGTCCACCGAGATAGAGCGGATAGATTTCTAAATTTGAAGCAAGGAAATATGAGTGCCCGGGAGTATAGCCTGTAATTTAATTCCTTGGCTAGGTATGCCCCGACTATGGTGGCCGATATGGAGATAGGGTGCACAGGTTCGTGAGTGGTTTGGGGCCACATTTGTTCAAGGATTGTTTGACGGCTTCGCTACAAGAAGGGATGGATATTTCCCGAATACAAGCCCATGCCCACAACTTAGAGGGATGACAGCCACTACCAAGAGGTGATCGTGATATTGAAAGGAGGCAAAGCAAGAGGGCCAGATCTATGGGGGCAGGCAGTGATTATAGAGGGGGATCGAGGCAGACTTATTCCCAACATTCAGGCCAGTCGGTGACTAGTGCACCTCCTCGATTCACGGGTAGGAGATTTGATCACTCCTTTCATTCAAGACCGGGTCAGAGTTCGAGGGCCTCGGATTCTCAGTTCAGGGAAGATTATAGTAGAGGATACCCTCAGTACCGCGATGCAGCCAATGCGGTAGACTACATTCCGGACAATGTCGCCAAGATTCAGATGCTTGCTATGCCTGTGGCCAGGTTGGGCATATGATGCGAGATTTCCCATCGACGAGTTGTAGAGTGGGGATTCAGCCCACAGGATCAGCAGCTGGCTCCTCTTCAATGCGCCCGATAGGGCAGACTCCTCAGATTCCAGCGGGCCGAGGTAGAGGCCGAGGGGGATTGTTTACTTCAGGTGCCACTCAGCCCCGTATATATGCTTTAACCGGATGACGGGATCTTGATTCCTCCCCAGATATGGTTACAGGTACATTATGCATATTTTTCTATGATGTATATGCCTTGATAGAGCCGGGTTCTACTTTTTCCTATATTACCCCGTATGTTGCTGGTAGTATTGGGGGTGAAACCTGAGCCAATCAAACTTGTTGAGGTATCTACTCCGGTTGGTGATCCCGTGATAGCTAGGCAAGTGTATAAAAATTGTGTGATAGTGATATGTGATCGCCAAACTAAAGCTGATTTAGTTGAGCTTGAAATGTTAGAATTCGATGTGATTATGGGTATGGACTGGTTGGCCTCATGCTATGCTAATGTTGATTGTCGGATGAAAGTAGTTTGATTTCAATTTTCGGGAGAACCCATGCTTGAGTGGAGGGGTAATACAGCGTCTCTAAGAGGTAGGTTCAATTCCTATCTCAAGGTAAGAAAGATGATAGCCAAAGGCTACATTTATCATCTAGTCCGAGTTCATGATACCGAAGAAAAGTCCCCAACTTTCTAATCTGTTCAGTTAGTAAGTGAATTTTCGGATGTATTTCCAGATGAACTTCTAGGCCTTCCTCCAGAAAGAGAAATTGACTTCGCCATTGATGTGTTGCCGGACACCAAGCCTATTTCTATTCCTCCTTATCGAATGGCTCCGGCAGAATTGAAAGAGCTAAAGGCGCAATTAAAAGATTTGCTTGAAAAGGGGTTTATTAGACCCAGCTTATCGCCATGGGGAGCACCAGTCTTGTTCGTGAGAAAGAAAGATGGTTCCCTACGAATGTGCATCGATTATAGGCAGTTGAACAAGGTGACGATAAAGAACAAATAACCTCCCCCCAGGATTGATGATTTATTTGATCAACTACAGGGTGCCAAGTGGTTTTCTAAAATAGACTTGAGGTCGAGTTATCATCAAGTGAGGGTTAGAGAAGAAGATATTCCCAAAACAGCCTTCAGAACGAGATATGGCCATTATGAGTTTCGGGTGATGTCGTTTGGGTTGACTAATGGTCCGATAGTGTTCATGAATTTGATGAACAATGTATTCAGGCCACTCTTGGATTTATTTGTGATAGTATTCATTGATGATATTCTGGTGTATTCTCGCACAGAATCAGAACATGCCGATTATTTACGTATTGTTCTTGGAATTCTTTGAGCCCGAGAATTGTATGCAAAATTTTCAAAGTGCGAGATTTGGCTGAATTCCGTAACATTTCTGGGCCATGTCATTTCAGATGACGGTATTCGAGTTGATACTCAGAAAATTGAAGCGGTAAAGAATTGGCCAAGGCCTACGATGCCTACCGAAGTTCATAGTTTTCTGGGATTGGCAGGTTATTACAGAAGATTCGTAGAGGGCTTCTTATCTATTTCAGCTCCATTGACGAAGCTAACCCAGAAGTCAGCTAAATTTCAATGGAATGATGCATGTGAACGCAACTTCCAAGAGTTGAAGGACAGATTAACTCAGCTCCAGTCTTAACGCTTCCAGAAGGGTCAGATGGTTATGTGGTAAACTGTGATGCTCCGGTGTTGGATTAGGATGCATGTTAATGCAGCACGGTAGGGTCATTGCTTATGCTTCGAGGAAGCTGCGGAAACATGAAAAGAACTATCCAACTCATGACCTTGAATTGGCCGCAGTCATTCACGCATTAAAGATATGGAGGCATTACTTGTATGGGGCGCATGTCAATATTTATACAGATCACAAGAGTCTCTAATACATTTTCAAGTAGAAGGAGTTGAATTTACGACAGAGGCGATGGTTAGAATTATTGAAAGATTATGATGTGAGCATCTTATACCACCCCGGAAAAGTAAATGTAGTAGCCGATGCGCTTAGCCGCCGATCAATGGGTAGCCTATGCGAAGTTCCACCGGAAAGGAAGGAAATGATTCATGAGCTTTACCAGCTAGCTAATCTTAGAATACGTGTAATTGATTCGGGTAGTGCAGGGATTGGTATTAATGATTCCATAGTTTCGTCCCTGAATGTGGAAGTGAAAGAGCATCCGTATGAAAGTCCTCAGCTGAGCCAGTATAGAGACACACTTCATGAAAAAGAGAGATCTCTATTTAAAACTTCGATGGATGAGATTCTTAGATACCAAGGCAGGCTATGTGTTCCGAATGTTGCAGAATTGCGCCGACGAATTCTGGAAAAAGCCCATTATTCTCGGTATTCTATTCACCCAGGTGCAACAAAGATGTATCACGATCTCAAATTGATATATTGGTGGAATGGCATGAAGAGAGACATAGCAGAATTTGTAGCCCAATGTCCAAATTGCCAGTAAGTAAAAATCGAACATCAGAAGCCAGGAGGGTTATTGCAAGCGATGGAAATTCTTACGTTGAAATGGGAAATTATCCATATGGATTTTATTATAGGATTGCCCCGTTCCCAAGGCAAGTATGACTCTATATGGGTAATTGTGGACAGATTAACAAGGCATCTCATTTTCTTCCAGTCAGGACCACATACACAGCAGAAGATTATGCGAGGTTATATCTCAAAGAAATTGTGCGACTTCATGGTATTCCACTATCCATTATTACAGATAGGGGAGCACAGTTTACAGCCAAATTCTGGAAGTCCTTTCAAGAAGGTCTAGGTACCCAGGTGAAGCTTAGCACGGCATTTCATCCACAGACCGATGGACAAGCCGAACGTACTATTCAAACTTTGGAAGATATGCTACGGGCATGTGTATTTGTTACACCTCAGAAATTTCTCCGTACTTGTATGATGAGTGGAATGATGAAGAGTTGAGTGAATGATGTTTTATTAAGTCGGGAATGGCTAATTAAGAATTTTTGGAAAATAAGAAAGTCGCGGAAAATTTTCTTTCCAGTGGTCGTATATGGCACTATACGGCCCGTAAAGTGATTTACGGACCGTATAGTGCAATCGTCCTCCAGCATGTCAAAAATCCCAACTTTCTGTAAATGTTGAATATGGTTAAATACGACCCAGTTTACGGTCCGTAAACCAGGTCGTAAACTACCATGTCCATCAGCCAAAACTTTCTGTCTTTGAAATGGTTAAATATGGCCACAGTGGACGGACCGTAAATCAAAATACGGTCTGTATATGGTGGTTTACGACCACTGTTCATCCCGACAAGAATTCATTAAAGATCAGATTTTGTGATTTTAAAAAGGGACTTAGGCTTCATATTATTTCATTATTCATTCAACAACTCAAGAGACCTCTAGAACATTCCAAATAATTCCTCCACAAGACTTCAAGAGAATTAAAGGGGATATCAAGATCAACACCACCAAATTCATGAAATCAAGTGTAAGAACACAATAAAGGATCATCTAACTGAAGAAATTCCAAGGAAGGTGGAACTAGGGTTTGGCTAAGTGAAGTATTTCAACTTAAGGATTGTTCAACCATCATCTAAGGTAAGTTTCATGATTATTCCATGTTGTTTGAAGTGTTGGAAAGCTTAGACACTTGAAATGTAGAAGAACATAGAGAGTGGGTCATTATTGAGTTAATAGTGACATAAATGAATGATAGTGGAATTGAATTACGAATGTTGAAGTGTTGAGAGTACAATTACATTATAAACGATGTTTATATCATGAATCAAGCATTAAATGCATGAAAACGGAAAGACGATTAATAAGGCTAAGTATGGGGGAAATTGGAGAAAAATGGTGGATTTTGCTAAATGTACGTAAATGACGATTGTCGATTGTGATATTATGAGTAATGTTATGAATGTTGGGAGTTGAGATAAAGCATGAGAAAAGTAGTATAAACGAAGGAAGCGTTGTCCGACTTTTCCTAGAATTAGCGATGCGTTCTTGTAGTTAGTTACTAACGTTGATCCAAATTCTCTTATGAAGGTAACGACGTGATATTGAAGGAGAGCAAGTGAGAGATAGTCTAGCTAAACGACCAGGTATGTGTGGCTAGTCCTTCTTTCTAATGGCATGAATCTTTTAACTTAAATCCCTATTCCTTTCATGAGTTCTTACATTCTAAGAAGTTAAAAGCTTATACCTATGAATGTCCATATGAGATAAGTTATGCGATATGATGACACTAGAATGATGATGATGTTATTCCTTGCCTACACTCACCTTATGTACTAGTCCTTTCAAGATGAGGCAGAATGTCCATGATGGTTACATAATGTAATCGGGGGATCACGACCTTACGTCACCCCGACAGAGTAAAGTTGATCATTAGTCATATATACGCATTATGATAATATAAGTATTTTATGATAAACATATTACTATGAGTATTTACATTAAGCATGTCATGATTGCATTCACACCGGTCCTGGTTGGCCGGGCAGACACCGCTTTGGCGGGCGGCGATACGGATACACCACGACCTACGGGCATGGGCAGACACCACTAGTGGGCGGCATGAGATGGTACCCCGGACGTGGGAGGCCTAGACGCAGGCTAATATTATTGATTATCACACCGTTCCGACATGGACGGGCAGCTTGCATATGATGCATATATGTCATGATGATGAGTATGAGTAAGACAACATGCATTACTTCTTTATGATTATCAGTCAGATCCAGATGTCTCATGTTGATGTTATCCTCATCTTATTGATGTTTCCTTTCATTATGTATGCCTCTCATACTCGGTACAATATCCGTACTGACGTCCTTTCTTCGGACGCTGTGTCCATGCCCACAGGTAGACAGGGAGGAGAGCTTGGCCCAGATCCTCAGTAGCTACCAGCGGATAGAGAGCACTCCATTGTTCGGAGGTGCTTATGGCCATTCATTTGATGTACATATACATATGCATATTTTGGGCACGACGAAGTCCTGTTCCGTCTGTTTATACAGTATGTCAGTAGAGGCTCGTAGATACGCAGTGTGGGTTAGATGGTCTCACAAAACGCTATTACCATATATATATTATTTTATTTTGATGGCCGAAAGGCAAATGCATATAAGTATTTATGTTTTTATTTAAATATGATTTTCCTACAATTGGTATGAAAAGTTGATGAAAGAGCATTAAATGAGTAGTAGGTAAGCGGTGCTCGGTAGCTAGCTCCGGGTACCCGTCGCGGCCCCTAGTTGGGTCGTGACAGAAGTGGTATCAGAGCAGTTCGCCCTAGGAAGTGTCTACGAGCCGTGTCTAGTAGAGTCTTGTTTATGGTGTGTTGCGCGCCACGCTAATAAACAAGAGGCTACAGGGCATTTAGGAAAATGACCATCTTTCTTCTCATGAGATCGTGCGATAGAGCCATGTCTAGGATTATATCATTCCTAAAGGTGCGTTATGGTTTCAGAAAATGCCGCCGAAAGGAAAAGCTAAAGCTGCCCAGAAAGGCAAAGCTTCGACAAAGAGGCAGGCGGAAAGAGAGCCTCCGGCAAATATAGAGGAAAGTGAATCGCAAAGTGAGGCCGCGCCCAATGTAGAAGAGCAGGGGGGAGCCTCAGCTCCGATTCCTCCACCGGGTGCTTCGGGTCAACAAGTGTCCAAGGCCATACATTTATTGACGCAGTTGGTTGCCGCTCAGGCACAACGACAGAATGCGGGCCCAAGTGATCGTTCAGCTAGTACAAGAGCCCGTGATTTCTTACTCTAAATCCTCCAGAATTTTTCGGGTCGAGGCCGGATGAGAACCCTCAAGGTTTTATTGATGAAATGCTGAGGACGCTAACACTTATGCATGCTTCTGAGACTGAATCTGTAGAGTTGGCCACATATAGACTTCACGACGTGGTGGTACTATGGTATAAAAATTGGATGATATCGAGAGGAGAGAACGCACCACCTCCTGTTTGGCAAGAATTCGTAGACGCCTTCATTCGTCATTACTTGCCACCTGAAGTCCGCCGAGCTAGAGCGGACATGTTCTTGAATTTGAAACAAGGAAGCATGAGTGCTCGAGAGTACAGTATGCAATTCAACTCATTGGCCAGATATGCTCCGACTATGGTGGCTGACATGGAAGACCGAGTTTATAGATTTGTTAGTGGTTTGGGGCCACATCTGTATAGAGATTGTTTGACGGCCTCTTTGCAAGACGGGATGGATATTTCCCGGATACAGGCTCACGCCCAGAATCTTGAGGAACGATAACAGCAGCAGAGAAGTGAGCGTGATAGTAACAGGAGACAAGGTAAGAGGGCTAGATCTATGGGAGAGAGCAGTGAGTACCGAGGGGGACAGAGACGAACGTATTCCAGGCACTTAGGTCAGTCAGCGACCAGTGCACCTCCCAGATTCTCAGATAGGAGATTTGACCGTTCTTTTCAGTCAGGCCAGGGGCAGAGTTCGAGGGCCTCAGATTTGCAGTCCAGGGGAGACTTTAGCCAGAGGAGACCTCCAGTACCGCGGTGTAGCCAGTGTGGCAAATTACATTCCGGACAGTGTCGTCAGGGTTCGGATGCTTGTTATGCTTGCGGGCAGGTTGGTCACATGATGAGAGATTACCCTTCAGCGAGAGATAGAGCAGGGACTCAGCCCACAGGTTCAGCAGCGGGGTCTTCTTCAGCGCGCCCGACAGCATAGACTCCTCAGACTACAGCAGGTAGAGGCAGAGGTAGAGGGGGAGCATCCACTTCAGGTGTTGTTCAGCCCCGTGTGTATGCTTTAGCTGGGCGACAGGATCTTGAGTCTTCCCCAGATGTTGTCATAGGTACCTTGACTATATTTTCCCATGACGTATATGCTCTGATTGATCCAGGTTCTACCTTCTCATATATTACTCCGTATATCGCTGATTGTGTTGGGGCGAGACCTGAGCCAATTAAACCGTTCGAGGTATTCACTCCGGTTGGTGATCCCGTAATAGCGAGACAAGTATATAAGGACTGTGTAGTCATTATATGTGATCGTCAGACAAGAGCTGATTTGATTGAACTTGAGATACTAGATTTCGATGTAATTATGGGCATGGATTGGTTGGCATCGTGCTATGCTAATGTTTGTTGCCGAACAAAAGTAGTTCGATTCCAATTTTCGGGAGAGCCCGTACTTGAGTGGAAGGGTAATACAACTTCCCCAAAGGGTAGGTTTATTTCCTACCTTAAGGTGAGAAAGATGATAGCCAAAGGTTATATTTGTCATCTAGTTCGGGTTCATGACACGGAAGCGGAAATGCCAACATTCCAGTCGGTTCCGGTAGTAAATGAATTCCCAGATGTATTTCCAGACGAACTTCCAGGTCTTCCTCCGGAAAGGGAAATTGACTTCGCTATTGATGTATTGCCGGACACGGAGCCCATTTCTATTCCCCCTTATCGAATGGCTCCAGCAGAGTTGAAAGAGCTAAAGGCACAGCTGAAAGACTTGCTCGAGAAGGGTTTCATTAGACCCAGTTCATCGCCGTAGGGAGCGCCGGTCTTGTTCGTGAGAAAGAAAGATGGGTCACTACGAATGTGTATTGATTACAGGCAGTTGAACAAGGTGACGGTAAAGAACAGATATCCCCTCCCCAGAATTGACGACTTGTTCGATCAATTGCAAGGTGATAAGTGGTTCTCCAAGATAGATCTGAGATCGGGTTATCATCAGGTGAGAATTAGGGAAACAGATATTCCCAAGACTGCTTTCAGGACAAGATATGGTCACTACGAGTTTCGAGTAATGTCGTTCGGGTTGACGAATGCCCCGGCGGTGTTCATGAATTTAATGAATAATGTGTTCAGGCCATTTTTGGATCTTTTTGTGATAGTGTTTATCGACGATATCCTGGTATATTCTCGCACAGAATCAGAACATGCAGATCATCTAAGAATTGTTCTTGGCGTTCTTCGAGATCGGGAATTGTATGCAAAGTTTTCAAAGTGCGAGTTTTGGCTAAACTCAGTGGCATTTCTAGGCCATGTTATTTCAGATGATGGTATCCGAGTCGACACTCAGAAAATAGAAGCTGTGAAGACTTGGCCAAGACCTACGATGCCTACAGAAGTTCGTAATTTTCTGGGTTTGGCAGGTTATTATCGAAGATTCGTAGAGGGCTTCTCATCTATTTCAGCCCCATTGACAAAGTTAACCCAGAAGTCGGCTAAATTCCAGTGGAGTGATGCCTGTGAGCGTAGCTTCCAAGAGTTGAAAAACAGGTTGACCTCAGCGCCAGTGCTAACACTTCCAGAAGGATCAGATGGCTATGTAGTATATTGTGACGCCTCCGGTGTGGGATTAGGATGTGTATTGATGCAGAATGGGAAAGTTATTGCATATGCTTCGAGACAGTTGCGAAAACATGAACAGAATTATCCCACTCATGATCTTGAGCTAGCTGCGGTCATTCATGCATTGAAAATATGGAGACACTACTTATATGGTATGCACGTGGACATCTATACGGATCACAAAAGCCTTCAATATATTTTCAAACAGAAGGAGTTGAACCTGCGGCAAAGGAGATGGTTAGAATTACTGAAGGATTATGATGTGAACATTCTATATCATCCAGGGAAGGAGAATGTAGTAGCAGATGCACTTAGCCGCCGATCGATGGGTAGTTTATGTGGAGTTCCTTCGGAAAAGCGAGAAATGGTTCGTGAAGTCCATCGGTTAGCAAGTCTCGGCGTATGGCCCATTGATTCAGAAGATGCAGGTATTAGCGTCAATGACCTCACAGTTTCATCACTGAATCTAGAAGTGAAGGAACGGCAATATGAAGATCCTCAGTTAAGCCACTATCGAGATCTATCTCAGGAAAAGGAAAAGTCTCCATTCGAAGTTTCCATAGAAGGGGTTCTTAGATATCGAGGCCGGCTATGTGTACCGAATGTGGCAAACTTGCGCCAACGGGTTTTAGAGGAAGCACATTATTCCCGGTATTCTATTCATCCAGGTGCAACCAAGATGTACCACGATCTCAAATTGGTATATTGGTGGGATGGCATGAAGCGAGACATAGCAGAATTTGTAGCACAGTGTTCGAATTCCCAGCAAGTGAAGGCCGAGCATCAAAAGCCAGGAGGGTTATTACAAGAAATGGAAATTCCTACGTGGAAATGGGAAGAAATTAACATGGATTTTGTGGTAGGATTACCCCATACGCGAGGGAAGTATGATTCTATATGGGTGATCGTGGATAGACTCAGAAAAGCAGCTCATTTTCTCCCCGTTAGAACCACATATTCAGCGGAAGATTATGCTAAATTGTATCTCAAGGAGATTGTACGACTTCACGGTATTCCTTTGGCCATTATCACCAACAGAGGGGCACAGTTCACAGCCAAGTTCTGGAAGTCCTTTCAAGAAGGTCTAGGTACCCAAGTTAAGCTCAGCACGCGTTCCATCCGCAGACTAACGGATAAGCCGAGCGCACTATTCAGACCTTAGAGGATATGCTACGGGCATGTGTATTGGACTTTGGCGGTAGTTGGGACGAGCATTTGCCTCTTATTGAATTTGCCTATAATAACAGCTATCATTCCAGTATTCAAATGGCCCCGTATGAAGCCTTATATGGAAGAAAATGCAGATCTCCAATTGGATGGTTTGAAACCGGAGAAGTACAATTGATAGGCCCCAACTTGATCCAGCAAGCAGTTGAGAAGGTTAAAGTGATTCGAGACCGACTGTTAACAGCTCAAAGTCACCAAAAGTCTTATACAGATAATCGCCGACGAGATTTGGAATTTCAGGTGGGCGATTGGGTGTTCCTGAAGGTATCGCCGATGAAGGGAGTGATGAGATTTGGCAAGAAGGGAAAGCTAAGTCCCAAATATATCGGACCCTACCAAATCATTCGTAAGGTGAGTCGAGTAGCCTATAAATTGGACTTGCCTTTAGAGCTCGAATCCGTGCATCCAGTATTCTATGTTTCGATGCTTCGCAAGTGTATTGGAGACCCAACAAGAATAGTTCCGGTTGATGATGTGCAAGTAACAGAGAAGCTAACATACAAGGAAATGCCCATTGCCATTTTGGATAGACAAGTACGAAGGCTCCGGAATAAAGAGGTTGCTTCAGTCAAAGTCCTATGGCGGAACAATAATCGGGAAGAAATGACTTGGGAAGCGGAGGAGAAGATGAAATCTATGTACCCCCATTTGTTCCAAACCCCAGAAGAGATTCAAGATGAGACGTCAATGGTGTAAGGTATGTATGTTTTAGTTTTATGTTTTTGGTCGTGCGTGGCCATAAATGTGTTGATATGGTGATATAGCCCTATGAGGCGAACATATTGTGAGTTGTTGTAATGGAAAGGTAGTATCCAAATTACAAAGGAAACTCTGGCAAAATTTTTCCAGAATCCACGAGTGTCGAACATTCGAGGACGAATGTTCCAAAAAGGGGGGAAGAATGTTACACCTCGGAAATTTCTCCGTACTTGTATGATGAGTGGAATGATGAAGAGTTGAGTGAATGAAGTTTTATTATGTCGGGAATGGCTAATTAAGAATTTTTGGAAAATAAAAAGTCGCGGAAAGTTTTCTGTCCAATGGTCGTATATGGCACTATACGGCCCGTAAAGTGATTTACGGACCGTATAGTGCAATCGTCCTCCAGCATGTCAAAAATCCCAACTTTCTGTAAATGTTGAATATGGTTAAATACGACCCAGTTTACGGCCCGTAAACTGGTTTACGGTCCGTAAACTGGTTTACGGTCGTAAACTACCATGTCCCTCAGCCAAAACTTTCTGTCTTTGAAATGATTAAATACGACCACAGTGGACGGACCGTAAATCGAAATACGGTCCGTATATGGTGGTTTACGACCACTGTTCATCCCGACAAGAATTCATTAAAGATCAGATTTTGTGATTTTAAAAAGGGACTTAGGCTTCATATTATTTCATTATTCATCCAACAACTCAAGAGACCTCTAGAACATTCCAAATAATTCCTCCACAAGACTTCAAGAGAATTAAAGGGGATATCAAGATCAACACCACCCAATTCATGAAATCAAGTGTAAGAACACAATAAAGGATCATCTAACTGAAGAAATTCCAAGGAAGGTGGAACTAGGGTTTGGCTAAGTGAAGTATTTCAACTTAAGGATTGTTCAACCATCATCTAAGGTAAGTTTCATGATTATTCCATGTTGTTTGAAGTGTAGGAAAGCTTAGACACTTGAAATGTAGAAGAACATAGAGAGTGGGTCATTATTGAGTGAATAGTGACATAAATGAATGATAGTGGAATTGAATTACGAATGTTGAAGTGTTGAGAGTACAATTACATTATAAACGATGTTTATATCTGTCACGACCCAACCCCGTAGGCCGTGACTAGTGCCCGAATTGGACACTCATATTGCCGGTTAACTGTAATCATTTATAACTAGTATGTCATGAACTTATTTGTATAAAAAGGTATGGTGTTGTTTTAAAGCTGTCAAATTGTTTTTTGTATGTCGTAGGCACCTGTCTCCTGAGGAGTTACAATTTTTAAACAACAACATATATCTTTCTACGCAAGCCGACAAGGCTGCCACGATATGCAACATACCAAACATACATATATATGCAAGCCGACAAGGCTGTCATTACGAATGGGTACGCCCCAAACATAAGTCATAGTCATACAACGCATCAACAACTACATACAGACCCACAAAGATGTCCACAGACCTCTAAGAGTAATGACTGCATCATATGGCGGGACAGGGCCCCGCCGTACCCAATTAAACACATATGAATACAACACAAAGGAGTTATACCACAAGCTAGCTCCGGAACAAAGGAGCAGTCCAAAATAGCTGAATAGGTACCCTAAGCTGACGGATCTCCAAAACGAGCGTCTGTACCTGCGGGCATGAACGCAGCCCCCCGAAGAAAGGTGGGTCAGTACGGAGTATGTACTGAGTATGTAAAGCATGAAATATAGTAAATAGAAACATATCTGAAGTGAGTAGCATAAGATTCAGTACAAACACCAAAAATCCCAAGACTTACTTGTCACATAATTCATCATAAGTTTTAGTAATCATAACAAGGTAGTCATATCATATGTAAGTACATATATATCGTGTCCCGCTCCTTTTGTAAGGGACTCGGTAAGTAAAATCATATTATAATCATACATATTTATAATGTGTCCCGGCCCTTTAATAAGAGACTCGGTATTAAAACCATAGCCTCATAAACATAAACATATACACATATACACATATACACCTACCGCGGCCAAGTATCCAGCGGTCAATATCACACATACCGCGGTCAAGTATCCAGCGGCAACATCACACATACAAATACCGCGGCCAAGAATCCAGCGGCGATACCACACATATGCAACTCATCTTCGGTTCTTTTTTTTTTTTTGAAATCTCATTACTAACTATAGCAAGGAACATCTCAGATTTTATGTACATGCGTACTTTAATCATGGTGTAACTTTGAGATCAAGTATGTCTCTAGTTGTGCAAATATTCAAGAATAGGAACTTCTATGCATCATTCATTAGTCAATCATATAATAAACTCATGACAATAACATTACAGAATGAAAAGGATCACAAATCATGCTTGGAACTAGAGAGTAGAATTTACCCCAAGGTTCATATTATTTCATACTTACGTCTAGGACATGCCAAGAAAAGAAAGGAATAGGCCTTACATACCTTTAGCGTTTAGTCGTATAATAACTTGTACTTGCTGCCCAATGGTACTTATCCTATATCAAGATATCACAAGCTATGATTAGTTTATGAGGGAATTCGATACGTATTTTGACACTCACAATCCCTTTCTAACATTTAGACGACGTTTCGTTCGCATTCAAACCAACTAGTGCTACAAGCTAATATTGCTAGTCATTCTTTCATGTATCAATCCAAACTTGTATAAACATGATTTAAGGGACTTTGGACAGTCCATACATCATTCAAAACTGTCCCATACTCACAGCCAAACAGCACACACAACACTACAATTTCTATTTCGCAATTTTCCAACTTCAATTACAACGACAACAACACGTTTACAACATTACTTATGCGATTATCGGAACTGTTTCAGCATCATATTTATTCTTATAACATCCCACAAACCATTTCAATTTCAACTTGAATCATTAAGCTTCACTTTCACTACACGTTCATAGCAACAATCAATATTCAACATTCACTAATTTGCTTCTAACCTTAAAACAGTCCACTGTTTTGGACTGCTTGCGTACTTCAATTTGATTTGTTTCTTTAACACCTAAATTCACATATTCAACATACATACAATATACCACAATGTTCATAACAACAACAATCAAAACTTGGCACAAAACAGTCCATAATTTCCCCCTAAAACAGCCCCTTTACACGGCTTCAACACAACTATAACAACTTCATGATTTTCATCCATTCATCCAAACCACAACACATTCAATCCATTTCCAATACATGTACAAGGAGATTAAACATGATTCCATTAAAGCCTACAACACATGGCTCATTTAAACTTTTTAGAAAACAGTCCATTACCACAACATGTCCAAAACAGTCCAATAACATGTCCAAAACAGTCCCTAAACAATGTTCGGAATTCTTGCAAACATTTACGAACATACTAAGCAAACCACCTATGATTCTTACACATTATTTCATGCCTTCTTTTCATATATTTTCAGTATGTTATGACCAGCTATCCACACGACAAATACAACATCAATTCATACACAACTAAACTACATCGTCATTTCTATAATCCTTACAACAACTCACAAACGATTTTTGTTTCAACTCCAACCATTAAACACCTTCATTTCCATCATGAAATTCATGATAATAACAATCAAAATATCAAGTAAAAACAGTTCACTAACTCCCTCACAAAACAGTCCAATACCAACATACAACATCATAAACCAACTTCTACAATCTTTGTTCATTTACATATGTTGACACCCATTCAATTCACCAACAATACATACAAAATGAAACCAACCATGGCTTCCCAAGCTCACGGCTCAACCCCTTACTTCAACCACAACAACAATCCAATAACAACATGCATGAATTATACATTCAAATCGTCATGCAACACAAGAACAATAATCATTCTTACCTTATAACTTCACTTCAATCGGCTAGCCTTCACTTTCACTTCTTGGATTTTTAACACTTATTCTTGCTATACCAATGGATGCTACACGTTAATACACACCTTCAAGGGAGTTGACTTGCTTGGAAAAACTGATTTTTGGAGCAATTTGGAGCAGCTCATTCTCG
The DNA here is from genome assembly GCF_019175385.1 of Lycium barbarum. NCBI lineage: Eukaryota > Viridiplantae > Streptophyta > Magnoliopsida > Solanales > Solanaceae > Lycium > Lycium barbarum. The sequence goes on along the minus strand of NC_083343.1, from coordinate 30,142,989 downwards.
GCCAACTTGTAGCCGAGACCCTCTCTTTCTATGACTAAGTTTTCTAACTTCGTAAAATGATGAAATGAGTTGCTTAGTGATGTATGAATCAGAATTTTGCCTTATATATTCCTTCCATGACTTGGACATGTGTCCCACTCAAGTTTTTGGGTCAAAAATCATTGACCATTGCACTATATGCACGGCTGAACATGGCTAAGAAAAGATGGGCAGATTTTTGTTCCCAATCCCACTTAGTACTCCATTTATCATTAGTTTAATCCCACTTTTCTATTAATTCTTCCATGCCAAACGAAATTTGTAGATAATTTGTAACTTGAAACAAAATTGGAAGTTAAAATCTCCACTTTGTACCCTAAACTAATCTTGTCTTAACTTGTCGCGTTTATTTTAAAACGTCCAATGTATGAAAATTACGGGATGTAACATCCTCCCCTCCCCCCCCCCCCCCTTTTGAACATTCGTCCCCGAATGTCAAACTAACCATACGGGTCTTACAAACAGTTCGGTGGAGTTTCTTTTACAGTTACTTCAAACAGTTCATACATCAATCAACATAATCAATTAAAGAGTCGAAATTACCTGTACCGGCGTCTGGTGGCGCCTCCTGATCCTGTCCACGGGTCAACGCATGTAGGCGGTTCGATGGACCGCCAAAACTGGGGGCTCCGCCACGGCCTGCTGGAGTCGGCGTGCCCCGCCCCATCGGGCGCATAACTAAGGGAGGTGAAGACGAACCGGAAACTGACCCGGTAGGCTGAACTGCTCCCCCTGTACTTCCCCTGAGTGGACAATCTCTCTTAAAGTGGCCCTGCTGGCCACAGGTAAAGCAAGCACCTGTGGCACGATGACATTCTCTCCCCGGATGGCGTACCCTACAGTGAGGGCATCGGGGTAGGGGCGGCCTCCACTGGCTGGAACCTAGGTCCATCTGTGAGCCCGAAGCCCGGGAGCTCTGACCTGTCTCTAAATACCCCGCACCATCTGGGCTCCAACCGGTGAACTGTGGAGGTGTACTCTGTGCTGGCTGGGGAGGGTATCTGCTCTGCTGCTGCTGAGGCTGTCTGCCTCGCGACTCCCCAGAATATCCTGCGGTCCTGGACCTCTTGGGCTGACCCCTGTCATAATCCCTGTCAGGCTGACGCCCTCGGTACCGATCCTTCATACTTTGGGCGTTGGCCTGTAAACGAGCAATGGTCATCCCTGTCTGGGCCGCTAACACAGTGCAACTATCCATCAAGTACGGGTCTAGCCCTATCACATACCGATGTTCCCGGTCAGTCATATCAGCTACATAAGCAGGCGCGTATCTAGCCAGCGAATCAAACTCCAAACTATACTCCCGGACACTCCTGCCCCTCTGCTTCAATAGCAGGAATCTGTCTACCCTGGCCCGCCTCATCTCTGGAGGCAGAAAATGGGCAAGAAAAGCCTCAATAAATTCATCCCATACCGCTGGGGGAGCACCCTCACCCCTAGACAGCTGCCAAGACTCATACCAATTAGCTGCCACGTCGTGTAACCGAAATGACGCCAGTTCAACCGACTCTGTCTCAGTGGCACTAATCAATCGCAGGGTACGCTGCATCTGTCGAATGAACTCCTGAGGGTCCTGTGCGGGCTTTGACCCGAAAAACTCTGGTGGGCTACAAAGTAGAAAATCACGAGCCCTCTGACTATCGCGTCGGTCAACACGATCATCCCCTACTCCCCGTCTGTGGGTCTGCCCCGCTACCAACTGAGTCAATAAATGAACAGCTTCTCGCAGGGTCCCATCATCCGCCCTTGGCTGGGGGGCTGGAGGTACAGGTACTGGTGCCGCGGGAGCTGGCAGTGGAGCCGCCCCCCGTACTGCTCCAAATCCCTCAGATACTGGTGGCGTAGCAGAGCTGGCTGTCGAAGGCACAATATCTGGCTCAATCTGGGCACGAGCCCTAGTAGTCACCTGAGTTCGGCTGGTCTCACCTACCGCTGTAGACTTTCCCTTCTGGGCAGCTGTGGCCTTCCTCGGAGGCATCGCTGAAAATATAAGAATTCGTCAGGGAAGAATCATCCTGATAACATAGCTCTATCGCACGATCTAAGATCAGAAGAAAAGATAACACCCTAAATGCCCTGTAGCCTCCTGTTTATAGATGTGGTGCACAACACATCGATAAACAAGACTCTACTAGACACGGTCTGTAGACACTCCTAAGACGAACTGCTCTGATACCACTTCTGTCACGACCCAACCCCGTAGGCCGTGACTAGTGCCCGAATTGGACACTCATATTGCCGGTTAACTGTAATCATTTATAACTAGTATGTCATGAACTTATTTGTATAAAAAGGTATGGTGTTGTTTTAAAGCTATCAAATTTTTTTTTGTATGTCGTAGGCACCTGTCTCCTGAGGAGTTACAATTTTTAAACAACAACATATATCTTTCTACGCAAGCCGACAAGGCTGCCACGATATGCAACATACCAAACATACATATATATGCAAGCCGACAAGGCTGCCATTACGAATGGGTACGCCCCAAACATAAGTCATAGTCATACAACGCATCAACAACTACATACAGACCCACAAAGATGTCCACAGACCTCTAAGAGTAATGACTGTATCATATGGCGGGACAGGGCCCCGCCGTACCCAATTAAACACATATGAATACAACACAAAGGAGTTATACCACAAGCTAGCTCCGGAACAAAGGAGCAGTCCAAAAAAGCTGAATAGGTACCCTAAGCTGACGGATCTCCAAAACGAGCGTCTGTACCTGCGGGCATGAACGCAGCCCCCCGAAGAAAGGTGGGTCAGTACGGAGTATGTACTGAGTATGTAAAGCATGAAATATAGTAAATAGAAACATATCTGAAGTGAGTAGCATAAGATTCAGTACAAACACCAAAAATCCCAAGACTTACTTGTCACATAATTCATCATAAGTTTTAGTAATCATAACAAGGTAGTCATATCATATGTAAGTACATATATATCGTGTCCCGCTCCTTTTGTAAGGGACTCGGTAAGTAAAATCATATTATAATCATACATATATATAATGTGTCCCGGCCCTTTAATAAGGGACTCGGTATTAAAACCATAGCCTCATAAACATAAACATATACACATATACACCTACCGCGGCCAAGTTTCCAGCGGTCAATATCACACATACCGCGGTCAAGTATCCAGCGGCAACATCACACATACAAATACCGCGGCCAAGAATCCAGCGGCGATACCACACATATGCAATTCATCTTTGGTTCTTTTTTTTTTTTGAAATCTCATTACTAACTATAGCAAGGAACATCTCAGATTTTATGTACATGCGTACTTTAATCATGGTGTAACTTTGAGATCAAGTATGTCTCTAGTTGTGCAAATATTCAAGAGTAGGAACTTCTATGCATCATTCATTAGTCAATCATATAATAAACTCATGACAATAACATTACAGAATGAAAAGGATCACAAATCATGCTTGGAACTAGAGAGTAGAATTTACCCCAAGGTTCATATCATTTCATACTTACGTCTAGGACATGCCAAGAAAAGAAAGGAATGAGCCTTACATACCTTTAGCGTTTAGTCGTATAATAACTTGTACTTGCTGCCCAATGGTACTTATCCTATATCAAGATATCACAAGCTATGATTAGTTTATGAGGGAATTCGATACGTATTTTGACACTCACAATCCTTTTCTAACATTTAGACGACGTTTCGTTCGCATTCAAACCAACTAGTGCTACAAGCTAATATTGCTAGTCATTCTTTCATGTATCAATCCAAACTTGTATAAACATGATTTAAGGGACTTTGGACAGTCCATACATCATTCAAAACTGTCCCATACTCACGGCCAAACAGCACACACAACACTACAATTTCTATTTCGCAATTTTCCAACTTCAATTACAACGACAACACGTTTACAACATTACTTATGCGATTATCGGAACTGTTTCAGCATCATATTTATTCTTATAACATCCCACAAACCATTTCAATTTCAAATTGAATCATTAAGCTTCACTTTCACTACACGTTCATAGCAACAATCAATATTCAACATTCACTAATTTGCTTCTAACCTTAAAACAGTCCACTGTTTTGGACTGCTTGCGTACTTCAATTTGATTTGTTTCTTTAACACTTAAATTCACATATTCAACATACATACAATATACCACAATGTTCATAACAACAACAATCAAAACTTGGCACAAAACAGTCCATAATTTCCCCTAAAACAGCCCCTTTACACGGCTTCAACACAACTATAACAACTTCATGATTTTCATCCATTCATCCAAACCACAACACATTCAATCCATTTCCAATACATGTACAAGGAGATTAAACATGATTCCATTAAAGCCTACAACACATGGCTCATTTAAACTTTTTAGAAAACAGTCCATTACCACAACATGTCCAAAACAGTCCAATAACATGTCCAAAACAGTCCCTAAACAATGTTCGGAATTCTTGCAAACATTTACGAACATACTAAGCAAACCACCTATGATTCTTACACATTATTTCATGCCTTCTTTTCATATATTTTCAGTATGTTATGACCAGCTATCCACACGACAAATACAACATCAATTCATACACAACTAAACTACATCGTCATTTCTATAATCCTTACAACAACTCACAAACGATTTTTGTTTCAACACCAACCATTAAACACCTTCATTTCCATCATGAAATTCATGATAATAACAATCAAAATATCAAGTAAAAACAGTTCACTAACTCCCTCACAAAACAGTCCAATACCAACATACAACATCATAAACCAACTTCTACAATCTTTGTTCATTTACATATGTTGACACCCATTCAATTCACCAACAATACATACAAAATGAAACCAACCATGGCTTCCCCAAGCTCACGGCTCAACCCCTTACTTCAACCACAACAACAATCCAATAACAACATGCATGAATTATACATTCAAATCGTCATGCAACACAAGAACAATAATCATTCTTACCTTATAACTTCACTTCAATCGGCTAGCCTTCACTTTCACTTCTTGGATTTTTAACACTTATTCTTGCTATACCAATGGATGCTACACGTTAATACACACCTTCAAGGGAGTTGACTTGCTTGGAAAAACTGATTTTTGGAGCAATTTGGAGCAGCTCATTCTCGGCCAACTTGTAGCCGAGACCCTCTCTTTCTATGACTAAGTTTTCTAACTTTGTAAAATGATGAAATGAGTTGCTTAGTGATGTATGAATCAGAATTTTGCCTTATATATTCCTTCCATGACTTGGACATGTGTCCCACTCAAGTTTTTGGGTAAAAAATCTTTGACCATTGCACTATATGCACGGCTGAACATGGCTAAGAAAAGATGGGCAGATTTTTGTTCCCAATCCCACTTAGTACTCCATTTATCATTAGTTTAATCCCACTTTTCTATTAATTCTTCCATGCCAAACGAAATTTGTAGATAATTTGTAACTTGAAACAAAATTGGAAGTTAAAATCTCCACTTTGTACCCTAAACTAATCTTGTCTTAACTTGTCGCATTTATTTTAAAACGTCCAATGTATGAAAATTACGGGATATAACAATATCATGAATCAAGCATTAAATGCATGAAAACACAAAGACGAGTCATAAGGCTAAGTATGGGGGAAATTGGAGGAAAATGGTGGATTTTGCTAAATGTACGTAAATGACGATTGTCGATTGTGATATTATGAGTAATGTTATGAATGTTGGGAGTTGAGATAAAGCATGAGAAAAGTAGTATAAACGAAGGAAGCGTTGTCCGACTTTTCCTAGAATTAGCAATGCGTTCTTGTAGTTAGTTACTAACGTTGATCCAAATTCTCTTATGAAGGTAACGACGTGATATTGAATGAGAGCAAGTGAGCAATAGTCTAGCTAAACGACCAGGTATGTGAGGCTAGTCCTTCTTTCTAATGGCATGAATCTTTTAACTTAAATCCCTATTCCTTTCATGAGTTCTTACATACTAAGAAGTTAAAAGCTTATACCTATGAATGTCCATATGAGATAAGTTATGCGATATGATGACACTAGAATGATGATGATGTTATTCCTTACCTACACTCACCTTATGTACTATTCTTTTCAAGGTGAGGCAGAATGTCCATGATGGTTCCATAATGTAATCGGGGGATCACGACCTTACGTCACCCCGATAAAGTAAAGATGATCATGAGTCATATATACGCATTATGATAAGATAAGTATTTTATGATAAGCATATTACTATGAGTATTTACATTAAGCATGTCATGATTGCATTCACACCGGGCCTGGTTGGCCGGGCAAACACCGCTTCGGCGAGCGGCGATACGGATACACCACGACCTACGGGCGTGGGCAGACACCACTGGTGGGCGGCATGAGATGGTACCCCGGACGCGGGAGGCCTGAACGCGGGCTAATATTATTTATTATCACACCGTTCTGACATGGACGGGCAGCTTGCATATGATGCATCTATGTCATGATGATGAGTATGAGTAAGACAGCATGCATTACTTCTTTATGATTATCAGTCAGATCCAGATGTCTCATGTTGATGTTATCCTCATATTATTGATGTTTCCTTTCATTATGTATGCCTCTCATACTCGGTACAATATTCGTACTGACATCCTTTCTTCGGACGCTGTGTTCATGCCCACAGGTAGACAGGGAGAAGAGCTTGGCCCAGATCCTCAGTAGCTGCCAGCGGATAGAGAGCACTCCATTGTTCGGTGGTGCTTATGGCCATTCTTTTGATGTACATATACATATGCATATTTTGGGCACGACGGAGTCCTGTTCCGTCTGTTTATACAATATGTCAGTAGAGGCTCGTAGATACGCAGTGTGGGTTAGATGGTCTCACAAAATGCTATTACCATATATATATTATTTTATTTTGATGGCCGAAAGGCAAATGCATATAAGTATTTATGTTTTTATTTAAATATGATTTTCCTACAATTGGTATGAAAAGTTGATGAAAGAGCATTAAATGAGTAGTAGGTAAGCGGTGCTCGGTAGCTAGCTCCGGGTACCCGTCGCGGCCCCTAGTTGGGTCGTGACAGTATTAGATTTTGGTGGTAGCTGGGATGATCACTTACCCCTTATTGAGTTTCCTTACAACAATAGCTACCATTCCAGTATCCAAATGGCTCCGTATGAAGCCCTATATGGATGGAAATGTAGGTCCCCAATTTGATGGTTTGAAATAGGAGAGGTACAGCTCATAGGCCCGGAATTGATTCAGCAAGCGATAGAAAAAGTCAAAGTGATCCGGGATCGAGTCATGACAGCCCAAAGCCGCCAAAAATCTTATGCGGATAACCGCCGACGAGACTTGGAATTTCAGGTTGATGATTGGGTATTTTTTAAGGTGTCACCAATGAAAGGGGTGATGAGATTTGGCAAGAAAGGGAAGTTAAGTCCTCGATACATCGGACCTTACAAAATCATCCGCAAGGTGGGTCATGTAGCGTATTAATTGGACCTGCTTTCAGAGCTTGAATCAATTCATCCAGTCTTTCACGTCTCGATGCTCCGTAAGTGCGTTGGAGATCCTACAAGGATTGTTCTGATTGATGACGTCCAGGTGACAGAAAGGTTAGCATATGAAGAAGTACCCATTGCCATCTTAGATAGGCCAGTACGAAGACTTCGAAACAAGGAAGTGGCCTCAGTTAAGGTCTTATGGCGGAATAACAATAGAGAAGAGATGACTTCGGAAGCGGAAGAGGGAATGAAATCTAAGTATCCATACTTATTCCAACCCCCAGGAGAGGTTCAAGATGAAACACCGAAACTATAAGGTATGTATGCAGTAAATGAAGTGTAATAATTAGAGTATCTGAACACCCCTATTTCCAACATTACTCAGATATTATATCCCCCATCTTCGGGAGCTTTCGTAAGTCTTTCTTAGAGTTTTATTGTGTTGTAGCCCTGTGAGGCAGATTATTATGGGTTGTTGTGACAGTATGGTAGCGCCATATTACAGGGGAAACTCTAGCGAACGTTTTGTAGAATTCCTGAGTACTTAACATTCGAGGATGAATTTCCAAAAGGGGGAAGAATGTTACACCTCGGAACTTTGGGTTTGCTGAGCGGTGAAGGGACTAACGTAAGTTAAGGTGGACATGATGTCCCTACAAGTAAGAAGGGATACTTAATAATTCTAATTAATATTCCAAAGAAGTTAAAGGCAAGGGAGAAAATCTCATTAAATGAAACTTCACTGCATTTCTACCAAAGGGGGTTCGACGGTCGTTCTTTGTACCGTCGGACGAGTCGACGCTTCGTCGATCATGCCGTAAAATTGAGTTGGAGTGAAGACCATTCGCCGAACAGGTCGACGCTCCATCGATCATTTCGACTGACCGTTCTTCTCACCATCGAATGAAAAGAAACGACAGATTGCTCACTGGAAATTTAACGACTTCGACGACCAGATCGACGCTCCGTCGCTCGTACCGTATATCTTGGTCGGGACTGATTTCATGATTTAATATAAGGACCCTCCCTCATTTTTATTTCATTTCATTTTCATTCTCCACACACCAAAGAAACCTTTAGAACCTTCTCCATCATTCATCCACAAGAAATCAAAGGAAAACCATGGTCAACTATACCAAATCCATGAAATTAAGTGTATGAAACCCATTAAAAGTTCATCTAAGCCAAGAAAACTCAAGAGAAGCGAGTTAGGGTTTTGGTGCAAGAAGAGAAGATCCACTTGAGTATTGTTCATCCATCATCTAAGGTGAGTTTTATGACCCTTTTATATGGTTTGAGTGGTTAAAAGTTGAAACACTTGGATTGTGGAAAGACATAGAAATTGGGTCATGAATGTGTGAATAGTGTCATTGTTGAGTAGTGATTGGATTGAATCATGAGTGTTGGTATGCTATGATTGTGAATATGTTATAAGTGACATTTAGACCATGGAGTAAGTATTATATATGAGAAAACGCGATAACGAGTTATAATCATAATTGTGAAGAAATCAAAGAGAAATGGTGAATTGCGGTAAGTTTGGATAAATGATGATTGTTGTTGCTATATTGTGAATGTTGTTATTAACGTTAGGAGTTGATATATAATGTGGGAAAAGTAGTATAAACAAAGGCAGTGCTTCCCAATTTTCCCTAGAAATAGTGAAATGTTCTTATAGCCGAGTAACTAATGTTAATGTGATTCCTCTTGAAGGTAGAAACGTGGGCACCAAGGAAACCAAGCGAACGATAGATTAGTCAAGCGCAAAAGGTATGTGAGGCTAGTCCTTTCCTTCTATGGCATGAATCCTATAGCATGACTTTCTTTCTTCTCCATGAATCTCTTAAGTTCCGGAAAGATATGAGCCTATATTCCTAAATAGCTACACAAGGTAATGAGTTAAAGTATAGAAGTTCTAGATGTTCATGATATGATGTTCCTAAAGTGTCAATGACGTCATTTATTTCTTACACTCACCTCATATACCATTCCCTTCAAGGTGAGGCAGGATGTTAATGAGTGCTTCATAAGGAAATCGGGGAATCACGACCTTACGTCACCCCGATAAAGCATAGTTGTCCTTGAGTCTTTATGCATGCACTATGATGAGCATATTCTGATGATGATATAACACCGCGCCTATTTGGCCGGGCAGTCACCGCTAAGGCAGGCAGCGTATACACCATGGCCAAACGGCATGGGCAGACACCACTAGTGGGCGGCATGAGATAATACCCCGGACGCGAGAGGCCTGGACGCAGGCTAATCATTATTACACCGATCCGATATGGACGGGCAGTTTATATATTTATGCATATATGATATGATGATGATTATGAGTAACCCAGCATGCACCACTTCCTTTCTATTTGACAGTCAGATACATATGTTCCTTATTGATGCTTCCTTTATTTCATTGATGTGATATTATTGTTTATGCCTCTCATACTCAGTACAATGTTCGTACTGACGTCCGTTTTCTTTGGATGCTGTGTTCATGCCTACAGGTGGACAGGGAGGTGATCTTGATCCAGACTCGTAGGAGCTGTTAGTTGTTTTGAGAGCACTCTATTGTTCCGGAGGTGCTTATGGTTATCCTTTTATGTACATGTATGTTTTGGGCACGACGGGGTCCTGTCCCGTCCATATGTCTAGTACTCTAGCAGAGGCTCGTAGATACGCAGTGTGGGTGGTATGGTCTCACGAGGTTGCTACCATGTATATATATGTATATGTTATTTCAGATGACCAAAAGGCTTGTCCATATAGAAGTATTTATGTCTTCGAATGAAAGATGATTTCTCATAATTTGAGTATAATTTTGATAAAAGAGCGTTTAATGAGTATCATAAGCAGTAGAATGAGGGGTGCTTAGTGGTTAGCCCTGGGTACCCGTCGCGGCCCCTGGTCGGGTCGTGACATATAAGGGGCAAGCATTATTAAGTATATTTAATAAGTGAAGGGTATATATAAGGTATACCGGAAGGTTTTATAAGGAAATGAGTGGAAGAAATGAAGTAGTACGACTTTGGAAAAAGGATGGGTAATGTTTTGTGTGAAAATTTTGGTCCAACATGGGGGAAGAATATCTCCGATCATATGAAGTGTTTTAAGGTGAAATAAAATCCTAAAATGAAGTTCGTCGAGTCTAGTTTCCAACGCAACAAACCGCTCGTCGATAAGAGATCGGAGTAGAGAATTATGGGTGTTACAAGTTCAGCAGACAGAGCAGAAACGCATGCTACAGTACTACTACAGTAACCGACCTGCTACAGTACCCAGCCCGAATATGACCCTTATAAAAAGGGTATGAACCTCTTTTTTTCACCAGATTTAGCCTAGAAATTTCCAGATTTTTGAAGAGAGAAAGAGGGAAACAAAAAGTAAGCAATTTTCAAGTGACGGAGTATTAATCGAAGCTCGGATAAACGCATAGACGTGATTCTAGCATGGTTTTGCGGTGGATTCAAGGTGGATATTGAAGATATCACTATTTTAACAAAAATAAGGTATGAATCTCTCCTTATTAATATTACTTTTGGCTTATTTACGAAGATAGAGTGATGAAATGGTTGTGTAATAAAGTTGTTGGTTGAGAAATTGGACAAACATCTCGTGGGATGTTTTATGGAATAGTTTGGTATTGATGATGATGTTGTTGATGTTGGTGCTGTTATAGTTGTTGTTTTGTTGGTATTGTGATTTCCGGCTAGGCATATAAACAAGGGAGGTGCTGCCCGAATTTTGGCAGATTATAAATGGATTTATTTGAAAGCTTAGTACACGTATGCAACGATGAGTCTAACGATAGTGTGAATTCTCTCAAATGTAGATTTACGAGTATGAACTGATAGGCGTAGAAAATAGGAGGCTGAATAGGTATGTTAAGGCTCGCCCCTTTCTTTCAAAGGCATGATTCCGATGTTATGACTTCAAAATGTTTCCATATCTTCCTCGTTTTCAAAAGCTAGATGTTTATGACTCTAAGGCATAACCCCTTTCCTAATAATTCATAAATCTTTTCCAAAATGTTCGCATTTCCTAAATCAGAGGTTTATGGCTCCGTGAGCTCTTATGATAACAACGATGAACCCGTTTTCACAATCATAATGATGATGTCAAAGATAAGAATATTTTCCTACCTTGATTATGATGATGATGATTCCGGGTTTAAAGGTTCCAAGTTTACGATTTCAATGACGATATAAGAATGTTGAGCTATTTCTCGATTTCTCAATTTTATTCATGGATGATGACTATTTTTAAAGACTCCAAAGTATATGAATTGACGCCTTATGAGATTCATGACCTTGTTCTATGTTTCTCTTAATGTTATTCTTCATTGATAGTCTCACCTTAAAATAATTGTTCCTTCAAGGTGAGATAGAACGATGATGATTATTCCATAATATAATCGGAGGTTACCGACCTTACGTCACTCCGATAGAGTTATAGCCTTCCTTGGGCTCTCCTGCATGCTGCTTACATGATATATGTATATGTATATGGGGAATATAGGAAAGAGGGCCAAAGCGCTATAGACGCGTATCCACCTGATCAGTTGGTATTATATAGACGCGAATCCACCTGATCAGTTGGTATTATATGGGAAAAAGGGCCAGAGCGTTATATACGCGTAACCACCTGATCAGTTGGTATTATATGACATGATATCATCCCGGACGCGGGATGCCCGGACGCGGGACATATGTGGCTAAATGGATCGGAGCCGACGCCTCGGCAACATGATATGTTCTATTTTATGTATACATGAACAAGAAATGTTTTTTAAAGAAAGCATTACTATGGATATATGTATATATGTGGATCGGGCTGCACGTTCCGCAGCACTAAGCATGCATGGCATCCGCCGTAAGAGGCACTCATATGTACAGGTTACTCTTTTATCTTACGATATGCTCTATATTTCCTTTATGTTATTATTCATGCTATGTATCCCTCGTATGTTATTATACTATCGTTCATGCCTTACATACTCGGTACATTACTCGTACTGACGTCCCTTCTTGTGGACGCTGCGTTCATGCCCGCAGGATCAGGTAGCCAGTCGGACGATTCACAGCAGTAGGACCTTCCCTCAGCGGCAATTGGTACGCTCCATTGATCCGGAGCTTCAGTCCGTTTGGTATACCATCTTGTTACATACATATATGGGTATGGCAGGGCCTTGTCCTGTCTTTTCCACAGTTTGTATTCCATAGAGATCTGTAGACAGTGATATGTAGTCGTGATATTATGCAGCCTCGTGGGCGTGTATTTTGTTGTACAGTATATATGTGTGGCGGCCAAATCGGCTCACGCTGTTATCCTCAGTGTTTATGTTTATATGTATGCGTTGGCCGTGAGTTCCCGGTATGGTGTCTTTTATGTTGATTGTTCGGGAGATAGTATAGCACAGTTACAGATTGTGTATGGGCCCAGGATAGTTAGTGAGAGGTAAATGCAAGCATAGGAGTGCTTGACCAGCAATGGTCGGGCACTTGTTGTGGCCCATCGATTTGGGTCGTGACAAAAGTGGTATCAGAGCAGTTCGTCCTAGGGATTATCTACAGACCGTGTCCGGTAGAGTCCTGTTTATGGGTGTGAAGCCGGCCACACTTATAAACTGGAGGTTGCAGGGCATTTAGGAATCATTGACCTTCCTTCTGTCTTAGATCGTGCGATAGAGCCAGAGTCTAGGTAAGATCGCTTCTGATCCTTTTTCCTGTAGGTAAGTGCAGACTGACGAGAAATAAAGAGATCAGCTTCAGATAGTGGGGGTGCTAAGAAGGCCCCCAGAGTTGATTCAAGACCCCAGGCTCCAGGACCGAGCAGAAAGAGCCTCAGTTACTCTATTGAGACTGATCTTTCGAAGGGCCCAGCGACGATTCCTCCAGAGTTGTTGACTCCCAGGGAGGAGGACCCCCCAGAAGATAGTTATGACACAGATCCATCCGAGTATTCGTCTGGGACACCGGAGGAGGAGATTCCCGAGGTCGTGCCAGTTGCTCCTGTGGCATAGCACTACGTCAGACTAACCTCCCCTGTGAGTGTTACGGATTACTCCAGCCCTCTATGCTGGCCGTCGGTAAACCAGGAGTTGCCCGGTTATTTATATCCTTCGGACTCATATGAGAGAGATAATGAAGGGCAGAGGAGCGGATGGTGGGTAGACGATGACGAGGAGTACACTTCACCTTATAGTCCACCAGATCAGACTAGAGACCGATCAGCTACAGGTATATGAGTCTTTATTGGAATTTTCTATGTATGTGCATTTGCTGTAGATTATTATTTAATAGTGGCGAGCGAAAACCCAAAGAGGCTGATAACCGAGTATTTATAAGTAACGGCGACCAAGGTGTGTTCGCTACCATTGGGAATCTGTAAATCTAGGACGGAAAGTAGTCATACATACATATGAAAGGTGAATATTGAGAATTAAAAAGGCTAAAATAGTAATTGTGTAGTCGGAAAAGTGAGAGACCCTTTCTAATTCGGAGGGAGATGTGTTACGAGAATATTTTGGAATCTGTCAAGACTTCAACTTACTTTAGATTATGTGGCGAAGGCCATGTGGTGAGGTGGATATGATTATACCAGCATTAAAGCACCGGATGTCATCAGAGTTTCGAGGTTAAGCGTGCTAGGGTGAGAGAAATACTAGGATGGGTGACCCCCTGGGAAGTGTACAAAAAGTCCTATAAATTTAGATATAAGAGGCAAATGAGAAGCTAGAGCAGTCTAAGGGAGATTGGAGTATACGGAGTGGTTGGACACCTTAAGAGGTCGCGTAGGACGAGGCGGACTAGAGCGGTGAAGAGAAAGAAGGTGCATCACTGCTCTAGAATTAGGGTGAGTTTGAATAGAGTTTGGAAAGATTGTGTAAGCGAGATGGTAGTAATTATATATACGTATGCATATGATATCCCATACGTAGCTATATCAGCGGGTTGTATATCCCGGCAACCAACGTTACGGTATATGGAAGGCATTAATCAAACAGGGTAACGAAGTTCAAGTGACAAAAAATAAATGGTACAAATGTTACAAGATAAGCTGATGCTATTTTCACTACAGGTTAGGCCTGGAGAGCTTTAATGTAATGATATTTGAAAAAGAAAGAAAGTGAGTAGATGGAAGGTAAGGAGATCAAAATCTCGGAAAGAGTGAAAAGTAAGAAACATGAGTGAGTGAAGCCTCCAAGAGGGACGACGGACAATCACGGGACTATTTGGGTAAACATTCAAAGGTAGGCATGTCAAAAGGGATTAAAGTGTGGTAGTATGGAACAAAAGAGGAACGTGTGGGGTCAGAAAACGGATTTCGATAAGTGGAGCTAAAAGGGTAGTGACCACGACAAGGGATGTGAAGTAAGAGAAAGAATGATTAAGCCTTGCAACGATGCTAAAAGATTTCCAACTCTGGAAAGATATATATAGATATATATATATATAAAGGGATAGATGTGTAGTCATATTGATATGGTTGCCTCGGACATGGACAAGCTTTCCAAAAGGATGACTTAAGAATAGAACGGATTTGCGCGTTTAAGGGAATATTTAACGAACTTCAGAGCAGATACTAAAAAAATAACAACAGAAGAAAGGTGCTCGAGGAGGAAGAAACCCAAAGAAGGTTAAGGATGAAAGTAGGAAAGGGTAATGAAAAGAGCAAGAAAGGTCTCTAAGCTAAATTTACAAAGGGTGTTAGAGAGGATGACGAACCCAAAGAACACTTGGGATGACAATGACAATTGTAATAAAAGGAACAACAATTGGTAGTTTGGAAATTTTTGAAGGAAAGAAAGAACACTGCTCCTATGAATGGAAATAAAAGAGTTCACCGGATGTTAGAAAATAGTTCATGGACCACTAATTACACTGAACATGAGAGCATATGCTATGGAATTCTATGAACCGTCAACGTGAAGCTATGCCCAACTACAATTGTAAGAAGGCCACACCAGAAAGTCAATAAGGAATAACGACAGATGAAATGATCGCCGGTATAAAGAAATCGAAGCTAGATATGTATATGTTGTAAGAGAGTTGTAATGGAGTGAGAATTGCCGTAATCCTACGCTTCTGGGTTTGTATCGCGAGATTTGGGAGAAGGAAGTAAAGAAAAAGTTATAGCAGGAGCTCAAAGATGTTGCGAGCTATGAAATTAGTTGAACTCGGATTATAAGTTTGCCATAAGTGCAACTGGACTGCGAAGGATAACAAATGGCGAAGAAGCATTACGTATATACGTATTTCGGATAATGATATAACTAGCCTTAGAAAGGAACATAACCATTAGGTTCACTAGCGACACAGTTATGCCGGGTAAACATTTGGAATGTAAGGGTAAAAGAGGTGGCGACAAGGATGTAAGGATTAGAGAGCCTGACTAATGGACTACAAAAACAATCGGTACAGTGTATATCTAAGATCAACGAGTACAAAAAGGATATCCCGAGATGGCACCGAAGGAGTAAACGCAAAGAGGGCGCTGTAAAGAGAGAAAGGTAGCTACCCACTAACAAAGGAACAAGGAGCGAGAAAACAAAACGGGGGAGAGTACTTATAGGCCGATGAATAGTTATGGCACGGCAAGTCAAGACTACCATAATAGAGAAATAACAAGAGCGAGATGCTAGTTAATTTCCGATCATGTACATGAGGATAAAGAAGTGTATGGAGATGACTGAAGGCAATAAAAGAGTTAAGAAAGAATGAGAAGAGACTGATCCAAGTTATAGTTTAAGCAAATGGTAATTGGATCCTAAAGGAAAAATAATTGTTCTAACTAATCAAAGATGGTGTCAAGGGTTGGCAATACTGCAACATTCGAGGACGAATGTTTCTAAGGGGGGAAGGATGTTACACCCCGTATCTTTGAAGAACACTTATCAAATTTGAAACATAAGTACGTTGAGTTAGGGTTAAGTAAAACCACTTTGGAATATAAGGAGCAAGCATTATTAAGTATATTTAATAAGTGAAGGGTGTATATAATATATACCGGAAGGTTTTATAAGGAAATGAGTGGAAGAAATGAAGTAGTATGACTTTGGAAAAAGGATGGGTAATGTTTTGTGTGAAAATTTTGTTCCAACTTGGGGGACGAATATCTCTGCGCATATGAAGTGTTTTAAGGTGAAATAGAAGCCTAAAATTAAGCTCGTCGAGTCTAGTTTCCAACGCAACAAACCGTTCGTCGATAGGAGATCGGACTAGAGAATTATGGACGTTACAAGTTCAGCTGACAGAGCAGAAACGCATGCTACAGTACTACTACAGTAACCGACCTGCTACAGTGCTGCTGCAGTAAAATGCTACAGTACCCGGCCCGAATTTAACCCTTATAAAAAGGGTAAGAACCTCTTTTTTTCACCAGATTTAGCCTAGAAATTTCCAGATTTTTGAAGAGAGAAAGAGGGAAACAAAAAGTAAGCAATTTTCAAGTGACGGAGTATTAATCGAAGCTCGGATAAACGCATGGACGTGATTCTAGCATGGTTTTGCGGCGGATTCAAGGTGGATATTGAAGATATCGCTGTTTTAACAGAAATAAGTTATGAATCTGTCACGACCCAGCTAGGGGCCAAGACGGGTACCCGGAGCTAGTTACCGAGCACCGCTCACTCTACTACTTATCTTGCTCATTTAATACTCTTTTATCAATTTTACATACCAATTGTAGGAATATCATATTTAATCGAAACATAAATACTTTATATACATTTTCCTCTCGGCCATCAAAATAATATACATACATATGAAAACCTCTTGTGAGACCATCTAACCCACACTGCGTATCTACGAGTCTCTACTAACATAATGAATACATGGACGGAACAAGACTCCGTCATGCCCAAAATATGCATATATGAATGTACATCAAAAGAAGAGCCATAAGCACCTCCGAACAATGGAGTGCTATCTATCAGCTAACAGCTACTGAGGACCTGGGCCAAGCTCTCCTCCCTGTCTACCTGTGGGCATGAACACAGCGTCCGAAGAAAGGACGTCAGTACGAATATTGTACCGAGTATGAGAGGCATACATAATGAAAGGAAACATCAATAATATGAGGATAACATCAACATGAGACATCTGGATCTGACTGATAATCATAAATGAAGTAATGCAT
Organism: Lycium barbarum; assembly: GCF_019175385.1. Lineage (NCBI taxonomy): Eukaryota > Viridiplantae > Streptophyta > Magnoliopsida > Solanales > Solanaceae > Lycium > Lycium barbarum. The sequence continues at coordinate 30,125,327 of NC_083343.1, read as the reverse complement.
GCTATCTTACTCATACTCATCATCATGACATGTATGCATCATATGCAAGCTGCCCGTCCATGCCGGAACGGTGTGATAGTCAATAATACTAGCCCGCATCCAGGCCTCCCGCGTCCGGGGTACCATCTCATGCCGCCCACTAGTGGTGTCTGCCCACGCCCGTAGGTCGTGGTGTATCCGTATCGCCGCCCGCCGAAGCGGTGTCTGCCCGGCCAACTAGGCCCGGTGTGAATGCAATCATGACATGCTTAATGTAAATACTCATAGTAATATGCTTATCATAAAATACTTTTCTTATCATAATGCGTATATATGACTCATGATCAACTTTACTCTATCGGGGTGACGTAAGGTCGTGATCCCCCGATTACATTATGGAACCATCATGGACATTCTGCCTCACCTTGAAAGGACTAGTACATGAGGTGAGTGTAGGCAAGGAATAACATCATCATCACTCTAGTGTCATCATATCGTATAACTTATCTCATATAGACATTCATAAGTATAAGCTTTTAACTTCTTAGAATGTAAGAACTCACGAAAGAAATAGGGATTCAAGTTAAAAGATTCATGCCTTTAGAAAGAAGGACTAGCCTCACATACCTTGGTTGTTTAGCTAAGATATCGCTCACTTGTTCTCCGTCGATATCACGTCGTTACCTTCATAAGAGAATTCGTATCAACATTAGTAACTGACTATAAGAACGTGTCGCTAATTCTAGGAGAAGTCGGACAACGCTTCCTTCGCTCATACTACTTTTCTCACGTTCTATATCAACTCCCAATATTCATAATATTATTCAAAATATCATAATCGACAATCGTCATTTACGTGCGTTTGGCAAAATCCACCATTTTCCTCCAATTTTCCCTTATTTCTACTTCTAGCTCATCCTTGCGTTTTCATGCATTTAATGCTTGTTTCATGATATAAACATCATTTATAACGTATTAGTACTCAAAACACTTCAATATTCATAGTTCGATTCCACTATCATTCATTTATATCACTATTCACTCAATAATGACCCATTTCTATGTTCTTCTACATTTCAAGTGTCTAAGCTTTCCAATACTTCAAACAATATGGAATAATCATGAAACTTACCTTGGAGGATGGTTGAACAATCCTTAAGTTGAAATACTTCAATTAGCCAAAACCCTTGTTCCACCTTCTTGGGAATTTCTTAACTTAGAAGATCTTTTGATGTGTTCTTACACTTATTCTCATGAATTTGGTGTTGATAATCTTAGGTTTCCTTGGATTTTCTTGCTATTCTTAGAGTTGAAGTGTTGAAGAACACTCTAGAGTTTTCTTGAAGTATTGGATGAAAAATGACATGAAATGGGCTTAAGTTCCCTTTTAATAATTCAAAATCTGATCTTTAATGAAAACTTGTCGGGATGAACAGTGGTCGTAAACCACCATATACGGACCGTATTTTGATTTACGGTCCGTCCACTGTGGTCGTATTTAACCCTTTCAAAGACAGAAAGTTTTGGCTGATGGACATGGTAGTTTACGACCTGGTTTACAGTCCGTAAACCAGTTTACGGGCCATAAACTGGGTCGTATTTAACCATATTCAACATTTACAGAAGTTGGGATTTTTGACAAGCTGGAGGACGATTGCACTATACGGTCCGTAAATCACTTTACGGGCCGTATAGTGCCATATACGACCACTGGCTGAAAAATTTTCCGCGACTTTCTTATTTCCAAAAATTCTTAATTAGTCATTCCCGACTTAACAAAACATCATTCACTCAACTTTTCATCATTCCACTCATCATACAAGTACGGAGAAACTTCCGAGGTGTAACAGAATCTCTCCTTATTAATATTACTTTTGGTTTATTTACGAAGATAGAGTGATGAAATGGTTGTGTAATAAAGTTGTTGGTTGAGAAATTGGACAAACATCGCGTGGGATTTTTTATGGAATATTTTGGTATTGATGATGATGTTGTTGATGTTGGTGCTGTTGTAGTTGTTGTTTTGTGGGTATTGTGATTTCGGGCTAGGCATATAAACAAGGGAGGTGCTGCCCGAATTTTGGCAGATTATAAATGGATTTATTTGAAAGCTTAGTACACGTATGCAATGATGAGTCTAACGATAGTGTGAATTCTCTCAAATGTAGATTTACGAGTACTGATGGATAACCGTAGAAAATAGGAGGCTGAACAGTTATGTTAAGGCTCGCCCCTTTCTTTCAAAGGCATGATTCCGATGTTATTGACTTCAAAATGCTTCCATATCTTCCTCGTTTTCAAAAGCTAGATGTTTATGACTCCAAGGCATAACCCCTTTCCTAATAATTCATAAATGCTTTCCAAAATGTTCGTATTTCCTAAATTAGAGGTTTATGGCTCCGTGAGCTCTTATGATAACAACGATGAACCTGTTTTCACAATCATAATGATGATGTCAAAGATGAGAATATTTTCCTACCTTGATTATGATGATGATGATTCCGGGTTTGAAGGTTCCAAGTTTACGATTTCAATGACGATATAAGAATGTTGAGCTATTTCTCGATTTCTCAATTTTATTCATGGATGATGACTATTTTTAAAGACTCCAAAGTATATGAATTGACGCCTTATGAGATTTATGACCTTGTTTTATGTTTCTCTTAATGTTATTCTTCATTGATAGTCTCACCTTAAAATAATTGTTCCTTCAAGGTGAGATAGAACGATGATGATTATTCCATAATATAATCGGAGGTTACCGACCTTACGTCACTCAGATAGAGTTATAGCTTTCCTTGGGCTCTCTTGCATGCTGCTTACATGATATATGTATATGTATATGGGGATTATGGGAAAGAGGTCCAGAGCGCTATAGACGCGTATCCACCTGATCAGTTGGTATTATATAGACGCGAATCCACCTGATCAGTTGGTATTATATGGGAAAAAGGACCAGAGCGTTATATACGCGTAACCACCTGATCAGTTGGTATTATATGACATAATATCATCCTGGACGCGGGACACATGTGGCTAAATGGATCGGAGCCGACACCGCAGCAACATGATATGTTCTATTTTATGTATACATTAACAAGAAATGTTTTTCAAAGAAAGCATTACTATGGATATATGTATATATGTGGATCGGGCTGCATGTTCTGCAGCACTAAGCATGCATGGCATCCGCCGTAAGAGGCACTCATATGTACAGGTTACTCTTTTATCTTACGATATGCTCTATATTTCCTTTATGTTATTATTCATGCTATGTATCCCTCGTATGTTATTATACTATCGTTCATGCCTTACATACTCGGTACATTACTCGTACTGACGTCCCTTCTTGTGGACGCTGCGTTCATGCCCCTAGGATCAGGTAGCCAGTCGGACGATTCATAGCAGTAGGACCTTCCCTCAACGGCAATCGGTACGCTCCATTAATCCGGAGCTTCAGTCTGTTTGGTATGCCATCTTGTTACGTACATATATGGGTATGGCAGGGCCTTGTCCTGTCCTTTTCACAGTTTGTATTCCATAGAGGTCTGTAGACAATGATATGTAGTCTTGATATTATGCAGCCTCGTCGGCGTGTATTTTGTTGTACAGTATATATGTGTGGCGGCCAAATCGGGTCACGCTGTTATCCTCAGTGTTTATGTTTATATGTATGCGTTGGCCGTGAGTTCCCGGTACGGTGTCTTTTATGTTGATTGTTCGAGAGACAGTATAGCACAGTTACAGATTGTGTATGGGCCTAGGATATTCAGTGAGAGGTAAATACAGGCATAGGAGTGCTTGACCAGCAATGGTCAGGCACTTGTTGCGGCCCATCGATTTGGGTCGTGACAAAAGATTTTTCACGGTGTATGAATAAACCCTTCAAAACTGGTTTTCCTAATCTCCTAAAAATTAGGTGGCGACTTTTAAAACGAAGTCCGAAAGAGCACCAACGAATTAGAAGTAGCTTTTCCGAGCACTAACCCAGCCCGCGAAAATGCAAACAGTTACACCACACAGGGGACACAAGTAATATCAATAATAAGGCTACACAATAAGACACAATAGAATCACAATCTCATCTCAATATCAATCAAGTAAAGTACCGCGATATCATAGTCAGGATATATCACTAGTCATAAATACCCAATGTCTAAACGTGGCACCGAGCCAATAAGTATATAGATCAAGATAAGTCAACAGCACAACGGGGTGGCTAGCCCCCAAATCATACAACAAGGCCTAACCTAAGACAATAGCCAACCCAACTTCATACCCGAAGGTTTACATGCATTCTCCGACAATATCATCTAAACATACACTTCGCTAATCGAAGTCTTACCATAAGGTAATCATAAATCCACAACTATATTAGTGCTACATAATAACCGCTACTTCTTAGACGTTATCAATCTAAGTATCCATCCCAATCTCCGAAATCCTATACATGCACTTTCCGTTTCATCTAACACTCATATATGAAAGTCTAACCGGAGTCTACCAAAAGAGGGAAGTTGTAACCTACCTCAAGGCCGAACAGGTGCGCGAACATCCACTTGGACTCCATCTACCATCTTTGTAAGGAAATTGTAGATCTAAGAGGTCTAGGAATGATGGATAATTTCAAGTAAGCAACAATTTAGGAATTTGGGGCAATAGGGGTAAAATTGTCATTTCTCAAATAATCATTCTAGATTCCCGATTTATTGCTATTTCACCTCTTTTTATAGAAATCAAGGTTTACCTAAGTCAAACTTACCTCGCTAATTCACATTATTGTTAGCACCTAACAAGTTAACCCATTTGAGAAATAGAAAGTATTTAGACTTAGAATTATTTATTAATCCAGGTTTTGCAATAAATAAGTCATTCTTGAGTTACTACTTACTCTAGGTCAACAATACCACTTTTACCCAAAAGTCTCTTAAGAATTTTGAGAAAGAACCCTTATTTAATGCTTTGCCATAATCATAAATGGTGTAAGAAGAAAGAGGGAATTAAAGGCAAATGAAATGAGGGATTTAAGGAGGTTACCTTCCCAACATTTAAGTCTCAAGAAGCTAAAATATCCTCAGTTGGCGACTGTAACTTGGGGAAATGAAATATTAGGTCAAGTCCATAAATAGGGCTTTAAATAGGTCAACCACTGGTCTTCTAATGCTTTTACGGTTGGGCTACCGCTTTAACGGCACCGCTTCAGCGGCATAGATACCGCGAAAGCCGTCTACTGGGATTCTTCCCGCCTTCACTTTAGCGGGGAAAGGGTCGCTGAGGCATGACCGCTATGGAGGTCGTCCTAGCGTTGGAACTGTCTAACTGGGTACGAGGGCCGAAATTCGATATTTTTAATTCGTACTCCCACGACGGGTCCAGTTTGGCTAGATGTTCACCAGGGATACATAACGATCAAACAAGTCTAGGATGTCAAAGTTGTGAATCTTTCAGAATTACGGTAACGACTAAACGGGTCTTTACAAGCCCACATCAATTACTAGGAAAATAACAAGTATGGTGACAAGCCCTCATAACAGCAAATAATACTAACCTACTCAGAATATAACTCTACTCCATGCCCGAAGTCCTATCATTCTTTCCCCGTCAATCACTACTATACATATACGATTCGCTAATCCAAGTCTAGACGTAAGTAAATCATAACCTACCTCGAAGCCGAGCAAGTGCCACGAACTAATCCACTAGAGCTTTCCCTTTTCGAAAAGCTTTCGAATGATCAAAATCTAGCAAAATATTATACTACATTAGGTTACGAGGCTAAGGATACCCACAAAGCCATAAAACCAACCGAATTCAAAAACAACCCATAAAAGGGGACCTCCGGCCCACAAGGGTAAAATCAGAATTTTAGCATAAAATTAGGTTATCCGAAGTCTAAATGGTCAATACCTCAAGTTTCCTGCAATTCTGACCCCAATTGAGCCTTAATTTCATCAATAACCAAAAGCCTCTAATTTAGAGAAACCTGTCAATTTATGTCACGACCCGACTAGGGACCGTGACAAGTGCCCGGGGCTAACCACCGAGCACCACTCATTTCCTTACTCGTCATAGTCATTATACACTTATTTCCCATTTATATACTCATAATCATAAAACAACCATTTTTCATTTGAAAACATAATTAATTTTATATACAAAAGCCCTTCGGCTATCAAAATAATAATATATATACAATCATAGCATCGTGAGACCATACTACCCACACATGCGTATATACGAGCCTCTACTAGAGTACTAGACATATGGACGGGACAAGACCCCGTCGTGCCCAAAATACATAGACAATATATATATATATATATATATATATATATATATATACACACACACAAAATAATAAACCAAGTAGCACCTCCGGAACAATGGAGTGCTCTCAAATCAACTGACAACTCCTACGAGTCTGGATCAAGCTCACCTCTCTGCCTACCTGTGGGCATGAACATAGTGTCCAAAGAAAACGGACGTCAGTACGAACATTGTACTGAGTATGTAAGACAAGATTGAAATGAACATAATAGAAGAATCATGAGCCGTAAGAGGAAGGTATAACCTGCATGAGTTTCATAGGTGCATACATTTCATACATATATCGTATATTTATTTAATCGTAGTACATATGTCATCACAGCGCATACATCATCACATCATAATCCTCATCGTTAACCTGCGTCCGGGTAACCATCATATGCTGCCCACTAGTGGTGTCATGCTCGGCCCTCTAGGCACGGTGTAATCATAAGCAGCCCGCATTAGCGGTGACAATGTCCGGCCATCTAGGCACGGTGTAATCATATCGTCACATAATCATGCATAACTTAACATTTTCATACCTCGCATAAGTATATCACAAACTTACATTATTGACCATTTCATAGACATATCATGACTTAGCATCCTTATACATTTATCGTTAAGACATACATTAGAACTTGAAGACAACTATGGCTATGTTGGGGTGACATAAGGTCGTGAACCCCCGATTCCGTTATGGAGTATTCATAAGTATCCGGCCTCACCTTGAAGGGAATAGTGTATAAGGTGAGTGTATCCAATGAATAACATCATTAATTATAGGAACATCATACCATGAACTTTAGGATCTTTAGACTTAAGTTCATCATCATCATTATTGGACTCGTAATGTATCTCTTGTCTCATGTAGCTATTCGTGAACATAGACTCTTAGCTTTCCGGGATATAGAGGATTCATGGAGAAGAAGGAGAAATCATGCCATCGGATTCATGCCATAGAAAGAAAGGACTAGTATCACATACCTTTTACGTTTAACTAATCTATCGCTTGATCGTTCTCCTTCGATGCCCACGTTTCTACCTTCAAGAGAATTCGCATTAACATTAGTTAATCGGCTATAAGAACGTGTTACTATTTCTAGGGAAAGCTGGGCTGCATTTCCTTTGTTTCTACTACTTTTCCCATATTCTATATCAACTCCCAAACGTTCATAATAACATTCACAATATCGCAAACAACAATCACCGTTCATCTACATTTCTCACAATTCACCATTTCCCTTCAATTTCTCCACAATTATGGTTATAGCTCACTATCGCGTTTTCTCATATATAATACTTATTCCATGGTATAAATATCATCAATAACATATTTACAGTCACAACATATCGATAATCATGACTCACTCCAAACTTTTACCCAATAATGTCACTATTCCCATATTTATGACCCATTTTCTATGTCTTTCTACAATCCATGTGTTTTTAACTTTCAACACCTTAAACAATCAAGAATGATTATAAAACTCACCTTAGATGATGGATGAACAACACTTGAGTGAAGCTTCTCTTCTTGCACCAAAACCCTAACTCACTTCCCTTGAGTTTTCTTGGTGTAGATGAACTTTTATTAGGTTTCATACACTTGTTTTCATGGATTTAGTGTAGTTGATCATGGATTTCCTTTGATTTCTTGTAGATGAATATTGGAGAGTGTTCTAGAGTTTTCTTGAAGTGTAGAGAAGTGAAATGAAATGAATTAAAATGAAGGAGAGAGGTCCTTATATTAAATTGAAACCTGTCCCGACCAAGATATACGGACCAACATACGGTCCGTACATTTTATACGGGCCGTATGTGTGGCCGTATGTTTGGTCCAGTAGTTTATGCCCCTCTTGGATAATTATACGGCCTAACATACGGTCAGTATGTTGGGCCGTATAATGCCCAACTGTACCGATTTCGTTCTCGCCAACTCGTTTGATCTCCGATCCTTATGGAACATCCTTGACACTTGTTTAACACCTCAATACCACTCTAAGGGACGTTATCAATCTTCTCCAGGACATCATGACGCCGTCGTTAACTTGTTTCCCATAACTATTTTCCGACACACGACATATCCCTTACTTTCCTTGACAACCTTCTCCCTTTTCGTTAAATGTCTTGAATCTCCATTAGGATTATCACATGCTATTTCTCACTTATCATATCATCGTACATGTCGTCCTCTTCACTAGCCTATTCACTGTACGTTATCAGGGAATTTTCCAAGGTGTAACAATTTAAATAATCAAAATCTGAAGTAAAAGAGCAATTCAAGCTTAGGAACTAGTTACCCAATGACTAAATACTAAGAATCTGGGAAATTCCTCAACAAAAGTCACAAAAGATTAAGAAGAATCTGGGAAATTCCTCAACAAAAGTCACAAAAGATTAAGGGGAGCTCTAACAATCATCTTAGGGTTCATAACCCCAAACCCTCTATCTAAAACATGATTTCTCCACTTAAAAAAAAAAAACATAAACAACATAAAAAGGTAGAAGACTTACCCAATGGAAGAATCCTCCACAAGATTAGCAAAATCGCTCCTTCGAGCCCCCTTAAGTCTCCAATTTTGTGAATGGAAAGAAATGGTCCGAATTTGAGAATTTAAGGCTACTGAAACAGCGATCTCGCATCTGTGGACACACTTCCAGCAGATGCTGCCTCATATTTGCGGAGAAATGTCTGTAGATGCCGACTCATTTAACACCTCAGATCCTCACATCTATGGGCCAAGTCCCACACAGTCGGGCCCACAGAGGCGACACCAGACTAGAAACCCAAAAGGTTTTTGGTTTTTCACCAACTTCAACCTAAAACCTGACTCTCATCCGAGACCTCCCGGATACAAACTAAACATTTAACCCATTATAAAAACATGCTACGAACGCACCCGCACCCTCGAAATTCACAAACGAGGCCATCTTGATGCGGTCAACTCCTAAACCCTAAAAACCAAGTTTCTAACCCAAAGACCAAAACGCTCCTGAGTGCCTCGGGAACCGAAGAAAATACCCTACCAAGTTATAATCGACCCTCCGAATCTAATAGGATCGACGAAAATCCCAAAAAGACTCATTAACTCAAAAGTCAAATATTGGTCAACTTTTTCACTCATTCAACTTAAAAGTTTCTAAATTTCTCAAATTTCATCAAGACCCTCCCGACTACCTCAGGAACCATGCTACCCATCCCCACTGATCAAAATCACTCTAATGTAACTAAGGGAAAGGTCAACGGGGGTAAATGGGTCAAAAGAGCCTAAACGACCAAACGGGTTGTTACATCATCCAACCTTGGGTCCTTAAAGAAATGCAGCTAGTTGACAAAATAATTGCAAAGGTGCTGGTTGGGCTCAACATGGAAAGTGAGATGGCCCCGGGGGAGATCAAATCGCCTATTCACTCTAGAGGAATCGTCCAGGACATACTGTTCAATGTCATGACCGGCGACATGTCATATAAAATCATCATGGAAAGACTTTAGATTCGCCTCATGCAGGCGGTCCATCAACTTTCCAGTAGTTGTGGAGTTTCCCACCTCGTGAGAGATAAGAGAGATCCGGGGTGAGCTGGCTGTAGCTCGGGAGATGGGTGCTCTAGTCATAGCAACCAAGCAGAGCAAGACTAATCCCAAATAGAAATTACATAAACTGGTACCTCTGATTGATACCGAATCAGAAATGGAGGGACCAAATGAAAACGAGTACAGAGAGAAAGAATCAGAGCGGCATAGCATGCCAAGGGGTTCATAGCTCCAGAAGACATCGATGCAACAAAGTCAACGATAGAGGCGCTCTAGGAGGTCATACTTTTCGTATACTTCTAGAAAGAAAGGTATTTTTTGGCTCGAATCTTAGTCTCGAGCTCAGACTCAATCTCATTAAACTTTTAAGAGCTAATGCAAATTGCTTTGTCTAGTCCTACTTAGACATAACAAGTATTCCGCACAAGCTTAGCTCTGATCCCGACCATCCTCCGGTAAAGTAGAAAAAGTGATCACTTTCCTTTGCCCTTAACCAATTTGTCAAGGAGGAGGTATCCCGATTACTTAAAATAGGATCAATATGTGAGGTAACATATTTGGATTGGTTAGATAATGTGGGTTTAGTACCTAGAAGCTCAACAAATCTCAGATTTGGGTAGATTTAAATAACTCATGCCCGAAAGACTCGTCCCCCCGCCCCTTATTGATCAAATGATTGATTCGACAGCAGGTCACGAGTTGCTCAGCTTCTTAGATGCCTATTCTGGGTACTATTAAATCAAATTGGACCCTCAATTTAATCCGTGTCAGTAAACTAACATGACAACCTTCAACAACTTCAGTCTACTTCTGTATCTTAATTAATTAGAAAGATAAATATTACCGTTTTGATACTTCTGTGGAAATGAATTTTTAAAGTTTAATGAAAAAATTGAATTAAAATACCTTAGTTGAGTGACAAAGATGATACGGGATGCAAGCAATTGTGGTATGTAAGTCATGACAAAGTGATATGAGTTCATGCTATATTCAACCTAGCTATCATGTTGGATTACTCATAAACTCTACAGGATCGTAATGATGTCAGAGCTCTAAACAAAGAACATGACAAGTACATTTCATAACTATGGCATGCAAGTCATAGGTCAGTATGTTGTATGGGGCAGAATGCTGGCCAGTCAAGAATGTTCACGTTCTGAAAAATGAAGATCGCGAAGATGCAGATGCTCAGATGGATGTGTGGTCATACTAGGAGAGATATTATTAGGATTGAAGATATACAAGACAAGGTCAGAGTGCCCTCCGTGGCAGACAAGATGAGGGTAGCGAGACTGAGATAGTTGGGCATGTGGGGAGGAGGTGTAAGGATCCGTCAGTTAGGAGGTGTGAGAGATATGCAGTCATAGGAGTTAAGAGAGGTAGAGGTAGGCCAAAGAAGAACTGGGGGGAGGTGATTAGACAGGACATGGCACACCTTCAATTAACTAAGGACATGACCTTAGATAAGAAGATTTGGAGGTTAAGGATTAGGATAAAAGGTTCGTAGGTGGTTGAATTTTGTAGCGATGTGTGTGAGAGAGGTGAGGGCTATCATTTCCATCTCCTCTTCTCCTGTTCTTAGTAATATTATTTTAGTATCGCATAGAACATTATCCTTATGTGTATATTACTATGTGTTGCTCCATTTGTTTGGTATCTTGATATTTTGATGTCTTATATCTCTTGTAATCCTGCATCGACTTAGTTTCCTTTGAGCCGAGGCTCTATCAAAAACAGTCTCTCTACTCCCATAAAGGTAAAGGTAAGGTCTGTGTACATCCTACCTTCCCCAGACCCCACTTGTGAGATTACACTAGGTATGTTTGTTGTTGGCATGCAAGTCATGATAAACCGGTATGACTTTACGCTATACTCAGCCTAATTGGCTGTTGAGTCACAATCCTTTTGACAGCTCTAACTATTGTCATTCCTAGTGTTGAATTGGATTTCTTTTTGTTAGCATTAGTATTGCTTTCATTTTGATTTGAGCTTTTTTTAGTTACTAACATTTATGAGCTAAAATTTGTTAGAGCATTAAAAAGGTCTAGGTCCAAAATGAAAAAGTTCAAGAAATATTTATAAATTACATTACAATAAATATCTTTATGTAAAAAATACTTTTAAAACTTGTATGCATGTAGTGTCGAGTTGGTTTGATTTCGGTTTGACACTTTTTAGTTAAAACCAAAACCAAGACAATTATGGTCTTTTTTTTTTTTTGCTGAATACTAAACCAAATCGAACAGGATCATAATGGGGATTTTTTTCCGATTTGACTAGGATTATCGATTTGATGCAGTTTGTCGGTTTTCCTTATTTGCCCCTTGTTTCTATTGTCTAAGTGGCACGGTAAAAATCTTGTTGAAGTAGCTAGAGTGTTCAAGTGACAAGTGTGAATAAGCTTAGGGGTCATCTATATGTTTTGCCTTTTTCTTTTTTTTGCCCTAACTTTAATCAATATAATTAAGGGAAATCGTTTTAAATGATTTTCGACAAATAAAAGGGAAAATTATGCTCAACCCAGTTTTGCTCAGTTTTTATCCAGTTTACACCTTTTATGAATTATTACACATTTTTATAAAAGGTGGATACATTGCTTATCGCAAGTGTATAATAGTGTATAATATTTGTTTAATGCCCTATAATTTTGTTTACCGTTGTATAAGCTTGGTTGAGGAAAAAAATAGCTTATGGGAATGTAAACTGAAAATATGATTATATAGGTGTAATATTGGGTTGTATATTTTTCTAAAAATCACCAAAATGGGAGACAAGTCCACACGATAAAATACAGAGTTGGAACTTGGAAGTATCCTAGTAAACCTGTGTGGGTGTGGTAGAATCCGCTATCCCTCGAGATAGCTTAGCCTGCCTCTCCTTTTCTTTATCAATCTATCATCAAAAATGCCATGAATTGAGAGGGTCAACTGCTCCATCACTTCTCTATCTTCAGCCATGGAAGGTACTCTTTACCCAAATAGGCCAATCTTGCCAGTCCAATCAACAAAGCCAACACCTTTACCACCAACCCCACGCCTCAAATTGAATCCCATCACCACTTCTCCTCTCCCACCTCTCAAACAACAACAACAACAAACTCATTCTTCTTCTTCTACTTCTTTCCCTCTTGATTCTCTTCTCCAACATCTCCTTCATGTTTCTCCTCCAAGAAGTATTGAATCTTCAAGAATTGGGAATACCCATTTGCCTTCTCTTCCTATTTCTGTGGAAAATCAAGAAAATGATGGCACCCTTTTGGAGAATATGAGGGTTACTGTTCCAAAGTTGGAATCTTTTGAGGATGATGGGTCACTTGATTTTCTTCCTTTGAAATGTAAGTTAATGATTGACTCAATTCTTGAATGCCCTCTTTGTAATTTGAGTGGATTCTTTGATTCTGTGAAATTTGAGTTGCTTGAAGTTGATTTGATGAGTCTTTTGAAAGGTTTAGATGTTTTAGGAAATTGGGATAGAGCTATTCTGTTGTTTGAATGGGTTGTTTTGAATATACATGTTGAAAATGATAAGCTAGATAGTCAAGTTATTGAGTTCATGGTTAAGGTTTTGGGTAGGGAATCTCAGCATTTGGTTACGTCGAAACTGTTTGATGTTATTCCATTTGAAGATTACTCACTCGATGTTCGAGCGTGGACAACTGTTCTACATGCTTATTCTCGTATTGGCAAGTATGACAAGGCAATTGCATTGTTTGAATATGTGAAGGAGAAGGGTTTATGTGCCACCTTGGTAACTTATAATGTTATGTTAGATGTTTATGGTAAAAAGGGTAGGTCTTGGAACAATATTTTAGTACTTTTAGATGAAATAAGGAGTAACGGGCTTGAATTTGATGAGTTCACTTGTAGCACGGTTATATCTGCGTGTGGAAGGGAAGGGTTGTTGGAGGAAGCAAAAGAGTTTTTTGATGGATTGAAGAGAAAGGGTTATGTTCCGGGAACGGTTACTTACAATTCTTTACTCCAAGTGTTTGGTAAGGCTGGAATTTACTCCGAGGCATTGAGCGTTCTGAAAGAAATGGAGGAGAATAATTGCCCTCCTGATTCGGTGACGTATAATGAGCTTGTAGCAGCTTATGTGAGGGCAGGCTTCCTTGAAGAAGGAGCTGCACTTATAGGGACAATGTCACAGAAGGGCGTAATGCCAAATGCTATTACTTATACAACAGTGATAGATGCGTATGGTAAGGCCGGGAAGGAGGACAAGGCGTTGAGCTTTTTCAAGCAAATGAAACATGCAGGTTGTGTTCCTAATGTCTGTACCTATAACGCAATCCTTGGGATGCTGGGAAAGAAATCTCGAGTAGAAGAGATGATGGACATGATAGCTGATATGAAATTAAATGGATGTGCTCCAAACCGTATTACTTGGAACACAATGCTTGCAATGTGTGGGAATAGGGGAATGCAAAAATATGTAAATCGCGTTTTCTATGAGATGAAAAGCTGTGGTTTTGAGCCTGATAGAGACACATTTAATACTTTGATTCGTGCTTATGGCAGGTGCGAGTCTGATTTTAATGCTGCGAAGATGTACGATGAAATGATTCAAGCAGGATTCACTCCATGTGTCACAACATACAATGCGCTTCTTAATGCCCTTGCTCGTCGGGGTGATTGGAGAGCCACTGAATCTGTTTTCTCAGACATGAAAAGTAAAGGCTTTAAGCCCAATGAAACTACTTACTCTTTGATGCTTCACTGCTATTCCAAGGGAGGGAACGTTAGAGGTGTGGAGAGAATCGCAAAGGAAATTTATGATGGTCATATTTTTCCTAGTTGGATGCTTTTAAGAACCCTCATTCTTGCTAATTTCAAGTGTAGGTCTCTCATGGGTATGGAGAGAGCATTTCAGGAATTACAAGAAAAGGGATATAGGCCAGATTTGGTCATATTTAACTCTATGCTTTCCATATTCGCAAGGAACAAGCTATATGACCGTGCTCACGAGATGCTGCATTTAATTAGGGAGAATGGTTTGCAGCCAGATCTCGTTACGTATAATACATTAATGGATATGTATGCTAGAGCCGGTGAATGTTGGAAAGCTGAGGAAATCCTTAATCGACTGCAGATGAATGGAGGAAAACCAGACCTTGTATCATATAACACTGTCATCAAAGCGTTCTGCAGACAAGGTCGTATGGAGGAGGCCATAAGAATTTTCTCCCAGATGACAGAAAAAGGAATCCGACCTTGCATTGTTACGTATAATACATTTGTTGCTGGATTTGCAGCTCGAGGGATGTTCTCTGAGGTAGAAGAATTGATCAGTTATATGATCCAGCACGAATGCAGACCAAATGAGCTAACATACAAGACTATTGTTGATGGTTATTGTAAAGCAAAAAGATACCAAGATGCAATGGATTTTGTGTTGAATATTAGGCAAAAAGATACCACCTTTGATGAAGAATCTTTGCAAAGATTTTCTTCTCGAGTTAGGGGGATATGTGGAGCCATGACTTAATAATCATATGGGCTTCCCAGTCTTTGATAAATTGATGTCCAAGTTGACTGGAAGAGAGAGGGAAGAACCTCGTAAGTTCCAAAAGCTCCTTTTCTTGTTATTTTGCTTCCCCTCCATTTCTTATCCTAAGTTTTAACTTTCTCTATAAAGATTCCAGACTGAGCGATGAACAAAAGAACTTCAACATTTTGATTGTCCCTTAATCGGACCGGCTTTGTCTATAGAGTATTTTGGGATACAACCGAGGAGTTACTGCACTTTTTTTTTTTTCAAGCTGCATTAGGCTAAGTTCTCAGGACTTTTGGATTTTGTAAGAAATAAGGTTATAAATCCTGAGAATGTTACTGGTTTCTTTTGTATCAATAGTAGTTTGATATGATATATAGATGTCATTTTATTGCTTCTGATAAGAGTTATTTCGACTCT
The DNA here is from genome assembly GCF_019175385.1 of Lycium barbarum. Classification (NCBI taxonomy): domain Eukaryota; kingdom Viridiplantae; phylum Streptophyta; class Magnoliopsida; order Solanales; family Solanaceae; genus Lycium; species Lycium barbarum. The sequence goes on along the minus strand of NC_083343.1, from coordinate 30,109,591 downwards.
TTGTATATGCTTTGTGACATTCTCTGTTCATTCAAATTTAAAGGCTCCAATTTGCTTATTACTGCCGCTACAGTATTATTTTGTGTATTTCTCATCTTATTTTCAAGTGAAATTTGTGGACTGGCTCTCATGAATTCTTCCCATTACAAGAAGCTGGCACCTGCAGGTAGCAAGTATATATTTTCTTCCAATTAAAGTAGAGAGAATACATGAAGTCCCCCGAACTAGTACCTAATTTTCAAAAAGACACTTAAACTTTGCAAGGTCCTCTGGCCCCACCCAAACAATTTCGAATTGGCATTAATATGGCCTTTTTAGCCACCTGGGATAGGGGGTGCAACAGATGAAAAATTAAAAAATAAACATTTACCCCTTTTGTCTCAATTAATGTGATACACTTTCTTTTTTAGTTTGTTCCAAAAAGAAGATACATTTCTATACTTAGAAATAATTTAACTAAAAACGTCCCTATTTACCCTTAATGAAGTGATTTACACCCACGCAAATATCTATGGTTTGTTTCAGACAAATTTCAAAAGTCTTCCTTTCTTTTTTAAACTTCATGTCTAGTCAAACTATATCACATAAATTGGGACGAAGAGAGTATTTGTTTATTAAAAAAAAAATCTATTTTTTCTCTTGTTCTAAAGTTCTCCCAATTTTACAATTCTTTGAACATTCTAGATTCCTCATGAAATATCTGAGATATTAATTAAGTTGGTAATGAATTCTTAACATGAACTATGACGTGTTCACTTAGCACCTGAACACATGATAAAGTATTCCTATTAGACACTCTCGATTTAAATTTTTGGAAAAACTTTTGCGCTTGTTCTCTGATGGTATTACGTGGATAAGTAAAAACTTAAAATATATCCCCTCCTTTAATTATACGCATTCGCCTCAACAATCCCTAAAACCTGAGGAGTTCGCTAATTAGGCTGATGTCTATAATTAAAGGAAATGTCATATTTTATGTTGTTAACTTAACTACCTAATAGACGCTTGAGAATAAGCGCAAAGATTTTTTCAAAATTTGAATCATAAGTGAAAAATAGTCCTCTTAAAGACGGAAGATTGAATAAATTGATTGTATATATGAGATGCTAAAATCTTTTTTCTTCCTGCGGAAAATAAAGAAGATATTAGTTGCAAAAAAAAAAAAAACACACAAAATGTGTTGATATATAATAAAACCTCTAATTCCAACCCCAAATATCGATTTCTGTCAGGGTCATTAGTATAAATAAGAAATTGATATTGTTGATGTATTCAAGTAACTAAATGCTTCACCAATTAGAAAACTGTCATGAAATTTGTCAATTAGTGTAAACGTCCACTACTCTAGTAATTGTTAACTCCCACACCTTCATAATCTCTCCCATAATCTCCCACAACTCCACAACCTCACCTACGATCTTTCCCCATAATGTCAATGTCAATGATTAATGTCTTGTTTAAGACACCCCTTTTGTAATCCTACCTCTTTGTAATGGTATAAATAGAGGTATGGAATGTGATATGAAAATACCTAGTTACTTGGAAGAGAAAAAGAAAGTTATTATCTATTATCTATACATTTCTAGTCTATAATATGTTTCAATATTGTTATTCTTTTAGCTTAGTTTTATAACACGTTATCAGCACGAGTCTCATTTTATATCCAAACATTGTTTCAATTTCTAAGAAATGTTCGGATCCCAACCATTGTTGCTTTGAGATGTCAGGCACGCTCCAAATATGATTCCAGTGGCTATATAATTCAAACATGGTGAATAAGAATTTAAAACCAAAGTGAAACTTCCATTGATTTGTTATGCATGAAAATTCCTTAGAATCCTTTTTCAAGTTGAAGTCTTACTTTGACTCTCATGTACGCCGATTTATTTACATTTACTTTTGGATAAATCTGGATTCTCCTAGTGTTATGTTATTAAAAGTTGATGAGTTGCAACAACAAAAAAAAAGATCCAAGTCTCTTTGTATCCAATTATGAAAAAATGTGATTACAAAGTAATATCCAGGCATACTCCAAGCTTAACTATAACGTTGGACTTAATGCATAATGAGATATCAATTGGCATAGGACATCACAGTCTAATGCTTTCATCAGTGATTTAAGAACATAATACTTTCAACAACAAAAATGATAGAGCTCAGATTCACTGAGTTTTCTCATTTAATCAGACGGTTGTGAAGAAAAAGAAAGTTATTATCTATTATCTATACATTTCTAGTCTATAATATGTTTCAATATTGTTATTCTTTTAGCTTAGTTTTATAACACGTTATCAGCACGAGTCTCATTTTATATCCAAACATTGTTTCAATTTCTAAGAAATGTTCGGATCCCAACCATTGTTGCTTTGAGATGTCAGGCACGCTCCAAATATGATTCCAGTGGCTATATAATTCAAACATGGTGAATAAGAATTTAAAACCAAAGTGAAACTTCCATTGATTTGTTATGCATGAAAATTCCTTAGAATCCTTTTTCAAGTTGAAGTCTTACTTTGACTCTCATGTACGCCGATTTATTTACATTTACTTTTGGATAAATCTGGATTCTCCTAGTGTTATGTTATTAAAAGTTGATGAGTTGCAACAACAAAAAAAAAGATCCAAGTCTCTTTGTATCCAATTATGAAAAAATGTGATTACAAAGTAATATCCAGGCATACTCCAAGCTTAACTATAACGTTGGACTTAATGCATAATGAGATATCAATTGGCATAGGACATCACAGTCTAATGCTTTCATCAGTGATTTAAGAACATAATACTTTCAACAACAAAAATGATAGAGCTCAGATTCACTGAGTTTTCTCATTTAATCAGACGGTTGTGAAGAACCCAACCTCACAATTTTGTGAGTCGTCACTGCTCTGATGCACCAGCCGTAATCGAACCCGGGTTGGTACCGGGGCAGGGTACTATTCTACCACTAGACCACCGGTGCTTTGTTACATTAACAAAAAAGATAGTATGATGCATGTGTGTTTCTCTGTGATTCTTACTCTTATTTTCGGCATTAATATGGTTTTATAACCAAAAGACTTTTAAATTATACTTTGGTTTTTTTATATAATTCATGGTGTGCATATTTGGGCTGACATTGAGTGAAAATACAGTGTATAATATTTTTGCTTTTATGTTTCATAGATCTTGTTGAAACTTATACTTGTGAATATAATCACATGATAGTCATTATGATTAAAGGCTTGAGGGTGAGTACTATGGCGGCCTATTATTCCATTGATTGAGGGTCCAGGTCCCAACACACCAAAAGGGTAAGACATCGGGTTAGACTCCCGGTGCACCACGATGATAAGATGTTGAGTTCTAGTCTCATTGTTTTATGGCTTAACACACCTTTATATGAGTAAGGCGTTGGGTTTCAGTCTCAATGCACCATATTGATGATATAATGATGACTCAAACAAAATGAAATTTGTGAAACTCGTCCCACTTGACATACTCCATTCCGTAAAGTGAATGTGGCAGCAATGCATAATATGAAAGAAGACACGTGATTGAATGTATGAATGTTGACATGAAGAGACAAAATAATAATAGTCATCATCGTGTTAATTATAAAAGAAAGAACATTATGAGTTCTCAAAATGGTCCTTTAAAAAGTGAAGGTAATTTTTACTATCAATTTGGTATGAAAGGAATAGGTCAAAAGATGCCACGAATATATAAGAGGAGGTAGAAAGGAAGTTGGGGGGGGGGGGGGGGGGGGGGTGTGTGTGGAGAAGAGGGAATTTGAGGGAACTGGAATAAAGGATACCATATTTGATGGCTGGAAGCTGGTTCTTATCTAATCCCTGGCATGCAATTGCTAATTACAAGGCAGAATTTGCCTCAGAATGAAATTTTGCAAATCTGTCCATAAAATTTCTGCCTGAAGGACAAAATTTAAAGACCACCATTTTAAGGGGTAAAAATTAAAGACCTCCCCAGCGAAGGCCAATCCTGCAAATTGCCTATTCACAACAACACCGATTGAAGCAAAGCAGCCCGAAGAATCTATTTTATCTGCTTTAACAAATCTGGAAAAGACGCATGTATTACCTCGTTCGTTCCCCAACAAAATGTTAAATATATAGTTTGTATATAATTTTCTTCTCAGTGACTATAAAAGCCTAGGCATAAACCTTTATGATACTACAAGAGATGAAATTGTATGATACTACTACGAGCTACAATAACGATATGTCACCCAGTAAACAGATAAGGCTGTTCTGTCTTGCTTTTCCGCAACAGAAGAATAATATTAATTAAAACTATTCCAAGCAAAAAACCTTTATATTATACGAGTGCATATAGTTACAGTAAACGCGAATAGAAATACATACTAAAACAATCCGAGAACAAATTCCAGACTTTGATAGAACGCTTGCTACACAGCATCACAATAATACAGTTAACTGATACCAAACCTATATGTGCACACCTGTGAGAGGGAAAGAACCCAAAAGATCATCTCAAGGTAAGACACTGTTTATAACAATTTGCTTGCCACAAGATGTGAAGCTGTTCGAGTCTGAGATGCTCAAACGGATAACAAACATGTAATCGCATGAACTGTTACTGAACACAGCAAGGGGTAATTATAAATCTAATACAGACTCCCATTAATCTGGTTCTGCAAATCTTTACCTTTTTTCCTTTACTATTTCTATTTTTGTATGTTCGCCCAAAGGGGTTCAAATTACAGGGACTTGAACAACACACACACATCAATACACAATTAACCTAAGAATACAGAATAACCTAATGATCTATCAAGCTACACCTAGATTTCAACGGGTGAATAATTCAAGTGCATCAAGCGAAATCATTGCATGCAAACCTTGCAAAATCAAGCCCAATTCAGACCAACTGCTCAACAGGACCATCTGCTCAACATGGCCTACGAGCCACACAAGAATAAACAAGACAGCCACTAATAACCAAGGATACTTTGCTAATCATCTGTGCATTTTGTGCAATGCAAAAACCGCACTGCAATAGTTTTGCTCCGGACTCTCTTTATTCTTGAGGAAAATTTTCATTGTGAATTCAGCACAACACCTTCTCTTGATTATTACCTTTCTCTTTATTCATATAGCAGAGCTTGCTAGAGATAGTTCATGCAGCTCACTGAGCATCCATTCTTCCCCAGTTTGACCTCCGAGGACTATTGCCCTAGTTCCACCAACAATACACGTACTATGTCCCCAAGCAAATCTTGGAGGCCGACCAGGCACATTCAATATCCTCCATGTAGGCTTCTCTTCTGTTGGGTCCAAAATGTAGAGCTGAGATGCTGAGTGGAGACCAGCAACTGACCCACCGAAGACCAGAATTCTGCCACCAGGAAGACTTACCGCCACATGATCAAGCCTTGGCGGAGGAGCAACGCCTCCAGGATTTCCAGCACCAGGCATTCCACTTCCTGTAACACATCTCCAGCAGGGTTCTTCCTCACTGAGATCCATTGTAAACACATCACTTGATCGAAAACGCAGAGGACCGCTCTTGGCAAGACCCCCAAACATAAGTATTTTCCTGCCTCCATAAACAGACAGTGTGTGGCCCAAACGAGAAGGTGGAGTCCACGTCACTGGTATCTCACGCCACACAGGCTTCTCCATAGACAGATCAAGCAGGAAAGTATCACTGAGAAGTACACCAGAATCTGCACAACCACCAGAGACTATCAACTTGGTCCCATCCAAGGTACAGGAGCTGTGCCAAGATCTTGGGAGCGGAGGCGCCAAACTAGAGATTTCACGCCAAGTTGGTTGTTTGGCATCCAAATCCAACACAAAAACATCATTTAAGAGGCCCTGCCTTCCGCAGCCCCCAAATACAACAAGATGAGATCCATTCACACAAGAGAGTGTGTGCCCCCAACGTCCAGGAGGAGGAGAACTTACTTTGACATATTTCCACTCGGGATTGCTGGAATTCAAGTCTAATACAAAAGTATCATTCATTGGTTGCATGTTTACCCCCTCTCCACCAAAGAGTACAACACGGTTCCCCACTGCACATGCACTGAAGTTGCAACGTGAAGGTTCAACAGCACCTCCAACAGTTAGCTTCCTCCATGCTGCTGCTTCTAGAGTAGTTAATTCTCTAGCCAATCTACCCCAACCCAATCTCTTAGCTCCTGGCACCGCCTCTAACACACGAGTTGTTTCACTACCCCATGCATTTTGACAGACCATTCGCCAAAGATCTTCATTTTTTGCCAGCTCATAAAGTCGTCTAGAAACAGAGCCAACTGATGCAATATCTCTTGGGGTCAACCGTGAAAGAATCTTGAGGGCTAGGACTTCATCATTCAACTGCAGTATACCACAAAACCCACGACTGACGGTGCGGTTTCCTTCTGTGACTGGTCCACAAGAAGAAAGACTAGAACGGTACCTATCCAATAGTCTTGTAGGCTCCTTTACAAAGGATCCTGGAAGTGGACCCAAATCAATATTTACTTCCTTAAAGACCTGAATTCCAATAACATGAGTTATCGCTTCATCATCCCCATATATAGGAGTCATACGCAGTCTATTCATCAAGGGAGATCCATCTTTTCTAAAATTTAACAGTTCGCCTTGAAATTCAATCCTTTGGTCAATGCATCTTCTAATTTCTGCTACTACAGTTGAGTCGACAAGAGGATGTCTTCGTTTGGCATATGGGCCTCTACACTGCAAGAAGCGACTGCAAAAAAAATATATATATATATTGAAAAATCAGAAGCGTAAGAAAGATTTTGAGTACAGAGGTTATAAAGGATAAAGGAGGCACAAAATAAACATGTCTTCCCAAAACTAAGAAGAGACCGGAAAAAACTGACAAAATCACTCACAATTTTAAGAAGAATCACTGTATAATTGATCAACATTCCACATAGAAATTTCTAAAGTACACTGATAGCACTACGCAAGTTATTCCAAATAACATAACCCTTGTGATTTCTAAAACGCACCTCTTCCTAACACGCTTCTCTTCTTTCATTTGGAATAATTAAATATGTTCCTTTCCCGTATTTCTTTATGGCAACTCCCTTTCTTTTCTTTTTCTCTTACTTTATGTGAGGGTGGTATTATACTGGGTATGTTGTTGTAGTTGTTTATGTGACGGTGGTGTCTGGAGGATTGCAGTTAATTGTATTTTTGCAGATAAAGGAAACACATATATCATCCAAATACACAAGAAAGCCCACATTTAATTTTTCTTCATCGCAGTAATTCAGTTTGGGGAAGGATAACCATAGAGATAATTAAGCTTTACCTGATTCAGGTTCCTGAGAAAATATAAGCAAGATGCAACAAAGAATTGGTTTTTACAAGGATAATCTGTGACAAACTGGGAATAGGAGAAAATTATAAAATATATAGCACTGGTAATTCCTGACAACAGACTGCTTCATATTTCTCTAAATCCATGCTGACCCCGCCCCAAATTTCATAGCCCAACAATAACGTACATAATCCTATTTTCTAGGATTACTACCAATATGTCCTCATTCCTTTCATCCTGAATATGATCCCTGTCCACACCCCTAAAAGAGGAAAAAGAAAGACAAAACACCAACCAATAAGATGGGTAGATAGAAAACATGTCTTAAATGTAACAACGCCAAACCTAAAGACTAGTAACAAAGAGACAAAACACCAACCAAGAATTATTACCTTATCAAAAATAAACACCAACCAAGAAGATGGGCAAATAGAAAACATGTCTTAATGTAACAAGGCCGAAACCTAAAGACTAGTTAAAAAGTAAAAACCATGTGCCGTTGTCTATCTACTCAACTGTTACTTACCATTTATTTACTTTTGTAACCAATCAAACAGGAGAAATTTGAACTTAATTCAGTTCATTCCTTGACCCCAAGAAAAATCATATAAGAACCCCCCATACCATTTGAACCAAGCTCGAGGCAAAGATATCTACTAACCAGCTATATCAAACTTGTCCAAAAAAAACTCTCTCTCTAATCACTAGTTTTTTGCAACGTCGTGTCCAAGGTATCCCAAAATTGTGCAAGCTCCAATTAACCTCCTACGACAGAGAAGTTTGTTTAACAACTGCATTTTCATTTTTACCACGACTAAACAACCGCATTAACCTATCAGTCCATCCCATTTCCCCACGTTTGAGCTGATCTCAAGTTTACATGAACAAAGTTCAAGCTATATTTATTATTGAACTAAAGTGCTGCAACTTCTAAGCTTTGGTTCTACTACAAACGTGTTATCACAATTCACAAACAAATCACATCTCCAATTTATTCTTCCATGCAAAGTCTGACAACCACAAATTATTATCACAATCAGTTCACCTTGTAAGAGACATGAAAGCAGGCAAAGAGGATAGCACTCAGGAGGACCAAAGTAAAGGAAGACAGAAAACTGCAGGAGTATAAATTGAGGTGTGGAGAAGCGCGCTAAGTATGATAATATAGGGCATGAGAAGAGTAAGAGAGAGAGAGAGAAATTTAAAAGGTATTATTCATCATCATATCAAGTGTTGACATGACAGTGGGAGGAGCCTCAAGACACTTTCCTATAGTGATGGGGTTGCATAAGTGATGAGCTCTTAGCCCGTTTTTATTTGCTTTGGCGTTGGATGTATTGACGAGTCACATTCAAGGGGAGGTGCCTTCGTGCATGTTATTTGTGCATAATAATGTACTGGTCGACGAGACGCAGAGCGGGGTGAACCTCAGGCTAGAGGTTTGGAGACAGACCATGGAGTCTAAAGGTTTTAGGTTGAGTAGGACTAAGATAGAGTTCATGGAGTGCAAGTTCAGTGCCGTGACGAGTGGAGCTGACGTGGAAGTGAGGCTGGATTCACAAGTTGTCCAAAGGAGAGAGTTTCAAGTACCTTGGGGCTATTATCCTAGGCAATGGGAAGATTGACGAGGATGTCACACATCATACTAGGGCGGGGTGGATGAGATAGAGGCTCGCATTTGGTTCGTATGTGATAAGAATGTGTCACCAAGACTTAAAGGTAAGTCTACAGAGTAATGGTTAGACCGGCACTGTTGTATGGGGCGGCGTGTTGGCCAGTCAAGAACTCTCGTATCCAGAAGATGAAATTGCGAAAATGAGGATGTTAAGATAGATGTCGGCTTACTAGGAAAGATATGGTTAGAAATGGAGATATTCGAGGACAAGGTTGGAGTGGCCTCGATGGCAGACAAGATGCAGGAGGCGAGCTTGAGATGGTTTGGCCATGTCTAGAGAGATCCAGATGCGCCAGTGATGTGTGAGAGGCTGGAGGAGGTATAGGGTTAGGCCAAAGAAGTATTGGGGAAAGGTGTCATGTAGTACATGGCAAGTCTTCAGCTTACCGAGGACATGAACTAGATAGAAGGGTGTGGAGGTCGAGGATTTAGGTAGAAGGCTAGTAGTGAGTAGATACGCGTTTTGCTTTTCCTTACCAATAGAATTAGTATTATTTTCGTTATTTTTATTATTTAGTATTAGTATTCTAGTATTCCTTATTCTTAATTTTCTATTACTACTTGTTGTCTCTTCTGCTTCAGTTTTCTTACTATCTTGTTGCCGCATATGTTTTCATAATTGTTGTGTTTCTGCTTTATTTGAGCCGAGGGTCTATCAGAAACAACCTCTCTATCTGGCAAGGTAGGGTTAAGGTCTGCGTCCACTCTACTCTTCTCATACCCCACTTGTGGGATTACACTGGGTATGTTGTTGGTGTTGTTGTAGTGATGTCTCATGCAACGTAGTTACCCTCTCCAACTTTCAAGAGAGATCAAAATAATGAGAATCAAACTTCCTTACCAATTTTTTTATTGTTACCAAGCTTCCTTACAAGGGGCTCTTTCTACTTGAATGATAACAAGATGTCAGTTGAGTAAGATATCAGTTGGGTACTGAAGATTGGATAATTTCTGGTAGTAGACATGAGTTTTATCGGTGATGGTTGTTAAAAGAGTAACAGCACAATAAATTGGATTTGAGCTTTGATACCAAATTGATGTTCCAAAAGAGAATGCGAGAAGTGGGAGAAGAAAAAGAGAAAAAAAAAATTGATGAAGTAAAAGAGAGAAATTCGTAAGGTACTATTCAAAAGTCATGTGGTATTCAAGATATAGGAGGTATAGCCTAGTGGAAAGGACTCTTCACCTCCAACCAATAGGTTAGGTATTCAAGTTACCAAACGAACAAAGTGGAGAAAATCAATGTTTGCCCCCTGGTTAGGGGGTTCAAGGGTAGGGGTTTACCATATAAAAATAAAGTCATTTGTATAAAAATCTTCCAAATAAAGAACACAATGGTCCTATTTTATAGAATGTAAAGATCTAAACTAGTTAGAAGTTAGACTACTAGAACTTTATTACCAACTAAAAAGATAAGACTAGGTAAAACCTTATCTAACTAAAAGATATGATTATATCTGACTAATACACAAAACCTTGCACAAATTACAAGATAAGATTATCCTTCATTATTAACAATTAAAAAAGGATTATCTTTTATGAAACTGGTAACTATACCTATGGAGCAATATTTAACCAGGAACATGACCTTACTTTTCATTTCATGTTAGTACATAATTACTGGCTTCTAAATCCAAGATGAGGGTGTAGGTCCAGTTACTCTTCTCCTACCCACCTTCCGAAATATAGATCCCTCACAAACATTTTTTTGTTGGAGTAATCATCAATACGGTAAATAATTTTGATCAGATATTTTTATTTAGTTAGCTCCTTAGGAAGCATTTAGAAGGTCACACGTCTTTTTAGCTGCAGCTTGCAAATTCCAGCATCTATTGGATGCATTTACTAATGAAATGAAATCTCAATTTACCTGATCTATAATATGTGGGCATAGGTCCAGTTATTCTTGATTTAAGCATACTTTATCCAGCTGGAAAAACATTTAAACCTACAGTGACTAACAAACCTAAATGCCTCTTCCATGACCACCCATCAACTCTGATTCTCATCTTTCTAGTCCGCTCTCCTCTGAGTCCCTAGAATCACCATCCTCTGCCTATCCCCAGAGCCCTTCAGCCCAACTGGTCTCCAAATTTTAGTCATACAACTTGAAAAGGGAAAATAATGTTCTCAGACCTCCCTTCTATCCTTCTATAAATGCAGAAGCAGCAGCATAGAACTTTTTTTTTGGGATAAATTTAGAGCAGCTGCAGAAAACTACAACAGCATCTACAGATCAAATATAACTTTGCCTGTGTGCTCGCACAGATCTGTGCCATTGAGTTAAGTGCAATCCGCCGCCAGGTTACACTCCAATACTAATTCCCACGATCCAATCAAATATCCTATTGAGAATTGATAGTTTTCTGCACGATTACCACAACAGCAAAATATACAACACCCACCCCCCTCTTCCAGAAATATGATTCAAGCTGACTTATCTGTGTGATGATTGATCCAAGCTAAATTAGTGTCGAACACCATCCACTATAGTTTTTGCTAAGAGTTCACACCAGAAACAACATACAAAAAACTTCCCCAGCGTGAAAGACAAGATCGAAATTTATGTGTTCCCTCATTATTTCCATTTGGATTCCCAGCCATCAACTAGATCTAGACAAGAATCAAAAAGTTTATCTGCAATATTGAAAAAATATGAGGCCTAAAGCAGTACTTTTTTTTGAGAAGGTAACAAGTATGTTGCTTTTAAGGATAGGCAAAGGGAAAAAAGATTAGACTTTGGGAAGATAATTGGGATGGTTACTGGGAAGGTAACAAGTATGTTGTTTTTCTGCACTTCTTTTTGTTAGTTCCTCCTCTGTATCTCTTGAACTGACATCTTTTTTTGGCATGAAATATGTTACATGTTTAGGAATGTAACTCACAAAATATTGTTCCCACACCACCTGTGACCCGGAAACTTCCCCTCTTCCACCTACCCTACCCTAGACGGAACATTATCATCACTCTTCATATTCCTTCAAAATGTTCTCCGATAAACCGCACCACCTCCCTTCCAAGAGCCAATACTTCTCTGCAAATCACCTCTCTCCAAAAAAACATTCTCATTCACCCCAAATCTCCATAATCATCTTCCTAATAGTGCCTTGTTAAAAACCTTTAGATCTTTAATCCAAGCTCTCTCCAACTTTTTGGTGTTATGACCGTCTCGCAATTTACCAAGTAGAACTTCCTCTCCCCTCCTGACGAGTCCCATAAAAAAATTCGTTGAAGTTTCTCCAACTTTCCTGTGACACTGACTGAAGCGTGTAACAAGGACTTACTGTATGCGATCATCTAAAGATTAGTCAAGGAATATTGTGGGAGATTAACTTTAGAAGGGTCATACTAGATTGGGAAAGGGATAAACTTCTTACTAAGAAATGGAGGGGATGATGGGGAAGATAGAATGTATAATGGGGAGAGGGATAAGGAATCCGGCATTGAAGTAAGAGAGAGGTTTAGAAGAAAGTGTGGTACAAGAAAGCAGCGACAAAGCTCGATTTCTTCATGTGGTGTGCCGTGACGAATGCAAACATTGATGGAAGAATATCAAAGAAATATGAGGATACTTAGTAGGCGTTTGGCCATGAAAACCAAATATTTTTCACTTTATTTGGAATTTTGAAGTTGGAGTTGAAGATGGAATTGTATTTGGTTATAGTTTTTGCAAAGAATATGTGGTTGTTTGAATGTACTGAAAGTGAAAAAAGTAAAAATAGGTTTTAGGTGTTTTCAAATTCCAAATTCAACTTCAAGTTGTATTTGGAATTTCCATGGCCAAATGTTGATTTCCAAATAAAGTGAAAACGTTTTCCGCAAAAAAGTGAAAAATTCTTATGGCCAAATGGGTCATTACGGTGAGTTGGTGTTAGCTTGTGTAAGGGGAGTAGAGAGGACACCAACCATATTTTTCTACATAGATTTGAATCATCGCTACTCAATATTGCTTGGGTGGCAATGAAAATAGTAGAAGAAACAGCAATACGCAGGAGGATCCAAACAATGAGGAGGAGTTTAGACAACAATACCTATATGCATGTTTTGGCTTAGCATAAAATGAAAGGAATAGGAGGTTGTTTCTCAGTGTTTGTGTGTACAAGTAACATTATCAGTTCCATTTTATTTCATGTATTTGATGTAAAGAAACGTCACTGGATAGAGCGAATGGATGGGGCCTTACTGCTAGCTTACGGTCAAATGTTCAAAAGGATCTACTATCGGTAGAAATCTCATTATAGTGTGTGCTTACAATGCAAAATTCTAGCCTAAAGTTCTGCCAATGCTTGCAGCAATACGATTTTCCGGATCAAATTGACTTGACAAAATTACAGCACAGAAGTATATTGTTACGGTCCCCGGTTATGGATCGAGTTAAGGGACGATGTAAGACAGAATCACAGTTAAAGTAGAGAGAATTAAGGGAAGATGATTTCTTTTTCCGACCTATGATGCTGGTTCGTTAAGAGAGAACCTACGATCTCTTGAGTTTTAAGTACTCAAAAACTAGAATAATTTTCTGCCCAACTTCATCGAATAAACAGAGAGTTTAAATACAATACTGATAAGATAACTACCCCTAATAACTAGGACATGTTTTCCTAACATTACTAGAATAAGAAAATGCAGATAACTACTACAAAAGAAACTGCAGATAACTACCACAAAGAAATAATTACTGCAAATAACTACTACTGTAAATTACTACTGCTGTAAATTACCACTACTGTAAACTATTGGGAGACCACCAAGGACTGCTAACATATATCTACTCGGGAAGGTATGAACAAGAACTTGATTGTCTTCTAAATTTCCCTAAGTTGCACTTAGATAATACCACATTATGCAAGGAGACCATAGAGACAAACAATCACCTTTTCCTTCATTGTAAAGTTACGGCACAAGTCTGGGCATTGTTCATTAATTTGGCTAAGGTGAACTGGACTGTGCCTGAACACACTGCAGACCTTCTAAGCTGTTGGATAAGAAGGGGAGGGAGCAAGAGTCAGAAGATTTGGTGGAAAACAGTTCCTGCCTGCATCTGGTGGAACATTTGGAAGGAAAGAAACGACAGAATTTTTAAAGGCAGAGAAAGTTCATTGCAGAAGATCCAATGGAAGGTCTTTACTTCATTAAGTTTTTGGTGTAAAGAACAATATGTAGAAGAGGAAGTTCAGTTAGTGGACTTTTTAGGATTACTGTAAGTATCTCTCTTTCAGTAAAGTGTAAATTTTTGGAGGTGGCCAGCATACCCTTAATGCTGAGGAATACAAAATTACCAATTTCAAAAAAAAAAAAAAAAAATAATACCACAGAACTAGGTTTTCACCACTCATATTGCATCTTTGAATTCAATTCTTCAGCAATTAGGGGACACCATGAAAGATAGCATCACATAGTCAGAGATTCAAAACCAGGAAGTGGTGTATCAACTATACATATCATAGTACCCAAAAGTCTCTATCTTTAACTGTTTGGATAAGTGAAAATTATTGAAGTACGCGGTTTTTAGAGCTTGATATCACCTGGGCGGGAATAAATGTCTAAGGATATGATTCTAAAAGATAGGACAATAAAAATTCTAGGGGCCTTCTTCAAGAGAATCACAAGCACGTGATTTATCACGACATGCAAATGGAAAGAACAGGAATTCAGCGTTGAAGTAGGAGGGAGGTTTAGAAGAAAGTGTGGTACAAGAATGCAGCGACAGAGATCTATTTCTTCGCTGGTGTGCTATGACGAATGCAACATTGATGGAAGAATATAAAGGAAATAGGACACTTATAATGAGTTGGTGTTAGATTGTGTAAGGAGAGTAGAGAGGACACCGACCATAATTTTCTATATAGGATTGAATCCTCGCTACTCAATGTCGCTTGGGTTGCAATGAAAATAGTAGAAGAAACAGCAATACGTAGGAGGATCCAGACGACGAGCAAGAGTTAAGAGAACAATACCTTTATGCATGTTCTGGCTAGTATAAAATGAAAGGAATATGAGGTTGTTTTACAATGTTTGTGTGTACAAGTAACATTACAAGTTCCATTTCATTTCATGTATTTGATGTAAAGAAACGTTACTGGATTGTGCGAATGGATGGGGCCTTACTATTAGCTTACTGTCATATGTTCAAAAGGATCTACCATACGTAGAAATGACATTATAGTGTGTGCTTACAATGCAAACGTCTAGAGTTCTACCGATGCTTGCAGCAATACGATCTTCCCAATCAAATTGACTTCACAAACTTACAGCACATAAGTATATCTACTCAGGAAGGTATAAACAAGAACTTGTTTGCCTTCTTAATTTCCCAAAGTTGGGCTTAGATAATACCACAGAACTAGTTTTTCACCACTCATATTTCATCGTTGAATTCAATTCTTCAGCAATTAGGGGACACCATGAAAGATAGCATCACAGTCAGAGATTCAAAACCAGGGAGTGGTGTATCAACTAGACCTATCAGAATACCCAAAAGTTCTCTATTTTTAACTGTTTGGATAAGTGACAATTATTGAAGTTCGGGGCTTTTTAGAGCGGGACAGCACCTGGAATAAATGTCTAAGGATATGATCCTAACACATGGACAATAAGAATTCTAGGGACCTTTTTTAAGACAATCACAAGCACGTGATTTTTCACAATATGCAAACAGAGAGAATAGGAATAAGGCATTGAAACATTCCCATAAAGGTGAAGTTCTTTTCTTTTTTTTGAAAATAAATTTAATTTGAAACTGTGAAGGTATTTTTATTTTCCCTTTTCCACTGATCAGTATTGCTTCATTTTCTTTTGTGTTACAATTTCCCCTGAATTCCTAAATGTGACAATACCAGGTCTTCAACTTTTGATACTGACAAAACCTGGTCTTCGATACATATATCATTTTTCTAAGTCAAAAAAATATAACCATCCTTTCTCATATTAGCAGCTATTGCTACACGATAAGACACCTAGTACACCTTTCAACTAGATTTCTCTGCTTTAAGATCAAGCAGTAGAAATTAGCATCATCATAAAACTCATCCCAAGAAAATTAATTAATAAACTACATATTACTTCATTACACCTCAATTGGTTTATCATCCTGTCGTACTCTCCAACCCATTATCTTATCCTTATCCAAACAAACCCAACCTAAACTATCAGTTCCATAACTTGATACCTGTGTCATGCTTTCGTTTAAATAAAACATGATTGATTAAGCTAAATATTTGCAGATAAACTTCGAGTCTTAAGACGCTAAATTTCTAAATTCATCTGGTTACCTTTCAAAAAAAAAAAAACGCTAAATTTATTTTATGAATTACATAAGTTAACAAAAAACTAACCCCGAGTGTTGTACTTTTATATGGGACAGTGTTATCAAAAGCGAAAAGCGCAAAAAAGCTCTACGATTAGCTGGGGCTTTAAGCGCAAAGCGCAAATAAAGTGTGGGCTTTAATAAAAAAAGGTGCAATGGTGCAAAAATACAAATCTTTAACGTTTAGTCCAAGACTAATAATAGCATGAATAACAAATATACGGACAAAGGAATTGTAAAAACATTACGATAAAGTTAAATATGAATTATCTAGTGTCACCCCTTCAAGAGAGGCTCATTGGCAAGGAAAAGTATGTCTTAGAGCCTTGATGATGACACTGAAGCGCACATAAAGCGAGGCGAAGCGCTCAACATGTTTTGAGCGTCGCTTCAGGGCTTAAGCGCGCTTTAAGAGCGCCTTTGACAACACTGATATGGGAGAGGCAGGGGTCAGTTTCCTCTTCTCATCTTCTACTAGCTAGCACCTTATTCTTCAATTTTCACTACTACATGTTGCTTCATTTGCTCTGCTTATCTTGCTATTTTGTTGTCGTTATTTTCCTTTCAATTCTACTTTGATTACACTTAACTTGAGCCGAGGGTCTATCAGAAACAGCCTCTCTACCCCACAAAGGTAGGGGTAAGGCTTGCATACATCCTACTTCCTACCTTCCCAAACCCCACTTATGGGATTACACCCTGTATGTTATTGTTGTTAACAAAAAACTAACTAAAATGGGCAACGAACACAAAAAGTCATTGATGCACACTTGAATATGTACATCCAATCTGAATCAGGTATCCGTATTTTTTAGTAGCTGCAATTCCCCATATGCCTGATTAAAATGAAGATTTTAACAAGAGATAATGGTCAAAAACACAGCTGAACTATCACTTTTTTGCGAGTTTCACACCCCCCAACTATCCGTTGTTCTTTTTCCTACCTGAACCACAACTATCTATGTATTAAAACACAACTCGAAGCTATTAGGCCAACTATCCGTGGTTCCTTTTTCCTACCTGAACTATCACGATCTACCCAACTAGGTGTGTTTTAATATATAGATGGTGATAGTTCAGGTAGGAAATTCAAGTAGGAAAAGAGAACAGTTGATAGTCGAGGTGTGAAACTCCGCGAAAAACTAATAATTCGGGTGTGTTACTCAGACCTTACCCCTACCTTGGGAGGTAGAGAGATTATTTCCTATACACCTTCGGCTCAAGGAGAAGCATTTTAAAGCAGTTCGGGAAAAGACAAAAACATAAAACAAATTGTGAAACAATAGACAATTGAAGAGAAGTTACCAGTTGCGACCAAGGACTTCTTCAGCACGGTAACCAGTAACCATTTCAAAGACAGAATTAACATAAATAATAGGATGGTCTGGTTCTAATGCATCCGTCACTACAAAACCACAAGGCGCTGGTTGTAATAGTGAGTCAATTGGGAAAGGTAAAGCAGCACCACCACCACTTAACATAAACCCTAACTTCTCATCCCCATCACCATCAACATCCACATCATCATCTTCTAATTCCTCCTCAACTTCTTCTTCATCAATCAACGCCACGTCATCTTCTTCTTCTGAGTTGCTGTCCCACTCCATCACCAAATTCGCCACCTCTATATCTTCTTCTTCTTCACCCCATACTTGGAATTTGAACGTAAATGCTCCGTTTCTGCAAATACACCAATTTTGATTGAGAATTATTTGTGTTTAGGGTTTTTGAGGAAATAAATGAGTGGTGGGGGAAATTGTGTGTGTGTTAAGAAAAAAGATTAGGAAAACAGAGCGATCCACACACAGAGGGAGAGGATTGTTGGTTCGATTTGGTTTGGTTTATTGAGATGAAAGCATGTGCAAGGTGTGTATTCACCGCCTATGGATGATATGGGTTTGTGTTGGTGTGGTGTGTGTGGAAAAACAAAAAATCTGTTTGGGTATTCCAATGGTTTTGGGGATTTTTTTGTGGGTTATCTTAGCTTGCCCGATACGCCCTTCCGTGTTATTATTCCTGCTATTATTATTAGTTTATAGTTTACTATTTAATATGTAAAATTAATTTGTGTCTATGAGCCTCTTTGGATGCGCTTAAAAAAACAGTTTATAAGCTGTTTTAGATAAGTTAAAATCAAATAGGCTCAATTAATTTTTTAAGCTTATTTTAAGCACAAAATGACTTTAAGTTGGTCAGCCAAACATTCAAAAAAGCTGAAAACAGCTTATAAGCAACTTATAAGTCAATTCAAACCGGCTCTATATGTTTTGGGAAACGAAATATACTTTTTTTGAGATTTTTTTTTTTTTTTTTGGATATTTGAGGTAGTTGATAATAAGAAAATTACTTTTGGTAGAAGTAAATTAACTTTTTCAAAACAAAAATATATTTATCAAATATTTAGATATAGCAAATTATTCCTAATTAATTTTCGACTATAAATACATTTTTTGTCCTAACTATACATACAATTCTGCTATCCTCTTCCGCTGAAGGATGTGGTGCAGTGGATG
Organism: Lycium barbarum; assembly: GCF_019175385.1. Classification (NCBI taxonomy): domain Eukaryota; kingdom Viridiplantae; phylum Streptophyta; class Magnoliopsida; order Solanales; family Solanaceae; genus Lycium; species Lycium barbarum. The sequence goes on along the minus strand of NC_083343.1, from coordinate 30,090,798 downwards.
GGGTTGCTCCTCCCTTAATTAGAACTCTCGAGTTCGAGCATTGATATAGAAAAATTCTTGGTAGGGAGCTCTTCCCCCGAGTGGATCCTATGCGGCGCGAATCTGAATTTAGTCGGGCTCCAATAAGGATACCGGACACCGGGTGGAAAACCAAAAAAATGTTATCCTCGTACCATTTTTACCTTTGTTCTCCTCCTCCTTTTACGATTACTTGTATTTATATTAACTAGTGAATTCGTCCGCGCGTCGCGCGATCATTAAAAGAAATTAAAATATGACTAAATAGTAATTATTATTAAATTTTTCTAATTAAAAAAATCAATCTTTACTCATCGATCAATTTTATCTTTTCTCATGAAGATTAACGGTCCTCTTTTCAACATCAATCCAAGAAGTATAGAATCTCATGACAGAATGATGAAAAACAAATTCTCTTGTTGCTTAATTAGTATAGGAGTTTAAATGAAATAAAGAAACAAAAATAACTAAGAAACAAAAACAACTAAGAAACTTTGAAAAGTATAATATGTGAGAGAAAAGATATAGTGAATACCTGTATATTTTCTCATATATACACCTATTCATGTCAATAAATGTAATTAGATCATTATTATTTTCGGAGGGTAAAAAATTGGGAGGGAAACAAATTATTATTGCTCTTGAGCCCAATTTTCCTCTCACAGTTTCTTCAATTTGATGTCAAAACCAAACCTTCTATTTGTTGCATAAATCTGATTTTAATGAATCAAGGGTTAGTTCAACACACAACATCATAAAAAATGGGAGAGAATCCACAAAAGCTTAAACAAATATTCCAATCTTAATTTTATTGACAATCTTTTAATGAACATATGAAAAACTTATTAATTAATTCATTTTCAGAATACGTAAAATTATACCGTAAAGCTTATTTTAAAATAACACATGCGCTTACTACTACTAATGTAGTTCTCAATTATAGTACCTAAACAACAAATATGCTTAAAGTCCTTAGGAGCTAGGCTGTTTATTCTGAAAATGAAGGAAATTAGAAGTAGAAATTGTTTTAAAAAAAAAAAGACCATTAACATTAGAAACTATAATATGTGGACAAACCTGCAAAATGCTATAGGAAAAACAGCTTTAGGCCCTGTTAGAACTTTTCTTGATCTGTCAAAATAAATGATAGCCGGATATCAATAGTTAGAATGTGCAAGACGTAAATTGAAAAAAAAAAAAAAAAAGAATAAACAGAGAGAGATAGCGGGAGAAAAAAAATATTAACCTAGCTTGAGAAGGATGAAACAATCCTTGATGGAAGACTATTGCAGGAAGTTTAATTGGTGTCATATATTTTATAACTAAAATGATTATCATGGTCTTAAATCCTTGTTCATACTATTAAATAATTAGAGAGGTGTAACAAATATCAATTTGCACATTTATTAATTGGAGGTTATAAACATGAAAGGTTGTGAGTTATGGATATTGCTAATGCTAATTAAGAGTAGAAATTATGAAGATGAGTTATGAAAATAATTTCTTAATATAAAATAAATGGAAAAATGAGAGAAAAAGTCAAAAAAGACGGAAAAAAAAAGATAAATAGGATTTTTGGCCAAAAAGAGGTGTCACATCATCTTTACATAATTAGTAATAGTAAGCACATGTGCTATTTTAAAATAAGTTTTACCAAATAACTTTACATATTCTAAAAATGAATTAGTTAGTAAATTTTTCATCTGTTCAATCAAAAGGATTGTCAATAAATGAAGATTGAAATATTTGTTTAAGCTTTTTTGAATTCTCTCCCCTTTTTTGATGATGTTGTGTGTTGAACTAACCTAAGTAAGAAAAACAGGATTTGATGGAAAATCTTCTTCGAATAGAAATCCATATTAAGAAAATTAGTGAGAAACAGATAAAACAACCTTAAATTTGTGTATAATCTCCCCAATTGTCAACATGCACAAATATATACTCACAGAGAAAATTGATTACTTTTGTCAACATATAACATCGAATTTATCATTATAAATTAATGAATTTTTTTTTTTAATGAAAACCACCAAAGGTGGCATTTTATTCAAAACAAAAGAGTCTGTACAAAAAGAAATCAAAAAGAAAGGAAAGTAAAGAAAATCAAAACATGCAGAAATAACATCCTAACCAAGCTAATCAAAGAAAATCCTGGATGCTTGACTTTCCTCCAATATTCACACCTCAAAACTCTCACCAGGTGTATGGATTTCAGCCTGTGAATTTTCTTCTAGAATCCAGGTATGTAGTTCATCAGTCTTCTAAGATTGTCAAGTTGCACTCTGAAGTGGGAATGCCAAGCAAAAGAATACAAGAACACACTCATATATTAGTTAACATCATTCACATAGGGAATGAGCATGAAACACACTAATACCACCCTACATGAAATCTGTCAACTAATGTACAAGATATGATATGGAACATCTTAGGCATTCTGGAAAATTTCTGCAACTCTTGAAGGCTACAAAGTGCTTAAGATGTTGTATGATCAGCTGCAAAGTGCTTAAGCTGTTGTATGGTCAGCTGCAAGTGCAATGCCACCCTACTTATGATCTGTCAATTAAGAAGAGCTCGGGCATTATGGAATTTCTGCAAGTCTTGGAAGCTGCAAAGTTGCTTAAACTGTTGTTGATCTGCTGCATAGCCTGCAAAGTTGTTCAAGCTGTTGTTGATCTGCTGCACTGCTAGTAGGATGTTGCAATTGTTGTATCAAGTCCTTCTGTCCCTTGTGTATCTGATTCTCAAGTTTAGAACTTGAGCTTTATCCATGTTGATTAACTTCGTTGCGGCACTAGGTAACTCCTGAAAATTATGAAACTGAACTGTACCTGCAAAATCAAAAGCTAAGTTAGTCAAAAAATTTGCCACTGCATTCCCTTCTCTGAATATGTGCTAAATCTGTGTGGTCTGATTCCTCCTGATTCTATTGATCTCCTTAACTATTAGAATAATGCTCCAGGGCAGTTCCCATTCACTAGATATAAACTTCTTCGTGGATAAGGAGTCAGTTTCAATTATTAATGGCCACAGATTGTGACTTTCACAATATGCAACACCGTCCCTTAGAGCCACAGCTTCTGCAATCAAACTTGATTCATCATCAGTAAGTTTCTTTCCTTCAGCATATATAAGGTCACCACTGTCATTTCTAACATAAAAGGCAACTGAACTGGGACCAAGATTACCTTTTGCTATACCATCAGTGTTCAATTTGAACCATCCTGCAGGTGGAAAGTCCCATCTTACAACAACACAGGTGATGCAAGGTTGGAAGCTTTCCACATATTCAACTATATCAGGCCATTTGTGTGGTATGTCCTGCCATGTAGGGAATTTGACTCTACAGAACCTATGAATATTTTCCTGGTTTTCATGCAATACTCTATATAATGACAAAGTCCCCCCATGCATTGTAGTATTTCTCCACTTCCATATCTGCCACAAATTCATAGCAGGAACAGCTCTAAACACCACCTTCAGCTTATAGTGACAATCAGCCTCCCACTAGATTTGAATAGCATGCTTGACATTATGGCATGTCATGGATATCCTTGCAACATCAGAGAAGAATTTACACACTTTGCTTGCTAATTCTCCATTAAGAAACAAATGATCAATTGTTTCTTGTTGATGTGTAGTACAACAGTAGTACCTAGAAACCACAGGAATACCAATACTTTGCAAAACCTCATGAATTGGTATCTTGAACTTCCACATCCTCCATAGCAGAAAATTGATCTTGAAAGGCACCACTTTTATTCACAACTGCTTATAAACCTGTGAGTAGTTTGATCTTTGTCTTAATAATTCCCATGCACTAGAAACTGTGAATTTGCCAGTACTTGTCATCATCCACCAGGGCTTGTCCCATTGACCTTCTTCAATATGGACTTTCAGCTCCTTTACAACATGATTAGCAATCTCCTTAGGTAAATAATGATGCACCAAATCCTCATTCTATCCATCTTCAGTAATAAAGTGACTCACATCCTTTATACTATCATCAGTGATGAAGTCATTAGGAACAACATAGTGTAATGCTCCTAATTCAGTCCAGTTATCATACCAGATGTTAGCAGTACCACTATATGTTTCCCACCAGATCTCTTGTTCAATGTTATCTCTAGCTTCTAACACCATTTTCCACACTTAAGATCCTTCTTTCCATGTAACATATTATGGATACTGCTTTTTACAGTATTTATTCCAAAGGGAATTTGCCCATAGAGAAGTGGAAGGTCTGAATCTCCATCATAGTTTATCATTCAAAGCCTTGGATATATCAAAAAGAGATCTGAATCCCAATCCACCTTCTTCAACTGGGAAACACATCTTTAACCAGCCAACCCAATGTCTAGCCTTCACATCCTCTTTACTAGACCAGAAAAACTTTGCAAAAATCTGATGAATCTCTTTGATCACACACTTTGGAGGCCTTATAGCTGATAGAATATGGATAGGAACACTCTGAAGCACACTCTTGATCAATACTTCCTTTCCTCCTGGTGAAAGAAGCTTACCTTTCCAGGCTTGCAATTTATCTTTGATCCTCTTATCAAGGTCTGTATAATCAACTTTCCTTTTCCTTGCATGAGTTATTGGGCAGCCTAAGTATGTGAAAGAAAAGTTCCCTCTTGTAAAACTAGTGATCTGCTCAACCTGCTGCACTAATACATTGGAGACCTTAGAATGCATATAAAAATAACTCTTTCTGTTATTAATCAACTGACCAGAGCTGTCTTCATAAGACTTCAAAGTAGACATAATTAGCTCCAATGATTTTGCATTAGCTGAGGCAAAAACTATGGTGTCATCTGCATAAGCCAAATGATTAAGATTGGCACTCCATTTTGGCATTCCATACCCTTTGAAAGCTTGATCATCAAATAATGCATTAAGAGCCCTTGTTAGTACTTCAACAGATAGTATGAATAAGGCAGGTGATAATGGATCCCCCTGCTTAAGTCCTCTAGATGAATGAAAAAACCACGAGCCTGTCCATTTACCAACACAGAATACCAGTTGTTAGCTAGTATTCTCCATATTATATTAATACACTGCTCAGAAAATCCCATTCTCCTCAGAACCTTCATAAAAAAGAACTAAGAAACTCTATCGTAGGCCTTAGTCATGTCCAATTTAAGGACTACATTAGCTGGCTTGCCTCCTAACCTTATACCAGAAACAATCTCTTGAGTTAACAAAACATTCTCAATGATATTCCTGCCCTTTACAAAACCTGATTGATTGGCAGATATCACTATAGGTAGGGCCTTCTCCAATTTTTTATGCACCACTCTAGAGATAACTTTGTTAATAAAGTTACTAAGGCTAATAGGCCTCATATCAGAAAAGCTTTCCACCTCATTCTTCTTTGGCAACAAAACCAGGTTGGTATGAGTAATAGACTACCAACTGTTTCCTAGAAGCATTGATAAAAGATACATGTGAGTCCATCTGGACCACTAGCACTATCCCCTGATAAATCAAACGCAACCTGTTTGACCTCTTCCATAGTTGGGATAGCAATAATATCTGTGTTTCCTCCTGTGAAAGCATACTAGGAATATGATCCAATATAGCCATCTTAGATTAAAAATTCTGCATTGAATCTTGAGTGAATTGCTTCTAATTAAAGGAGATGGCCTCATCAGCTATCTCATTAGCACTATCAATCCAATTCCCATCAGAATTTTGAATTCTCCTAATCTGAGTTCTTTTCCTTCTACCATTGACAATATTGTAAAAAAATCTGGTGTTTCTATCCCCCTCAGCAAAACAATCATAGCTAGACTTTTGTCTCCAATACTCCTCTTCATAGTGCAAGTACCTCTTAAGTTTAGCTTGAGCTTTTTGTAACACCATTCTATTAACTTCAGTAGGAGCCTCTTCAAACAATTATTCTTTAATTCTCACAATGTTTTCTCTAATAGTCAACTGCTTGAAAATGTCCCTAAAAACCTGCCTGCTCCATGCTGATAAAACAACTTTAATTTTCTTCACTTTCTTCTTAAAAGATAAGAATACATCCTTTTCCTCTTCTGCATGCCAGTTTTGAGTTGCACCTGATTGGAAAGATTCATGATCGACCCAAAACTTTAGAAATTTGAAAGGTCTAATAAATTGTTGTTGTTGTTCATTACAGGATAACAACAAAGGAGCATGGTCAGAACCAGTCCTTGAAAGATGATCCACTTCAATGAAACTATACCATTGCCGCATCAAATTATTATATATCATTTTATCAAGCCTTTTGAAGATACACTTCCCATCAGATCTCCCATTCCACCAAGTGAAAGGGCTTCCTTTAAGACCTGCTTCAACCAGCTCACAGGAATTAATACAAAATGCAAAGTCTTCATATTTAGTTGGCAATACTGGCAGTCCACCAATCTTTTCTTCCTCATTCAAGATCACATTAAAATCACCCCCTATCAGCTAAGGAGCTACCATACTATCAGCTAGAACATAAAGACTATTCCACAAAGCTAGTCTTTCCATTGCATCACACTTTGCATAGACCATGGTGACAAACATGATCTTGTTCATCTATTGAAAAGTAAGCTTACAGGAAAATTTGTTGAGAATCATCCCACACAATATCCACATCTATATCTGTATTAACAGAAAACTAGATCTTCCCAGAGGCATTATAATAAGCATGATCCATCCCTAACTTCCTCTTATATTATTGAATATGTCTAGTATGTTGAAAAGGTTCCTTCAGTGCTATAAGGCAAAATTTATGATGCCTATGCAACATATGCACTCTATGGAAGGCTTTTTGAGTCTTTACTAATCTGATATTCTAGAATAATGTTTTCATCATAACTTATGATTACCTTTTGCTGCTCCGTATGGAATAGCTCTAAGTGGTTTCCCTTCAGAGTTACCATGTTTCTTATTTGATACCTTAGAGTGAGATTTTGAAGATAATCCTGCTGCCACTCCTACCTTATCTAAGATGTCAGCCACAGCCTCAGATTCCTCAACATCATATGTGCTTGCAGCCTTTTCACTTGTTTCATGAATAACCTCAGACTCTATGATATTATGAGAGACAACATCATGCAGTTCCTTCATAGGAGACTTGATCTTAACAGTTGCCATAGGTAAAGGAACCTGAACAATAGCTTGTGAAGTACTATCATTCACTTTCTCTATAGCATTTGTGTGATCCTGTTTATCATCCTCTAATTCATTGATCCCCATTTCTTCCATCAACTTACCAGACTGCTCAGCATATAGTCTTTTCTCACTATCCTCATCTGCTATTGGTGAAATATTGTTCTCTATTTCATCCTGTATTGTAGCATGATTTGATTCTTCTTCATCAACTGTCTTTTCTCTAGCAAAGGATTGATTTACCTATTCCTTTGTAGTCTCTCCAACCCCTTCTGTAGACATATTATTCAATTTTTATGTGTTGTCCTTGGTTACCTCAGTCTTCTCACCTGGCATGATAACATTTGGTTTATTACCACTAGTCTTCTCATTCACCACTGCATTATCAATTGTCATGGGACTGCACTCCTTATCTCTATGAACTTGATCACTCACTTCTTCTACATTTATCTTGTCTGCCACAATCGTACCAGCATCTTTTGATTTATCAAGGACTTGTACAACTCCTGAAGGTGATCCATCATTATCAGTCTCCTGCTGCTCATCTTGAAGAGCATCAAACTTGTTTTGACTAACATCAATATTGACAGTCTCCTTGACTTGATTTTGGTTAATAAACTCTCTTCCATCCTTAACTACATTCCAGTTTCCTGGATCACCAAGAACCCTTCCACGGGCTAGGATTCTTGCTCTTTCTTTTCTAAATTTTTGAAAATTCCATCTGTGTGATTACTGCATCCCATGAGAATCAGGTTTCTTAATTATTTCCTTTCCCTTCTCTGCTGGATCAACTTGCTTCTCCATATGAGCAATCATCTAGTTCCCTTTCTCCATATTGACAGCTGCATTGCCTTCCTCCTCCTGATATAGTTCAGGATGCAAATTCCAACATCCATCTTCATTGTGCCCTTGTAGTTTACGCTCACGACAATATTTTGGAAGATTGTCATACCTGATTTTCATTTTTTCAATTCTAATCTCATGAGTGTTACACCCCGTACTTTCGGAGAAACACTTATCACGTTTGAACATAAGTATGTTGAACTATGGCTTTTAAGTAAAATAACTTTGGACTATAAGGAGCGAAACATTATTAAGTATATTTTATGAGTGAAGGATGCATATGAGAAATTCCGGAAGGTCCTATAAGTAAATGAGTGGAAGAAGTTGAGTTAGTATGACTTTGGAAGAAGATGAGCTACTTTGAACGATAAGAATGAGCCAATTTGGGGAGAGAATATCTTTTAGCATATGAAGAGTTTTGAAGTAAAGTAAAAGCCTAAAATGAAGTTCATGAAGTCTAGTTTCCAACGCAACAAACCGCTCGTCGATGTGGATGTTACAAGTTAGGCCGGCGGAGCAAGGATTAATCTACGCGATCGCCAGCACAGTGCGCGAACATGCAGAGGTGCGTCCAGCTACAGTGCGCGATCGCGCTGAGAAAAATCCTAGGTCGGTGCAACCAACTCTAGAAGCTATTTAAGGACCAAATCTGACCCTAAACCTCATTTTCTCCACTCCTTTTCACCCAAAAACACTTAAGAGACTCTAGAAACATTGAGGGATCATTTTGTAAGCGGATTAAAGTAACGAGACTATATACGAGGCTCGGGAAGCGTACAAGGTCTCAGAGTCCTTGTTCTAAACATCGAATCTCGATGAATCAAAGGAGGCTGTTGAAGATAAATAAGATTTCAAGGTCTTCCAACTTTGATTGAGGTAAGGATACTCCCTATTATTAATATTATGAATTGTATTATAGAGATTTAGTTGTTAAGGCTTCGTAAAGGCGAGTGATTAGTTGATACATTGGGAAAACATCGCGTGGGATGTTTTATTGAGTATTGGTGTTGATGATGATGTTGTTGATATTATTGTTGCTATTGTTGTTGTTTTGTTGGTATTGTGATTTCGGGCTAGGGATGTAAACAGAGGAGATGCTGCCCGAATTTCGACAGATTCTAAAAGGATTTAATTTGAAGGCTTAAGACAAGCATATGACGATAAGCCTAACAATAGTACGAATCCTCTTGAATGTAGATTTACGAGCTTGGGAGGATAAACGTTAAGTAGTTAAGGAGACCAAAAAGGTATGTTAAGGCTAATTTTTTTCTTTCTAAAGGCATGATTCTCTTCTTATGAACCCGTACATGTCTTCCATAATATCTTTATTCCCAAAAGCTAGAAGTTCACGATTCTCAAAGTTCTTATGATGCTAAAGATAGATGTTTTCTATGGTGATAATGATGATGATGATGATTCCATTTCTAGAGATTCCAAAACTTATGATTTTGATGCTATTATGAGATTATTGAGCTTATTTCATGATTATCTTGATTTTATTCATTGTTGATGATCTTACCTTATGTTACGTGTTCCTTCGAGGTGAGATATAACGATGATGATTGTCCATAATAGAAATTGGAGGCTACCGACCTTACGCCACTCCGATAAGAGTAGAAACATTTCATTGGGTTCTCATGCATGCTATATGTATTTATATGTGTAATTTTTATAACAGCGTGCCTACATGGCCGGGCAGTATAACACCGCGCCGTCCTATGGGTGGCCGGACAGACATACCACTGCAGTGGGCAGCTTATGATATCGTCCCGGACACGAGATAATGATGATAACACCGTTCCTATATGGTCAGGTAGTTTACCTTAGATATTTATGGATGTTGTTTTGAAAATAAAAGTTAGCATGCATGGTATCCACCTTAAGAGGCAATCAGATGCACAAGTTATCTCTTTATCTTATGTTATTTTTCATATCTCCTATTTTGTTGCTATCCATGCCTTACATACTCAGTACATTGCTCGTACTGACGTCTTTTCTTGTGGACGCTGCGTTCATGCCCACAGGTTCAGGTAGCCAGACTGGCGGTCCAGTTCAGTAGGACTTCACTCAGCTGTAGTCAGTGCGCTCCACTTGGTCTGGAGCTGTAGTCCCGCTTGGTATGATATTTCGATATATATATGGTTATGACGGGGCCTTGTTCCGTCCTTTCTACAGTTTGTGTTCCGTAGAGGTCTGTAGACAGTTGCATGTAGTTGGGAAGTTATGGAGCCTTGTCGACTCTTATTTTTGTTGTACAGTACACGTAGCGGCCTAGTCGTCTTACACTGTTACCTTCAGCACGTATGTATATATATGCGTTGGTTGTGAGTTCTTGTCGCATAGTTTATTATGTTATTCTTACAGAAGTGGTCACTTCAGTTATAAGTCATATATGGGCCACCATGTTGTCCAGTGAGGTTCAGATACGAATTTAGGAGTGCTTGATTAGTAGAGGTCGGGCACTCGTCACGACTCATCAGCTTGGGGCATGACAATGAGTCACCTCATCCTCTATCTCGATGTTAACAAAATCAGGAACTTCATCCAACAAGTCAATCATCACCTTTACCCTAGCACAACTAGGTATAGTACGATTCTCAGTAGCTTTATCAACATGCAAAGGAATACCAACAGCTGATGCAATTGAAAAAACAGCCTCCTTCACAAAGAAATTGGGCATTAAATCAGGCAATGATATCCATGATATTACTTTAGAAGTTTCCTCATCTATTTTAAACTTTGTATAATAAATAAGAGGCCTCATCAAGTATGAATATCCATCTTTGGATTTTAAATAGTATGAGGTTTTAGAACATAGACTAAGAAGATCCTTCATAAGAGACAGCCGAATCAATACATGTCTATGTCTAAATAATCCAATCTCACAGTTTCCTTTGATACCACATTGATCAGGAATAATCTTATGCAGTTCATCCATTTCTGGCCATCCATATGAAAATTTTCCTATCACAGCGTATTGAAGTCTCTGAAGTTTCTCCACTTGTTTAACTTCATTTTGAGTCCATCTTACCACTGGAATTCCATTCTTAATCACCACTTTCTTCATTGAAATGCTAGTAGTAGCCGGCCGTGGTCCATTATGTTCCTTAGTATTAGGGTTTTGCATGAGCTTTAACGTAGGAGGTTGGAAGAAATCTGTGTATTTTGTCTTGGGGGATTGCGTTTGTGTTATGGGTTGAGCATTGGTTGTAGTAAGGTTGGAGGATGACTGGCCAACCACCAAGGGTGGCTGACTAGTGGCCATGGTGTCCATGTTGCCGGCGGCTAGGTAGTGTTAGGCTAGGGTACATGAAAAGTAGGGTTTTGCTAGAGAGCTTTTTTTCCCTCCCCATTATATTCCAAATCTCAGGCTGTCCAAAACCATTAATGAAAAATGTTTACCTATGGCGCTCTAGAAAATAATCCGTGAGATTTACGTAATCTTTGATAACCAAATCTTCCATTATCCTGATGATAGTACCTAAACCACAAATATGTTTAAAGTCTTCAGTTAACTACGAAAAAGAATTCGAAGGATCTATGTTGTTTCTTCCGAAAATGAAGGGAATGAGAAGTAGAAATTTTTTCAAAAAAAAAAAAGACCATTAACATCAGAAATTATAGTAAGTGGACAAACCTGCAAAATGCTATAGGAAAAATAAATTGAGGCCATGTTAGAACCTTTTTTAATCTGCCAAAACAAATGATAGCCGAATATCAAAAGTTAGAATTTTTAAGACGAAAATTGAAAAAACGAATACACACACAAAGAGAATGGAAAAAAAGAGATTAATCTAAGCTTGAGAAGGATGATAAAATTCTTCATGGAAGACTATTTGAAGGAAGTTTGATGGTACCATATATATTATAACTAAAATGATAATCATGGTGTAACGACCCATTCGGTCCTTATTGCACTTTTGACTATTTTACCCCCGTTGACCGGTCCCGAGTCCTATCAATACCATTTTGTGGTGGCATGGTTCCCGAGGTCATCGGGCGAGTTTTAGTATGACTTTTGGAAAACTGAGCTTTTAAGTGAAAACCGTTTTACTCAAAGTTGACTTTTGGGTAAACGGACCTTTTCAGAATTTCGTCGATTCCGAAAGGTCTGGATGGTCATTTATAACTTGGTGGCAAACTTGGTTCGATTCACAATGCACTTAGTAGTGTTTTGGGACTTGGGTTGGAAAGTTGGCTTTAGGCCATTGGGGGTTGACTCGGTCAAATAGACCTCCGTTGGGAAATTCGAGGCCACGGGTGAGTTCGTAGCACATTTTTATATGTGTTTGCATGTTTGATTTGTATCTTTGGGGCCTTGGGTGATAGTCGAATTTTGGTTGAGATTGGTCCTAAACCAGAAATTTCTGGTATCTGATGTATCCGCCGTAGCCGCACCAGAATCGCCATGGCGGACCCGCCATAGCAAAGGGACCGACACCTATAGCGGATTGGGTGTTTTGGTGACTAGCCGCCATAGCGGTCAGCCAACTACCATGGCTGGTTTGCGATAGTGGTCATGCATGCCGCTATAGAGGCCTTATGATTTTAGGTGATGGACGCCATAGCGGGCCATTTGTACGCCGTAGCGTGTGAGCTGTAGCGGGTCCTATGACCGCGGCGGCGGTTGACGGGCAAATTTTTATCTTCCTTCTTAAGTTAAAAACCCCTAAACCCTTATCACTTCATTACATTATTTCTTAAGCATTTTGGGGAGACTTTGAGAGCATTTGATCAGATTCTTCATAGAGGTAAGATCCTTGGCCTTAGAATTCATTACTTTCCTTTCTTAATCATTAATCCATGCTAGAATCAAAGAGGAAAAGTGGGTTTTTGTGGGAAATTCTTAAAATGGGTTTTAGACTTCCTAAGTAGAAATTGTTGATGAAATTGGTTAGTCTAACCCCAAAACCTAATATATTCATTGTTGTTAATCTTATATCTTCCATTATTAGAGGTCAATTTGTGGATTGAAAAGTTAGGGTTCATACTCAAATTTGGGGGTTTTACTTTAAACTCGAATTTGGCTTAATCTTGAGTTAATCTAGCAGTTGATTAGTAGGTTTTGATCATCTAGACTTGAATTTCATGTTCCACCTTAGAATTTCCCGTTTTACATTTGTAGGCCCGTTTTCCCTAATTTTCATAGGTTGTAATTAACCCAAATTAGAAGTATAACATTATGGGTATTCTTCTTCTTTATTTCTAATGTAGAACTCGAATATGATTAGACTTTGAGTATTTGGAGATGCTACGGGCAAGGCAAAGATGTGGTTGTTGGTTTTCCAATTTGGCACTCCAGGTAGGTTACGGCTTACCTTATGGTTAGACTTCGGTTAGCAAAGCGTATGTAGAGTTAGTGATTGTCGGAGAAAGCATGTTACACCTTCGGGTATGAAGTTGGGTTGGATTACTTAGGTTGATATTGTTGTTGATTATGGCTTGTCGCCTTGTTGTGTTCTATTGAGTTGTTGCCTTGTTGTGATTTATTGGCTTGTTGCCACGTAATTGATTCCAGAGTTGATGCTTAGGGATTGTACTCTGATTTAGAGAGCGTATTTGTCATTGTTAAGGTTGTTGGAAAGGAAAAGAAAGGAAAGTAAAGTTATGATATTGATATCGTGATTGACATATGTGTCCATGTGTGGCACGATTGATTTGATTTGTTGTCATCATTCATTGATATTATGCATTGCACTCATTCTCCTCTTTCATGATACTCTGATATGAATACTTAGTGATTTATTCATGGTTGTGAACCCATATCTCTCAGTTATTGGTTATTGACTTGTGAAGAGGAAGGAATTGATATTGATCTTGGTATTGGGATATGTGTCCATGTGAGGCACGGTTTTTTGTTGATATACTCTTGTTGACATTGATATCATACATGCATTCATACTCATACATTTGGATCGGGTTGCGCGTCGTAACACACACACACACACACACACACACACACACACACACACACACATATATATATATATATATATATATATATATATATATATATATATATATATATATATATATATATATATATACATATATTGGACTGGGTTGCACGTTCCGCAACACTAACTTGGATTGGGCTGTGCGCTGCAGCAGGTACATGGACTTCGCGAGTCCCCCATAGGTTATGACTATCGGAACGTAGACATCGTTCGCCCGAAGCGTGTGTGCACATTGCATTGCGTTCATATTATTGACTTCCCGGTTAGTTACTGATATGAGATTGTTGTGTGCCTGACTAATATATATTCGGAAATTGATCAGATTCGTGGAGTACAGACTTTCTCCTAGGTTGAGACTTGAGGATCCGAAGTGACATTGTTGGCTGTGCTATTGTTTATGGTTATTCTGTGGAATCGTGGAAAAACTTGGCAAGACTTGTGTTTAGGTGCTTCACCCTAGGCTATGATTCAGTTATTAATCCTTATGTACTGGAGTTGTTATTCTTGGACTGTGTGGTGTGCATACCTGATTGTGAGCATGTCTATTTTTTAGTCTCTTTCTTTATATATGTTAACTAACTGTTGTCGGCCTATGATGCCTACTCAGTACGTGTTGTTTGTACTGATGCTACATTGCTACACTCCTTTTCAGGGTGTAGAGTTTAAGGCAAGTTCTGCTTCTACTTTTGTTGCACCTCGGAAATTCCGGATTTGTTTCCTTGAAAGTGGGCCAATGCGAGCTTAAGATGAACATGAAGTTCTTATGAGACTAAGGAGAGTATTAGATAGCTTAAGGAGCATACTATAAGATTTTGAAGTCATACGAATACGTGAAGTTTAGTTTGTTGAAGGAAGCGAAACGTAAGTCGTGTTCGGAAGGTTTCCGCTATAATTGAGCTAATATTTGTGTAGAAATATCTTGAGGGGCTGCTATAGAGCCTATTGTATGGTTTATGAAGTGTTATATAAGTGCCAAGAAGGTTCCACGAGGATTGGAAGTCAAACGAGTCGACGAGAATGGAATTCGGAAATTCCCAGTTGTACGACCATTTGTACGGACCGTATAAATTATACGGCTCGTATAATGGTCCGTAGATTTGTTCCAGAGTAGGGTGCAACCTGGGAAGATTATACGGTCTTATTATATGGACCGTATAAATTATACGGCCCGTATAATCGGGTCGGGTCAGATTTTCTTTTTATATACAAGGCCGACCCCCACTTTATTTTCTTTTACCACATTTCTTTCAAGCTTTACAAAGCTCCAAAACCCTTTTCCCAACATATTTCACTCAAACCCAAGGGATTACAAAGATCAAATAGCAAGAATCAAGTGTTCATGTGTTAGAAGGCTTCCTAGGGTTGGTAGATTTCAAGAAATACTTGAGCATTGTAGCTGGGGTTTTTGCACAAGTTGATAGCTGCTCCAAAGCTTGTTCCTATGTGATAAAAAGGTTACTTTCCATGCTTATTTCATGCTATTGAGAATGCTTGGTTGTAGCAAAACTTGGGTAGAAGAAGGAAGTAGAAAATGAAGTCTAAATGTAGCTTTTATGATGTTTGTGAGTAGTAAGCTAACTTGAGTCATGATTCTTAGTATGATATGAATATAATATTGTTATGGAAGGTAATAATGGTGTTGAGGAAGAGTTGTATGAAAATGTGCAAAAGTTGGTATGAAGTTGCTAGTATGAGTTGAAAATGAGAATGAATATTGAAGGCTTAGTGTAATGTGATCACTTGTTTGTGATATTGTGGATGTTATTGTGGATGTTTGGGAGTTGTATTGTAATATAGTGGAAGTCGATGGAATAGGGGAAATGCTGCCCAATTTTCGTTAAATCATGAATTATTCTAGTTTAGGTTTAAGGGTACCATTAAGGCTTAACCATGGTATGAATCCTTCTAATGTAGATTATTCAAGCTTCGACGGTGAACGTTAAATAGCTAAGAAGACAAAGTGGTATGTAAGGCTAACCCTTCTTTCATTAAGGCATGGTTCCTTTGATATATTTATTCTTTCATGAGTCCCATAATGTCTTCCAAGCGACTCTATCTCTAAGATTACTAAAACTCATGATTCTCGATACTTTCGCGATCCTATTGCTTCCCTTTATACGATAGTTGATCCTCTAAGGATAAATGTAACGAAAACGATGATGGTAATGATGTTGATGGCTCTTATGGACTCTTATGTATATGTGTCTAAGTATGTATGACTATTATGTAACACGGGGCTTATATGGCCGGGTATGATACCTATCGCGGGCACACCACTGCAGTTGGATACGGATAACACTGAGCCTTGGTAGAGCCAGGTATGTATAATCACCGAGCCTTGTCATGGCCGGGTATGTGAAACACCGAACCATCATGGTCTGGTATGTTATGGATACGAGTATGAATATGAAAATAAATATGAATATGAATATATATATATGTATATATGTATGTACATGAGTAAGCATTAGAAATGGAAGGTCCCTATGAAAGACAAGTAAGTAGATATGATGAAGGCCACTAGAGGTACAAATGACTCTATTACCTCCTGATTCTCCCATCTTACGCTATATCTTATGCTATTTCTTATGCTGTCCATTATGCTTCTACTATGATGTTGATTATGATTTACATACTCAGTACATTATTCGTACTGACGTCCTTTTGTTTGTGGACGCTGCGTCATGCCCGCAGGTAGACAGAGAGACAGGTTTGATCCATAGATTTCTCATTCAGGGACTACATAGAGGTGCTCAATTTCATCCTGAGCTACAACTTTTGGGTAGTATTCTTTTGTGTACATACATATGGGTATGGCGGGGTCCTGTCCCGCCTATATGATGTTACCTACTCTTCTTAGAGGCTTGTAGACAGTTGTGTATGGTTAGTTGTCTTGTATCCTTGTCGGCTCATATTTTGTATGTCATTTTGATAGCTTCGTCGGCTTATGTATATAGATATGGGCATCGTTAGTGATGATGATATAAATGTGTTGTTGCCCAACGAGATTAGCACTATCGATGTATGTAAATTATTAGTAAGCCATGTGGCTCACCTAGATGTGAATGAAAATGTACGATAAGAGGTGTCCAGGTGGGTTAGCATCGGGTGCCCGTCATGGCCCTCCGATTGGGTCGTGACAACTTTCGAGACTGATTTCTGAGGCCTAGCTTGCGAGTATCGAAGGTGAGCATCTGACAAGTCACTTCCCGGAGACTCCTCTATCCCTGTCTTTATTTTCTTCCATTCAGACATATGTGTTTAGTATTTGAGACTTGTATATTTTAGACATTACTTAGTTGCTCTTGTTCGAGTCAGACCAGTTCCTTGGGAATTTTATTTATATTCCGCATTTATGATTATTTATGATTTCAGGCTTCTACTGATTCTGTTCTATTTACTTTATTATGATTCAAATTGATGATTTGGGAAACGGCTCGCCTACTGAGGTAGGAATGGTAGGTGCCCGCGCGACTTAGTGAAATTGGGTCGTGACAAGTTGGTATCAGAGCCCGAGGTTACCCGGTCTTTAAGTACACGAGCATGTCTAGTAGAGTTTTGCGGATCGGTACGATGAACTCCGTATCTATCTGCGAGAGGCTATGGGACATTTAGGAAACTTCCATTCCTTTCATGTTACTTCATTCGAATTGGTATCTAGTCGATTCCAATTGGTATATGAATATATTTGTCTTATGCTCCCCTGAATGGTGGAAATGCGTTCTTAAATCCTTATGCAATTGGTTTTGTTATGACATATAGTGGAATGGTATGGGACGTGTCGTCCTGATTCAGACACATGACTAAGTTCAGTTTCTAGTTATGGCTTGAGGATTCAGTTGTGCGGGATCATGATTAAGACTTGTTTATTTATGGGGGGTTTTCTTAAGAAATGAGAGAGATAGTACAGAGGGTCAAATGATCTCCATGTTCTAGCGTGGGGTTGCTCGAGAGTGGCAAAAGTGTATTATCGGTTTGACAAGAGTGATCTGATTGGTTCTGGGAAAAGTTTCAACTTCGTTAAGTCTTTGTGATGGTGTGCGTGGCACGGGTGCACCAATGAGAGGTTAGCAATTCATCAGTGGCAGGGTATTAGATGTCGATATGAGGGGACGAATGTCACGACCCGAATCGATGAGTCGTGACGAGTGCCTGACCTCGGATGACCAAGCACCCATCTACTAGTACCCGGGGTTTACTGAACAATAGGGTGGTCCATGTACGACCCACATCTGAACTATACTGACTTGAAAGAACGACATCATAACTCTGTATCAAGAACTCACAACCATCTGTATATATATATATTTGTACTGAAAATAGTAGTGCAAGCAAACTAGGTCGCTACACCTGTTGTGCAACAAAATAAGAGCCGCCATGGCTACATTGTTACACCCCTCGTCTTCGTAGTGGTAGAACTTATGGTTTCCTAGTTGGGTATGCCTTGGGAATCGAGACCCGAGCCCGAGTTTTGGAGATAGAAAGTGTCATACCCCGTGTGAAATGGTACCAACAAGTATTCCTGGTAATTTACAGGATTAGAAGTTGAATGAATCGAATCGACACGATCTGAACTGAATTGGAAAAGTCTGCAGACACCAGTCAAGATCGACGGGTCATCAAACCTGTCGACAGACCGTCGTTGTGCGGCGTCGATAAGGTTCTGCAGCCCTGCATTCTGCAGGCACAGGCCGACGAGCACGTCGACGGATCGTCGACACGTCGAGCCGCTCGTCGAACCGGACCACTGGAGCATTTAATTCTCCGAGTATAAATACACGGTTTGTGACTTTATGTCTTATTTCTCTCATTACCAGATCAGAGAACCCTAATATTTTTCTCTCCCAACATTTATGGCATAGTAGTGAAGATTTGACAAGACCCGGACCCCGTAAACCCGAGCTTGTGAAGAAGAAGGTTGTTTCTAGGGTTTCTCCAAGAATGGGAAGCTTAGGGAGTTGATGTTAAGGTGATTCTTGGGATTCTTGACCCCTCAAGGTATGTAAATGATTCCTACCCTTGTATTTGAGTTGCTATCAAGAGCTTTAGTGATTTTAGGTAAAGAAAGGGTATTTGTGGAAGTGATAGATTGATGAAGGGTAAGGTAGTGGCATGAGACTATTTTAAAGAAATGATTAGGGATGGATTTACGTGTATCTGGATATATATAGGTGCTATCATTGTAAGCTTATAAAGGAGATGGTCATCTATGATTCGTTAAGCTTTATACGTGCTTGGGGATGATTAGTAAGCAAAACAAGTAGCCTAATTAAGGCTTATGTTATCTTAATTGTAGATTTACAAGTTCAAGAATTAGAAGTTGGGCGATTTGATATACGGCAAGGTATGTTAAGGTTATTCCCTTTTTTTTGGCATGATCCTATGATATGAACCGATAAACGAGTAAAAGAGTTTCCATATTACTCTATTCTTATAATTTCTAAGAGAAATACAGTTTTGATGTTCCCGTACCCCGACTATGGTATTTTCCCCATATACAGATCTTACGATTTCCTGTCCTAGTAGTATGAGTTCAGTAAGGCCCATGAGAGGCAAACTATCATTTTATTGTTAGAGAATCCTGTCGTTCAGTTTTACTTGTATTACGCATTCACTTCCAGTTCTCAGGGGTATGAGTGAGAGGCGCATTTGATAGGGGGTGGAGGTGTGACCTCTGATATTGCGTTGTATATGTGAAAGGCACGCTTGACAGGGGGTGAAGGTATGGCCTATGAGTGATCCAGGAGTGACCTATGATGTTGGAGTATATACATGAGAATGGCACACTTGACAGGGGGTGAAGGTGTGGCCTGTGATGTGACAACAGGTAGATAGGGAGGTGGTCCGGCTTAGTAGGACCCTTATCCAGAGGCGATCAGTGCACTGCATTCGATCCGGAGTTGCAGTCTATTTTGGTAGGCCATTCTTTTAAGATGTATATAGATGGGTATGACGGGGCCCTGTCACGTCCTTTCTATAGCTTTATTCCAGTAGAGGTCTGTAGACAGTTGTATATAGTAGTCAGACGATGTAGCCTTGTCGGCTTATATTCTTTTGTGTACAGTATATATGGCAGCCTAGCTGGCTTGCACTGTTCTTCCGCATGTTATGTTTATATGTATATGAAGATTGTATAGAGTTCGGATGTTTCCTCTTTATGAGATTAGTTTGTGCCATTTATGGGCTATTAATGTTTAGTATGTTTTAGGTAAGTGTTTAGGGGTGTTTGGTCGCTAGAGGTCAGACTCCTGTCACGGCTCATCGGTTTGGGTCGTGACAGAAGTGGTATGAGAGCCGTTCCGTCCTAGGGTTGTCTACAGACCGTGTCTAGTAGAGTCTTATTTATGGGCGTGTTGTGCACCACACTTATAAACAGGAGGCTGCAGGACATTTAGGATGATGTCATTCTTTCTCTCCTAGATTGTGCGATAGAGCCATGTGTTAGGCTTTCGCTTTCTGATGAATTGTCATGATTTCAGCAATGCCTCCCAAGAAAGCTACAGCTGCCCAAAAAGGCAAGAAAGCCATAGGAGAGGCCACTAGCCGTACTCGGCAGGCCACTAGGGCTCAGGATGAGGTTCAGAGTGAGAGCCCATCTGAGACATCGCATAAACCGTCTCCAGCACCCATCCCAGTTCCTCAGCCATACACCAGGCCAGAATGTGCGGGATACTGTTCAGTTTTTGACCAAATTAGTAGCCGCTCAGGCTCAGCGGCAAGGAGCTGGTAGTTCGAGGGTTAGGACCTTCCTTGAGTTAGATCCTCCAGAATTTTCAGTGATAAAGCAGAATATGGATCCCCAGGATTTCATTGATGGTATGCAGAGGACTTTGAGGGTTATGCATGCAAGTGAGGTTGAGTCGGTGGAGTTAGCTTCGTATAGACTGTGTGATATTGCAGTGCAGTGGTATCAGACTTGGGAGTTATCTAGAGGAGAGAATGCTCCTCCAGCTGTTTAGCGAGAGTTCGCAGATGCTTTTATCCGCCATTATTTGCCTTCTGAGGTCAGGCGAGCCCGAGCAGACAAATTTTTACCTATTGAGCATGGCAGCATGAGTGTCTAAGACTATTGTGTGTATTTCTATTCTATGGCTAGATATGCCCCAGCCATGGTGGCTGAGATGGAGGACAGAGTTCACCTTTTTGTGGCCGGTTTAGGGCCACATTTGATAGATGCTTGTACGACTGCTGCATTACAGCCAGGCATGGATATCTCCCGTATACAGGCATATGCACAGAATCTAGAAGATCGCAAGCGTCAGAGGGGGGCAGAGCGTGACCGTGACCGAGGCCATGGTAAGAGGGCTAAATCTTTTGACATTGGAAGTGAGTCCAGGGGAGGACAGAGGCAGCAACATTCCCAGTATTCATATCATTCGGTAGGGAGTGCACCTCCGCGGTTTACAGGCCCGAGGTTTGATCGGTTTTCTTATTCCGGAGCCGCCCAGAGTTCTAGAGCATCAGGCTCCCAGTACAGACCGGAGTCAGGACAGATGAGACCACCTTTACCACGGTGTGCCCAGTGTGGTAGGTTACATGTCGGGCAGTGCCGATTGGGATCGAATGCTTGTTACTCTTGTTGTCGACCAGGTCATGTGATGAGGAATTGTCCGTTAGGAGGTGGCATGGGCACTGTTCAGCCTACAGAGTCTATAGCTGGTTCTTCTTCATCTGCAGTGCGCCCTTCAGGGAAAGTTTTTCAAATGCCAGCAGGGCGAGGTAGAGGGAGGAGTGGAGCGTCCAACTCGAGCGGTCCTCAGCACCGCGTGTATGCATTGGCTGGTAGATAGGACCGCGAGACGTCTCCTGATATTGTTACAGGAATATTATCAGTTTCCTCCTATGATGTGTATGCATTGATCGATCCAGGATCTACTTTATCATATGTTACTCCATTTGTCGCTGGTA
The DNA here is from genome assembly GCF_019175385.1 of Lycium barbarum. NCBI lineage: Eukaryota > Viridiplantae > Streptophyta > Magnoliopsida > Solanales > Solanaceae > Lycium > Lycium barbarum. The sequence continues at coordinate 30,068,944 of NC_083343.1, read as the reverse complement.
AGTTTGGGGTAGAACCCGAGTCGATTCAACCATTTGAGGTGTCTACGCCAGTTGGCGATCCGGTCATAGCTCGGCGAGTATATCGGGATTGTGTTGTAATAGTTTGTGACCGCCACTCTGTAGCAGATTTGATTGAGTTAGATATGATTGATTTCAACGTTATTATGGGAATGGATTGGTTGGCTTCCTGTTATGCTAATGTTGATTGTAGAACAAAGATAGTTCGATTTCAGTTTCTTGGCAAGCCAGTCCTAGAGTGGAAGGGTAATGCTGTTTCGCCTAGAGGTAGGTTTATTTCCTACCTTAAGGCAGAGAAGATGATCCGAAAAGGGTGTATTTTTCACCTAATTCGAGTTCAAGATTTGCAAGCAGAGTCGCCGACTCTTCAGTCTGTCCCTGTGGTTAATGAGTTCCCAGAAGTGTTTCCAGATGAGCTTCCAGGCATTCCCCTAGAGAGGGAGATTGATTTTGCTATTGACCTATTACCAGGTACTCAGCTAATATCTATTCCTCCTTATAGGATGGCATCCGCGGAGTTGAAGGTGTTGAAGGAATAGTTGAAAGATTTGCTCGAGAAGGGTTTTATCAGGCCTGGGGTGCACCGGTGTTATTTGTGAGAAGGAAGGATGGCTCTTTGCGAATGTGTGTTGATTACAGGCAATTGAATAAAGTGACTGTAAAGAATAAGTATCCGCTTCTGAGGATTGATGATTTATTTGATCAGTTGTAAGGTGCCAAGTATTTCTCGAAGATAGACTTGTGGTCAGGATACCACCAGGTTAGGGTGAAGGAAGAAGACATTCCGAAGACGGCATTCCGAACTAGATATGGCCACTATGAGTTCTGTGTTATGTCGTTCGGGCTAACTAATGCCCCAGCCGTATTCATAGATTTGATGAATCGTGTATTCAGGCCCTTTTTAGATTTGTTCGTGATTGTGTTCATAGATGATATTCTGATTTATTCGCCGTCAGAGGCCGATCATGCAGAACATCTGCAGGCAGTGCTTGGGATTCTCCGAGGTAAAGAGTGGTATGCTAAGTTTTCTAAGTGTGAGTTCTGGTTGAACTCTGTGGCTTTTCTGGGTCACATTATTTCAAAAGAAGGTGTTAGAGTGGATGCTCAGAAGATTAAGGCTGTAAAGAATTGGCCAAGGCCCACGGCACCAACGGAGATACGTAGTTTCTTGGGCTTGGAAGGTTACTATAGAAGGTTTGTAGAAGGATTTTCCTCTCTTTCAGCCCCATTGACCAAATTGACTCAGAAATTAGTTAAGTTCCAATGGACAGACGCTGGTGAGCAGAGTTTTTAGACGTTGAAGGATAAGCTAACTTCAACACCAGTTTGGACTCTTCCAGAAGGAGTAGACGACTATGTGGTATATTGCGATGCTTCAGGTGTTGGATTGGGCTGTGTATTGATGCAACACGGTAAGGTTGTCGCCTATGCTTCTAGGCAGTTGAAGAAGCACGAGAAGAATTATCCAACCCATGATCTTGAATTAGCAGCAGTGATTCATGCCTTGAAGATATGGAGGCACTACTTGTACGATGTCCATATTGATATCTATACTGATCATAAAAGCCTCCAGTACACTTTACGCAGAAGGATTTGAACTTGCATCAGAGGCGATGGTTAGAGAGGTTAAAAGATTATGATGTGGACATTCTATATCATCCCGGGAAGGCTAATGTGGTAGCCGATGCTCTTAGTCGCAAATCTAAGGGTAGCTTGTCTCATATATCACCAGAGAGAAGAGAAATGGTCTGTGAGGTTCATCGATTGGCTAGCCTGGGAGTTCGATTGCTAGACTCAGGTGATGCAGGAGTTACTGTTCAAGACACAGCGGTATCATCCTTGGTAGTTGAGATAAAGGAGCGTCAGTACAAGGATCCTGTTCTAGTTCATTACCGAGATACAACACCTCAGAAAGAAAAGACACCCTTTGTGATCACAGGTGATGGGGTACTCAGATATCGAGGTAGATTGTGTGTCCCTAGTGTTGCAGGACTCCATCAACAGATTATGGGATAGGCACATTACTCCCGCTATTCTATTCATCCAGGCTCAACAAAGATGTACCATGATCTCAAGAAAGTTTATTAGTGGGATGGTATGAAAAGAGATATAGCAGAATTTGTCGCTCAGTGTCCAAATTGTCAGCAAGTTAAAATAGAGCACCAGAAGCCTGGAGGTCTATTGCAGGGTATGGAGATTCTGATATGGAAGTGGGAGGTAATTAATATGGACTTTATTACAGGGTTGCCTCGTACTCAGCGGAAGTGTGATTCGATATGGTTCATAGTTGATAGGCTCACAAAGTCAGCTCACTTTCTGCCTGTCAGAATTACTTATGCAGCCGAGGATTATGCGAGGCTTTATCTTAAGGAGATTGTACGACTCCATGGTGTTCCTTCAGCCATTATTTCAGATAGGGGAGCACAGTTCACAGCCAGATTCTGGAAGTCTTTCCAGCAGGGATTGGGGACTCAGATGAGTCTTAGCACCGCATTCCACCCGCAGACAGATGGGCAAGCAGAGCGTACTATATAGACCCTTGAGGATATGCTTAGAGCTTGTGTGCTTGACTTTCAGGGCAATTGGGAAGATCATTTGCCTCTTATCGAGTTCGCATATAACAACAATTACCATTCCAGTATTCAGATGGCTCCTTATGAGGCCTTATATGGGTGGAGGTGTAGATCGCCCATAGGATTGTTTGATATTGGGGAGGATCAGTTACTAGGCCCAGACTTAATACAACAAGCAGTTGATAAGGTGAAGGTAATTAGAGAGAGGTTGCTAACAGCCCAGAGCCGACAGAAATCCTATGCGGATAATCGGCAACGTAAGCTTGGGTTCAAGATGGGCGACTGGGTGTTCCTGAAAGTTTCACCTATGAAGGGAGTGATGAGGTTTGGCAAGAAGGGTAAGTTGAGCCCTCGATATATTGGGCCATATAAAATCATTCGTGTAGTGGGTACAGTGGCATATGAGCTAGAATTGCCTTCTGAGTTAGAATCAGTACATCCAGTATTACACGTATCAATGCTTCGTAAGTGTATCAGAGATCCTTCAAGAGTTGTGCCAGTGAATGATATCTAGGTGACCGCACAGTTATCATACGAAGAGACTCCAGTGGCTATATTGGACAGAGAGGTCCGTCGGTTGCGAACCAAGGATGTAGCCTCCGTTAAAGTCTTGTGGAGGAATAAGAATGTTGAAGAAATGACTTGGGAAGCGGAAGAAGTGATGAAGATTAAGTACCCACATTTGTTCCCAGTAGTACAAGAGGTGCAGTCAGAGGCATCACTTTTCTCAGGTATTATTTCATTTAAGTTATTGTGATTGGTCGTGTGGGGCCATAGTATTGTATGTTATAGTATGTGTCCCTGTGAGGCATTATTTTGGGTTGCTGCGTATAGGACGGATTGATATAAGTACACAAGAAACTATGCTAAATTTTTTATAACCCAGGATTGTTCGAACATTCGAGGACGAATGTTCCTAAGGTGGAAAGAATGTTACACCCCTCGTCTTTGTAGTGGTAGTACTTATGATTTCCTAGTTGGGTATGCCTTGGGAATCGAGACCCGAGCCCGGGTTTTGGAGATAGAAAGTGTCCTATCCTGTGTGCAATGGTATCAGCAGGTATTCCTGGTGATTTACAGGATTAGAAGTTAAACGAAACGAATCGAATCGACGCGATATGAACTGAATTCGAAAAGTCTGCAGACACCAGTCAAGATCGACGGGTCATCAAACCTGTCGACAGACTGTCGTTGTGCGGCATCGACAGGTTTCTGCAGCCCTGTATTCTGCAGACGCAAGTCGACGAGCACGTCGACGGGTCGTCGACCCGCTCGTCGATCCGGACCACTGAAGCATTTAATTATCCGAATATAAATACATGGTCCACGACTTTATGTCTTATTTTTCTCATTCCCAGATCAGAGAACCCTAATATTTTGCTCTCCCAACATTTATGGCATAGTAGTGAAGATTTGATAAGACTCGGACCCCGTAAACCCGAGCTTGTGAGGAAGAAGGTCGTTTCTAGGGTTTATCCAAGAATGGGAAGCTTAGGGAGTAGAAGTTAAGGTGATTCTTGGGATTCTTGACCCCTCAAGGTATGTAAATGATTCCTACCCTTGTATTTGAGTTGCTATCGAGAGCTTTAGTGATTTTAGGTAAAGAAAGGGTATTTGTGGAAGTGATAGATTGATGAAGGGTAAGGTAGTGGCATGAGACTATTTTAAAGAAATGATTAGGGATGGATTTACGTGTATCTGGATATATATAGGCGCTATCATTGTAAGCTTATAAAGGAGATGGTCATCTATGATTCGTTAAGCTTTATACGTGCTTAGGGATGATTAGTAAGCAAAACAAGTAGCCTAATTAAGGCTTATGTTATCTTAATTGTAGATTTACAAGTTCAAGAAGTAGAAGTTGGTAGATTTGATATACGGCAAAGTATGTTAAGGTTATTCCTTCTTTTTTTGGCATGATCCTATGATATGAACCGATAAACGAGTAAGAGAGTTTCCATATTACTCTATTCGTATAAGTTCTAAGAGAAATACAGTTTTGATGTTCCCGTACCCCGGCTATGGTATTTTCCCCATATACAGATCTTACGATTTCCTGTCCTAGTAGTATGAGTTCAGTAAGGCCCATGAGAGGCAAACTATCATTTTATTGTTTGAGAATTCTGTCAGTCAGTTTTACTTGTATTACACATTCACTTCTAGTTCTCAGGGGTATGAGTGAGAGGTGCACTTGACAGGGGGTGGAGGTGTGACCTCTGATATTGCGTTGTATATGTGAAAGGCACGCTTGACAGGGGGTGAAGGTGTGGCCTATGAGTGGTCTAGGAGTGACCTATGATGTTGGAGTATATACATGAGAAAGGCACACTTGACAGGGGGTGAAGGTGTGGCCTGTGATGTGACAATAGGGTGTGTACCTCCTAGATATATATATATATATATATATATATATGCATGCCCATGTTTTCCGATATACAGATTTAGTCAGAGGCAGACAGATACTAGTTCATACAAATTCACGCAGATAGTCATTTCAGCTTATGAGTTCAGATTTTATTCATGATTTTTCTACATATATACATGTTGTCTTTGTGCCTTACATATTCAGTACATTATCCATACTGACTCCCCGTTGCTCGGGGGGCTGCATTCACGCCCGCAGGTACAAGTGGACAGGGAGGTGGTCCCGCTTAGTAGGACCCTTATCCAGCAGCGATCAGTGCACTCCATTCGATCCGGAGTTGCAGTCTAATTTGGTAGGCCATTCTTTTGAGATGTATATAAATGGTTATGACGGGGCCCTGTCCCGTCCTTTCTACAGCTTTATTCTAGTAGAGGTATGTAGACAGTTGTATGTAGTAGTCAGACGATGTAGCCTTGTCGGCTTATATTCTTTTGTGTACAGTATATATGGCAGCCTAGCTAGCTTGTACTGTTCTTCCGCATGTTATGTTTATATGTATATGTAGATTGTACAGAGTTCGGATGTTTCCTCTTTATGAGATTAGTTTGTGCCATTTATGGGCTATTGATGTTCAGTATGTTTTAGATAAGTGTTTAGGTGTGTTTGGTCGCTAGAGGTCAGACTCCCGTCACGGCTCAACGGTTTGGGTCGTGACATACATAACATCCCAACTACGTACATTTGTCTACAAACCTCTAATGGAGTACAAGCTGTAGAGAGGACGAGACAAGTCTCCCGTTATACGCATATATATATAAAGTCAAAATAGCATACCAAAAGCGAACTGCAGCCCCGGACCGAATAGAGTGCACTGACTACTGTGGGGTGGAAGTCCTACCGAGCTGGACCGCCTCTCTGCTTATCTGAACCTGCGGGCACGAACGCAGCCCCCGAGCAATAGGGGAGTCAGTACGAGTAATGTACCGAGTATGTAAGACATAAAATCAGCATGTACATAAAAATCATGGAAGACATTTGAGACATGCCAGTGAATGTGTGAATCTGAATGAGTTAGTATGACTATATACCAGGAAACATATATATATCTATAAAAATGCCACAACAAAGGCCACATCGTCACCCCTGTCAAATGTGCCTTATATATTTCTCCGACTGAACGTCACACGAACTACCCATAGATTTACAGCTAAGAGCATCAGCTACCACATTTGCCTTTCCCGGGTGGTATAAAATGCTCACATTATAATCTTTCAGTTGCTCCAACTACCGTCTTTGCCGTAAATTCAATTCTTTATGTTTAAAAATATATTGGAGACTCTTGTGATCTGTATAAATGTCTACATGAACACCATATAAATAATTCCTCCACATCTTAAGTGCATGAATGACCGCAGCTAACTCTAGGTCATGAGTCGGGTAGTTCTTCTCGTGTTTCCGCGACTGCCTTGAAGCGTAGGCAATAACTTTGCCATGTTGCATCAACACACAACCTAGCCCAACACCTAAAACATCACAATAAATAACATAGCCCTCTGATCCTTCTGGAAGAGTTAGGAGTAGAGCCGAAGTCAACCTATCCTTTAACTCCTGAAAACTGCGCTCACAAGTGTCGGTCTATTGGAATTTTACCGATTTCTGCGTTAGCTTTGTCAATGGTGCAGAAATTGAAGAAAATCCTTCCATAAATCTTCGATAGTAAACAGACAACCCCAGGAAACTACGAACCTATGTAGGCATTGTAGGCCTTGGCCAATTCTTCACAGCTTCAATCTTCTGAGTATCTACTCGAGTACCATCAGCTGAAATAATATGCCCCAGAAAAGTTACAGAATTAAGCCAAAATTCACTTTTGGAAAACTTGGCATATAGTTCCCGGGTCCGAAGAACTCCAAGGACAATACGTAGGTGATCTGCATGCTTTGCCTCCGATCGAGAATATACCAAAATATCATCGATGAACACAATTACAAATAGGTCCAAGAAAGGACTGAATACATTATTCATCAAGTTCATGAATACCGCTGGGGCGTTAGTCAACCCAAATGACATTTCTCGAAACTCGTAATGGACATATCTAGTTCGGAAAGATGTTTTTGGGATGTCATGCTCTTTAACCTTCACTTGGTGGTACCCTGATCTTAGATCTATCTTTGAGAACCACTTGGCACCCTGCAACGGATCGAACAAATCATCAATCCTTGGAAGTAGGTATTTATTATTTATCGTCACTTTGTTCAATTGTCTGTAGTCAATACACATACGTAGAGAACCATCTTTCTTTATTATGAACAACATAGGCGCTCCTCATGACGATGAACTGGGTCTAATAAAACCTTTTTCAAGCAAGTCTTTCAGTTGCGCCTTTAACTCCTTCAATTCTACTGGAGCCATTCGATAAGGGGGAAAAGATATGGGCTTAGTATCCGACAACACATCAATGGTAAACTCAATCTCCCGTTCTGGTGGAAGACTTGGAAGTTCGTCTGGAAACACATCCGGGAACTCATTCACCACTGGGACAGATTGAAGGGTTGGTGGCTTTGCTTCTGTGTCTTTAACTCGGACTAAATGATAAATATAACCCTTAGAAATCATCTTTCTCGCTTTGAGATAGGAAATAAACCTACCTCTCGGGGATGCTGTATTGCCTTTCCATTCTAGTACTGGTTCCTCCGGAAACTAGAATCGAACCATTTTTGTTCTACAATCCACATTAGCGTAACAAGAAGCCAAGCAATCCATCCCCATAATAATGTCCAAATCTAGCATCTCCAGCTCATGTAGATCAGCAGTAGTATGACGGTCGCAAACTACAATCACACAATTTCTATACACTCGCCTAACTACCACTGGGTCCTCTACCGGTGTGGATACCTCAAAAGGCTTAATTGGCTCGGGTCTCACCTCAATACGATTAGCTATATAAGGAGTAATGTATGACAGAGTAGAACCCGGATATATTAATGCATACATATCATAAGAGGATACCGATAATATAACTGTTATAACGTCAGGAGATGACTCACGATCCTGTCTACCAGCTAATGCATAGATGCGGTTCTGAGGGCCGCTCGAGCTAGGTGCTCCACCTCTCCCTCTACCACGTCTTGCTACTGCATGGGTACCTTTCCCTGAAGGGCGTACCGAAGAAGAAGAACCAGCTATGAACCCTGTAGGCTGAGTAATACCTACACCACCTCCTAACAGACAATTCCTCATCATATGACCTGGTTGGCCACAGGAATAACAGGCATTTGACCCCAATCGACATTGTCCGGTATGTTGTCTACCACACTGAGCACACCGTCGGAAGGGTGGCCTCATCTGTCTCGACTCCTGTTGATACTGAGAACCGAAAGCTCTAGAACTCTGCTCTGCTCCGGAATAAGAAGGCCGATCAAATTTGGGACCTGAAAACTACGGAGGTGCACTTCCTTCTGAATAAAATAGGTGTCGGAAATGATGTTGTCTGATGTGCCGGGAATTTATGGCATATTCGAGGCCTTTTTACGAGAAGTTTTACTTGTTTTTAAGCAAGTTGGTGTCTATTTAATGTGTTTTTAGTGTTTTTCAGGTAACGGAACAGATTTGGAATGAAAACAGTTAAAAGTGTAGAAGTGGTCGTAAACTCAGTTTACGGACCGTATTCTTAAATACGAACCGTATTTCATGGGCGTATTAAAGAATAAGAAGAACCAGAAAGGCAGACTAAGAAATGGTGATTTATGAACAATTTTTACGGACCGTATTCCACTTTACGGTCTGTATTTCAAAGCGTATTTAACCATTTGAGCATCTGGCAGAAAGATGAAGTTTTGGAAGTTGAAAGACGACTATGCAGTTTAAGGACCGTAAACCAATTTATGATCTGTATTTCAAGAGATTTGCAGTTGTTCAAAAATGGAAGGAAGACCTGGTAGTAAACTGGTTTACGGTCCGTATTTCACTTTACAGACCGTATTTCGTATCGACGGGGACCAAATTGCAAATCTGCAACTTTCACGTTTTCAGAACCTATAAATAGTCATTGTAGGGTTTTAATAGTTATCAGTTATCAGTTATTATATTTTGAATTTTGGCTTAGAACATTAAATACTCTCTAGTTTTTGAAGGTTCAAACATCAATTCAAGTATTATCAATTCCTCTTTTCTTCCAAAGTAAGCAATTATGAATTCTTCAAATTCTTATTTCATGTTCTTTGTCATGAGTAGCTAAATTCCCTTACTAGGGTTGTGAACCCAATGATGGGTGTTTTGTGATTGGGTTTGTGATTGATATATACATAATGGATTATTAGGGTTTATTTATTCTTCATTCTTCATTCATAATTAATGGTTGCAAACATTGATTAAAGCCATAAACCTCGATTTATTTAGGAAAATAATTAGGGTTGGTAAGAATAAATAACAAGGACTCAAAGCTTTACACTTTGTTTAATAAATTCACTTAGGAATAAGAAGAGTTTACTTGGCATGATTAATCGTTCTTCATAGTTACTTTCTTATAAATGGGAAAATCATAGAAAGAGATAATCTTTATTTATTGGGAAATAGTAGAGATTCATATAGAGATTAAGTGCATTCATAAAATAATCCATTAGAAGTATATCAAGATCAATACCCATGATCATACACTCTATCTAATGGGGACACAACCTTAGTTTCTTTTACCATAAATTACCACCAAAGCAAGTAGTTAGAGATTAGTCATTAAAAACCCAACTATTACCAAAATCATCGGATTAAGACATTAGACCTAAATTTAGCATTCTACGACTTTAGTAACTTTTTCACAGCATATTCCCTGTCGGATTCAACCCCAACCTTGTTGGGTTACTATAGTTGACAACGTCCGCGTTATACCATTAATAGGTGTAATCTGAGCATATCAAATTTTGGCGCCGTTGCCGGGGAATACGGTTTTGAAATTACTAAATAGTGTTTGCTTTGATTGAAGTCTTTTGCTTATTCCATCACACCTTGTTTGCTACTCTGTGTAAACCAGGTGAACATGAATCAGAATCAACAAAATCAATGTGCTGGTAACCAGGGGAATTGGTTGAACAATCAGGCGAATGAATCTGATGATGAGAATATTTTCGCTGATCTTGTTCCGGAGGAGGACTATGCATGTGCTATTGTTCAGCCTTGAGTTGGAGCTGCTAATGTGAAAATTGACTCCTCTCTATACCAGTTGTTGAAGCTTGAGGGATACTTTCGAAATTCTACCGAGAATGACCCTCAACGTCATTTGCAGAATTTTGTGGATGTGTGTGCTAATCACATCCAGAACAACGTTCCACAAGATGCTATTCGGTTGAGGTTATTCAAATATTCCTTAACTGGAGAGGCAAGAACATGGTTTGAGAAGCTTCCCTGTAATTCGATTACTTCATGGGCAGAGATGGTGACTGTTTTTCTCACAAAATGGTACCCCCCCTAGCAAGAAGGCTGAAATTCGTGACAAGATCTATGAATTTAAGCTACGACTGGGGGAACAACTATATGAAGCATGGGATAGATTCAAGGAGTATTTGCAGAAGAGTCCGAATCACATATTAATGGATAAGTTCTACCGAGGGATAGATCCAGTGACGCAGTCGGTTGCTAATAATGTAGCTAATGGTTGTTTCATGAATGAATCTTATCGACGAGTGACCAACATACTTAACAAGCTGACGACTCATAATCAGGCTTGGCACTCAAACAATGCTGATGTGTACCATGTGGTAGTGCTATGATCCAGAATATAGTAAAGGAGAATCAAGATACCCAGCAAACATTGGCAGAACTTGCAACAAATATTTCCTTGCTAACAAAGAAGTTATATGAATCCCAGATCAAGAAGGTAAATGTTTGTGAGGATGATACATTTTTGTAAAAGGGGATGTACCATACTTAAGATGGTCCGTTCCATGATGGGCCCCCTATGCAGGTTGAAGATGCTAATTATGTGAATAACTCTCAAGGGGGTTACCAAAGACAGAACCACCAAGGTGGTTACCAGAATTAGAATCAATGGAGACCTCAGCAAGGTCAAGGTGCTTATATCAACTCAGGGAAATACAATAATAATTATGGTTGTGCGACCCAAGGGAGCTACAACAACAGTAACCATTTTGGGAACAAGAGTTCCAATCCTTATATACCACCGAAAGGGTAGTCAACAGAGCAAGGTAGTTTGAAGGTTGAATCAATGCTTGAGAAGATTTTGGCCAATCAGTCTAAGTCTGAGAGGACTTTATCTGGGCTGACAGAGATAGTGGGTTCCTATACAGCGGCTATTCAGAAGCTTGAGTCACAGATGAGGGATATTTCTAGAGAGTAGCACCCTCTTAAAAAGGGAGGACTTCCGAGTGACACTATTCCGAATCCGAAGAATGGGGGAGGCGGTGTAGACCGTGTGTTTGCCATTACTACTAGGAGTGGTAAAATATTCCAAGGGGCTGATAAGAAGGTGTTTGATCTTGAGACAATCAATGAAGAGGATGAGGTGCATTCTGAAGCACCCATTATTGTTGATGAGAATCCTGCTGACAAGAAGGTTGCTGATATTCTAGAGATAGTGAAGGATGCCGATAACACGAGCAAGCAGACTGTGAAAGGGGCTCTCCGCCCTTTGACTCAGCTTTTTAAGTCTAAATCTCCCTTTCCTTAGAGGTTGGTAAAGACGAAGAAAGATGCTAAGTTCGAGAAGTTTTTTGATCCGTTGAAGCAGTTATCTCTAAATTTTCCCTTCTTGGAAGCTGTCAAGGAGATGCCCGGTTTTGCTAAATATTTGAAGGACCTGCTGACCAAGAAGAAAATGGTTCAACATGAAACCGTAAGTTTGACTCACACTGTGAGTTCCATCATCTCAACTACTACTGTTCAGAAAAAGGGAGATCCTGGGGCGTCCACCATTTTTTGTTCTGTTGGGCACCATGATTTTTCTCGTGTGTTGTGTGATAATGGGGCGAGTAATAATTTAATGCCGCTTGCTATATACAAACAATCAGGTTTGGGGATGCCAAGGACGACTACTATGAGGTTACAAATGGTTGATAGGTCTATCAAAAGACCTGTTGGGATGGTTGATGATGTACTTGTGCGGCTTGGTGATTTTATGTTGCCCGCTTATTTTGTGATTCTTGACTGTGCTGTTGATCGGTAAATTCCTATTATTCTAGGGAGACCTTTCCTTGCTACAGGGAGAGCTCCGATGGATTCTGAGAAAAATGAAATCAAGTTCCGAGTCAATGATGAAGAAATTACTTTTCAAGCTAGAAAGGGGATGAAGTTACCAAGTGCTTACGAGAGTATTTCAATAATTGATTCGTTTGATGTTGTTGATGAAGCAGTAGATTTTAAGATGGAAGAAGAAAGTTTGGGTGAAGCTCTAGCTGGTATTCTTGTGAACTTTGATGCTGAGGACATGGAAGGTTATGTGGAGACAATTAATTCACTTGTTGGGTTGGGTTCATATTCTTACCACCCAAAGAAGCTAAATCTTTATATGAAAAACAGAAAAACTCCTCCAGCAAAGCCTTCGATTATCGAGCCACTTAAGTTAGAGCTTAAGCAGCTCCCATCACATCTAAAGTATGAGTTCCTTGGTCCGGACAATACATTGCAGGTGATTGTTTCAGCCCTACTGACTGAGGAGCAGATTCTACAGCTTTTGGAGGTGTTGCGGGAGTATAGGCGTGCTATGGTTGGACCATAGTAGACATTCAGGGTATCCCATCTGGGATCTGTGAGCATAAAATCCAGCTGGAGGAGGATAGCAAACCGAGTGTAGACCATCAGAGGAGACCGAATGAGAATATGCAAGTGGTCGTCAATAAAGAGATCATCAAATGGTTAAATGCGGGAGTGGTTTACCCAATTGCTGATAGTAAATGAGTGAGCCCATTCCAATGTGTTCCTAAGAAGGGCGGCATCACTGTTGTGCCGAATGCAAAAAATGAGTTGATCCCAACTAGAACTGTCACCGGATGGAGAGTTTGTATGGACTATCGCAAGCTCAACTCATCCACATGCAAGGACCATTTCCCTAAGCCTTTTATTGATCAAATGCTTGATAGGCTAGCGGGGCGTTCCTACTATTGTTTCCTTGATGGTTATTTGGGCTACAATCAGATCAACATTGCTTTAGAAGATCAAGAGAATATTCCTTTTACTTGTCCTTATGGGACATTTGCATTTAGCCGGATGCCTTTTGGTTTGTGTAATGCACCAGCCACTTTTCAGAGATGCATGATGTCAATCTTCTATGACATGGTAGAGGACTTCTTGGAGGTGTTCATGGATGACTTCTCTGTTGTGGGGGATTCATTTGAAGATTGTCTTGACCATCTGGGTCAAGTGCTAAAAAGATGCGTGGAGACAAATCTCGTGCTAAATTGGGAGAAGTACCATTTTATGGTGAAGGAAGGGATCGTCCTCGGTCACAAAATCTCTGAAAAGGGAATTGAGGTCGATCAAGCGAAAATCGATGTGATTGCGAAACTTTCACCACCTATCTCAGTCAAAGGTGTCCGAAGTTTCTTGGGACATGCTAGGTTCTACAAGCGCTTCATCAAAGATTTCTCCAAAATAGCTAACCCAATGTGCAAGCTTCTTGAAAAAGAGGCTAAGTTTGTGTTTGATGATAAGTGTCGGAAGGCTTTTGATGAGTTAAAAGAGCGTCTCACTACTGCTCCTATTATTGTTGCTCCTGATTGGTCCATGCCCTTTAAATTGATGTGTGATGCTAGTGGTTTTGCGATAGGTGCTGTGCTTGGGCAGAGGCACAATAAAATTATGCACTTGATCTATTATGCAAGCAGAACACTGAATGCTGCCCAGATGAATTACACAGTGACGGAGCAAGAATTGCTTGCCATTGTGTTTGCTTTTGAGAAGTTTCGGGCCTACTTGTTGGGGTCCAAAGTCGTGGTATACACTGATCATGCAGCATTGAGATACCTTATGGCGAAGAAAGAAGCAAAGCCGCGACTGATCCGATGGGTACTATTGCTGCAAGAGTTTGATTTTGAGGTGAAGGATCGCAAGGGCACCGAGAATCATGTTGTTTACCATTTATCTCGACTTGAAGAGGCTGGGAGACCTTCTGATGAGCTAGACATAGATGCTGCTTTTCCAGATGAGAGGGTGTTGGTTGTATTAATGGAAGTATCACCGTGGTATGCTGACATTGCCAATTATTTGGTAACAGGCATAGTTCCAAAAGATATCAAAGCCTACTAAAAGAAGAAGTTCTTGCGGGATGCTCGGCAGTACTATTGGGACGAGCCTTATTTGTTCCGAACATGCACTGATAACATCATTCGGTGTTGTGTTCCTGAAAGTGAAGGGATGGCGATTCTAAAGGCGTGCCATGACTCTCCTGTTGGGGGTCATCATAGTGGTAACCGGACTGCGGCAAAGGTACTTGAATGCGGTTATTACTGGCCGACAATTTTTCATGATGCTAATCTATTGGTGTGGTCTTGCAATCAATGTCAGGGGCAAGGGAATATAGGCAGAAAGCTGGAGATGCCTATGAATTTTGTTATGGAGGTAGAAGTGTTCGATGTCTGGGGGATTGACTTTATGGGGGACCCTTTGTGAGTTCAGGTGGCATGAAATACATCTTGGTTGCTGTGGATTATGTGTCAAAATGGGTAGAAGCGGTGGCTTTACCTAATAACGAGGCCAAGAGTGACATGGGGTTCCTCAAGAAGAACATATTTACTCGCTTTGGTACTCTGAGGGCTATAATCAGCGATGGTGGATCCCACTTTTGTAATAGAGCTTTTGCGGGATTGATGGAGAAATATGGTATAAAACATAGGGTGGCAACACCTTATCATCCTCAGACAAGTGGGCAGGTTGAAGTATCCAATAGGGAGATCAAGAGTATTCTAGCAAAAACTATGAATGCAAATAGAACTGATTGGGCCCGCAAGCTCGATGATGCTGTATAGGCATACCGGATTGCTTTCAAGACGCCTATTGGGACTTTACCCTTTAAGCTTATTTTCGGAAAAGCTTGTCACTTGCCGGTTGAACTTGAGAACAAGGCTATGTGGGCTTTGAAGAAGTTAATTCAAGGATTGGGAAGAGGCAACCAATCTTAGGTTGTTGCAACTCAATGAGATGGATGAATTTCGGTACCAGGCATATGAGAGTGCAGCACTGTATAAAGAGAGGATGAAGCAATATCATGACAAGAAAATCCTGAAGAGAGAATTCTACATGGGTGATCCTGTCTTGCTGTTTAACTCTCGGTTGAAGTTGCTACCGGGCAAACTAAAGTCAAGGTGGTCTGGTCCGTTTGAGGTGGTAGGTATTTCACCCCATGGGGCTATTGAGCTGAAGTCCGAAGATGGAACTCGAACATTTAAGGTGAATGGGCAGATGGTGAAGCACTATCACGGGATGGTTTCGGGAGATAGAATTGTTGACCGATACCGGTTGAAACACCTCGGAACGAACGCTGACCTAGTGTTCGCCGATAAGGAGTGAATGGGTACCACCGTTGTGCTGCGACGCTAACTAAAGCGCTTCTTGGGAGGTAACCCAAGTGTAATGTTTATTTTTCTTTTGTTGGTTTTTGATTATATATAGGGTAATGGTTGTTTTGGTGCAGGAATATATTGCAGAAAATATTGCTGAATAGCAGGTAAGTTAAGTAGTAAGAGACTGTTTCTCAACACTGCAAAATACGCCTGCAGTTTACGGACCGTATTTCACAATACGACTCATAAAACAGGGCATATTTAACAATGTCACAAAACAGTAAGCACTGTATTGCAACATGAAAGTTTATGACCATGGAGTACGGACCGTATTCTGATCGTAATCTTTCATGAGACAATACAGTGTACTGCCCACATCAATATCTCTAAATACGGGTCGTAAATCACTTTACGGACCGTATTTAGAATGAAAACAAAACTATATAAGAGAGGGCAGCAATTTAAATCACGGGCAGAGAGACAGAAATCACCAACACTCCCATGATACTTCCCTCCTTCCATCTCAACACCCACGATTTCCCACCACAAACCCATCATCTTCCATCTCCTAAATTCAATAAATACACAACTACACACTCTAAAACCCATCCACTCTCATAAAATTACGAAATCTCTCTGCCCTAGGTTTAAAATTCATTGTGATTGATGTTGTTCTCTCAAAGTCCTTCAAGTTTGTCATCTGTTGGTTCATCATAAAAAGGTATGATTAACACTCTCCACTCTTATTTTACTCCATTGAGTATGAACTTGGTGGTAAGTGTTGAGTAGGCTAGGTTTTGTGAAATTAAGTGTTTGTTTATCTTGGTTAATGATCTTGTGTGGGGATAACAATGTTTAATTCTTTTAATTCTCTTAGGAAGTTGTTAATAAGACCCAAATGGGTTGGAGGGCATTCCATACCTTGGAATTCAAAATTTGAGGTTTTGGTTTGCCCACCAATACCTTGACTCATGAGGGATTAATGAGAAATTGGTAGAAAATTGGGTGAAGTCTGAGTAACCTAATCCCCAAAACAATGTGAAACCAGGATGTGTAATGCAATTCAGAAATCACAAAATGTGTTCTATGTCTGTGACTGAAGGATACGAAAAATGATCACACTTTACGGACCGTATTTCGTTTTACGATCCGTCTTTAAACATTTAACTGACGGACAGAAAGGTCTCCAAGAAAGGAGCAGTTTACGATCTCAGTTTACGGATCATATTTCAGTTTACGGTCCGTCTTTTAAGTTTACGGTCACAGACAGAATACAGTTTTTGTGTACAGTTAGTTTGTTCTTATTTTTGATCGGATGTTCCATGGTAGCTAATATGATGTGTCGTTTGCAGGAATGGGTCAGAAAAAGAATGCAAGGAAAGAGGGGGCCAAAAGCAAAGGCAAAAGAAAGAAAGTGCGCTCGGATTTAAATTTGATAGATGAACCCTCCAATTCGGAAGGGGAAAAATCAGGATCTGAGTGCACAGAAGTTATACCGCCACCAAAGGTCAGAGGGGCCCCCACGAAAGGCACATCGGCAAGGCCATCTACACCCCCAACCATGACCCCGTCCAAGTCTGCGTCGGAAGCCTCCCAGTTTGAAGAGGGGGATTCTGGCGCAGAAGTATCAAGCAGGGGGGCAGCCCACCAAATGGAACAAGAGAGTGCCTCAGTGGGGCCAAGTGCTGGTATTGCCCCGGATGATGGTACGTCGCCAGAGGGTCTTAAATTGGCCGTCTGGACCAAACGGCTGGAGGAAGAAAAACTTAGATTCTCAATAAAAGGGTCAAATAAATTGTATGATCAATGGATGGCTGGGACAGAAACTGGGGGACAGCCGCAGAGGAAAATATTTGAGGGGCGGCGACTGATTTTCGATGGTGTTTCGGCTCATCCACAACTGGACGATACCATCAAAATGTACAAGCTGGATGTTTTCACTCATGAACCGAGTGACTATGCTCCGCACATTATGGGGGAATTCTATGCATCATATGGGGCTGTGTTGATGTCGATGAAGAAGACGAGTCGTGCATGGCATGAAATACCCATATTGGAGAGAGTGACAGTCCGGAACTCACTTGTCGATATTTCCGCCAAAGCCATCAACAAAGTTCTATTCGGCAATGATTTTGTGGCACCTACCGATCTGAGCCTGTTCCTAGACAAAAGAGAAAGGAAAAACAAGAAATCTGTGAGGGAATGGACTGCTGCTATTATCACTTCTGAGCCACATCAGCAAAAATGGACAAATGATGGGAGAGTCAAGATTACTAAAAGTTGCTTGTCCACGAAAGCTAAGTTTTGGTGGACGTTGCTTAGGTACAGGATCACTCCAACCCAACCGGATAATACCCTCTCCACCGGTCAGGCAGTCACTCTTTCCTCGTTGATGTCAAAGTATCCGTTGAATATTGGAGAGCTCATTGCTGAGGAGCTGCGTATGCGGGCACACAAGCCCAACCAAAACGTGGTATTTCCGTGTCTTATCACGAAATTTTGTAGACGGGCAAGGATATTTCACCTTCTAGAATGGGACGGCACCATTACAGCTGCCCGTGTGGGAGATTGGAGGAAGAATAAGGTAAAGGGCAAGAAGGACCAAGAGGCAGATCAGTCCGGTGATGACGACGAAACTCAGTTAGAGTTGAGTCTGAGCCATGCTTATGGGACTGACCCAGTAGAGTCCGAGGTCAGTGCTACTGCTACTGAGACTGATGCTCCCACTACAGGTGTCCCAGATACCGTAGATATACCGGCTTTTGCAGCGGAGATAGGTGTTTCTGAGGCGAGGCCTCCACCACGACCTCCGGCCACACAGGGCCCTCCTTCGAGGTTTGCCACTGCCGCTGAGACAGCCGAGCCTGCCGATCCAGAGCTAGAGTTGCTTCATTTCAGCCATGCTAATTACAACCAGATTGCAGTCAAGGCTGTGAGGGCTGAAAGGCAGGTAGGAAAAATCTTGCAACAATTTAAGCCGAAAGTGGTAAAAAATAGTGCAGCAGTTGGTTATAGAGGCGGCCACAGAGATACGTGCGGAGTTTGAGAAAAGGCACGAATTGTATCTGGCTAGACTGGATAGTTTTGAGTCAAAATTGTTGACTCGAGAGCAGACCACACCCGGTGGGGAGTCTGTCTCATTGAGGAGTGAGTTGGATAAGCTGAAGAAGGAGCTTGAGGCACTCAAAGCACAAGGTATGGTAGCCGCACCAGTGCCAGCACCACGTGCCATTTGGCCTAATACGTTTAAGGTGCTGGATCTGATGGATTCTGAGGAGGAGGCGGAGGATGCCGAACCCCGTGTGCGCGATACATACAAGAGGGACCGTGAGACATCTGAGGACCCAGAGGAGTTGGCCGAGAGATTAAAGAAGACAGAGGAAAAGGAAATGCAGTAGGCTATTTTGGAGTCGTTAGTCGAGCTGCAGCGCCGACCAGGAGAGTCCACTAGTCAGTCGCCGGATGCAGCGGGCCAGTCGTGAGTTTCGCACAGCACCTAGGGCGCCAAGGTACTACCTTTTTCCCTCGTTCTTATAAGTGATGCACTGAGACAGGGCTTGATTTTTTTGTTGGGGGTGGGAGTGTTTGCACTGTTGTAGTGTAGATATATGTTTAGGAACCCCCTCGACGTTTCTTTGCTAGAGTTGTTTTCCTAAGGGGTGTTGTTTTTGTTGAAACTGACATGTTTAAGTTGTTGCTTAGGTTGAATAGAGTAGTTTTGACTTAGTTGGTGTTGCTCTTTAACTAATAGCATGTGGTTATGGTTTGTGGAAATTTTGGACCCCTCGAATTTTTTTTAATGCATACTTCGAACAGTTATTATTTGACATGATTGATTCTTTATATGACATTATGATTATTGGGGTATTGTGTGTGATAAATGACTACTTAGGAGGTCACAAGTGTAAAAATGATTGTCCTTATGCCAATGTGTGTGTGAGTTGTTAGTTTGATTCTGTTTATGTATGTATAATCTAGAACTTGCCCGGTTGGTCTTGTTTCAAATTCGAAAGTTAGTTTGGTTGTGAGATGATCTTAGGATTTCTTTGTGTAAATAGTCACTTTGCCTAAATAAGCCTTACCAAAAGTTGAAAATATCCCTAGTTTCCCTTTTTGAGCCTTTTGACCTTTTTATTGGCAAGCCAATTATGAAAGTGATGAGTGATGCACTGAGACAGGGCTTGATTTTTTTGTTGGGGGTGGGAGTGTTGGCACTGTTGTAGTGTAGATATATGTTTAGGAACCCCCTCGACGTTTCTTTGCTAGAGTTATTTTCCTAAGGGGTGTTGTTTTTGTTGAAACTGACATGTTTAAGTTGTTGCTTAGGTTGAATAGAGTAGTTTTGACTTAGTTGGTGTTGCTCTTTAACTAATAGCATGTGGTTATGGTTTGTGGAAATTTGGACCCCTCGAATTTTTTTTAATGCATACTTCGAACAGTTATTATTTGACATGATTGATTCTTTATATGACATTATGATTATTGGGGTATTGTGTGTGATAAATGACTACTTAGGAGGTCACAAGTGTAAAAATGATTGTCCTTATGCCAATGTGTGTGTGAGTTGTTAGTTTGATTCTGTTTATGTATGTATAATCTAGAACTTGCCCGGTTGGTCTTGTTTCAAATTCGAAAGTTAGTTTGGTTGTGAGATGATCTTAGGCTTTCTTTGTGTAAATAGTCACTTTGCCTAAATAAGCCTTACCAAAAGTTAAAAATATCCCTAGTTTCCCTTTTTGAGCCTTTTGACCTTTTTATTGGCAAGCCAATTATGAAACCTCACCCGTTGTGAAATTAATCCATCTTCACACCCGTTCCCTCTTGATGCTACTAGATAGATATGGAAAAATGCCTAAGTTGGGGGTGAATTAAAACATAAGTTTGGAGGTGGTGGAGTTTACTAGTAGAGATTTGATGTTGTAGTTGCTTATATAAAAAATAAAAAAAAAAAGAAAAGAAGAAAAAAAAATCAGAAAATTGTAACACAAAAAGAATTTTAATTTAGTTAGTAATAAAACCACATCGAGGTCGAAAACTTGAAAGAAAATAAAGGGGTTGGAAAGAAAAGAGGTGAATTAAGGTGAAAAGATGTTGTAGTGTTCAAGGAGGATGAGTCACTAATAGCCAAAAAGTATCCTACCCATTCTTAAGCCTACATTACATGCCAAAACAAGTCCTAATGTGATCACAATCGAACGAGCCTAGGATGAAAACATAGAAAATAAGGGCAAGCCTATGGTATTTACATGTGTAGATATGAAATTCTTTGTGAGTGTGATTGTTTTTCTTTTCTCTTTCGTATTTGTCCCATCCTTATTGTATATATTTGTGTTGGGACATTCTTTGGTCTATGTGAGGGCATAAGGATGAGAATTGAGCAAAAATAAAGTGGCCGCCTAAAGTAGCGTTTGTGTGCATCATTATATTTTCGAAAATGTAGTGTCATGCATTGAAGCTTCATTGTTATTCATAGCATTCTTGAGTTGTGTATATTGTTTTGAAAATAGAAAATTGGGATGGTCCTTTAAAAGAACGCGCATGCCGGTAGTTGAGTGTCAAAACCAATGTAGACACTATTACTCTGTGATATCTAGGTGTTAGATTGAGTCGTTGTTTTGTATGGCTTGCTTGAGGACAAGCAAAGACTTTAAGTTGGGGCTGTTGATGTGCCGGGAATTTATGGCACATTCGAGGCCTTTTTAGGAGAAGTTTTACTTGTTTTTAAGCAAGTCGATGTCTATTTAATATGTTTTTAGTGCTTTTCAGGTAACGGAACAGATTTGGAATTAAAACAATTAAAAGTGCAGAAGTGGTCGTAAACTCCGTTTACGGACCGTATTCCATGGGCGTAATAAAGAATAAGAAGAACCAGAAAGGCAGACTAAGAAATGGTGATTTACGAACAACGTTTACGGACCGTATTTCAAAGCGTATTTAACCATTCGAGCATCTGGCAGAAAGTCGAAGTTTTGGAAGTTGAAAGACAACTATGCAGTTTACGAACCGTAAACCAATTTAAGGTCCATATTTCAAGAGATTTGCAGTTGTTCAAAACTGGAAGCAAGACCTGGTCGTAAACTGGTTTACGGTTCGTATTTCACTTTACGGACCGTATTTCGTATCGACGGGGACCAAAGTGCAAATCTGCAACTTTCACGTTTTCAGAACCTATAAATAGTCATTGTAGGGTTTTAATAGTTCTCAGTGATTATATTTTGACTTTTGGTTTAGAACATTAAATACTCTCTGGTTTTTGAAGGTTCAAACATTAATTCAAGTATTATCAATTCCTTTTTTCTTCCAAAGTAAGCAGTTATGAATTCTTCAAATTCTTATTTCATGTTCTTTGTCATGAGTAGCTAAATTCCCTTACTAGGGTTGTGAACCCAATGATGGGTGTTTTGTGATTGGGTTTGTGATTGATATATACATAATGGATTATTAGGGTTTATTTATTCTTCATTCTTCATTCATAATTAATGGTTGCAAACATTGATTAAAGCCATAAACCTTGATTTATTTGGGAAAATAATTAGGGTTGGTAAGAATAAATAATAAAGACTCAAAGCTTTAAACTTTGTTTAATAAATTCACTTAGGAATAAGAAGAATTTACTTGGCATGATTAATCGTTCTTCATAGTTACTTTCTTATATTTGGGAAAATCATAGAAAGAGATAATCTTTATTTATTGGGAAAGAGTAGAGATTCATATAGAGATTAAGTGCATTCGTATAATGATCCGTTAGAAGTATATCAAGATCAACACCTATGATCATACACTCTATCTAACGGGGACACAACCTTAGTTTCTTTTACCATAAATTACCACCAAAGCAAGTAGTTAGCGATTAGTCATTAAAAACCCAACTTTTACCAAAATTATCGGATTAAGACATTAGACCTAAATTTAGCATTCTACGACTTTAGTAACATTTTCACACCATATTCCCTATGGGATTCCACCCCAACCTTGTTGGGTTACTATATTTGACAATGTCCGCGTTATACCATTAATAAGTGTAATTTGAGCGTATCACTGTCTATGTCTTCCTCTGAACTCACCAGCAATATCTAAAGACCTAGCCCTCTTGTCACGGCCCCGGTCAGGCTCACGCTCTGTCTTCCTCTGGCGCTTACGATCTTTCAAATTCTGTGCATAAGCCTGTATACAGGAAATATCCATACCTAGCTGCAACGCGGCTGTTGTACACTCATCGATCAAATATAGCCCTAGACCAGCCACGAAATGATGGACTCGATCATCCATCTCAGCCACCATAGCTGGGGCATATCTAGCCAATGAGTTAAAGTATACACTATACTCCTGAACACTCATACTGCCCTGGTCAATACGCAAAAACTTATCTGCTCAGGCCCGTCAGACTTCTGGTGTTAGATAATGGCGAATAAAAGCATCTGAAAACTCTCGCCACACGGCTGGAAGGGCATTCTCTCCCCTAGACAGCTCTCACGTCTAATACCACTGTACTGCAACATCACGGAGCCGATAAGAAGCCAACTCCACAGACTCGACCTCATCAGCGTGCATAACCCTCAAGATCCTCTGCATACTATCAATAAAGTCATGAGGGTTCGTATTTTGCTTTAACAATGAAAACTATGGAGGGTCTAACCCGAGAAAAATCTTAACCCTCGCGCTACCAGCTCGGTCTGCCTGGTCAACACCAGCTCCCTGCCGCTGAGCCTGAGCGGCTACCAATCTGGTCAATAGCTGGAGAGCATCCCATACATCATGGCCCGGTGTATCTTGCTGAGGAACTGCGGGCACTGGGCAGGTGCTGGAGGTGGGGTATATGAAGTCTGAGACGGGCTCTCACTCCGCGGCTCGCCCCGGGCTCTGGTAGCCCACTGAGTACTGCTAGTGGCCTCACCAGCCACTCCCTTGCCCTTCTGGGCAGCTGTAGCCTTCTTGCGAGGCATCGCTGAAATCAGAACAAATTATTAGAAGGCAAACTCTTAACACACGTGTCTATCGCACGATCTAAGAGAGAAAAAAATAATAATTTCCTAAATGTCCTGTAGCCTCCTGTTTATAAGTGTGGTGCACGACACACCCATAAACAAGACTCTACTAGACACGGTCTGTAGACAACCCTAGGACGGAACTGCTCTGATACCACTTTTTGTCACGACCTGAATTGATGAGTCGTGATGAGTGCCTGACCTCGGATGACCAAGCACCCATCTACTAGTACCTGGGTTTTACTGAACATTAGGGTGGTCCATGAACGACCCATATCTCAAACTATGCTGACTTGAAATAATTGTTACGACCCGACTAGGGGCCGTGACGGGTACCCGTGGCTAACCCCCGAGCACCACTCGTTCTACTACTCATCATACTCATATAATAAGAAAACCATTTTTCATTTGAGAACATAGATGCTTTTATAGACATAAGCCTTTCGGCTATCAAAATGATAATATATATATATATACAGTAGTAACCTCGTGAGACCATATAACCTACACTGCGTATCTACGAGCCTCTACTAGAGTGCTAGACATAGGAATGGGACAGGACCCCGTCGTGCCCAAAATATACAAATATACACAAAAGAATAATCACGGCACCTCCGGAACAATGGAGTGCTCTCAAGTCAGCTAACAACCCCTACGAGTCTTGATCAAGCTCACCTCCCTGTTTACCTGTGGGCATGAACACAACGTCTAAAGAAAACGGACGTCAGTACGAACATTGTACTGAGTACGAGAGGCATAAACAACAACAATACGTCAATGAGATAAAGGAAGCATCAATAAAGAGCAACTATATATGACTGTCACTTATAAAAGGAATAACACATGCTGACTTACGCATAATCATCATCATATCATATATGCATAAATGTACAAATGTATAAGCTGCCCGTCCATATAGGTACGGTGTGATAATAATTAACCTACGTCCAGGCCTCCCGCGTCCGGGGTATAAGCTGCCCACTATAGTGGTGTGTATATCTGCCCGACCATATAGGTACGGTGTAATATCATCATCATATGCTCATCATAATATGCTCATCATAGTATGCTCATCATAATACATGTATAGACTCAAGGACAACTATACTTTATCGGGGTGACGTAAGGTCGTGATCCCCCGATTCCATTATGGAACATTTATAAGTATTCTACCTCACCTTAAAGGAAGTAGTATATAAGGTGAGTGTTTACAATGCATAACATCATCGACTTTATGGTACTCTGCCTCACCTTGAAGGGACAATACATGAGGTGAGTGTGTACAATACATGACATACTTAACTTAATGGTGTTCTGCCTCACCTCGAAGGGAATAATGTATGAGGTGAGTGTATACAACATACGACATCATTAGCATTATAGGAATGTCATATCATGAACTCTAGAGTCTTTAGACTCAAGCTTATCATTATCATCATTGGACTCATAACATATCTCTTATCTCATATAGCTATTCATGATCATAGACTCTTGACTTTCTGGGATATATAGAGAATTCATGGAGAGAAAGGAGAATCATACCATCGGATTCATGCCATAGAAATAAAGGACTAGCCTCACATACCTTTTGCGTTTAACTAATTTATTGCTTGCTTGTTCTCCGTCAATGCCCACGTTTCTACCTTCAAGAGAAGTCACATGAACATTAGCTAATCGATTGCTTAAATGTGCTTACCAAAGCTAAAGAAAATTGGGAAGCATTTCCTTTGTTTATACAACTTTTCCCATATTCTATATCAACTCCTAAACATTCATAACAACATTTACAATATAGTAGGCAACAATCATCATTCATCTACATTATCCGCATTTCGCCGTTTCACTCCAATTTCTCCATAAACAGGGTCATAATTCATTATCGCATTTTCTCATATATAATGCTTATTCCATGTTCTAAATGTCATTCGTAACATACTTAAAATCACAACATACCAATATTCATAATTCATCCCAAAACACAATCCAACAATGACACTATTCACACATTCATGACCCATTTCCTATATCTTCCTACAATTCAAGTGTCTTAGCTTTCCAATACCTTAAACAACATGGAATGATCATAAACTCACCTTAGATTATGGATGAACAACCCTTGAGTGGAACTTCTCTTCTTGCACCAAAACCCTAACTCACTTCCCTTGAGTTTTCTTGGTGTAGATGAGCTTTTGTTAGGTTTCATACACTTGCTTTCATGGTTTTGATGTAGTTGATCTTGGTTTTCCCTTGAATCCTTGTGGATGAATATTAGAGAGTGTTCTAGAGTTTTCTTGAAGAGAGGAGAGTGAAAATGAAATGAATTAATGAGGGAATGATCCTTATATTAAATGTTGAAACCTGTCCCGACCAAGTTATACGGACCAACATACGGTCCGTACATTTTATACGGGCCGTATGTGTGGCCGTATGTTTGTTCCAGTAGGTGATGTTGCCTTGGCTAAATATACGCCCTAACATACGGCCAGTATATTTTATACGGTCCGTATGTTGGGCCGTATAGTGCCCAGTTGTTCCGATTTCGTTCTCGTCGACTCGTTTGATCTCCAATCCTTATGGAACCTTCTTGACACTTGTTTATCACTTCATTAACAATCTAGGGGACGTTATAACTCTTCTCCAAAGCATCATTAAGTCATCTTTAATTCGTTATTCGTAAATCCTTTCCGATACATTTCGTATGTCTTGCCTCCTCTTGACAACCTTCTTCTCTTACTTCGAATGTCTTTGAAATCTTATTTAGAATCATCGAATGTTATTTCTTACTCATCAAAACATCACTCATCAAAACATCGCATACGTCGTACCCTTCGTCAGTATATTCACTGTGCATGAACGAAATTATTTTCGAGGTGTAACAATAACGACATCATAACTTTGTATCAAGAACTCACAACCATCTGTATATATATATATATATATTTGTATATATATATTTGTACTGAAGATAATAATGCAAGCTAACTAGGTCGCTACACCTGCTGTGCAACAAAATAAGAGCCGTCGTGGCTACATAACATCCCAACTACGTACGTTTGTCTATAGACCTCTAATGGAGTACAAGCTTTAGAGAGGACGGGATAGGGCTCCCGTCATACCCATATATATATACAAGTCAAAATAGCATACCAAAAGCGAGTTGTAGCCCCAGACCGAATAGAGCGCACTGACTACTGTAGGGTGGAAGTCTTATCGAGCTGAACCGCCTCTCTGCTTATCTGAACCTGTGGGCACGAACACAACCCCCGAGAAATAGGAGAGTCAGTACGAATAATGTACTGAGTATGTAAGACATAAAATCAACATGTACATAAAAATCATGGAGGACATTTGAGACATGCCAGTGAATGTGTGAATCTGAATGAGTCAGTATGACTGTATATCAGTAAACATATATATCTATAGAAATTCCACAACAAATGCCACATCGTCACCCCCTACCAAATGTGCCTTATATATACATGCCACATCAAAGGCCATATCGTCACCCCCCGTCAAATGTGCCTTATACATAAACATGAAGAATGAGAATGAGATCAATACACAAGTAAAATGAAATAATAAGACTCGGTATATCACAAAATAGCTATACACATATATTATATTCATAGTGTGCACGAGAGCCCGAATAAGAGCCACTACTTTATCGGAGTGACGTAAGGTCAGTAGCCTCCGATTTATATTGTGCATCAATCATCATCGCTATATCTCACCTTGAAGGAACGAGTAACATGAGGTGAGATCAATCAAGCATGACTGACATCAAGGGAATCATGAAATAAACTCAATAAACTCATAATAGCAGTGCAGTCATAAGCTTTGGAGTTTCTAGAAATAAGATCACTCACCATCGCTATTATCATAAAAGCATACTCATCTTAGCGTCCTAATAAACTTTCAGAATCAAGAATCTCTAGCTTTTGAGAATAAGGACATTTTAGAAAACGTTTACTGGTTCACAAGAAAGAAATCATGCCTTTGGAAAGAAAGGGACTAGCCTTAACATACCTGTTTGGTCTCCTACTACCTACGCTTTTCCTTCCGAGCTCGTAAATGTAAATTCGAAAGAATTCATACTATCGTTAGACTTATCATCGTATGCTTGTGCTGAGCTTTCAAATTAAGCTACTTTATATCCTGCCGAAAATTGGGCAGCATCTCCTCTGTCTATATCGATAGCCCGAAATCACAATATCAACAACCAACACCACCGCAAAAATAATAACACCAACAACATTATCATCAATACCAAAGTATTCCATATAACATCTCACACGATGTTTATCCAATATTTCCACCAACAGAATTATTATACGACCATTTTATAGTTCTATCTCCGTAATTAAACTTAAATCAATACCAATAAGGAAGAATTCATACCTTACTCCTGCTAGATCCATGATATCTTTGATATACACCTTGGATTCAAGCCAAAATCCCTCCAAATACGATATTACAATCATAACCATATACCGTCTAGACCTGAATTCAAGGAACTCCACTTAATTCACGCTAAAATTTGCTAATTGAAACTTAAGGGAAGTTTCCAGAAATTTTGAGAGGTTTGGGTGTGTTTTGATAGGAAATGAGGGGGTAAGCCCCCTTTTATAAGGTTCCAGAGTCTTCCTGAATCGACTTAAAATTTTCTCAATGCGATCCGCTGCCTTATGGCGCATTCGCGGTGAGTTGCTTGGCTTTCCTCTGCGGGTTCGCACCACCATTGGCGCGTTCGCGCCACCTTAATTCCTTACTCTGACAACCCATCTTAAAATGCTCAGAACGTTTGATTTCGATATCCGATCGATGCACGGTTTATTGCGTTTTAAAGTAGAATTCCTAAACTTCATTTTAGAATTTTGTTTCACTTCAAAACTCTTAATATACTAAAAGTTATTCTTTCCTCAAGTTGGACCAAAATTATCGTACGAAATCTTATTGAACTTTTCTCCAAAGTTACAAAAACTTAATCTCCTTGATTCACTTATTCTCCAACCCCTCTATAACCTATTACATGAAGTTAAACCGTCCTAATCATAAGATAAGCACATATAGTCTCGTATATTTTTGACAATAACTCCCGTGTCCCCAGTTGAA
This sequence comes from Lycium barbarum, assembly GCF_019175385.1. Classification (NCBI taxonomy): domain Eukaryota; kingdom Viridiplantae; phylum Streptophyta; class Magnoliopsida; order Solanales; family Solanaceae; genus Lycium; species Lycium barbarum. The sequence continues at coordinate 30,040,386 of NC_083343.1, read as the reverse complement.
CGACTATTACCTAGCGATTCTTAACGTACAAAGCTACGAGGTGTAACAACGAGTGTAAGTTTGGTAAGGATCAGCGGATTTGGCAAAAGTATAGTGACCGTGTGTAGTAAAGAAGAGGAATTGAGAATAAAGGACGTAAAGGACAACTGTTGTGGAAAACGTGTAGCGAAGTATGATTTTATAAGGTATTTTGGTATCAGTATTTATCGTGTTAATGGGACAGAAGTGTAGGAAGAGGACTTGGATAGAATAATCTCCATTATCAGGAAGGGGAAAAAAATTGGTATCTAACGTGCTTGTGAGAATAAGGTTGCAATTGGTACGAGAGTGGATTTCATATTTTGCCATGAAAGGTTAAGTGGGGCTTCGACGTGATTATTGCTAGTGGCTTGAGAGTTCTTCCAGGAAAGTGGTTATCGGTTTTAGATTGTGAAGCAGGGCTTCTTGTGACTAGTGGAGACTTGAGATGCTAGGCAATTGTGGTTCGGGTCTTTCCGCAAAAAGGTATGTTCGTCGGGTTTTCGCGTTTAAAGGAATGAAAAGGATATCGTGGAATCAAGGGGTAGTTGGATTGACAATTGTGTTACAGTCATGTATGGTAAAATATACCTAAGGTTTCCGTGTCGTGTTGGTAAAGTGGGACATTCAAAGTGGTAAATCAATGATGAGGTTTGAATTAATTCGAGTTTTGGAGAATATTTTGGAATTTGATTTAAGGGAATTTGAGCAAAGGCACCTTGGTGGAGATATGTGAAGGGATTAGTAGGATTGTGTATGTGATATGCTGGATTTATAAAGTAATCAGTTTTAGAGTTGAGCGAGTTAAGAAAACTCTAGGGTATAGAGAATGCGGCATACTACTGAGTGGGTTCGAGTAATGGTCAATTGATGGCGGCGTATATGAATCGATAGAAATTGAGGAGTTGAAGAGTCAAGAAAAGGTATAATTGATTGAGAATCGATAAGAATGAGATACATCTTCGGGATTACTTGGGTCAGTATAGATTGTGGGGTTGTTCTCTTGCATATTTCAAATGGGGTGTGATTGTTGAGTACACTTAAAGAAGGAATTTTACAATAATGGACTAAGTGATACGACGAAGTTCCGCGAGGTTTCGTGATCAGTGACTAGTGAGAAAAGAATTTTCAGGTAACCAATATGTTAAGGCGTAAGGAAGTGGCTTGTGTGGTACACAGTTGGATAGTTTCATAACACTCTACAGTGGATGAGTTAGTGTGCTTTTAAGAGAAAGGAATTGCGAAGGTCCTATTTATGGGAAGGCTAGAGTTATATTTTCGAGATGAGACCATAGTCGTGGTAATGTGTTATGCTGCAAGTAATATTGACTGGATATCTTGGATGAATACTTTTTGATATTACGTACTCGGAAATAGTTGTGCTAGGTTGGCGAAAGAGATTTCGAGATTTGATGCTTTTGGAAATGCTATGAGCATATCGAGGTGTTGCAATGGGAGATTAGACGGTTAAAGGGGTATTACATGAGGCTACATGTTTCGCGCTGAAAGATTTGGGGTTGTATCAGATCTGCGTCTCGGGTATTCATAAAGTATAGTTCTTCAGTTGTAACGAACCATTTCGTCGTTACTTTGACTTCCAGGAAATATGCGACCTTGAAAACACCTTAAAAACACCTTTGGATCTTTACGCTCTTAAAATTGCTAACTTGATCGGACCAGTCGTGCGAATCGCGTGTAAAATATTGAATTTGGACCATTGGGCCCAGTTAGGCCGTCATAGCGACAGTACGGCCGCCCCTGTGCTGGCGCCATAACGGCAGGAAGCTCTGCTGAAGCGGAGGTACTGAATCATTAAAGGACCACCCCAGCGGTGGAGCTACCGCTGGACCGGTGCCGCCACGGCAACGGCTTGACCGCCATAGCGGTTGATGAGCTGTTATATCCCTATTTAAAAGCCCATTTTTTGACTTGACCTAATATTCATTCCCCAAAATCTGTCGCCGCCACTAAGAGAGAATTCTAGTCCTTGAGACTTAAATGATGGGAAGGTAAACTCTCTAAAACCCCTCATTTCATCCTCCTTTAATTTTTTTTTTTGAAAACCACCAAAATGGTGGATATTTATTGAAAAAGAAAATGGTTTGTACAGAACTAGCCAAATAGCTAGTTAGAAAATAACAAGAAATCAAAGATGCAACAACAAAATATACATAAAACAAAGCTAGAATTCCTGTAGTCTTTACTTGCACCCATCTTGCTCATCTCCAAGCTCTCACTAGATGAAATGGATTCAAATCACTTGAATTTTCTTCAGGCTACAGGTTTGTAGCTTCATTTCCTGTAATTTCCTGCTGCAAATGCAAAAGGATATGTCCAATGTGTGCTGTCTTTGGTATATAAGCTGCATTTAGCCTCATCTGTTTAAGTTATCCAGCATGGGGATGAGCATGCATTCACACTAATACCACCCATTCTGAACTTCTCAAACAGCTAGATTAGATACAAGAACAATTCACCCACAGCCTTCCATCATAGACTTGCTAAAGTAATCAGTTTATAAGCATTTAAGCAAATAAGTTGTTGGAAACTCTAGTTTCTGATGCATATCTGATTCTCAGATTTAGAATTTGAGCCTTATCAATGTTCAATAGTTTCCTAGCCATAGAAAGTAGCTCCTGAAAAGTGTTAAATTACTGTGTACCTGCAAAATTAAAAACATAGTTAGCTAAAAAATCTGCTAGGCAGTTTCCCTCCCTATATATGTGCTCCACTTCAACAGTCTGCCCTCTTATCAATCTGTTGATGTCCTTTAAGATCATCCCTAATGCAAAAGGCCACTGAGCTAGGACCTGGATTTCCTCTTGAAGCACCATCACTGTTGCACTTATACCAACCACTTGCAGGCACTCTCCATACCACAGTTGTGCACTTCAGGATTGGTCTAAACTGTTCAAAGTAATCAATAATATCAGGCCACTTATGAGGGATGTTCTGCCAAGCTGGATACCTTACTTTGCATAGCAAGTGAATGTTCTGAGAAATTTCATGGATCACCCTATGCATAGACATTGAACCTCCATGAAGCTTTGTGTTTCTCCATTTCCATAGTTGCCACATGATCATTCCTGGTACTGCTTTAATGATAGGTTTCAGTTTATAATGACAATTAATATTCCACCATATTTGCACTACTTGTTTCACCTAAGAACAATTCATTTGTATACCAGCAACACTGCTAAATACCTTCCAGATATATTGTGCAACTTCACCCTTCAGAAATAAATGATCAATGGTTTCCTGCTGTGGGTTCCTGCAACAATAACACCTAGATACTGCATTTATTCCAATGCTAGTTAGCACTTCATCAACAGGCAGCTTAAACTTCCATAATCTCCATAAGAAAAAGGATATCTTGAAAGGGACCTCTTTTATCCATATCTGTTTATACACTGTAGAGATACGACCTTTTTGTCTAAGCAGATTCCAGGCACTTGAAACAGTAAACTTCCCAGAGCTAGTCATCATCCACCATGCCATATCAAGTTTCAAAACTACATTTGCAGGTTTTCCTCTCAATCTGATGTTAGACACAATTTCCTAAGTCAACAAGACATTTTCAATGATGTTTCTCCCTTTAACAAAACCAGACTGATTAGCTGAAATGAGCCTAGGAAGAATATGATCAATCTTGTCATGTAACACTCTAGAAATTATCTTGTTTATGAAGTTGCTAAGACTTATTAGCCTCATATCAGAAAATGTCACAACTTTATTCTTCTTAGGCAACAATACAAGATTGGTGTGTGTTATAGACTTAGGAAGAGTGTGACCCTCAAAGTAAGCCTTCACTACCTTATGCACATCAACACCAACTATATCCCAACATGACTGGTAAAACAAACCTGATAAACCGTCAGGGCCACTTGCACTATCCCCAGCTAGTTCAAATACTGCTTGCCTGACTTCTTCAAGACTTGGAATACTACAGATTACAATATTATCCTCCTCTGTCACCAGTTCTTGAATATGCTCCAATAATGAAAACTCCTCCTGCTGAGGCTCTTGAGTGAATTGCTTCTGATAAAAGGAAATTGCCTCATCTGCTAGATTGTTAGTCCCTTCAATCCAAATACCATCAGAATTTTGTATTCTTTTGATCTGTGTTCTCTTCCTTCTGCCCTTCACTATATTATGGAAGAATCTTGTATTTCTATCTCCTTCTGCAAAACAGTCAAAACCAGCTTTTTGTCTCCAAAATTCCTCCTTATAATGCATATATTTCTTCAGTTCAGCTTGTGCTCTTCGAAGGATCATTCTATTACCTTCTGTAGGGAATTCCTCAAACAAGTCTTCTTTAATTCTAACTTTCTCCTCTCTAATGCTCAGCAGTTTGAAAATGTCCCCAAAAGTATGCTTACTCCACTGTGATAGAGCAGATTGCACACTTTTCAATTTTTTCTTAAAAGCCAGAAAAACATCAGCTGAATCACCTTGCCAATGTTGCCTAACTACATAAGGAAAATCTGCATGCTCAGTCCAAAACTTCAAAAATTTGAAAGTTTTAATAAATGTCTGAGTTTGATCAGTACAAGATAATAACAAAGGTGCATGATCAGAACCAGTCCTTGACAGGTGATCTACTTCAATTTGACCAAACCAGGATTGAAACAAATCATTAACAAGCATCCTATCCAACCTTTTGAAAATACATTCTCCATTTATTCTACCATTACACCATGTAAAAGGGCTGCCTTTGAAGTTAACCTCAGACAACTCACAGGAATTGACACAACAAGCAAAATCTTTATATTCCTGAGGGAAAACAGGTAAGCCCCCAATCTTCTCTTCTTCATTCAGAATTACATTAAAATCACCACCTATTAGCCATGGCATTGACATAGTGGCCGATATATTACACAAACAGTCCCATAAATTAACTGTTTCCACTTCATCACACTTTGCATACACCATAGTAACCACCATATTTTTGTGCAATTCCTGGAAAAACAGCTTAATAGTAATTTGTTGTGTAGTTGTCACGACCCAGCCCAGTGAGCCGCGACTGGCGCCCTACTTAGGCACCCCAAACAGACTTACAAACCAGATCATCATATTAAGACTCATTCAGACTTAACATAAGTTGTTCGAACTGAAAACTAATAGCAGACGTTATACAAGTATTGAATGAACATTTATCTTAAGCGGTCGCCCGTGCAGAATAGTCATATCAAAAATCAGAAGAGTGGCGGAATATACATCGCCCAAATCCACACACACACATACAAACATATGGGCCGTCTTGGCCATAATAGCATACGGGCCGCTTAAGAACGCAAAACAGAACCGCATACGAACACACCGGACCCACGACCCACAACTATGACTACAGGCCTCTACAAACATAACAGAACATACGAACATACGACGGGACAGGGCCCCGCCGTACCCAAATAGTCACAAATGTACAGAATATGCATAGCGGAAAATATGTACCAAAAGATAAGCTCCGGATCAAGGGGAGCTCTCCAAAATAGCAGAATGAGTAGCCTAAACCGGAGGATCACCCAAACGAGCGTCTGTACCTGCGGGCATGAAACGCAGCCCCCGAGGAACAGGGGGTCAGTACGGAAGAAGTACTGAGTATGTAAAGCAGAAGGTACAGAAATCCCAATCATGGCTGGAGTCAGAAGGCACAAAAACAAATATCAAAGTAGCAGATCAAACCTGTGCGAAAGATAAATGTACAGAATGCAAATAAAAATCATGCATAGGGTTCAGGAACGTGGCCACCCCCGACGCTGGTGCCACAACACATCATACTCCAGAAGTTTTCAAATCTCCGTACATACTCCGAACAAATCGTATCACACACATATCACATCATCAGAACATATCAAATGCCATATCACATCATAACTCCATAGACGGTAACCGACCCTATGGCGAGGCTTCGGAAACCGTAACACATCATACTTCCGAATATGGTATAGTGCGCACGATCACAAAGCCGGCCCGGGCACCGGCGGACGAAATCATAATAATTGGCACGAGCGGAGTAGTGCAGAGACCATATGCATATCAAAAAGTAAATTACGGGGTTCGACACATACTTTCATATATATGTGTATTAACATTAGAAGGATCAACATGAGTATCGAGTCAACCGGAATTAATGTACTAAGGTTGCGGACTTTTAAGTTATCAATGTTTCGAAAAATACATCGTAGGCTGTTCTCGGAAAAGTTTAGTATCCTTCATAATGCAGAACGTTCAAATAACAATATAAGACATTTCAAACAGACCATAGAGTCATAGGCAAACGTTTCCTTTTCATATCGGACGGGAACGAGTCAAACAAATCGAATAAGGGAGCCTCGGGACTTGCGGGCCCACCCCGAGTCAAGTCGAGGCGGCGGACATGAATTACCAACGTTAGGTTCCACAAAGCCATCTATAAGAGTTTCGGAGTGATTCGAATACATTAGCGAAAGTTATGAAGGTTTGAGCATCTTTTCAACAGAATATAAAGAATATAATTCAATTGCGCTGAATGAATAGTATTCAAGATCAAACTCGAATTTCCAAGAGCAGAATTATCCCCGAGGTTCCGATCGCAACCTAGTATGACTAGGACATGCCAAAAGAAGGAAAGGTAAACTTTACATACCTTATATGCTCCTTGTGCCTTTCCAAATTCAATTCTCATTTCGTCAAAAACCTACAAATTGTCACACTTACCAATTACTATTCATGAGACTTGAGAATTCTATTCTTAACCCATACTTGTCTATAAAAATTTGGGCAGCATCTCCCCTATAAATCTAACATCCCCGAGAATTAAACTCGGCCAAAATAACAACAACCAACCAACATCAACATCAACAACATCAACAATTGGCTAGAAATGCATCCTAGCATGAATAGTCCTCTTTGCTACATAATGCAATCACTTCTATTCTAACTTCACAATTTCAACCCAATATCAACGTTTTCATATTCATCAACCCATCAAGATCACTCCAATACATTCCGAAAACATTTCATATCATTTTACGAAATATTCACAAAATATACAAAATATACAAGTTTCCCACCAAAACCATAATTCACTCAGAACCTCCAACTTTCAACATAAATGTTCACAACACATTTTTATCTTTTAATTTTACTTTCAAAAGTCACCATTTGCATCTTATAACTTCATTCCCATAATTACATAAACTATACTGAAATCACATACTTTCCGATAACACTTAACAACAAACTCTTCATGTTAACTTAAACCATTATTCTTCCATCTACTCCACAAGGCCATAACAACACGATTATCATACTAAATAATTCAATTCATATTCCCTCTCCCACTTGATGCATACGGCCCACACACACACATCATAATTTCATGATTCTCATGCACTTCACACATATTACAACATGTTTGCATCTTCCATAACATAATAACATAATAAAACATAAAGTTCTTACCTCTCCTCCAACCTTCCGCTTGCCGCAAACGTGGTTCTCTTGCTAAACTAATTATACCACGTCGAAGAGCACCTTGAACTTAGTAGAAATACTAGAAGAAACAATTTTTTTGGACAAGATTTATGATCTTCCTTTTTCTCCTTCTTTGGCCGAAATTGGAGGTGGTCTTTTATTCTCCAAGTTTCTTGAATTTTCTAGGGGTTGAAGATGACTTGGTCATCTTTTATAAATTGATCACATGAATTAATTTAAATGGGCTTGGACCATATAGTATATGGCCGGCCACCCCCTATTGTTAGGCCTTCATTTTTCTTTTTATTTTTGGCCCAATTGGTTATAAATTCTATTTTGTAATTTCCGAAACTAATTTTCAAAATTCCAAATTTTGCCCTTGGCCTTCCTCCGTATTTCCACACCAATATTTTTCATGAACAACACACACATATATTAATTCAAATCAACATTTGACCTCATTCCTTATAATTCAAAATTATTTCGCATTTTCCGAAGATGCAAAAATGCCGGATGTAACAGTAGTATCCTAAAAAATATCCACATCAATGTTTTCATTCACAGAAAACCATATTTTACCATTTCAATTAGCCTTGGCATACTGCATACCAATTTTCCTTCTATATTGATCAATATGTCTCATATTTTGGAAAAGTTCCATTAAAGCTATCAGGAAGAACTTGTGGTGCATGTGCAGCATCTGCACTCTTTGAAAAGCTTTTTGAGTTCTCACTGATCTAAAATTCCAAAAAAGAGCCTTCATCAGCATTTATAACTATATTTAGAAGTACCTCTTTTTGGCATTGTTACACCTCGGAAAATTTCATGTCGTCATGTGGTAGATAGACTAACACAGGGTAAGATGTATATAATGTCCCTATAAGTAAGAAGGGGTACTTAACGATTCTAATTAAGATTCCAAAGACATTCCAGGCAAGAGAAGAGAGTTCGTTGAAGAATGTAAAGTATGAGTCGTGTTTTCAAAAGGGTTTGCAAAGTACCGAGCTAATGTTGATTTAATAATGTCTTGAGGAAAAGTTATAACGCTCCTTAGATGGTTAATGAAGTGTTAAATAAGTGCTAAGAAGGTTCGATAAGGATTGGAGATCAAACGAATCGACGAGAACAAGTTCGGGAGAAAAGTGGGTTATACGACCATTTATACGATCCGTATAATGGTCCGTATAACAGTTACAGAATGGACCAGTCTCTGATGGACTTATACGGACCGTATAAAATTATACGGACCGTATAAGTGTCAGTATAAAACCACGTCGGGTCAGATTTTTGCAAGTATATATATTGGACCCAAGTTCTTATTTTTCATTTTTCTCACTTTCTCCACATCTCTTGAAGTCTCTAGAATATTCGACACACCATACCCACACAAATTGAAGAGAGATCAAAGATCAAACATCATTAATCTAAGGAAATAAAGTGCAAGGAAGCCCTCTAGGGTTGCTAGAAGCCAAGTAGCCCTTTGGAATTGAAGTTGGGGTTTTTATCAAATGGGGCATCTCCATCCAAGTACCATTCCTATGTGATCAAAGGTGATTTTCACACTTAATCTATGTTAATAAGAGGATTTGATTGTAGAATAACTTGAAGAAAGGAAAGGAGTAGAATATGAAGCTCAAAGGTGGAATTAATGGTATTCTTAGATAGTGACTTGACATGAATCATAGTTTTTGATGTGCCATGAGTATGATCTGGTTGTGAATGATATTAAGAATGTTGAAGAAGCATTATATGTGAACGAATAAGGTGGTATGCCATAGTTATGGTTATGGAGGTCATTTTAAGAATCGAATAGTGTTTAACTTGAAGAAGTTTATTGATTATGATGTCTTGGGTGTTGTTAATAGTGTTTGGGAGTTGTTTGTTATATGGAGAAAGTTGTAAAAACAAAGGAAATGCTGCCCAATTTTCGTTAGCTCTCAGTCACATTAGCTTAAGCTTAAGTCTGTTTTTGATTATCTAATTATAGTGCGAATTCTCTTGAATGTAGAATCGTAAGCTTGGAAGAAGAGCATTTAGTGTGAAGGAGACATAAAGGCATGTAAGTGTTATATCCTGTATTTTCGAACGTCGGATTATTTGTAAGTCGAGGTGGGACCCACACTTCAAGATTTTTTTTTTGGGACATGTGACAAGTTATATGAATCGCATATGTAAAGTTAAACACAACTCGTGATGGGCCCTGGGGCCAAATCAAAGTGGAAGCCCTCCAAATGGATATTTTTAAGAAAACGTTTTCGGATGACCTGACTTGGAGGGGCAAAATCGGCATTATAAGTTTGAAATTTTGGAAAACGCCCAGAAATAAAAGTTGTAGATAATTGAAATAGCTTTCCAACGGTAGGTCGTGGGCCTATAGGTGACACCGGTACAAGGAGATATGAACGTTTTAAGGTTGAAAGGTCAGTGGGCTAGGCCCAACTCGTGACCGACCGAGTTGGCCCAAAAAAAAATGAAAAAAAAATATTAGGCCCAATGTTTAAGGGGTGGCCGGCCAAGTGAGGCCCAACCCATAGTTTAATTAAATTTCCATGTGCTAATTAATATAAGAGCCTTGGATGAGTCATAAAGCATAGAAGTTTCAAGAAAACTTGAGAGAAAGAAAAGAAAGAACAAGGAGAAAACTCCATGGCCATTTCGGCCAAGATGGGGGAATTTTCCCCCCATGAAATATTGTTCTAAAAATTATTTTCTTGTTGTATACCCACTAATTCAAGGGTCCTCTACAACTTGGTGTAATTATTTTGGAAGATAGAACCCTTGGTTCATCAAATGCACACCTTGGTCAAGTGAAGAAGTAAGGAGAAAAAGGTAAGAATTAATCCCTTTTTATGTGGTATGAAGGGTTTATTTATGTTGTAGTATGTAGAAATGGTTAGAATTCATGAAAGTATGGAAGTTTGTATGGTGTTTATATGTGTGTAAGTAGCCGTGTGCATGTGAATATTGTATAGCCAAAATGAGTTAATTTTATGTTGTATTTTAGTTGTGGTTATGGTGAAAATTATATTGGGAATGAAAGTTGAATGAATTTTGGTTGAAGTTGGAATGTAGAAGATTATGTCACTTTAGAATGATTTTGTGATATTATGGAAATGAAGTTGTTAAGATGTGAATTATGATTATGGTTGATGAAATTGGAAGATGGAAATATGTTATGGATAGGTAGGTTGAATATTAGAAGTTTTGGATGAATTATGACTTTGGTGGAAAGTTTGTATATTTTGTATACCTTGTGAATATTTTGTGGAAATGATATGAAATATTTCCAAATTGTATTGTAATGATCTTGATTAGTAAATGAATATGAGAAGGTTGATATTGACTTGAAAGTGTAAAGTTGGTTTGGAAGTTGTTGCATTATTTGAAAAAGAAGACAATTTATGTTAGAATGCATTTCTAATGGATTGTTGATATTGTTGGCATTGTTGATTGGGTTGGTTGTTGCTATTTGAGCCGAGTTGAATCTCGGGGATGTTGTATGTATAGGGGAGATGCTGCCCAAATTTCCGTAAACAAGTATTGGCAAAAATTGAACCTTTAGGCCCTATGATTAATATTTGGTAAACATGACCAAATGCAGATTTCGGACGAAACGGGATTTGAATTTGGAAAGGCGTAAGGAGCGAATAAGGTATGTAAAGCCTACCCCTTCATTCTCAGGCATGTTCTAGACGTAATAGGCTCGGCTGCGAGCCTTAGATACGACTCTGTTCTTCGGAATTCGAGATTGAAATCCGCTCCATTTCCTTCAGTAAGATTGAATCAGTTTTCTTATAACTTGCCCTTAAAGTAATCTTTATGTATGCAACTTTCCTAAACGGAGTCGGTATGCTTCTAAATGATTATGGACGACCTCATAAGGTCTATTATCTGTAATTTACGTACGCCGCCTCGAGTTGGTCCGAGGTGGGCCCACAAAGCCTGATACTTTCTGTATAACTTTAACTACCTTGTTTCTGTCCGATTTTCTCAGACAACATCTGGACTAATATTCTATCCGTTATACGGCAAGCGTTATGACTATTTTCATAAATCTGACAAAATATTTTTGACATCTGGAAATCTGATCCTGGTAATAATTTGTCGTGCCATCCCAAGTGATATATAGGCGCGTATTTTGAATACTGTCCGAATACTTTGATTTGACCTGCCGTTTGGCCTATTTCAGTTCCATTGAGTCTGTATGATGATCTGTATATATGTGGTTTCTCATTAATCTGTTCGTGGATGCCTCAACGCTTCCTTCACTGCGACCGGGCCAGGTTCTGTTATCGTGCATATTCCACTGCATTGTTCACCGCGTCCCTCGGTGTGCGGGCCGGGATCTGTTTACATCTGTATATGATATTATGATGTGTGTATGGGGTTGGCGGCCAGGATGGCATATGATCTGATCTGTCTGTCCACCGCGTCCCGTACTAAGAGGGCCGGGTTCTGTTACCGCGTCCCTCATGAGAGGGCCGGGATCTGTATGTATGTATGTATATGCTATCTGCATCTGTATAAGCATATGACTCTGTATGACTCTGCATGCATGATTCTGTCTGTCCGTGTGGATTATGATTCCGTCCGTCCGTCTGGATTATGGTTCCGTCCGTCCGTCTGGATTATGATTCTGTCTGTCCGTCTGGATTATGATTCTGTCTGTCCGTCTAGATTATGATTCCGTCCGTCCGTCTGGATTATGATTCCGTCCGTCCGTCTGGATTATGATTCTGTCCGTCCGTCTGGATTATGATTCTGTCTGTCCGGCTGGATTATGATTCTGTCCGGTACATTTCTGCCCGTCCGTTTGGATTATGATTCTGTCCGCTATATTTCTGTGCTTCTGGTTCAGACTATGATTATATTTGTTATATTTTCTCTTTACATACTCGGTACATTTTTCGTACTGACCCCCGGTTCTTCGGAGGCTGCATTACATGCCCGCAGGTACAGACGCACCCGGTGATACGCCGCCAGTCTAGGACACTGATTCTGCTGTTTTGGGAGAGCACCTTTGATCCGGAGCGTGTACTTTTGGTATATATCTTCTGACATCTATATATTCTGTATTTATGGTAACTTGGGGTACGGCGGGGCCCTGTCCCGTCATCTGATTCTGTATGTCCGATTAGAGGCCTGTAGATATGTATGTGGGTTATGGGTTGTCACTGTTCAGGTAGGTATATACGAGTTTGCTATTTTGTCTGCTATGATAGCCTTAACGGCTTAAGTGTAAGTCTAAGTATGCTTATGTATGTATATGTTCTCGTGCGCTGTATTTTATTTTATTATGGATCCGTGTACAACTAATGTGAATTAGTTTTTTTTGGGCACGCCAACTCTGGTAGGTAATTACGTACGGGTATCCAGTTAGGATACCAATCACGGCCCACGGGGTTGGGTCGTGACAGTAAGGCTAGTCCTTTCTTTTCTAAGGCATGATTCCTATAATATGAAATTCCTTTATCTTTCCATGACTTTCTCATATTCCGGAAATTATAAGTCTATGGCTATCAAGGGCTACTCATAAGATAATGACAAGAGACGTGTTATGAACGTGATAATGATGACGATGAATGTAAATCTAGAGAGCCTAAAGCTCATGATAGGATATTCTTACGAAGCTAATGATCCTTATATGATTCCTTATTCATTGATGCTAGACTCACCTTATAATACTAGTTCCTTTAAGGTGAGACATGATGATCATGACTACTCGATAAAGGAATCGGGGGTTCTCGACCTTACGTCACCCCGATAGAGTTGTAGCTTTTAATTGATTTCTAATGCATGCTTTATGCTAAGTATAAAATGATGAGGTTACACCATTCCTAGATGGCCGGACATGACACCGCTAAGGCGTGCGGCTTATGATTACACCGTGCCTATTTGGCCAAACATGACACCGCTAAGGCAGGCTGCTTATGATTACACCGTGCCTATTTGGCCGGAAAGACACCGCTAAGGCGGGCTGCTTGTGATTACACCATGCCTAGAGGGTCGAACATGACACCACTAGTGGGCGGCGTGCGATGTTTACCCGGACGCGGGTCAACGATGATGGTATGTTTGATATGTATAACGTGTGTCTTGCTTTAAAAGTTAAGCAGGCATAGTAATCGCCCTAAGAGGCAATTGACGTACAGGTTATATCTTCGCCTCATGTTTCGTTATTTCTTTATTATGCTCGTATTATTCATGCCTTACATACTCAGTACATTTTTCGTACTGACATTCTTCTTCTTTTGACGCTGTGTTCATGCCCACAGGTAGACAGGGAGACGGACCGGATTCCTAGGAGCCTGTTCAGCATATATATATATATATACAGAAGCACTCCACTACTCTGGAGTTGCAGATTTTGGGTATATCCTTTTGTGTACATATATTGGGTATGGCGGGGTCCTGTCCCGTCCTTATGTCTCAGTATTCTTGTAGAGGCTTGTAGATACTTATGTGTGGGTAATAGATGTCTCATTATTACTACAGTGTATATTTGTATATCATTTTTGATAGCCTCGTAGTATTATGTGCACAAAGGTAGATGTATTTTTGAAATGATAACGATTGTATTATGCCAAGTTCCGTGCTGAGAGAAATGTATATTCAGGAAGAGTTTGACGATAACTATGATGGGTGGTGCTCGGTAGGGTGTCTCCGGGTACCCGTCATGGCCCCTAGTTAGGTCGTGACAAAAGTGGTACCAGAGCAGTTCTACCTAGGGTGTGTCTACGAGCCGTGTCCAGTAGAGTCTTGTTTATGGGTGTGAAGCGCGCCACACTTATAAACCGGAGGCTGCGGGGCATTTAAGAATAATGACCATCTTTCTTCTTCATAGATCGTGCGATAGAGCTATAATATAAGAATTTCCTTTTTCCTAACCGTGCGTTATGTTTTCAGCAAAGTTGATGAAAGGAAAAGCTACAGCAGCCTAGAAGGGAAAGATAGTGGTTGAAGAGGGGATTGAACAGGAGTCGTCTATGGATATGGAGGAGAGTGAACCCCAGGGTAAGGCCTTATTTTGGTTTTACCATACTTCGTCCGCTTTAGAGGGTCAAAGGGGAGTCTCAACCTTAGCTCCAGTACCCCCAAATCCTCCACAAGATGCCTTGGGCCAGGAGATTAGATAGACTATCCTTTTACTGACCCAGTTAGTAGCCGCACAAGTTCAGCAGCAGGGTGCGAGCCTTGATGGCAGGGGTTGGAGGAAGAGGACCAGGTCTTCAGGGTTTGATCATGAGTACGGAGGCGCCCCGAGGCAGCAATTCTCTAGGCACTCAGCTCGTTCAACAGCTGGTGCGCCACCACAATTTCCTAGAACCAGGGCTGATAGATTTGCTTGCATGGGTCCAGTTCAGAGTTTTAGAGTTCCCAGTTCCCAAAATAGGGGTGATTCAAGCCAGATAAGATCGTCGGTACCACGATGTATTCAGTGTCGCAAGTTACATTGGGGACTATGTCGCTTGGGCTTGGATGTTTGTTATGCATGTGCTCGGCCAGGCCATTTCAGGCGCGATTGTCCATCGTTACGTGGTAAAGATAAGGTTCGGTCTACGGGAGTGGCAGCTGGCTCTTCATCATCGGTACGCCCTCCAAGGCAAATACCGCAGATGTTAGTAGGCGGTGAGAGAGACCGAAGAGGAATGCCCAGTCCAAGTGGATCCCAGCATCATACCTATGCATTAGCTGGGCAACAGGATCTTGAGTCTCCCTCTAATATTGTCCCAGGTATATTGTCAGTATCCTGTTATGATGTGTATGCATCGATTGATTCGGGTTCTACGCTGTCATATATTACTCCTGATGTTTTTGACTGTGTTGAGGTGAAAATCTGAGCCAATCAAACAATTTGAGATGTCTATGCTTGTTGGTGACCCAGTGATATCCAGAATCATGATTTATGAGTAAGAAAACCTCCTCGAAGGGTTGATTGACATAGTATGTAGAAAATAATAATATATGTAATGAAATTCTAGAAAGAGTGTGCAGGTACAATTTATGAGACAAGCTTTATTACTTATATTCTTTTATGGTAAACAGTCTTGTGCTGCTGAGTTGCATATTATATGTGTCCTATTAAGGCATGGGATGTGTTTTCTGGGCCATATGCAGGTTTGGGATTATTTTGTTTACAAGGGAAACTCTACCAAAATTCTCCTAGGAATCTAAAGGAAATTGTGGGAATTGTAGACAGAATTGCCGTGAGAAGAAGAGAGGACCAGCAACGAGTGATTAAGGATGGTGCTAGTAGTTAAAATGCAAGACAAACATAGAAATTATGTATTAAACCAAGGGAATGATGAATAGATTAGGATGTAATAAAGAACATGGGAAGGGAGAATGGTGTGCTTGAAATGGAATGAATTTTTATATACTAAGGAGAATATAGGGATAAGCACTCTAGAAGAAGTTGTAAGTTAGAAAATTTGGCTAGCTCTATTCATTTTGGGGAACATTAAGTTATGAGATGAACTTGATGTGTATGTATAAGCCGATGCATGATACGCCGAATCAGATTATTAAGCTAGGCTTCACCTAAGGATTATAGTGGGAGAAACTTTCATGTCACTATAAGCTAGCCTTAATGACCTCAACGATACCTCGAGGAAAGAGAGTAAAAGAGATGTGTTCACAAAAGCTCCTTGCCTAGAAATTGGTTGACCTTATGACCGCAGTTGTGTTCTGTGTTATAGTTTACGTTGTGCATCCAGGAATTTTCTCGAATGATTATACGATAGCAATTGCTATCACAGATATAAGGGAAAGCGAAAATAAGAAGAGATTGATTAGTGAAACAAAAAGATGAAAAGTGATGAGTGCTCAGTATATGTGATGTGCGTGGTAGAACTGTTAGAAACAAAGAAGGAAGGGTAGGAGCGAGGCAAATAGGAGGGAAGTCCACTAGAACAGTAACTCGATAAACGGAAGGTGGAAGAGAATTAAACCCTGTGGATATCCTAACATTAAGTAGGAATGGTGATGGGTGTCATAGAGTGATTGAAATTTTGAATCTCATTGCAAGAACGGTGTGGCTAGTGGAATGACAAGGAATGTGGAACCATTTGTGGAGTAAGATGTTTTATGCATGAAGGGTGACTTTATACTACATCTCTCCAAAGAATTTTAAAAAGGACCAGGTGTTACCCTGTTATTAAAATATTAAGATGGCAGGGGACAATGCTTCTATAGCAGTGTGAACTGATCAGAGAAGAGTATGAAAGGATTGGTGTTAAGCCTTAAGTTGCAGTTCAAAAAAAAAAAAATAAGAAGAGAAGAGGAGGAGTAGTCAATGGTACTCTGAAATATGCTTAGAACGATGGTCCTGTGGATGAAATCATCTAAGAAAAGGATGAGAGGTAAGACGGAAGAAGAAACAAGGTTTGATTGTGAACGATCAATGGGCTGACTTCATATGTATCTCCAGAGAGTAACAAATGGAATTGCACCCCCGGTGAGTTACACGGTAAAGGTCCCAAGGAGTGATTATTGAGGAAATGTGAGCCAAGAGAGGGCGAGTTTGTGGACGATGCGGTATAGGGAGTATAGAGTGAATATGAGTTATATTAGTGGAAATGGTGAACATACAAGATGGTCTATGGGTATTGATAAAGGTAATGAAAGAAATGCTGGGGTAAAGACATTTCCCTTATGGTTTGATAGTTGTGGAAACTAAACAGTAACCAAAAGAGACCATCAAAGGAGTAGTCTTCGACTTTCCGAGGCAACGTGGCCGCTGGAGGCGTAAGAATGAGATAATACAAGATATTGGACATAGAATGTAAGACGGGCGGAGGACCCAACATGGCAGTTGTACAATAATAAGGTAGATTACGAAGTAGAGTTAAAGGATAAGCATATGACGGAAGAGCAGTATTAATCCCAAGAAGATACATCACATGAGTATTGAGGCTTCGGCTCAACTGTAAGGTATACAAGAATAAAACGGTATTTCCTTATAATAAGGGCTCATGCGAATGATTTTATAGTGGGGAGATACAAGCGATGGGTGTAAGACTTAGATTAGAGAGAGAAGGGAATGATGGACTAAGACGGGAAGTCAAGTGAAATAGCCACCGCAAGCAAGTTACATGGATGCGAAGTTCCAATGTCGCATAACAATTTAGGAAGCATTGTACAGGGAAAGCCTTAGAGGCAGAGTGCTTGACTCAGAATTGAGTAATGCCTTTGCTAACGGAACGATGCGGGGCTAACAATAGGAGAGGATTGAAATGGAAATGGACTAACTGGAAGCATGTGAATACCTGACAGTAGCGACCTACAATAAAAAGGAACAAATATGTATGATCGCGTAGAAGAGGGAATGTATGGGTAATACGAGAATTTCAAGCTTACAGTACTCAAACACGAAGAAATTAAGGCCGCAAAACAAAGTAAATGTAGTAAGATAGATTTAGACGAGAAACTGGAAGCGAACAGTGTGGATAAAAAAGGAAATAAGGAGTAAACATGTGTAAGACAATTTCATGGTTTTCGTGGTACTAGCCAAGAATGAGGATGAATCTAGAGCTGAAATAGGTGTGGCAATTGTAAAGAACCATATAAGCTATCTACGATTTTTTTTGTTTGTCAAAATGCTTGGTTCTCTACCAGTGTCTGAAGATCGATACATTTCAAGAGATTTGGGGAAGATGGGCCATTCTAGTAAACCTCAATTTTGGAATAATGAGCAGATAGAGCTCATTTTCTAACTTCCAAGGTATGTTAAGGATCCGTACGTTAAGCCTTTAAGAAAGATGAAAAGACCTGTCAGATGGCTCAGAATTGATATATATCAGTGGTCGCATAAAGCTTGCAAGAATGAGAGGGTATTAAATCATTAGAGTGCAGAAATTTCATTTCGAAAAGATTTGGGGAAGATTATTGAAAGATTTTATGAGAATTTCTTGCTGCCCTCTCAAAGGGTTTTGAAGTAGTGAAGGAAGAACTGATGAAGATATTAGGAAAGAACGCGGAAGTAGAAGAGATGCATTGGGAAGCGAAAGAGGGTATGAAGTCCAAGTATACACATTTATCTCCACTTTCAGAAGAGGTTCAAGATGAAACGCCATTGCCCCCAGGTATGCAATGCAATGCTTTACTTTTAATGCTTTTGGTCGTGTGTGGCCATATTGTGTGTTGTGATATCGTAGCCCTGAGTGGCAGTGTTATTTTGGGCTGATGTGACAGGATGATAGCGCCATATTACAGGGGAAACCCTGGCGAAATTTCTATAGGATTCCCAAGAACTTAACATTCGAGGATGAATGTTTTTAAAGGGGGGAAGAGTGTTACATCTCAAAAAATGTCATGTCGTCATGTGGTAGATAGACTAACGCAGGGTAAGATGTATATGATGTCCCTACAAGTAAGAAGGGGTACTTAATGATTCTAATTAAAATTCCAAAGACATTCGAGGCAAGAGAAGAGAGTTCGTTGAAGAATGTAAAGTATGAGTCGTGTTTTGAAAAGGGTTTGCAAAGTACCGAGCTAATGTTGATTTAATAATGTCTTGAGGAAAAGTTATAACGCTCCTTAGATGGTTAATGAAGTGTTAAATAAGTGCTAAGAAGGTTCGATAACTTTATACGGTCCGTATAATGGTCCGTATAACAGTTACAGAATGGACCAGTCTCTGATGGACTTATACAGACCGTATAAAATTATACGGACCGTAAAAGTGTCCGTATAAAACCACGTCGGGTCAGATTTTTGCAAGTATATATATTAGACCCAAGTTCTTATTTTTCATTTTTCTCACTTTCTCCACATCTCTTGAAGTCTCTAGAATATTCTACACACCATACCCACACAAATTGAAGAGAGATCAAAGATCAAACATCATTAATCTAAGGAAATCAAGTGCAAGGAATCCCTCTAGGGTTGCTAGAAGCCAAGAAGCCCTTTGGAATTGAAGTTGGGGTTTTTCTCAAATGGGGCATCTTCATCCAAGAACCATTCCTATGTGATCAAAGGTGAGTTTCACACTTAATCCATGTTAATAAGAGTATTTGGTTGTAGAATAACTTGAATAAAGGAAAGGAGTAGAATATGAAGCTCAAAGGTGGAATTAATGTTATTCTTGGATAGTGACTTGACATGAATCATAGTTCTTGATGTGCCATGAGTATGATCTGGTGGTGAATGAAATTAAGAATGTTGAAGAAGCATTATATGTGAACGAATATGGTGGTACGCCATAGTTATGGTTATGGAGGGCATTTTAAGAATCGAACAATGTTTAACTTGAAGAAGTTTATTGATTATGATGTCTTGGGTGGTGTTAATAGTGTTTGGGAGTTGTTTGTTATATGGAGAAAGTTGTAAAAACAAAGGAAATGCTGCCCAATTTTCGTTAGCTCTCAGTCGCATTAGCTTAAGCTTAAGTATGTTTTTGATTATCTAATTATAGTGCGAATTCTCTTGAATGTAGAATCGTAAGCTTGGAAGAAGAGCGTTTAGTGTGAAGGAGACATAAAAGTATGTGAGGCTAGTCCTTTCTTTTCTAAGGCATGATTCCTATAATATGACATTCCTTTATCTTTCCATGACTTTCTCATATTCCGGAAATTATAAGTCTATGGCTATCAAGGGCTACTCATAAGATAATGAGAAAAGATGTGTTATGAACGTGATAATGATGACGATGAATCTAAATCTAGAGAGCCTAAAGCTCATGATAGGATATTCTTATGAAGCTAATGATCCTTATATGATTCCTTATTCATTGTTGCTAGACTCACCTTATAATACTAGTTCCTTTAAGGTGAGACATGATGATCATGACTACTCTATAATGGAATCGGGGGTTCTCGACCTTACGTCACCCCGATAGAGTTGTAGCTTTTAATTGATTTCTAATGCATGCTTTATGCTAAGTATAAAATGATGAGGTTACACCGTTCCTAGATGGCCGGACGTGACACCGCTAAGGCGAGCGGCTTATGATTACACCGTGCCTATTTGGCCTAACATGACACCGCTAAGGCAGGCTGCTTATGATTACACCGTGCCTATTCTGCCGGAAAGACACCGCTAAGGCGGGCTACTTATGATTACACCATTCCTAGAGGGTCGGACATGACACCACTAGTGGGCGGCGTGCGATGTTTACCCGGACGCGGGTCAACGATGATGGTATGTTTGATATGTATAACGTGAGTCTTGCTTTAAAAGTTAAGCAGGCATAGTAATCGCCCTAAGAGGAAATTGACGTACAGGTTATATCTTCGCCTCATGTTTCGTTATTTCTTTATTATGCTAGTATTATTCATGCCTTACATACCCAGTACATTTTTAGTACTGACATTCTTCTTCTTTGGATGCTGTGTTCATGCCCACAGGTAAACAGGGAGACGGACCGGATTCCTAGGAGCCTGTTCAGCATATATATATATATATATATATATATATATATATATATATATATATACAGAAGCACTCCACTACTCCGGAGTTGCAGATTTTGGGTATATCCTTTTGTGTACCTATATTGGGTATGGCGGGATCCTGTCCCGTCCTTATGTCTCAATATTCTTGTAGAGGCTCGTAGATACTTATGTGTGGGTAGTAGATGTCTCATGATTACTACAGTGTATATTTGTATATCGTTTTTGATAACCTCATAGTCTTATGTGCACAAAGGTAGATCTATTTTGGAAATGATAATGATTGTATTATGACAAGTTCTTTGCTGAGAGAAATGTATATTCCGGAAGAGTTTGACGACAAGTATGATGGGTAGTGCTAAATTAGGTAGCTCCGGGTACCCATCATGGCCCCTAGTTGGGTCGTGACAGGCATCACCCTTACAGGTTGGATTTCCTAACCTGCTTGTTTCTTGGCATTTCTTGTACCTTTCACCTGAGACTTAGGTGAGAGGGATGCTTCTTTTGTAACATGATCCAATATAGTAGCAATAGCTTCTTTATCATCTAAACAACTGATATCTTCTGCCTTTTTTCCTACTGTATCTGATCGTACAACCAACTCTTCTATATTATGAGATACCAAATTATGTAATTCCCTCATGGGAGAATTTCCCCTTATATTTGTGACCTGTTGATCTTGAGGTATTTCTGCCAATTCTTTTCCTTCACTTCCTTCCATGAGAAACTCAGTGACCTGAATATGATCCTTCAAGTTATTTTTTTCCATCAAAGAACTTGCATCTCCCAAATCCATCAAAGGATGTTCTTCCACTGATCTTTCCTCATTAGGTGGATCCACTTTAAAATTAGTCAACCCCTCCTCTATTTGACATTGTGATGCTATTTCCACCTCCATTAGTGCCTCCTTATGCAGAACTTCATTACTTAATGTCTGCTCTTCTTTTCCACTATTCATCACCACAATGGAAGCTTCTATAACAGCTTCAGTTTCCTTTTGCTGTACCAATACACTTTGATCAGCCTGCTGTTGTATCTGGTCATCCTTTCCTTGTGTTAATCTATTATCTCTAATCTCAACGTTGATCACTTCTTCATTCTGAGCCACACTATTAGCATTGATGACCTTAATGGCCTGCTCATCTTCTTGTAAGGCATCAAACTTGTTATGAGTAACTATATCATCAGCCTGTTGACTTTGTTTTTGAATAGTTTCATCTATGCTTATAGATGGTGGCTCATCAAACACTCTATTATCTTTCACCACATTCCAATTTCTAGGATCACCAAGCACTTTACCACTAGCCAATAACCTAGCATTAAACCTCCTTCTATTATTATGCTGATTCTTCCTTTTCCTCTCAAGGATTGGATTTTGAGGAATTTCACTATGCATCACAACTTTTCCTCTTCCAGAATTAACAGGCATGTCTTTTTTAGTAACCACAACTGATGAGTTCCCCTTATCTTCACTTGTAACCATCTGTTTTCCATTCTCCTGAACATCAATACCATTCTCCTCATCATCAACATATGCTAATTCAGGATGCAAATTCCAGCATTCATCTTCAGCATAACCTTGTAACTTGAATTCACAACAATACTTTGGCAAATAATCATATCTAATATTTACCTTATCCACTCTAATTTCCTGAGTTTCCTCATCTTCAATTTCCATATTCACACAGGAAGGAAGATCAGCCAATAGGTCTAGCAAAACTTTAACTTGTGTACATCTTGGTCTAGTTCTATTCTCAGTTGCTTTATCCAGGTGTAGTTGAATTCCAACAGCAGAAGCAAGTGAAAATAAAGATTCTTGACCAAAGAAAGTTGGAATAAGATCTAGGAATGAGATCCAAGTAATCACCTTTGATGTTTCTTCATCTATTTTGAACTTAGTATCATAAATTAAAGGCCTAATTTGATAAGAACATCCATCCCTCGACTGTATATAATATGATCCTTTGGAACATAGATTAATAAAGTCCTCCCTGAGAGATAAGTGTATCAATACGTGTGTATGCCTAAATAGACCAATTTCACATTGTCCTTTGATCCCACAATGCGCAGACACAATAGTACGTAGTTCTTCCATCTCAGGCCAGCCATAAGAAAACTTACCAATGACGGCATATTGTAGTTTCTGCATTCGTTTCATTTGTTCTACTTCATTTTGTTTCCAATGTAATACTGGTACACCATTGTAAAAGGTTACAATTTTCAAAGGAATAGTTGACGTAGGGTTAGGGTTTTGCATGGGGTTGAAATTGTGTGGTTTAAACAAGTCGTTGTATTTAGTCTTTGAGGTTTCTAGTTGGGTTGGAATATTGTCTATGGTGGTGGTGGATGTGGTAGCAGCCTGGCTAGCCATCAACGACGGCTGACCAGTGGCCAATGTGGCCATCTTCTCGAAGGGACGACTAGGTTAGGGTTTGCATGTAGGGTTTAGGAGAGAGAAGAGAGCTTTTTGGATGGTTTCGCTGGCACTCATTCCATCCTCCTTTAATTTTCTCTTTCTTCTTGCACCATTTATGATTATGGTAGAATACTAAATGAGGGTTCTTTCCTAAATCTTATAAGACCCTTGGGTAAATGTGGTAATGCCTAACCTAGAATAACTAGTAACCTCAAGATAGCTCTTTTATTGCAAACCTAGACTAAATAGCAAGTTCTAAGCCTAAATCATTCTATTTCCTAAATGGGTTAATTTGTTAGAGGCTAATAATGTCTTACGTGAAATAGTAAGGTAAGTTTGACTTAGGAAAACCTTGTTTTTCATAAAAGAGGTGAAATAGCAATAATCAAGAATCTAGAAGGATTATTTTAAAAATGACGATTTTACCGCTATGACCCCGATATTCTTCAATTGTTGGTCACTCGAATGCATCCATCGTTCTTAGACCCTCCGGACCTACAAGTTCGCTACGAAGATGAAAGATGGAATCTAAGTGGATGTTCGCTCACCTGTTCAGCCCTGAGGTAGGTTACGGCTTGCTTTCATTGGTAGACTCCGGTTATACTTACATATATGTGTATTAGATGAAACAGAGAATGCATGTATAGGATTTTGGAGATTTGGGCATGTATAGGATTTTGGAGATTTGGGATGGAATCTTAGGTTGGTACTGTTATGTCGTTTATGTGTTCGAGCTTATGGTTCGTAGACTCTCTAGGTTCATATATTAGCGTTACTTTGCATGCTAGTGGTCCCTATGTGACCTAGGAGACTAGTTGTATGGCCCTTGACTTATTATGTTCTATTGATGAGGATTTTATGTATGACATGCATAATCATGTCATATGTTTATTAATATTGAATCATAATTTGGTATTGAAGGTGATAAACGAGTTAATAGAACAAGGAATGATTTGATATTGTTGTTGTGCTATGGTCCTTGTTGGGTATTGGTGACTTGTGGTATACCTTGATTATGATAGCGTAGCATTTTACTTGTTGGCATTGTTGCCATATTGATGTCGTGATCATTGTGGTTAGTGGTATATCATGGATTTGATATTGCGGTACTTACTCATTCGATACTGAGATGAGAATGGTGATTCATTGTGGCTTATTGTGTAGCGTTACTATTGATGTTATTTGTGAATGTGTGGTACTGTTTCGGATTACATTGGCTGCTGGTATCACATTTCATCATATTCATACGCATTTCCATGATACATTGACATATGCATGGTTTTGGTACTAATGATGATATGTGATAGAGTGTAGTCTCTGAGGTTTTTGCCGCAAAGCGTAAAAGAGAGATGAGTGTTCCTTGCTCGAGGTTTCTTGCCGGGAATGATGGAGTGTCTGATGCCCGAGTTCTTTGCCTCGATCGTGAGAGTATGCTCGTGATCCGAGCTCATATTCCAAAGTGAGTGGTACATAGACTTTGTGGGTCCCTCATGGGTGATGATCGTCGAGACGTGGAGTCATTCCGTCTGAGACATGTTGTACAAAGATGCATATGCATTGCATTCATCCTACATACATTATTGCATTGCATTGTATCTTGGTTTCTGTTGATCGTTGTGATACTACTATGATGTGCTGATTCATATTGCTGTCTTGAGACTTGACACAATTGGGTTTAGTTGCTATAACCATCGGCCATGATCTTGAATTACTTATATTTGGTACTAGTAGGTCCTGTTGTATATGTTTGGCTTCCTAAATTCAGGCTAATAATGAGTATCAGAATGACGAGATAACTTCCTAATTCTAAGAGTGAATAGTACAATGGTAGTTGACTTGTGTTGCTTGAGCTGAATTGTCTATTGTATGTTATATGAGTTAGAAGGGAGTATAATGTAAGTTAAGTAGAGAAATCCCTAAGGATAAGTTATTGGAAATAAGAACTGTATATTTGTTGAGGCGAGTGATAAGTGATGTGTGCTGTTGACTTAGTTTTCCCTACTATGCTTATTTGTAGATTCTATTACCGTTATGTTCTTCTAACCATTGTCGACTTACGATGCTTATCAGTACTAGTGTTGTACTGATACAACTCTTGCTTATCAGTACTGCGATGCTTAATCCGGAAGATGTATGGTGCCCATCTTGAATGCCTCCATCATCGTCCTTCCGAGATGGAGGTTGAGTCATTAGTTTTACTGTTGTACTTAGTGTTCAATCTTAGTCGTTGTTGTACTAGTCTAGACTAGGTCATGGGTAAAAGAGTCAGTGTATTTATTAAATTGTTGTAAAGACTTCCGCTATTTTGTTTATATATATATTGGTTTGACTTTTGCTTTGATTATAATATATCTTGAAGATAATAAATTTCGTTCTTTACTTGTTTATGAATTTGTTTTGGGTTAAGGGTTTTCCTACCGAGGTGGGAATGGTAGGTGCCTGCGCGATCCTAAAATGGGTCGTGACTTCAGTGCTCAGCTGACAGCTTGGGTAGTACTCAGCTTTTGGAGTCAAGAGTGACAGGCATGTTCGATTTTGGAGTCAAGATTAGAATTGGCCACCACAGAGTTATGGTAAGACTGTGATTGGTTTCGGAAAGTTGGAGTCAGTTCAAATTATTATTGATGGTATTCAGGAGTGATGTATTCATTCTGGGTCAGTATTGGTTGATTAGAACTTGATGGATTGTGGTCATATCTGCAGGAGGACTTATGGATTCTCAGTAAATCACCTTCACGGATTCGATGAGTTTCAGTGCAGATTTGAGGTATAACAGGTTCACTGAGCTTTATCGGGGTTTGTAAGTAGACTTGATGATATTTTACCAGAATCAGTTATTTGGACAGTTATAATGGTTTACGTCGGGCTTAGTAATGATTAAAAAAAGTACTATGGTTGTGAGAGGTCTTTAGAGTGATCAGATGGTTTCATGCGGGCTTGGCGCGACGAGGTACTCAGTGGTATGCTTCCAGTGTGATTTGAAGGTTTAAAAAGGCTTGGAGCTAGCGAAATCGGCTTTGAGTAAGATCTGTTTGAATGGAATGTCTTAGAGTTGCTCTGATAAGGCAAGAATTCTGTTCTGGTTAGAGTAAGTCATGGCTTCTGGCTTATGTTATGTGTTCTAAGCGATCGTGGTGCGAAGAATGACTTGAGAAGGGTGAAGGAAAGGTAAGCGGAATCACAGTATTTTACAGTTTCATAGTGGGCTAAGTTTGTGTTTATGTCTAGAGGTTTGTGCTATTTTGAGGAGTGTTTATGGGACCTATTGATCGCTTTCAGAGGTATGGTTATGTTGAATCAGAGAATTTCGGTGAAAGCGGGTCTTTTATTCGGGGATCAGTTGTGAAAGCAGTTCAAGTATGGTAATATGGAAATTGGGTCCTTTAGCTAAGTTAGAGGATGTTTGACTGATAAGGTGAGGGGGTGGTGATGGTGGCATACTTTATGCCGTGGAGGCTTTCGTGTTGTTATGATAATGATTCCTTGATTACCGTCAGCTTTCATACTCTCTTTCTTCGTTCCAGAACGAACGATTGTTTAATTGGTATCTGATGTAATGATTCGTTCAGTCGTTATTGCACTTTTGACTATTTTTCCCCCGTTCCCGAGCCCTATTAGTACCATTTTGACCCGCGAGGATAGGTGGCACGGATCCCGAGGTCATCGGGCGAGTTTTAGTATGACTTTTGGAAAACTGAGCATTTAAGTGAAAGTCATTTGACTCAAAGTTGACTTTTGGGTAAATGGGCCTTTTTGAAATTCTGTCGATTCCGAGAGGTCGGTATAGTCATTTATAACTTGGTGGCAGGTTTGGTTCGGTTCAGAATGCATTTGGTAGAATTTTGGAACTTGGGTTGGAAAGTTGTCTTTAGGCCATTGGGGGTTGACTCGGTCAAATAGACCTCTGTTGGGAAATCCGAGGCCACGGGTGAGTTCATAGCGCATTTTTATGTGTGTTTGCATGTTTGGTTTATATCTGTGGGGCCTCAGGTGATAGTCAGATTTCGGGTTGAGATTGGTCAAAAACCAGAAATTTCTGGTATCTGGTGTATCCGCCGTAGCGGCACCAGAACCGCCGTGGCGGTCCCGCTATAGCAAAGGGACCGATGGCTATAGCGGATTGGGTGTTTTGATGACTAGCCGCCATAGCGGTCAGCCAGCCGCCATGGCTGGCTCGCGACAGCGGTCATGAGAGCCGCTATAGCGGCCTTATGATTTTAGGTGATGGCCACCATAGCGTGCCATCTGTGCGCCATAGCGTGTGCGCTGTAGCGGGTCTTATGACCACCGCAGCGGTTGACAGGCAGATTTTTATCTTTCTTCTTAAGTTAAAACCCCTAAAACCTTATCACTTCATTACATCATTGCTTAAGCATTTTGGGGCCATTTTGAGAGCATTTGATCAGATTCTTCATAGAGGAAAGATCCTTGGCCTTAGAATTAATTAGTTTCCTTTCTTAATCATTGATCCAAGTTAAAATCAAAGAGGAAAAGTGGGTTTTTTATGAGAAATTCTTAAAATGGGTTTTAGACTTCCTAAGTCGAAATTGTTGATGAAATTGGTTAGTATAACCCCAGAACCTGATATATTCATTGTTGTTATGCTTATACTTTCCATTATTAGAGGTCAATTTGTGGATTGAAAAGTTAGGGTTCATACCCAAATTTGGGGGTTTTACTTTAAACCCGAATTTGGCTTAATCTTGAGTTAATCTAGCAGTTGATTAGTGGGTTTTGATCACCTAGACTTGAATTGCATGTTCCACTTTAGAATTTCCCGTTTTACCATTGTGGGCCTGTTTCCCCCAATTTTCATAGGTTGGAATTGACCTAAATTAGAAATATAACATTATGGTATTGTTCTTCTTGATTTCTAATGTAGAACTCGAATATGATTAGACTTTAAGTATTTTGAGACGCTACGAAAAGGAAAGGAAAAGGTGTGGTTGTTCGTGGCTCCTGTTCGGCACTCTAGGTAGGTTACGACTTACCTTATGGTTAGACTTCAGTTAGCAATGCATATGTAAAGTTAGTGATTGTCGGAGAAAGCATGTTACACCTTCGGATATGAAGTTTGGATGGATTACTTAGGTTGGTATTGTTGTTGATTATGGCTTGTCGCCTTGTTGCGTTCTATTGAGTTATTGCCTTGTTGTGATTTATTGGCTTGTAGCCACGTGATTGATTCCAGAGTTGATGCTTAGGGATTGTATTCTGATTTGGAGAGTGTATTTATCATCGTTGAGGTTGTTGGAAAGGAAAGGAAAGTAAAGTTATGATATTGATATTGTGATTGAGATATGTGTCCATATGTGGCATGATTGATTTTATTTGTTGTCATCATTCATTGATATTATGCATTGCACTCATTCTCATCTTTCATGATACTTTAATATGAATACTTAGTGATTTATTCATGGTTGTGCACCCGTATCTCTCAGTTATTGGTTATTGACTTGTGAAGAGGAAGGAATTGATATTGATCTTGGTATTGGGATATGTCTCCAGTTGAGGCATGGTTATTTATTGATATACTCTTGTTGGCATTGATATCATGCATGCATTCATACTCATATATTTGGATCGGGTTGCGTGTCGCAACACATATATGTATAGATACATATATTAGACTAGGTGGCACGTTCCGCAACACTGACTGGGATCGGGTTGCACGTTCCGCAGCACTGACTTGGATCGGACTGTGCGCCGCAGCAGGTACATGGACTTCGCGGGTTCCCCTTGGGTCATGACTGTCCGAGCATAGACATCGTCCGCCCAAGGGGTGTGTGTGTCATTGCATTGCATTGCATTCATATTTTATTCACTCATACATCTGATTTCTAGTAGTGGTTATTTATTGTACCGTGCGGTGTTCGTGATTATTGACTTCCCGATTGGTTATTGATATGAGATTGCCGTGTGCCTGACTAATATATATTCGAAAATTGATCGGATTTGAGGAGTAGAGACTTTCTCCTAGGTTGAGACTTGAGGAGCCAGAGTGACATTGTTGGTTGTGCTAGTGTTTATGGTTATTCTGTGGAATCGTGGAAAAACTTGGCAAGACTTGTGTTTAGGTGCTCCACCATAGGTTATGATTCGGTTACTGATCCTTATGTAATGGAGTTGTTATTCTTGGACTGCGTGGTGTGTATACCTGATTGTGAGCATGTCCATTCTTCAGTCTCTTTCTTTATATATGTTAACTGATTGTTGTTGGCCTATGATGCCTACTCAGTACGTGTTGTTTGTACTGATGCTACCTTTCTCTCCTTTTCAGGGTATAGAGTTTGAGGCAGGTTCCGCTTCTACTTCGTGGACTGACTTCAGAGGCCTAGCTTGCGAGTATCAAGGGTGAGCATCTGACGAGTCGCTTGCCCGGGGACTCCTCTATCCCTGTCTTTATTTTCTTCCATTCAGACAGATGTGTTTAGTATTTGAGACTTGTATATTCTAGACATTACTTAGTTGCTCTTGTACGAGTCAGACCAGTTCCTTGGGAATTTTATTTATATTCCGCATTTATGATTATTTAAGATTTCAGGCTTCTATTTATTCTGCTCTTTTTACTTTATTGTGATTTAAATTGATGATTTGGGAAAGGGTTCGCCTACCGATGTGGGAATGGTAGGTGCACGCGCGACTTAGTGAAATTGGGTCGTGAATGGTGGGAATGGCTTGTCGCCTTGTTGTGTTCGATTG
Organism: Lycium barbarum; assembly: GCF_019175385.1. NCBI lineage: Eukaryota > Viridiplantae > Streptophyta > Magnoliopsida > Solanales > Solanaceae > Lycium > Lycium barbarum. Next base: position 30,010,401 of record NC_083343.1, on the reverse strand, counting down.
AGTTTATTTATAACCTCCATTAAATAATTGGAGGTTATAAACATGAAAGGTTGTGAGTTATGGATATTATTAGCGCTAATTAAGAAACGAAATTATGAACAAGAGTTATTAAAATAATTTTTTCATATAAAAAAAATGAAAAAAATGAGAGAAAACGCCAAAAAAATGAGAAAAAAGATAAATAGCATCCTTGGCCTATGAGATGTGTCACATCACTTTTTCTATTCATAGCTTTATTATATATAGAGATTTAAAATTATCACGTGTATTTGATATTATGATCTTAACTAAATATATATAAAAGATTTTTTGTAGTACTTTAATTAAATTTATATATTTATTTTTAATAATTTATTATTTAAATTTAAAAGCACTTTTGGAAAAAGATTGGTCAAATACAAGTATTTTACACTTTTTAAATGAATTGGGCAAACAAAAAATTATTTCTCTCCAATATTACTTCTTTAAAAAGATGTTTTGATAATATATTTTGATTAAAAGTGCTTGTTAAAGTAAGTACTCCCTTTGTCCCACCTCATGTGAAGGTGTTTGATTGGCAAAAAATTTAAGAATGAATGAAGACTTTTGAAACTTGTGGTGCAATATAAGTCATGGATATTGACTATAAATCATCTCATTAATAGCAAAATTATGTAACGACCTTTTGGTTGAAATCAACTCGTGTCCTTAGTTATCTACTGTTTCGTTGCTGTGTGGATTTGTTGATGAAGATTTGTTCTCTGCTTCATTTCTACAAGATTTCTAGGTAATTCCTCTTTCCTATTTATCTTGCTCCTACTTTGTAGCGTTTGCTCGATTTGATTGTGGTCTTGTGCCTTTGTGCCATTTTTCGTTGTGTATCGTCTTTGTATGAGCTTGTGTTGTTTCATGTTGAGTTCTTTGTGGCTTTTGGATTTGTCTGGTTGTGATTTTTCTTTCTTTGGTCCCATTGTTGATTTGTGTCGGTGCTGCTTGTATTTTCTGACTATGCATGTTCCATCGCATCTTCAGTTATTGACTTTGATTCCTAGATAAGGAATTTGTGCTTTATCATTGTTAAGAATTCTTCTTTTGTCAATCTCTAACTTCTGGAAACACTTGCACTATACAAAACCCTTGTCTAGGGGTTGAT